>NC_141089.1:25074340-25807027 GCF_041138505.1 Cibotium barometz
TTCTACACGCTCCTCACTATTATTAAAGCCAAAGGAAACTCCTCTTTTTACAACAGAAGAATAGTGAGAAGATCAAGGGCTCCCCCTCCACTATAACCACCCATTCGCGGGATAACCACTCCTAACTTGACATAAACAACATTCTATATGGCCTATAACAATGCTCCATATCTCAATTGACATTTCCTAAACCCTAAACCCAGCACCCTAGGGTGCAATAAACATGAGGTTGAATGAATAAGAGAGCTTACCGACAATGTCAACCGAACGAGAGGACAACAATGCTCAACCTACAAAACATAACATGAGAAAAAGTGAACATGAATACATAAGGGCTATGCATAATAGGCCATTACATAAGGGCCATTATGTAAGCATATGCATAGGATTCATATAGGGTATGCCTAGGGCCTATTTCATAATAGGCTATTACATAAGGGCTAGTACGCAAGTGTATAAATAGGGTATGCATAGGGGCTATGGCCCCTAAGTATAGCCATGAATCATAAACAAAGAATGGAAAAAGAGAGATTACCTCTTCTTTGATAATCCATATGAGCTGCCCTGTGGCCTAAACCCTTGGTGGCTGTTCACTTGAATAGACTTACAAAAAATTATCATAATAAATTAAAACGTTAGTTCATTTTAACATGTTATGCAATAGGCCTTATGCATGAGCCTATTGCATGCTCTGATTTTATATTCACGTGATCACAAAATTTTTTTTGTTAATAACATGTGTGAACATGTTATTAACATGTTCACATGTTAACATGTTCACAAAAAAGCCGGTGGTGGCAAGCGACCTGGTAACCGGGAAAAATCCCGCCGGGCTTTTGCTAAACCCCGGCGGGCCCGCCGGGCTTTTGCTTTGCCCGGCGGGTCCCGGAGGGGTCGTCACATATCCCGGCAGGGTACATTTTTCTATATATATGGGCCCGGGGGGCCCTTTGGGATTTCATTGCTGACAGCATACACAGGTAATGAAAACTTGTGTGTGTGTGTGTGTGTGTGTATGTGGGTGTGTTCGTGCGGGCAGCCGCCCACCACTGTCGCAATGCGCGGCAGGATGTGGGTGGTCCGCCACACGAGGGATGTGTGTATGGGTGAGTTCGTGCGGGCAGCCGCCCATTGTCGCAATGCGCAGCAGGATTTGGGTGGCCCGCCACACGACTGGTGTGTGTGTGTAAGGCCATTCTTCGGAATGGTGCTTACCCTGGGGCACTTAGTCGGTAACGCGGCTAGTCTGTGTCCTATGGTAAGTATGGCACGCCGTAGCGGTACTAGTCGGTAACGCGGCAAGCATAGTATCGTTATGGCGATGTCACCTTCCCTTCCATTCCCTTTGTCAAATGCGGACATATGGTCGGTAACGCGACCAGTGTATGTTCGTATCCTATTGGTATTCCCATAGAATCGGGCGGCATTTTGTCGTTAACACGGCAAGTTGGTGTCGTCCGCTAGTGCATAAAATGTTTTTTGCATATTGCGGCATTTGATCGTTAACGCGGTCGAAAAAGTGTCATAAATTTGCTTGCGTATTTTGGCATATGATCGTTAACGCGGTCGAATAAATATCGTAAATTTGTTTGATTTGACTTGTATTGTTTTTATTGTGTTTGATCCATGCGATACTTGGTTGCTAACGCGGCATTAGTATTTCATGGATCAAAGTTTACATCATATTGTCTAAACGTTTTATTTTATAATATCGTGATTCGTAACTCGAAAAATATGAATCTCTCTCTTCTTACCCCCCTCTCTCTCTCATGATACACTTCACAACTCTTTCTCTATCTCTCTCATGATTCACTTCACAACACGATAGATGTGTAGATAATGATTTTTTTTTATTTCTCTTAAAATATACATAATTTTTAATAATTTCTTTTTTCTCCCTCTATTTACTTAAAAATTAAAACAATACATTATTTTTCTCTTTAGGAACTCACAAAAACATTAAAAATGTCATTTAATGTTTCTTCTCTCTATCTGTCACAACTCTCTCTTCCTCTCCTCTCTCTCTCTCTCTCTCATGATACACTTCACAATTCTCTCTCTCTCTCTCTCGCAATGATACACTTCACAACTCTTTCTCTCTCTCTCTCATGATACACTTCACATCTCTCTCTATCACGATAGGTATGTAGATGAGGAGTGCTTTAGGATTACAAAACATTATTTTTCTCTCTTTAGGAACTCACAAAACTATAAAAAATGTCATTTAATTTTTTCTCTCTCTATCTGTCACACCTCTCTCTCTTCCTCCCCCTCTCTCTCTCTCTCTCATTCGATAATGTATACACTTTGTAAGTAATAATGCGCTTGTTGCGGTTGTCTCACGTTCGATAATGTATTGCATGATGTTGAGTTCAGTAATGTTGTTTGATATATTCTGTTTTTGTTTGATCATTGATAAGTAATGATACACTTATTGCTGTTTTCTCACGTTTGATGATGTATTGGATGATGTTGAGTTCATTAAAATTATTTGATATTCCGTTTTTGTATGAACATTGACGATATTGATAAACTTGTTGCTGTTCTCTCACGTTTGCTTGATGTTTATTTCAGTAATGTTTGATATTCTGTTTTTTTGTGTTTAGTGATATTTGCTCGATTTACGAAGACGATCAACATGCTTTCTCCCGAAGAGTGCAAAATTGTTCTGCGAGAAATTCGCGTTGAAGCGGTCATCACGGTATCACAATGTACTGATGATGTCGTCAAAAAGATCAACGAGTCTGAGATACTCATGCGAGATCTCATAGACCAAATATGGGAAAATGCACAGCGTCGGCTTCGAAGCGGAGGCAACGCTGAGCTGCTAGATAGACAGAAGATAGCAGATTTCAACCATCAGCACATAACACGAACCATTCTGGGGAGCATGCGAGTAGCATGCAGTGATCTTAGAGATGCTGCCCCGCCTGAAGCCAACATGCAACGTCTACAGTTATGGGACGTTGTATGGAGCGAGCAAAGAGCCAAGAGCAAGCGCATGAAGGCGTTGGATGCAGAGTCCCTCCCCAAAAGAGTGCGAATTGCCCAAGACGTCGCTGCAACGTCCAGTCAGGCAGATGCAAGTGGTACAGGTGTCATTAATCGTACCATCTACAATTCTATGTGCACACATCTTATTGGCATCCCGCACGAAGCTCTTCACGAAGGACGAACAATAGGCTCCGGTGTGTTTGGAATAGTAAAAGAGTATGCAATTAAAGGTATATCATTTTTACCGGAGCACATCACTTTTTGCGGAAAGCACTACAAAGGAGAAGGCAGCGCGAAGTTCGAGAGCTTCCAGGCAGAGCAGGGTATGCAAGTGCTACATCCATCGATTGTCCGATGCATTGCCTTTACAAAAGAGGCTCCTTGGATCACAATTTTCCCGTACTATAATGGCGGCGCTCTTGGTGATACTCTTCTGAAGGTTCCCTTCAGATTCAGTGAGTTCACCAGAGCCATTTTTCGTTTGGATCGAGGATGGAGACAACCCCCGCCTGATAATATCCCTTTAGGTCATCTAGAACTTTCAAAAATAAAAGAGGTAGTAATAAACATGCCACATATTATGCATGCCCTGGTGGAAGGTGTAGCGGCAGCACATATGGCAGGTATTGTACATACCGACCTACATCCTTTTAATGTAGTGTTAGATTATACAAAAGAGCTAAAGCCACGAATAGGTATTATCGATTGGGGGTTGCTGCTGAGAGCACCCAAAAAACGGGTGTCTCTCAATTTTGTTTTTGAAGCAGACAAGAACCCGGAGAAGGTGGCACAGGCAGTCTCCTACGCAGACAGAGAGCGAAATAAACGGCCGTGGATAGCCCCAGAGCTTTATGATCCATTTTTGGCAGATGCATACACTCCTGCATCTGATATTTTTGCCTTGGGATATTTATTACAAACTTTATATGACTTTTGGAAGAAAGTGCAAGAGTTGTGGATGGATAATAGTTCCCATGACAAAGTTACCTTGGATACTATTATTCATAGAGTCAAAAATTGGATGTTTCTGCCTAATCGCGATGAGCGAAAATCAATTTTGCAAGTAGTTGAATTTTTTAGATCACTAAATACTGACCCTACGAGGGCACAACGTCCTCTTGTAGAGCTATCGGTGGCATTCACCCCAACTTTGTAATGATACAGTATCAAGAGATGAAGTTTCAGGAATTTGAAAATTTGATGTGTCCAATGTTTCAAAATTTTGTTTCTCTCTTCAAAATTTGATGTGTCCAATGTTTCAAAATTTTGTTTCTCTCTTCATTGAGTCTTTGCAATATCTCTCTCCTCTTGTGGTGTTTAAGTTTATGTTTTCTCTTCAAAATTTGATGTGCGAGCATTGTTTGAAGTGTTTTTGGAGTCAAGACTTGGATATTTCTCATCGAGTCTTTGCAATACATATCTCCTCTCGTTGTGTTTGACTTCAAGATTTTGAGATTAATGGTCAATTTATCTTACGTTGATCTTTACAGTTCATTAAAATCCTAAAGTCGTTTACGTTCATGCAGATATGGAGCAGGCGCAAGCGAACGAGCATCAGGAGTTAGCCAAGAAGGCATACGAGCGAATGAAGGCCCTTGCACATGGCGTGACAGCCCGCGAAGCTACAAGAACAGCGTGCAGGTTATCGAAATGGACAAATCCAACTTATGCCCAATGGAAAGACATAAACAAACGCGTAACCACAGAGATGATAAAGGAAATATGGCCATGTCCAGATGGCGAGATTAAGAAGGAAAGATGGAAGATTTCTCGTTGCACTCACAATGATATCAAAACTAATGCCGAGCGCATTTTCTTGGAGGTGTACGGTCGTCCTCTCCACAACGCCGACGCTCCACTCTATTTTGCTAAAATGCTATATGCTCACTTTATCCTGGAAACTCCAGTGGACTTCGCCTCCAGAGAGGCCACTGTCAACACCCACGACATACGTGAAGAGACAGTGACATTCACAAGAGAAGAACTTGCTCTCATGGTGGAGGGCGCCGGACTGGAGTTAAACCAGGTTAAAGAAAGCTTAGGGGCACAGCTAGCAGAGAAGGAGAAAGAAGCTGACCGATTAACTCAAGCGTCAACTCCTCCCCCGGCCAATAGAGGGATTCAAGAGCAACTAACAAAGATCAGCCAAGATGTGCAGAGCATCTCTTCACGTATTGCTCCTGTGCGCCAAGGAAACCACATCTCTCATTTTTTGATACATCCTGATCTTGTGGGAGTTTCTGCTGAGGCTACAAGTTCCTCCACCCCCCAATGTCCTGTATGTTACAAAGTATTCGATAGGTGGAGCGGCCAGTATATACTACCATGTGGACACTACTACCACTTAATATGTTTAGTGAGACAAATGCAAAATACTTCCACATGTGCATTGTGCAATGTCCCAATAAATCAAGGTATTTATACAGTGTTCGGCATGGCTAGCGAATATAAACCACCAGGACCTTTAGATGCAACTCCTAGTGCAATTCGCAATTTATTTCAAGATGAGAGCTAAGAAAAACAAATTCTACTTTTGTATTGATAATTTCTCCAAATATGATCATTTGTACAAGTACTTTTTATTAAATTAATGAAGTGACTTCTTCCTCTATGTCAGTATCTTGCTCCAAAATTCTTTCACCGTTTACTCTCTCGTCTGCTAAATTAAGCTCATCTAAGTCAATGTCTAAATTGTCTTCTATCTCAAGGGTGGTGCACAACGTACGTCCAACATCAAAGTTCTCGTCTACTACATCTTCACAATTGTACATCCATCTGGGCATATCTTCTTCATACTCTTCGCTTTCGATGTCTCGCAAGATCTTTTCATTGCAGTACATGTAAACAAGTTTATCTGCTCGATCTGCAAGAAGTCGATTGCGAATAGTACTATGAATATATTTATACATGCTCCAGTTTCTTTCTGAGCCTGAGTTTGAAGAGCACTGACTTAGAACCTTCATCGCAAGGTTGCGCAATAAAGCATAATGCTCACCACCATTCATCATCCACCACTTCCATGCAGGTTGCTCTTTAGCCATTTGTTGAACAAGGGAGTTGGAAAATAAACCCTCTTTCAACCGAAATGAGGTCATCTCCTTTATGCACTGTACACGATCATCATCATTATTATAGAAAGTATTTACCACTTTATAAAAATCTTGCACCACCTCAACGTTGGACATCAAATCCATATTCCAATATTCAGGATCTAACATGTAAGCAGCACTATGCAGTGGTGAATGCGCTCCAATCCATCTAGCATGAAAGTACTTCAACAGAACTTTTCTTTGTCTACTGGAGAACGGTACACGCCATTGCTTTTCCACCACTGAATGCTCTAATTTCTCAGGACACTCCAAACTCCGCTGGACAATCCACCATTGCATCCATGATTTTCCGAGATTAGGCGCTCTTTGATCAAGGCTTCGTACAGCATACATAACAGGCATCATTACATGGTATGCATCCATCACACTGTTCCACCAACTTCTTCTCGTAAGCGCTCCCTTCAAGACTTTGATTTTCTCTTTCACTTTTTCAAGTTGAGTGTTCTCCCAGTCATGAAATGCCATGCATGTAAATGTTTCACAAACTGCATCTTTATTTCTAAGAAGAGACTCAAAAGTGTAAAAGTGAGTGCAAAACCTAGTCTCCGCTGGAAGCTTTAACATAACTGACATGCGAGGTCGAAACATATCCAAAACTCTCTGTCTCTTGAGCATGAATTTCACAAGCTGGTGAGCAGTGTCGACGATTGAGGCAAACCATTTGGTATCATCAGATTTATACCAATCTTTTAATACAAGATTCAAACTATGAGTATTACAGCCTACCGGAAAAATATGTGGATATTGTCGCTGTAGGATTCTGGATGCATTTTTACAATTTTTTGCATTGTCCATGACGACTTAGACTACATTTTTGGCACCCACTTCCTCTATCACAGAGCTAATGACTTGAGCAATGTAAGCCCCAGTTTTGATTGAACCAGCTGAATCCACGGCATGGATGAAAGTCTCACCTCTAGGTGAAATAACCATTACATTAATTAATGGTTTTCTTTGCACATTAGACCATCCATCACTTACTATACTACATCCAGAAAGCTCTATATTGCTAAGAATTATTCTTTGTACACGTTCTTTTACCTGCGCATAACATTTCTCTAATAGATCATTTCGCATAGCATGGTACGTAGGCGGTGAAAACCCTGGTCCAAACTCACCAATTTTCTTCCATGCTCTCTTCCAATGCTCACTGTCCACCATCATCATAGCACTCCTAGAAAAGTAAATCGCTTCAGCAAGGACGAGTTGTGCATCATCGAGTCGCCCTTGACGTAGACTTTCTTACAATGAAGTTTGACGCATGGGTATATTTCCTACGTCAAAGTTTTGCTTGCAAGAAGATGCACTGGGTAGATTACTTTTTGGCTGCATATTGCCATTCGGGGTACAAGTAGGCGATGTAGCGGGAGTTTGATGATTAGAACAATAGTGTTCTTGCTGCCTTGATACATTAACGGTAGGAGTGTCATGTTTTCTTGAATCTTTCTTTTGAATTTCTTCTCTTATGTGTTTGGCCACTATAGGTGCAGAGGGGTGGGTACATGACTTTTTCTTCGGTCCGCCTAAAAAGTGTTCTCTTAGTCGAGGCGCCCCACCTGATTTTACTGCATGGCATAGCTTACACTCCCAATCTATGAATCGATCACCAACGTTAATTGCATATTGCCACTCTATCCCAGGTGCCTTTTTTTTCCTGCTATTTGAAATTTGGACTCAATTGGAGGTATCACTGGATCCAACATTGTCCTCCATCTCAACAAATAACCTATTCAACCAAGCATATAGCAATGAATACACAAATGAAAAAACAACAAATCACTCACGTATAACAAAACATACATCTGCAGACAAAGTACTTCGAAACTATCTTGACAAATACAAAAGATCATCACATAACACAAAACTATTTCAAACTATCTTGCAAGGTCTTACTACAAAACTACTTCGAAACTATCATGCACATTGCACCCCCAATGAAGGATGCCTTTTGTACCCAATTAAGGATACTTTACACAATCAAAGATCTATGCTTGCCCAATACTCTAGTATAGGACAATAGACCTTCTCTAACATTCACAAAAAAAATCAAAGATCTATGCTTGCCCAATACTCTAGTATAGGACAATAGACCCTTGTCTACTCTAAACTATATCAAGTATCAAGAACCAATACAAGCCCCTAAGCAGGACTCTTGGCTCCATCAAACCATTCATAAAGCAGAATGAGGTAGATTACGTACGTGGCTCAAATGCAAAGCTGAATGACTCCAAATTTGTCCCTAAATCTCCGCAAGTATTAGCTACGAACCACACCCTGCCCCCAGTTCAAAGAACTAAGGACGAGTGGCCCAATAGCCTTAGGAGTGCCTACAAGGAAAGACGACAGCCCCTAAAATAAGGACGTTCTTCCCAAGAGGACACTTCTCGTAACTGGAGAGCTCTACAAGTACTTTGAGGAGAGATATCACGCCCCCAAAACAAGGACTATCTTCCCAAAAGTTGTACGATGGGTGTCGGGCAGTGTTTATATACAGAATAATACTCCGCCGGTGTTTTTTGTTTTTCTCGGCGAGCCCGCCGGGCTTCTATCATTCCCGGCGGGCCCGCCGGGAAAACTCTGTATCCCGGCGGGCCCACCGGGAATGATAGAAGCCCGGAGGTGTTACTGGAATAGTGGGTTCCGACAGGTCATTTCTCAGGTCATGTGAATATACAATGTGATCACAAGTTTTAATATGTTAACAATAGGTTTTGTTAACGTGATCACGAAATTGTGAAGACGTTAATGAAATCCCTGATTGCATATCTTATGCAATAGGCTAATGCATAAGCCTAAACATAAACCTATTGCATAAGGCTTATGCAATAGGCTATGCATAAGCCTTATGCATAAGGCTTATGCTGCATAAACCTATTGCATAAGGCTTATGTGTAAGCCTATGCATAAACCTATTGCATAAGGTCTTATTCATAGCCTATTGCATAAGGCCTATGCATAACCTATTGCATAAGGCTTATGCATAAACCTATTGCATAAGTCTTATGCATAAACCTATTACATAAGGGCTTTTGCATAGCCCATTGCATAAGGCTTATGCATAAGCCTATTGCATAAGGCCTATGCATAGTCTATTGTATAAGGCTTATTGCTAGCCTATTGCATAAGGCTTATGCCGCATAAACCTATTGCATATAAGGGCTTATGCATAGGCTATTGCATAAGGCTTATGCATAGCCTATTACATAAGGCCTATGCATAGCTTATTGAAATAGGCTTATGGGTGAGGCTATTGCATAGCCTATTTCATAAGGCTATGCATAAGGATTATGATCCTTACGCATAGCCTATTCATCTAACCCTAATCCCTTCAACCCAAGAGCGTAAAAATATAAAGGAAAGAAGCATAACAAAAAATGAAAAAAGAGGGCTTACCATTTTAATGAGATGCCCTATGAGAGGATTGGCCTAAACCCTTGTTCACTTGAATAAACCTACAAAAAAGGAACATAATGAATAAAAAAGTTAGTTATCATTAACACACTAGCAAGCAAGGAGAACAAGAGGAAAAAGAGGTGAGTACCCTAAACCCTACTCCTAATGCATAAGTGAATAAAATAAATTAGTTTATGTTAAGACTAAACCCTAGCTTTATGCATAGAATGCTTAATAGATAGATTTGATGGATAGAATGCTTAATAGATAGATTTGATGGAAAGATCTCTATTGGAGCTCTATGCATTAGGTTAGAATTAGGGCAAGGGAGAGGAAAGAGAGGGGAAGGGAGAAAGGCAAAGGAAAGATAGGGGAAGAGGAAGAAAATCTCACATAGAGCTATGTACAAGCTTTCCATGAAAGCTTGGAATAAGATGAAGCATTAAAGCTTTCCATTAAAGCTTTGGAGAAGGAAGAGGTACTTACCTTCCAGAGGAAGAGATTATTGATGAAATAGCCTTGAAAGAAGAGGTGTGATGGGAGGAATTGATGGGTTGTTGCAGCACGCGTAGCCTATGCATGTGCAAGGTAGGGGAAGTAGGTAGAACTTGACTATCAACAGTGGTGTTTTAGGTGGGAGTCTCAGTTTTTAGGTTGATGTTCAGCACTCGAATTTCGTTGCTATGCAGCAAAAAAATGTTGCTGTTAGTCTCTGTGCAGCATCGAGGTCCTGGGTAACTTTCTGTCAACAGTTGTGGATGGTGTTGTGTGTTTAGTTTGAACCCTAAATCAGTTTTGGCTAGGTTGAAGATGTGTGATAGTGATCATCAAGGGCTAGAAGTTTGTTACGAGGCATGGTTGAGAGAAAAAATTTGTTGTGTGTGTGATCGATATGCAAGGTTCAATATATACAACATCGTATAACAATTGAGCATGTCCGATATATAGTCTTCATGAGAGGCATTGGCACGACCAAGTGCGGATGATGACATGGAGGAGAACCATAGGAGAGTGCTAGGTAACATGCCACACTATTCGGTGACATCGGGTAGAGTGCGGAAGGTGGAAAGGCGTTATATGGAAAGCATGGCTGAGACTTATCTGGAAAGGCATTATATGGAAAGCATGGCTGAGACTCATCTTCCCCAACCAATGAATTCAAAAACACCCTCTACACTTAAGAACATGGTGTATGACAAACATCATCGATTTATCCCTCCTTTACATCCCATGTATGTGCCACATGAGGTCTCATCACTTGTGATGAGAGGTAGAGATTGGTTTGAGACATGGAGAATCCACCACCAAATGGGATGTCTAGACAATCTTCTTTCGACTTCCATATTGGTGTGACATGAAGAATGTGGCAACAAATTTTTGGGACCATTTAATTGGTGAAAGAGATACAAAGGGTGCAAGGGATGACTTACAAAACATTGGACATCTTCAAAGTGCATGGCAAATTGAAAGTGAGAGTGGCAACATGGTCCTACCAAAGGCACCATGGGTATCGACCAAGAAGGAGCACAATAAGGTGAAAAGTTTGATTTCCTCTTTTTTTACACCAACAGGAGTAATGCATTCATTGAAGGATCCCTTCACAAAGACCAAGAAGAAAGGATAGGTACAATTATATAGCCTCAAGACACATGATCGGCACAAGATATTACATGTATATAAATATTTACTTATTTATTTTCTCTTTGTGGTACATAATTTGTAGGCTCATATACTAACTTCCATTTTTTTCTATGCATAGTCTATTATTCCAATTGCTATAGTTGGTTGTGGAGACAAGAAGGCAAGTGAGGCTATGTACAAAATGGGAATCTTGTTGAGGTATCAATCTTCTCTTCAATTCACTAGCTAAGTTGTATTGCTTATTTGGTATTCTCATGCGCTCACAAGCTATGTATTGATAAATAGTACACACAATTGCTATGTATGTAGATACATGCCCTTAGAGGAGATAGATCCTACACCCATTAAGATGGCTTGTCTCAATGCTATTGAGGCAATGTGTATGATCAAGGATAACTTTCCTAGAACAATTCTCACTAGAAAATTGCATCTTGTGGTGCATTTGGTTGATGAAGTGGCATTGTGTGTTGTTGTTCATGTTGGATGGATATTTTTCCTTGAAAGGTTCACGAAAACCTTAAAGGACTTTGTGAGACAAAGAACAAGGCCTGAAGCAAGCATGGTAGAGGGATGGTTGTTGATGCAAGAGTCTTTTGTGTATATCTCAAAACATCTATCTTGCACATAGATCCTTCCAGGCTACGATTGTGGAACAATGAGGAGAATGACCGACTTATCACTAATGTGCCTCAGGGAAAACGAAGGCAACAAAGATTGGATGAAGCATTATGCTACAAGGTGAATACATTCTGCATTCTAAATAGTCCCATTATGGAGAAGTGGATTGGGAGATACAAGGATGCAATCAATAGATAAAAGGATGAGAGAAGAACTTTTAGAAGAGCAAATTGACACTTGCCATTCTCGCCTAGCTTGGAACCTCAACCAAATGTGATCAATATAGAATGGCTTCGTATGGCAATATTGATGGCATTTCAAAATGGAGAGATGATTGCAAGAGAAGAGCATGAGTATGCAAGAGGATGTGAACCTCAAGTAAGTACATTCTTCATCTCTGTCTCATGTATATACCTTGTTTAATGCACTATAGTAAATGTCATACTTTTGTTTAATATTAGTACAAACTACATAACGCAACGTGGTCAAGGAAGACACTTTTGCATATCATGATGCCAATGTCATAGAGGAAAATCTTAAGTATTGTGGAACTATTCAAGATATTCTTGAGATTGGATTTAGAGAATTTAGTTTATTTATCTTTGATGTCAAATAGTTCAAGGTGATATTTAGAGATGCTCAAGAAACCGTGAAGAAACATCTAAATGGGTTCTTTCAAATTAATTCCACCAAGTTTTAGAATGATGAGAAAACACAATCTGTGTTATGCCATCATTAGACATCTTGCCAAACACACAACTTTACCAGAAACTGCACTCTGGTTTTTTTGCACAAACTGCTGTATTTTCTGCACAGCGGTACTGTAGTACTCTCAAATGTCACAACCAGTGACTTTAATGTGCATACATACACCCAATGGCAACTGTAGACCTCTTTGCAGACCCACAGTGTCTGCACAGTCAATCTGTCTTCTTGCAGTTCTTAAAACAGAGTTCTGCAGAGAATCGATGACTTACCCGCAGTGCTTGAAATCGCCTGCTTTCTGAAAAACGGAGGTCCAGACGCGCCTGAAACGCGTTTTCGGCCCAAAAATTGGAGTCCAATAGGACTAAATAGTTGCCCTATAGCTTTACTCCCGCGAAGAAAGCTCCTCAATCAAAGACCGTTTGCCGGTGGCTCCCGTAGAGCTCCTGACAAGGGTGTAGTCACCAACACAATAGGGAAGAGTAGTTGAAGCTCTTACCCTCGTACCGCTTCCTGTGGTTCTCTTGCTTGCAGCTCAGCCCTTAGCACGAACCAGGCTCTGATACCATGAAAAGATGCAGGGGGGAAGAGAGCTTGAGCTCTTGCAAGCACACACACACACTCACAAAACCCTAATAGAGAACACACAAGGTGAGAGGCTGAAAATCTTCTTCTTCTCTACCCAACACTCAACACACCATATACAAGATAAGAGTACACAATAATATGAAAGGTACTCAACCAATACATACACGGGTTCTCTATAGTGTGAACCCGACTAAATGAGCTGGCACTATAACTATGCCAGTCTCTAGAATGGCTGTTACACAGCCTATCATCCCACTAGCCGCATATCTCCCATGATCTCACCAACCATGCCAATGGTGTAAGTGTGGGGCCTATCCCCCAGGCGGGTCATCAGTGGCCACCGCCTCACTAGACGAGCTCGATATCTCAACATTGTGCACTCATATGCTAGGTGTACGCTAGCATAGAGAGACAAGGCTCAAACTCAAGTTTGAGCCTTAAGGCGAAGTTCCATGTATGGGAGACTTGAACTTAAGTTGGAGTCTTAAGGGGTCGGGGTGCACTAGCATGGAGAGCAAAGGCTCAATCTGAAGTTTGAGCCTTAAGGGACCGGGATGCACTAGCATGGAGAGCAAAGGCTCAAACTCAAGTTCAATCCTTGAGGCCAGAGTACACTAGCATGGAGAACAAAGGCTCAATCTGAAGTTGGAGCCTTAAGGCCAGTGTACACTAGCATCGAGAGCCAAGGCTTCAACTCAAGTTCGAGCCTTAAGGCCCCGGTGTACACTAGCATGGAGAACAAAGGCTCCAACTCAAGTTCGAGCCTTACGCCGAGGTGCACTAGCATGGAGAGCAAAGGCTCAAACTTAAGTTCAAGCCTTAAGGGGCTGGGGTGCACTAGCATGGAGAGCAAAGGCTCAATCTGAAGTTCGAGCCTTAAGGGACCGGGATGCACTAGCATGGAGAGCAAAGGCTCAAACTGGAGTTTGAGCCTTAAGGGGCTGGGGTGCACTAGCATGCAGAGCAAAGGCTCAATCTGAAGTTCGAGCCTTAAGGGACCGGGATGCACTAGCATGGAGAGCAAAGGCTCAAACTGGAGTTCGAGCCTTAAGGGGACGGGGTGCACTAGCATGGAGAGCAAAGGCTCAATCTGAAGTTCGAGCCTTAAGGGACCGGAATGCACTAGCATGGAGAGCAAAGGCTCAATCTGCAGTTCGAGCCTTAAGGGGCCGGGGTGCACTAGCATGGAGAGCAAAGGCTCAAACTCAAGTTCGAGCCTTAAGGCCAGAATACACTAGCATGGAGAACAAAGGCTCAATCTGAAGTTCGAGCCTTAAGGCCAGTGTACACTAGCATCGAGAGCCAAGGCTCCAACTCAAGTTTGAGCCTTAAGGCCGGTGTACACTAGCATGGAGAACAAAGGCTCTAACTCAAGTTCGAGCCTTAAGGCCGGTGTACACTAGCATCGAGAGCCAAGGCTCCAACTCAAGTTCGAGCCTTAAGACCGGTGTACACTAGCATGGAAAACAAAGGCTCCAACTCAAGTTCGAGCCTTAAGGGGCCGGGGTGCACTAGCATGGAGAGCAAAGGCTCAATCTGAAGTTTGAGCCTTAAGGGACCGGGATGCACTAGCATGGAGAGCAAAGGCTCAAACTCAAGTTCAAGCCTTGAGGCCAGAGTACACTAGCATGGAGAACAAAGGCTCAATCTGAAGTTGGAACCTTAAGGCCAGTGTACACTAGCATCGAGAGCCAAGGCTTCAACTCAAGTTCGAGCCTTAAGGCCGGTGTACACTAGCCGGTGTACACTAGCATGGAGAACAAAGACTCCAACTCAAGTTCGAGCCTTACGCCGAGGTGCACTAGCACGGAGAGCAAAGGCTCAAACTTAAGTTCAAGCCTTAAGGGGCCGGGGTGCACTAGCATGGAGAGCAAAGGCTCAATCTGAAGTTCGAGCCTTAAGGGACCGGGATGCACTAGCATGGAGAGCAAAGGCTCAAACTGGAGTTTGAGCCTTAAGGGGCTGGGGTGCACTAGCATGGAGAGCAAAGGCTCAATCTGAAGTTCGAGCCTTAAGGGACCGGGATGCACTAGCATGGAGAGCAAAGGCTCAAACTGGAGTTCGAGCCTTAAGGGGACGGGGTGCACTAGCATGGAGAGCAAAGGCTCAATCTGAAGTTCGAGCCTTAAGGGACCGGAATGCACTAGCATGGAGAGAAAAGGCTCAATCTGCAGTTTGAGCCTTAAGGGGCCGGGGTGCACTAGCATGGAGAGCAAAGGCTCAAACTCAAGTTCGAGCCTTAAGGCCAGAATACACTAGCATGGAGAACAAAGGCTCAATCCGAAGTTCGAGCCTTAAGGCCAGTGTACACTAGCATCGAGAGCCAAGGCTCCAACTCAAGTTCGAGCCTTAAGGCCGGTGTACACTAGCATGGAGAACAAAGGCTCTAACTCAAGTTCGAGCCTTAAGGCCGGTGTACACTAGCATCGAGAGCCAAGGCTCCAACTCAAGTTCGAGCCTTAAGACCGGTGTACACTAGCATGGAAAACAAAGGCTCCAACTCAAGTTCGAGCCTTAAGGGGCCGGGGTGCACTAGCATGGAGAGCAAAGGCTCAATCTGAAGTTCGAGCCTTAAAGGACCGAGATGCACTAGCATGGAGAGTAAAGGCTCAAACTCAAGTTCAATCCTTGAGGC
The DNA here is from genome assembly GCF_041138505.1 of Cibotium barometz. Classification (NCBI taxonomy): domain Eukaryota; kingdom Viridiplantae; phylum Streptophyta; class Polypodiopsida; order Cyatheales; family Cibotiaceae; genus Cibotium; species Cibotium barometz. Next base: position 25,090,025 of record NC_141089.1, read on the forward strand.
CAGAGTACACTAGCATGGAGAACAAAGGCTCAATCTGAAGTTCGAGCCTTAAGGCCGCCGGTGTACACTAGCATCGAGAGCCAAGGCTCCAACTCAAGCTCGAGCCTTAAGGCCGTACACTAGCATGGGAACAAAGGCTCCAACTCAAGTTTGAGCCTTAAGGCCGGTGTACACTAGCATCGCGAGAGCCAAGGCTCCAACTCAAGTTCGAGCCTTAAGACTGGTGTACACTGGCATGGAGAACAAAGGCTCCAACTCAAGTTCAAGCCTTAAGGAGCCGAGGTACACTAGCATGGAGAGCAAAGGCTCAATCTGAAGTTCGAGCCTTAAAGGACCGGGATGCACTAGCATGGAGAGTAAAGGCTCAAACTCAAGTTCAAGCCTTGAGGCCAGAGTACACTAGCGTGGAGAGCAAAGGCTCAATCTGAAGTTCGAGCCTTAAGGCCCGTGTACACTAGCATGGAGAACAAAGGCTCCAACTCAAGTTCGAGCCTTAAGGCCGGTGTACACTAGCATCGAGAGCCAAGGCTCCAACTCAAGTTCGAGCCTTAAGACCGGTGTACACTGGCATGAAGAAAAAAGGCTCCAATGCAAGTTCGAGCCTTAAGGGGCTGAGGTGCACTAGCATGGACAGCAAAGGCTCAATCTGAAGTTCGAGCCTTAAAGGACCGGGATGCACTAGCATGGAGAGTAAAGGCTCAAACTCAAGTTCAAGTCTTGAGGCCAGAGTACACTAGCATGGAGAGCAGAGGCTCAATCTGAAGTTCGAGCCTTAAGGCCGGTGTACACTAGAGCATCGAGAGCCAAGGCTCCAACTCAAGTTCGAGTCTTAAGGCCGGTGTACACTAGCATGGAGAACAAAGGCTCCAACTCAAGTTCGAGCCTTAAGGCCGGTGTACACTAGCATCGAGAGCCAAGGCTCCTCAAGTTCGAGCCTTAAGACCACTGGCATGGAGAACAAAGGCTCCAACTCAAGTTCGAGCCTTAAGGGGCTGAGGCTCAATCTGAAGTTCGAGCCTTAAAGGACCAAGATGCACTAGCATGGAGAGTAAAGGCTCAAACTCAAGTTCAAACCTTGAGGCCAGAGTACACTAGCATGGAGAGCAAAGGCTCAATCTGAAGTTCGAGCCTTAAGGACGGTGTACACTAGCATCGAGAGCCAAGGCTCCAACTCAAGCTCGAGCCTTAAGGCCGGGTGTACACTAGCATGGAGAACAAAGGCTCCAACTCAAGTTTGAGCCTTAAGGCCGGTTTACACTAGCATCGAGAGCCAAGGATCCAACTCAAGTTCGAGCCTTAAGGGGCTGGCGGGGTCCACTAGCATGGAGAGCAAAGGCTCAAACTCAAGTTCGAGCCTTACGGCCGGTGCACTAACATGGAGAACAAAGACTCAATCTAGGTCGAGCATTAACACATAAGTTCTATGTAGGGGAGGCTCGAACTTAAGGTGGAGTCTATATCCAAGTTGTGGAGTCTTTCTTGGATCAGTTTTACAGGTTCTCGACATATGTGAAGATACAAAAGAGAGCACAATCTACGACGAGAAACGATTGACAAATGGCACACTTAGCGTGCAATCAAGTAAGTGTTTATATCGGTGTAGACAATCAATTAAAGAAGGACTTACTTGCTGCGTGAAGTATTCAATTAGACGAGGGAACACGCGAAATGCAGATGGGCGCATGAAAGTCTCCGATGTCGCACAATCTTGGCGGATGCTTGAAGTATCCGATGGCGTATTGGATCCGCACAAAATAGAGGTCGGAACGAACGCAGACGTGCCGATTGCGGGAGGAAAAGAAACTGTTAGAAACGCAGGGGTGCAGAGACACAAAAAGCCTCCAAGATCCAAGATTATCGCGCACAGAGAACAACTATTTGAAACGCAGGGATGCAAAGACACAGGAAGCGGAGATTATTGTGAACAGAGAATTGCTCCAGGGTGCACAGGTTTTTGTCTGGGCAAATGCGAGGTTGACCGTTCCTTTTTTTTGCGAGGGAAGTGAAGGCAAATTTTTTTTTTGGTGCGATTGACAAAAAATTTTGTAGGGTCGGCGGGGGCGAATTTCAAAAGTCGGCCGTTGGGGGGAATTTCAAATTTTGGGTGGGGGGAATTTTGAATTAGGGGGGGAAGTTTGAATTTGAATTTCGAATTAGGGCGTGCATGTGCACCGCCGGAGGGGAAGTTTGAATTTGAATTAGGGGGGGCGTGCGCCGATGGAGGAGAAAGGGGGTGGGTGCTGGCTACGCCGGGAGAGGAGGAGAGGGGGCTGGGGGGGCGTGCGTCGACGGAGGAGGAAGGGGGTGGGGGCTGGCTACGCCGGGAGGGTTGGAGGGGGTGAAGGCTGGTTGCGCCAGGAGAGGAGGAAGGGGGGGACTGGGGGGTGCCGGGAGAGGAGAAAGGGGGGGCTGGCTTCGCCGACGGCGGAGGGGTGGGGGCTGGCATGCATGGCGACGGAGGAGCATCGGGACGGGCCGACAGAAACCCGGGTTTCGATTTCGGTTTCATTCCCCAAGCCCAAGCCCAGGCCCAGGCCCCAGGCCCCAGGTCTTTTGATAATAGTTACTTTCACGTTTGGTTATATACCCATCTTCACCAACACCCCACTTGTTCTATGGGATTAGACTAGCTTCCCTCTCTATTCCTACTTACTTGTGTAATAGACAAGGCTCAAACTCAAGTTTGAGCCTTGAGCTTGACCTTAAGCTTGAGATTCCTTGTTTTCTTCCATATTTTTCCCATACACCCAAATATACTTATAAACTATGTGATTAAAAATTCAACTAAAATCTATATAATGCATAATGGCTCATTCCCCAAGCCCAAGCCCAAGCCCAAGCCCAAGCCCAGGTCCCAGGTCTTTTGATTATAGTTACTTTCACTTTTGGTTATATACCCATCTTCACCCACACCCCACTTGTTCTATTGGATTATCCTAGCTTCCCTCTCTATTCCTACTTACTTGTGTAATAGACAAGGCTCAAACTCAAGTTCGAGCCTTGAGCTTGACCTTGAGCTTGAGATTTCTTGTTTTCTTCCCTCTTTCCCCATACACCCAAATATACTTATGAACTATGCGATTAAAAATTCAACTAAAATCTATATATAATGCACAATGGCTCAAACTTGAGTTTGAGTCTCACGAAGGAGAAGAGTCTCAAATCCAATGTCCATTTGCTCATTTCCATGTCACATTCTCTTCACTAGCATATCGTTTCTCTCTATTGCTTTCTCTTTGCCTTTACTGCTGTTGTAACCACTCACCTTTGCCTTTTGTAGCTATGAAACATTGATGGCTAATTAACACCATATCTTGACTCAATATCCCAATGAAACGGTGTGGCCAGATGCAAAGGGTGATGAAGCCTACCTCTTGGGAAACTAGCATATACATGAGGTGAGGATTATCACTTCAATTGGGACCTCTTAATAGCAAACTAGCATATGAAGGTGAGGCTCAAACTTTGGTTGGAGCCTCCAAGCAAACTAGCATCTGTGGGTCAGGTTCAAACTTTACTTTCAGCTTCCTAGAAGCGAACTAGCATCCGCAGGTGAGGCTTTAACTTTTGTTGGAGGAGCCTACCATTCTAGCTAACATATGCAAACTAATATATGATGCAAGTGAGGATGATAACTTTAACTGGAGCCTCCTAGCAAACTAACATATGATGGTGAGCCTCATGGAGCCTCCTACTAACAAGCTAGTATATGTAGGCAAAGGCTCAAGCTTTAGATGGAGCCTAGCCTCCTAGCAAATTAGCATTGATAGGTGAGATTCAAACTTTGGTTGGAGCCTGAACTCATGTTGAGATTGAATTACATTTATAGTTTTGTGTACTACCGCAAAAACATCGCTTCAGTCTTTCTTATTGAGATTTTGATTTTCTCAGGGATTGCAAGGTCTAAAACAAGGTGCTTCAGTGTTTCTCATTGAGGTGATGGTTCTACAAAGGAAGGCATGCAGGGTTATTCATTCCATTGATGCATCTCAAACATGTGGTTTTCAATTCATTGGTGAGACATGTGCAGCAATACATGTTCAAGAAAGCTTTGATGACACATTTCTCATTCCATTTGCCACAATGGATGCAAGAACAATGTCTCAAGCAGTTGGAAGCATCATCAAATGGCCATTGGTCAACCTTGTTATGGACATAGACATTACTAATACCAAAGAGGATAATTTTGCGGAACTTCTTGTTGATCAAGAAGATCACTTTATAGATAGGGAGAGCTGGAAAGAGAAAAGTGTCATCCTCTGGGAGGACAACAGATCTACAAAACTTGGTGTGAGGCAGCTCAGGAAAACAAGAAGGCCACTATAGCTCGCCGACTCACCGCCTTCAGAACACTCACAAGCACAAGGGGCACCACCAGCTTCTCTAGCTGGAAAGAAAAAAATCTCTCTCTCTCTCTCTCTCTTTACCACCCAGAGATACCCAAAGAAAGGCAGTTTCAACAGCTCACATATCTGATTATAAAAGCCTTTTATCTATCAGCAAGGCTAAGCCACTCACATCTCATCAACCCAAACCCCATTATCCATTTACAAGGGGTTACATCACACATATTTTTTATCAAATGACAAGCTTCAACCACTCATCCTCGCACTCTCCTTTTATCACACTCACAGCAGACAACTCACACAAACACACTGCCCAAGCTTCTCTTGTCTCACACCAGAGGCCTCGAACAAACAGCCCTCTCCAGTAGAAAACCAGCAAGCTGCACCAATACTAGTCACCTCTGAGGCGGCACCCCATGCAGCTTTCCACACGACTGTCAACCCTTTGGCAGCTTCTCTGCCTTTGCTATTATCCAGCCTGCTTCTCACTTCACCTGCTCTCTTTGTCTTTGCAGCAAGCGTCCTCTTCTTTTTTTTGTCTCTACAGCTCTTCTTTTTGGACTCGCCAGCTCCCCAGGAAGTCGGTCCCCTCTGTACCAGGCTTTCACCCGCCAGCCAACTCTCTGTCTTTACACCCTCGACTCCTCAGCTCCAAGTGGCCACCCAACCTTCGTCTCTTCAGACCCACCAGCCCATCTCCAGCGCCACAACAAGGCCCCCTCAAGCACCCTTGGCTATTGTGTCTCTTCTTTTCGTCTACAGCAGCTGTAGTGCCACTGATATCTGCAACGCCTCAGTAAGGCGCTTCACACACGGCTCTTTCCTCACAAGCTTTCGAAGCGGACCATTTCTTCCAGCACTATGCTTTCCCTGGCGTCTCTCTTTTGTAGCACCTCATGCACCAGGCACCTACGAGGCCATTCCTTGCACCAGTCTACCAACCTCTCTGCATACCCAGAGCAAAACGATCCCACTTCACAGGTTCTGGCTCTTTTTCTACTCGGCAATCCTCTGCAGCTCTTCTGTAGAAACACCATGCGGCTTTACTCGTTTTTCTCCAGGCAGCACGCCCTCCTCTCGGCTGTTTGTTGCAGCGTCCCTCCAGGCAGCATCTACCTACTGTGTTGTCTTTGCCTCCACACTCTGCAACAACTCCACCACTCTTTGCCCTTCTGCGCCTCTGGCTGCACACACCTCAGAACCCCCCCATCAGCTACACGAGGGCCTCCTCTCTTTGCTATCCCCAGTCCACTCTGCAGGCGGCTTCCTTCACTAGACCAGCAACGCCACACTCCCCATCCTTCACGCCAGAGAGCCTCTCTCCAGAACGGCGGCCTTTCCTCCTTGTTTTTTTCCTGCAGAACTCCTCTCCCCCTTTTTCACAATCACCGCCAGCTTCTCTTTTTCTGCAAGGCTGCCACACTCTTGTTTGTTCACCAACCTTCGAGAGGTTGTGTTGGCGGCATAATAAAAATCCACGTGGCCACTTTATTGCTGGCCACGTTGAGTTTGTATTCTTATTCATTTTTTATTTTTATTTTTTTTAAAAGCTTTGATGATAGCCATCATCTCAACCTTCATACCTTGCATTATCAAAACCTTAATGCTTTGCTTCACCTTGATATACGGCACCCATAACCTTTCCTAAACAAGAGCTATCCACAGCCTCATGATCAGCATCATCATACCAAGATGGCCATTCCAAACCTGAAAGATTCTCAAACTCAAGCATAAAAGCAATTTATATTTTGCTGGCGTCGCCTGAGGGATTTCAACATTTACAGTCTAAATTGAACTCTCTCCACATAAACCAGCATATCTACATTATTTTCACCAGAAGCTCATCAAAACCCATCATTAATATCCTCATGCTCTTCCACCTCTTATTTACACACATCCCAGACACCTTCTTGACGACTAAAAACTCAGACAAATAAAAACTCCAAGTCTCCAGCAGCTGTTCCGAAAAAAAATGCATTCACTTACTCACTCCAAGCCATTCCGTCTGTACACTTGCCAGGGCATTCAGGGCAAAGTTTTATTGCACACCACGCATCCCATATGTACACGGACTCAAAACATCTTTACAAAAAAATGCCTGACATACTTTGCCCAACCCCCAGCCTGCTGAATCATTCATGATCAGTAGTAAAAAGCATTTCAAGACCTAAATCCATATCCAAAAACTGCCCTTCATCTAAAATCACATCTTCAGATATTGCATCTTGTACAATCACCATTAAACGTGCATAATACTTCTTCAGCCTGTATCCATTTACCCTGGAAGCATGTAAAGTCCCATCTAAATCTGCCAATTGATAGGTACCATTTGCAAATCCTTGCATCACCAAAAAGGGTCCTTCCCACTTAATTTGAAACTTCTTATGAAAGGCATTATCCAGCCTGCTGTTATAACGTAATACCAAATCATCCTTCACAATTCCTTTGTTTTTAATCTCCTTGTTGAACTTCTCCAGCGTCCTTGCCTGCATATCTTCATAATGCTTCAAAGCATTATCCCTGTTCAGCTGTGCTTCTTGTAAATATAACAGTCGCTCTTTAAGGGCATGTTTAGGTTCTTCCAAAAGCTTTTCCAACATTTTAACAGCTAGTATCTCCACCTCAATAGGCAATAAGGCTTCTTTTCCATAAACAAGATGAAACGGAGTGAAACCCGTACCAGTTTTAATTGCTGTCCTTTATGCCCACAAGGCAGCAGGCAATTCCAGATCCCAATTCTTGCCTTGTTGCTCTGTCACCTTAGATAAAATCTTTATGCCCACAAGGCAATTCCAGATCCCAATTCTTGCCTTGTTGCTCTGTCACCTTAGATAAAATCTTGATCAATTCACCATTGAAACGCTCATTCAGGCCATTACACTGTGGATAGTAAGGTGTGGTGAAGCTGCGAACCGATCTTCATTTTTGTACACAAATAGTCCATAAGCTCTGCTCTGAAACCTGGACCCTGATCAGAAAGCAATTCCAATGGCACACCAAACTTACAGCAGCAAATATCTTGATATATAAACTTTGCCACCTCCTTAGCAGTAATTTGTTTCACTGCCTTTGCTTCCGCCCATCTAGAAAGGTAATCAACTGCAGTCAAGATGTAGCACTTCCCTCGACTAGTAATAGGCAATGGTCCCACAGCATCAATTCCCCATTTTTCAAAAACATCATAAGCAAGAATTGTCTTCCTCATCTCAGCCTTTAATATCCGTCTACTGTGAGCTTGGCATTGTTTGCATGACCTCCACCAATGATTAACATCCTTATGTACACTTGGCCATACATAACCTTCCTGCAATACCTTATGCAAGGTAATCTTTGAGGCAAAATGTCCACCGCATGCTCCCTTATGATTTTCCTTAAGAATTTTGTAGATTTCTTCCTTCCAAGGTACCCGTCGCATTATCAAATCAATTCCCTTCAAATACAAAGCATCACCAACCATCACATACCTTGTAGCTTTCCCTCGGGGGGTCACTTGTATAAATATGTAAGTATCACGTGGGTTCAACAGAAGGACATTTTAAATATTTAAAACTTACAGAAATATATTTACAGAGGGGATTTATTTATTGTATTTTAAAAAAAATTTACAGATTTGAATAGGAAAGGATACATTATATTCACTGAAAAATTCACAGATAAGGGACTTTTTAAATAGGCCTTGAACGCACGTGATATAGAGGATTTACATATAGTGACCCCCCCGAGAGCTTTCCTGATAAAACCATATTTTTTTGATCTGTCAATACCATTGGGAATCATCCCTGTTAACAAAAACTCCTCAACATCCTGTAAATTCTCCCTGCCACAATAAAATGATGCATGAGCTTTAAGAACAAAAACTTCACCAATCATTCCCTGGGCTGCTTCATGAGCCTCCTCATTATGGCCTCGATCCACATGCTTAAAACTCCAAGCTTCAAATTCCTTCAGCAGACCCTTAATCTTGAAACACATTTCCTTGAGTAACATATTCTTTGACTTCCAAACTCCCAATACCTGTTTTACCACGAGCAATGCATCTCCTCGAATGCGAATCCTGCATACACCATGCTTGCACGGGATTATCAATTCCTTCTCTCTCTATCTGTTCCCATACTCTTCAACAACAAAACATCCACCCGTTCCTAAAGTACAAGCCGCAAAACATCCACCCATTCCTTCTCACCTAAAGTACGAGCATCACTAAGTGATGTATCTTGTCTCCACTTGACATCCAGATACTTCCTTTCCCAAGTTGAGACCATAGCCTCTTTTTCAACAAATATAAGAGGAAAATTTACTTGATTTTGTTTCGTAACTCGAAGTCTTAGATTATACCGAGAGTGTGATACCCTGCCTTGGTTATCTTTCTCTCAAGTCCATCTTGCGGCACCAAGACGAAATGATGAAGAGGCGCCATGCCCAGCACCCACATTTTGATTGCCACTAGAAGTAGATGTCTGGCGAGTGCCTCTCTTTGCCTCCACAAGCCAAGTTTTATCTTTTGTGTCTACCAAAACTTATTTACCTTTATCTACAAAACTTTGTTTACCTTTATCTGCAAAATTTTGTTTATCTTTATCTACCACTTGCTCACTTTGTTTTGCTACTTGTTTTCCCTTATCTATATTCAAACTAGATGGAAAAATAGTAGCTAATGTATCCTTCTGAGTTGGACTCTGGGACACATCTGGCTGTGGCTAAGTATTCACCTCCTGTGGAGGCCTTAAAATGAAGTGACCCATCTCCCCACAACCGAAGCTATGGCCTGCAAAGGATCCCCACTTTAACTCAAAATACAAAGGTTCAAATCCATCCACATATAATATTAATTGTTGAGGTTGGGGATTCCCAATATCCCATACCATGCAAACCCTATTTTTATTCTTGGATGACATTCTAGGCTCCACCAACATCTCCCCAATAGTAAGCATGGCCAACAGTAACAATTCCCACATAGCTAATTGGAAAGTCTACAACCTCAATCCAAATAGGGCATGCCTAGCACAACATATCTCTATACTCTACCGTAGGGCACCATGGTACAACATACACTAACTATCCATCTAGAAATAACACGACTTTCTACATAACCAAATCTCAAACTTCTTTGGATGAGAATAGGACCTCGTAGAATCCTCTAGGACCGTCAAAAATCTTCTCCACAAAATTACCATCTAATAAATCATGTAACCAATCTATAATACTATTGAAGAATGGAACTTGTCCAATAAAAAAGAAAATTGTAGCCTTGTTATGAAAGGATTCCACTTGTGCCACCAACCGCCATGTTTCCACTCGGGCATCTACCACTTCCTCTATTGGAACCTTGGTAGCCCAAAGAAGATTTGCCATCACATATGGCTGCAAAATCTGATTAGCTTGTGCAACTTGAAAGTCAAAATCCACCTCATGATTCTCTTCATGACGTGCATCAAGAAGCAAGGTATCCTGAAGCATCTACCTAGCCTCCTTCCCTCCATATTCACCTCCAATCAATCTCTTCCTTTTAGCTTGATCTTTAGGCTCTAGCTCTAGCCCTTCATGAGAAACAGGTAGAGGGAGAGGAGAAACACTTACAGGAGCAAACCCTAATGTATATTGTAAACCCTAACCATAGAGGGAAGCCATATCCCTTCTCACATAATGCATAAAGCCATAATCCATAATACACAACACACACTATGTGTTGTGTCCACACACAGCTAACCCTCCACCTCCACTACTCGAGCGTTGCGAGTGGACGAGTGACTTGAGGGAGGGGTTATGGCGGCTCTTTGTGGGTTTTGTACATGTGAACTAGGGTTAGCGGTGGCGATGCCGGATGGTGTGGCCGAACTGCCCACCCCTCTCTCAAAATATTGTTGTGCCATCGCTCTTTACTCAGGTGTGGCTTGTGCTAAAAAACCCATAAACTGGTCAAGTGACATGGCATATGGAGAGAAGGATGGAGAGTAAGCCGGTGTCTCATCTGGAGTGCGAGACATGTTTCTACACACACATAACAAAGCCCACATGGACACTTTAATAAGAGCATACACACATGAATTATCCCTCAACATTCATACATTTATGCAGGCCTTAGGCCCTTATGCATAAAGCTATGCATGAGGCCTTATGCATAAAGCTATGCATGAGGCCTTATCCATAAAGCTATGCATGAGGCTTATGCATAAAGCTATGCATGAGGCCTTATCCATAAAGCTATGCATGAGGCTTATGCATAAAGCATGCATGCGAATTATGCATAAAGCTTATGCACAAACCTACAAAGCTATGCATGAGGCCTTATGCATATAGCACTATGCATAAGGCCTTAAGCATGAAACTATGCATGAGGGCTTATGCATAAAGTATGCATGAGGCATATATGTATAAAGCTATGCATGAGGCTTATGCATAAAACTTATCATAAAGCATGAATGAGCATTATGCATAAAGCATTATGCATAATGCTTATGCGCAAACCTACAAAACAAACCCCTAGCGGCTGAAGGGTGCAATAATAATAGAGGAAATATAGAAAAGCACTTACCTCTTTTTCATGATGTTGAAAGAGAGGATTAGAGGACCTAAAAAACCAATAAAAGGGTGAGGAAAGCATTAGTAATGCATACATACAAAAGCTTATAAAGCATGCATGAGGCCTTATGCATAAAGTTTTAAGCATAAAGCTAATGCGTGAGGCCTTATGCATACATCATTTTGCGTGAGGCTTATGCATAAAGCACTATGCAAGCCACGCTATCCTAAACTAAACCGTACCCTGGCACTATGCATTAAGCATGCATGCATAGATTAAGCTCTATGCATGCATACATTAAGCTCTATGCATGCATAGAGCTTAATGCATGCATAGATTAAGCTCTATGCATGGATTAAGCTCTATGCATAGACCTTAATGCATGCATAAAGCTTAATCTATGCATAGAGCTTAATGCATGCATAGAGCTTAATCTATGCATATATCTCTATGCATTATGAATGCATGCATAGAGCTTAATCTATGCATTAGGCTCTATGAATAGAGCTTAATGCATAGATTAAGCTCTATGATTAGGCTCTATGCATGCATTAAGCTCTATGCATAGAGGACCTACAAAACAAAAGCCCTCTTTTTGGTTGATAAAAATAGAGGAAAGAGAGGATAAAAAGATAGGAAAGAGAGGAAAGCACTTACCTCTTTTTGGTGATGTTGAAAGAGAAGACTAGAAGACCTACAAAACTAACAAAACGGCGAGGAAAGGATTAGTAATGCATGCATACATACAAAAGCCCTAAGAACCTAATGCATACATACAAAATCGAAAAGAGAGAAAAGAATTTACCTCTTTTTGGTGAAGTTAAAAGAGAGGATTAGAAGACCTATAAAATAAAACAAAAAGGTGAGAAAAGAATTAGTAATGCAAAACCCTAAAAGTGCGAATAGCATGGATACACAAGGAGGTTTATCCTTCAACACACACACACACCAATTAAACAAACAAGAGGAGAGGAGAGGAGAGGAGAGGGGAGGGGAGGAGGGGAGGAGGGGAGGGCAAATATCTAGGTGGAGAAGAGCTTGGGAGAGAGAAAGAACCTGTAAAACAAATGAGAAAGCAAAAAAGCAAGAAAATTACCCATAATTACACACAGACATTTTACATCACATGTTTATGTAACCAAGGGGGGATGGGAGTGAGGGAAAAGGAGGCATACCTGGTAAGGAAGAAAAACACACCCCAATTAAAAAAAAGCAGAAAAAAGAGAGGTTATGTTTTACTGTAAAAACCTGCGCCATCGATATATGCGTCAAAAAAAGAGTGGAAAAAAGCGTCGAAATCAGGGTGGAAAAAAATGTCAAAAAGTGCATGGGAAATAGCATGGAAATAAGTGTCAAAAAAATAAATTTTTCATGCTCTTTTCGATAGATATTTCAACGATCCTTGCTTTTCATTCAAATTCAAAATCTTTCCAGATCTTGCACGCACCCGACATTTCAAATTACCTATCACTGACTACCACCCTCCACAAATACTTAAGGGAGGATTCCCCTCCAAAAATAAGCATTCGTTCCCATTTTGTAAATCAATATGGAAACCATGAACGTTGCCACACCCTCAAATTTTGCTGATTTAGAGGAGAAGACACTTTTCCCATGTACTCACACATGTACTCACATTGAGCAAATACCAAGTGGCTCGACGTCGAAGAATTTGCAATGATCATTCAAAAAAATGGAGAATATTTTCAGTGGAGCAATTTGAACATCTAAGTAGTGGCAATGCGTGCTTCAACAATGATGAACCAGTGGATATCTAGCCTGAATGATGGAGACCAACAAGAGTAGCCACAAACGAGGTGATCCAACAACCCGAGGAACTTGAGGCGGATTCAGAGCAAATACTAGAACATGCTTGTGTAAACTCCCTAGGGCCATTATACTTGCACAATATGCTTGAAAGAATGGCCCTAGGGCCATTCTACACTCCCTTGTGTCAAGCCTATAAGGCCAATCTCTACACATGCATCAAAAATACATCAAGATTGTCCATGTAAGAATGGACCAATGGCCATTATAGTAAGCATGTCAATGATGTCTCAGTGCCATTCTAGTAAGCACAATCACCATTCTAGTAAGCACAGTGATGTATTAGTGCCATTCTAGTATATCATGGAGTGTAGAATGGCCTTAGGGCCAAACTCTTCATTGGCATACATAAATGTCTTAGTGCCATTCTAGTACATCATGGAGTGTAGAATGGCCTTAGGACAAAACTCTTTATTGGCATCCATTATAGAATAATGGCCCAATGGCCATTATAGTAAGCACAAGAATGTCTTAGTGCCATTCTAGTACATCTTGGAGTGTAGAATGACCCTAGGGCCAAACTCTTCATTGGCAAGCCTAAAATATCAAAACTGTGATTGAGAGTTTCTTGAATGATTGGACCTAGGTCCATTCTACCATCCATGATATTCTTTAGAATGTCCAGGGCTAGGCACGTTCTTTCAAGGAAATTATGCATCGTGGAATGGCCTTAGGGCCATTCCAAAGTACATTGTGCGTAAGAATAACCTTAGGGCCACTACAAGACAATGCTGCCATACACGCGTTTCATACACGCGATAAATTACGAACGCGTGTATGGTCGCGCCTGTATTTGAATAGAATCGGGCGCGTGTATTTTTGCATTTAAGTTCGCGTGTATGTTTGCATTAATCAACGCGTGTATAAACGCGTCTATATACATGCAGTAATACACGCACCTATACACGATAATATTCCCGGGGTAATACTCGCTATTATACACGGATAAATACACGCTACTATACACGGATTAATACACGTATGGCAGAGAAAAACTGAAGAAAAACTGAATTCCTTTACAAAATTAAAAACTATTTTCCTTAAACCATCTCATAGTACATTACAGTATACATCATTACACAATCCCACTACATGCATTTACAACAATGAAATATATTCAAAAATAAATCATGCATATGAGATGATAGAAATGTCATCAATTTAGAACATACAGTGACGGATTGGTTAGGGTTCGATCTCATCTTCAATAACATCCATCCTTGCCAAACGATCAACATCAATATCCATTTGATCAATTGGTAAGGCTACGATTAAATTTATTCCACTATCGATATTCTGTACTCCATTGATAATGGTATCGATGTCCTGATCATCCTCATCAACATCACCATCATCCTCATCAATGGTAGGGTCATTCTCATGATCATGAGAAATGGCATGCTCATCCTCATTATCATGATCATCTCTTATTTCTTGATCATCGATCACAACATCTTCAATGGCATGTTCAACATCATCTTCATTGCGGCTTGTTACATCCTCCATATGCTCCATATCAGTGAATGTATTATACATCACTTTGGAACGTGGTGCAATAGGGATGACGTACCACCATTTGATGTCATGCACCATTGGTAGATAGATAACCTACTGAAATACACACAGTACAGTAATTAATTAGCATATCAAAAGTCAAGGGGTACGCGAGCTTAGATATATATGTACATGAAACACATTAGTAAAAAAATGCATACCTGCTCACATTGTTGTGGCAATACGAGCCTATCTTTCTTTGTTTGCCAGAACTTTGTAGAGTCAATAGTTACATATCCACTTGCATGGCATTTTATCGTTGCATCAGGCCCTTTTTCCACCACGTTCATTTGCCATTTGACATCCAAAACATACACAAAGAAGCGACGAAAGTCAAGCCTAAATATGTCTTGGATTATGCCACAATAATCATCCATTTTTCCATTAGCTCCCTCAAAGCTACTAATAACACCGCAATCTTGTGTATTTCTCTTTTCATCAATTCTTTGTGTTCGAAAATGCTTGTCTTCACACCATATAGCATTGAACATAGTGCACTGGACCAAAATAGAAGCAATATTTGTGCAAGCAATGTGAATAAATATTAAAAGCAAATCACTTACAACTAATGCAAAACATTAGTTCTATGTACCTTTGACATGCATCCTCGTGCATACTCCCATTCTTCCGCCGTGATATGCAGCCCCTCGTCGCTCTCTGCTCTCTCCATTTCCTCATGCAACCAATCAACATGGATATCATTCGGAAGTGTTGCTAGATGCTTAGGGTACGCCTTCCGAGAGCCATGTTGCCTCCGAAAGAGAGCTCTTTCTGCTTGCCTACTTGTCTTTGCATCCTCATATCTTGTAACCCATCTGCTCATCACATCACTATTAAGGATACAAGTGAAATTGAGATCATCAATCAATGTTCTGTCAATCACAAGGGATTGCTCTATGTGACCTTTAATCCAATTAGAGACTACACAAAACAAGATTGAAAAAACATCACTATACCTGTTCATGCCATCTGGAGGAAGAATAGTTGTAGACTCCCAAATACGCTTCCAATCTTTTGCACGAAGTGTTTGTGGAGGAATATTACTCTTACTAGCAACATATTTAGGATGATATGAGGGGAGAAATCGATGATGATTATCGAATATAGTCTTACACAAACCATCAACATACTCATGTACTAACGAAGGGCCACAAACAGGACATGCATGTTTACCCGATGTTTTCAAACCTGTTAAAATATAAACAAAAGTTAGAATAATAAAGTCAAACCGTCTAATTAGTATATATAGCCAATAGTAATAGAGTAGGGAGGTAATTAGAATTCTTACCAGAACAATCGCTGTATCCTGGAAAGTCATGCATTGTCCACATCAACACTGCTTTTAAGTCGAAGTGTCGAGAGGAGGGAGGCCTACTAATGTCCACCACCGCAACACCTCTCCATAGTTCCTCCAACTCATCAATCAGTGGTTCAAGATAAACATCCATATGCTTGACTTTATGTTTCCCTGGAATTAGAAGGGATAACATAAGATGTCCCTTCTTGATCGCCATTGATAGTGGAAGGTTGTAATTCACCAACACAACTGGCCACACGCTGTATGCGGTGCTTTTGAAACCAAATGGATTCACTCCATCCATACCCAGGCCAAGTCTCAAGTTTCTGGGCTCTGTTTTAAAGCTGGGCCACTCATCTTCAATATGCTTCCAAGCAGGAGTGTCTGCGGGAATTCTCCACATGCCATCATCCGATCGATGTGAGGAATGCCATGACATGAGCTCTGCTATGGATTTGCACTTGAACATGTGTTTGATGCGAGGAATTATAGGAAAGTGTCGCAAGACTTTACGAGGTACATCAAAACTCTTCATATCTGTTCTGTACCTTGCTTCACCACAAGTGGGATAATGTAGAGCCTCCTTATGCGTCCCACGAAAGAGAATGCAATCATTGACGCATGCATGTATTTTATCATAATCCAGTCCTCCAAGAGATGTCACATAGCGCCTCGCTATGTCTCTTGAGGTGGGTAGTCTATTTTCCTTTGGAAGCATGTTTGATAATAGCCTGCATCCAATATCATCAATTATAATTAGTCTTAAATCCTAAACCTTAAACCACTAATTCAAATTTGTAAGTTAGAATGCTTACTTCAACAATGCGTCAAGACTTGCATTGCTCCATCCATAAACTGTTTGTATATTAAGTAGTTCAAGTGAAGCACGTAAAACAGAGAATGTGCACCCTTCAAACACCGGTGTCGATGAAGCCTTATAAAGATGCTCTTGTTCCATATCATCGTCGTCCATACCTTTGGGATCATTCTTAAAAAGATTCCGCACCATATCATCAAGCACCTCCTCTTCCACAACTTCGTGGGGTGCAGGGCTATTGTCATCCCTTTCCCACTCATCTCTGACAATAGATCCCGAAGCTCCAGCATCATCTCGTCGACGCTTTACGTGCTCTCATCGCGCGTAGGGTACCATGTTAGGGTGTGGTACTGCATCCTGCTTCAATTTATCAAATTATATGTTACAACTCTATTAATTTAATTTGGATACCATGAGTCATTTGAATACCATCAATTTACATCTACTCACCTCTAAACTTGTTTGATTCCATTCTCCATACATGGAGATGTGATTCAAGGTAATTCGACGTGCTCGTACAATGCATCCTTGACATCGACTACACATACATTTGATCCGTTGTCCCAACCACACATCGCGATTACGATGACACATTGTCTCATCTTCCCCAGAACTGCTTGAAGAGGTTGATGACATCCTGTGTACAAATCAGAAAACACAAAATCATTATATGTTTTTAATGAAAGCACAAAAATCGCGTGTATTCACGCGGCTATTTCCTAAAAATTGCGTGTATTAACGCGGCTACTTCCTAAAAATCGCGTGTATCCACGCGGGTAACGCCTGCAAAACGCGTGTATAAACGTAGCTAAAATATCATACACGCGAATATACACGCGTTTATAAACGCGAATATAAACGCGACGATATGTTTAAACTAAAAATAGCCCGCCTTCCCCAAATATAGATTTTGAACTAAGAAATCGACTCTGCTTGCGTTTTTGCTTGTTTTCGCCTCTTCCAACAGCAAGGAGGGAGCAAAGAAAGGAGCACACACACGGGAGAAGGAGGGAGCAGAGAAGGAGCAGAGAGGACTCACTTTTTCAGAGGTGAGTCACTTTGTCCTGTGCCTTGTCTCTTTTGTCAGATTTCTTTATGCTATTTGCTCTTTGCTCTTTGGGTTTGTCCTTTTGCTTCTGTGCACACGATTGGGTTACTGCATCCTGACAGGGGCTCCTTTTATAAGGACATTCTGTCTGTCTTTGTCGGGGGTCGGTCTTTTCGAAAAAAAAATTTCGCAGGTCGCGTGTAGAAACGCGTGTAAAAGCGCGTGTAACCTGTCTGCAGAGTCTGTTCACGCGAATATACACGCGTTTCTGGACGGGTGTATACACGCGTTTTTGACGGGTGTATACACGCGTTTTTTGACGGCTCTATACACGCGTTTCTGCACGAGACTGCGGCGTTTCAGATTTCATGATTTGCAGGCAACACAACTGACTTGAATGATGATATTCGTGTGAGTCAAGAGACAGCCCATGATGTACATGAAGATGTTTGTTGCAGGTTCTTTATGGATATTCCAGGTTCTTCATCCGATCCATTTGCGTACAGCAATTGGCTGATGGAGATGCTGAATCATTTTGGGCGCCAACCTGGTCCGGTTGAGCTTACAGAGTATATGTATGCCCATCCCCCTCCTTCCCTGCCTGGTGTCTATACCCCTACCGCGAGTATCCAGGGCACTCCAGTGCCGTCTGTTCCTCCGAGTCCGACGAGACGGCATGCAGCTTCTCCTCTTCCACGTCCACCGAGGAGACATACCTCGTCCCAGACACACTCACGTACATCCTCACAGCCACCATCACGTTCTTCCTCAGAGCCACCGTCACGTCGGGGCTCACAGCCACCGTCACGTAGACAATCCCCCAGTCGTGACTCCACCCGCAGCAGTAGGAAGAGTGGGAGTGGAGGATGCGGCGGGTGCTTTGGTGGGGGAGGTGGGGGAGGTGGGGGAGGTAGTAGGGCACGCGGTGAGAGAGGAGATAGAGAGAGAAGAGTTAGAGGAGACAGTTCGGAAGAGGAGGAGATGAGAGAGATAGAGAGAGTGGTCTGCTATGATGTGACGGATAGGGGCGGGATAGTGATGGATGCGAGGGGGAGGGAGGTAATGGAGTACATGCGTGGGGTAGTATCAAACTCATATAGAAATTGTTTTATTAAATTTAAAGATCAAAATAGCCGATTAGTTGGGGAGGTGATAGAGGCTGTACATAGTCGGTACCCCAATCCCCCACATGCTACATTCTCGGATGTATGGGGAAGGACGCGAATAAGGAAGATCTTAAGTAATAAAAGATCTCACCTTAAAAAACTCGCGTACGATGACCGGCTAAATGTAGCTGCGGGTGGCTATCCTGCCAAGAAACCTGCCACCCACTGCGCACAAACGCGAGTGGAAGGAGGCAAAGAAACGAGCAGAGGGTGGCGTGAAGAGCAGGCAGCATGTGGAGGCACGACGGATCCAGATGGAGACCATTGGATCTTCACATTTCGGATCTGGCGGCGTCGAGTCATGGGAGGCAGAGTTCGTAAGTATCTTGCCACTTTATTTGATTGTTTACTTAATTCATTGATTCTATGATTGTTTTAATCTTACAAATTGTGTTGATTATGATACAGCGACGACCGACGGGTTACGGGGAGGAAGCCCACAACCCACGATACTGCGTATGCTCGCCGGCATAGCAGACGTGACACGTGGGCCATCTTCAGAGCCGAGGGACGTATTACGGACGCGCAGTTTGAGATGGCCATGAGACCATACGGTCGACAGGTACTTGAAAATTCTAAACGAATGGTTTTGGTTTATTGAATTGCATATATATATACTTATATACTACATATTACTTGAACAGGCACAAGCTGCTGATGATCCACCGGCCGCCGCTGCAGAGGGTGGACGTGAGCACTACTCCTCGGACATTCCGACTGATGTGAGCTCATCTGAGCATGGAGGGAGCACCGAGTCATCATCTGGGTCTGAGTAGTACTCAGACTTATAGTATCACATTCCATATTGAGGATGTGATTGTATATATTTTTTTGTAAACTCAAGCCATGGGCTACTTCGAGATATGGACTCCCTTGTATACATGTATGAAATTTTGATAGTAATATTGAATTGATTGATCGATAGTATTACATTCATGTCTGTCTTGAATCGTGTATTGACAATGTATGCATTCATGTCGTTCTTGTCTTAATCTCCCTCGTGCATATGTTCTTCGTGGATGGTCTAATGGGATGGTCTAATGGGATGGTCTAATGCACAAAAAAAAAAACCAGAGAGTGCTATTGGGTGCTGGAATGCTGGAACAGTATTCAGGCACCAAATAGCACTCTCTGGATTTTTTTTTTGCTCTCTGTTCGCGTGTATAAACGCGTCAGAACTGCTAAAACTCGCGTGTATCTACGCGGATACCCTGGAAAATACGCGTGTATTAATGCGTCAAAACTGGTAATTACGCATGTATAAGCGCATCTAAATTAAAGAAACGCGTGTATAGACGCAGGTATAAACGCGTCTGAGACATTTGAACTGAATAGGATGCGGTTATAGACCCGTGTATAAGCGCGTCTAAAATAAAAAAAAGCATGTATAGTCGCATGTATCAACGTGTCTGTAAAAAAAAACGCGGCTATACACCCGTGTATACGCGCGTCTGAGAGGTGCTATACACGCGCTTTTACACGCATGTCTCTGGCCGCGATGATACACGCGCTGATACACGGGCCCGCTACTTTTTTTCACAAGTCATTTTTAGCGGCTAGGAGCGCGGGTATGAGCCCAATCCCTTGTAGTGGGCCATTATCCACTCTATTGTGTCAACGTCCTTGGGAATATCTCTATATATGAATGAAAAATACATGAAGATTATCCATGGAAGAATGTCCCTAGTGCCATTCTTGTAAGCATAGTGTTCTTGAAAGAATGGCCATAGGGCCATCTCAAAGCACACCATCCATGGTGTGCTTTAGAATAGCCAATATCTACACATACATGCAAAATACATCAAGATTGTCCATGGAAGAACAGCCCTAGGGCCATTCTTGTAAATAAAGTATGCTTGAAATAATGGCCCTATGGCCATTCTTAAGCACACCATCCAGGGTGTGCTTGGGTAGAATGACCTTAGGGCCATTCTACCATCCATGGCATGTTTTAGAATACCCATGGGGACATTATTTCAAACCACATTGTGCATTGTAGAATGGCCTTTTGGCCAATGCACACATGCATGTAAAATACATCATGATTGTCCATGGAATAATGGCCCTAAGGCCATTCTTGTAATCACAAATTGTGCCTAAAAGAATGGCCATTCTAAAGCACACTATCCATATGGCCGTTCTAAAGCAGAACATCCATGATGTGCTTAGTAGAGTGGCCCTAGGGCTAATCTACCATCCATGGTGTGATTTAGAATGGCCCCAGGGCCATTCTCTCAAATCACATTGTGCATGGTAGAATGGCCTATGGCCATTTCTCTCTAGACATGCTTGCAAAATATATCAAGATTATCCATAGAAGAATGACCCTGGGGACATCCCACCATTCATGGTGTGCTTTAGAATGGCCATAGGGTCATTCTTTCAAGCACTTTGGGCATGGTATAATGGCTTTATTGCCATTCTAAAGCACATAATATCTACGAGAATGGTCCTAGGGGCATTCTCGACTCCCTTGTGTCAACTAGTAATAAAATTTAGAATGGTCCTTGGACCAATCTCTAGATATGCATACCTATCCCTAGGGTCATTCTCTACTCCCTTATGTCAAGTACTCGTGAATTGTAGAATGATTAAAGGGTCAATTTGTACATGTGCATGTATAAAACATCAATAATGTGCATGGTAGAATTGGTCCTAGGGCTATTCTTGCAAGCACAATGTGTTTTGGAATGGCCCTAGGGCCATTCCATGTGTGCAATATGCTTGAAATAAGGGCCATTCCATGTGTGCAATATGCTTGAAATAAGGGCCATTCCATGTGTGCAATATGCTTGAAATACTTACCTCTCTCTCTCTCTCCCTCCCTCTCTCTCTCTCTCTCTCTCTCTCTCTCTCTCTCTCTCTCTCACTCACTCACTCAATGCACAGTACACATACTTGGAAAAGAAAAAAAAACACATACACACACCCACACACCTAGCCACACACATAATAAACCCCTTCTTCCTCTCTATACACATGCACATTATATCTAAACCCCTTCTTTGTTCACTTTGACTCCCAACCTTCCTACCATCCAACTTAAAATAGAAATTACAAGGGGGATTATTGGACATAAGTTGGATTTCCTACCTCAAAAAACTGAGGGGCCAATGACTCTCTACATTAACGCTAAAAAGTCATGACCCTCCCAAAGAATAACCACATCAATGAGTGCTGAATGTGTGCCATCTCCCATGCCTTGGTCCAATCTGAGCCACTCCCCTCATAGAAGTCACCACCTCCTATACTTGAAGAAGCGAATGCACAAAGTTTGCTTGCAATGAAGCACCTGGCATAAAAAACAAACAAAATCCAACATAAAAACATAACATCAACAATCAACAACAATCAATGTCCTGCAATGAAGTACTTATGAATAAAAACCATCAGCAATCAAAACAGAAGTACAATCTTACCTAAAGGTAACATCTGACATAGTAATTCTGCACTCAATGTTACATAAAGGTAACATCTGACATAGTAACTATGCACTCATGATATCATCGTGGTGAGTTCTCTTGAGATGCCATGACTCACCCACAGTAACTGAGTCATCCAATCCTCAGATGGGAACTTGCATTGATAAGTAATCTTAGTTTTCTTAACTACTTCACAGGATCCAAACAAATGTGCAAATAAACCAAATGGTACAAACCAACTTAGATGCACATCTCTAGAGCCTGTGGTGGATGGTTTCATGGCTTTACCCTAAATGCTTCTGACATGTCTAAGCTAGGATTATACTATTCCTGGCTAGACAACGGTGGTAGTGGAATATACTCCAAACTATGTCTCTCCACATCATACACTGAATCATAAAAGTAAACATTCTGATTTTCCATTTCGCTTGCACTCTTGTTGTCATAGATCAAGGCACCTATGTCTACATGTAAAACCTTTAGCTTTCCACTAAAACATTCTAGATTCTACCAATCATGCAGAGTGGATGGATATAAAGCTGCAAGCAACAAACATGCTTGTATTAAAACTCTATCTTATAACCATGGACTCAAAGCACAAGAATGCAAAGCACATGGATATAAACTTACTGTTAGGCTTATGTCTTTCACTGAAGTTATCATGATGCACTCGAGTATCTTTGTGGATATAAACATGTTGAATGAAAGCCTCGTTATTATACTCATACCATTTGTGCGTCTCCTAAACTCTATGATTCTACCTTTCCATTGCTTGTTGGGGTCTGTGACATCTTTGAGCTTGACCTTGAAATTGCCCACGAGTACTTGGTCGCATTAAAATCCAATTTAACTTACTGTACTGATCAGGGATCCAGTTACCTTCATCATCTCTCTTGTTAAACACCTCCAGTGTGTGAATATTACTAAGCTGGACTGCATGATTAATGAATATATATATTATATTGTACGCAACAAATAAAGATTAAAACAAGAAGAAATAAACAGTAACTTACTATTTTAATTTACACAACCTTGTTGATGTAAGATTCCTCCCTCCAGCTTTTGAGGTGTAAAGGTGTAAGGACCTTCCCTTGTGTTCTTGTAATTATTTCCCTCTCTGAAATAAAAGAAAGATCTTGTTTTACCCTAGAGAGAGAAAATGTCTAGAGAGAGATAATCCAAAATTAAGATATCTTTGGATATAAAAATCCTCCTGGTATCTAAAATGGTTTTTCCTAAAACAGTAGTTCAAAATGAACTTTTCAATGTGCATTAGGAATCAATTGAAAATGATATAAGGGACCTTAGTCTAAGGGTCTAGATTTTTAGAAATTTTTGGATTATGGTCCAATTAAGGTTCCTATGGGCCTTAGTCTAAGGGTCTATATTTTCAGAAATTTTTGGATTATGGTCCAATTAAGGTTCCTATGGACCAATAGGATTAATCCAAGTGTTGGGATGAGATCATAAATCCAAAGAATAAAATAAAATACTAAAAAATGAGTAAAAGCTCACACAAGATGAAGAGTTGACTGAGTACAAGGTTTATTAGTTAAAAATTAAGAGATATTACTTAAAAAATGAGATATTTTGGAGAAATGGTGAATTTTTGACACCTTGGTAATAAGGAAGGGGGGACCTTTGAGGTAGGCGCCTCCTTCACATGTGTGGGAAGGTTTTTTAATTCAAAAAAATTGTGATATTTTTATCTCTCCTCTCCTAAATCAAACTCGATCAAAAAGGAAGCCAAACTGATCCAAATCTTGTCCAAATTGAGTCAAACTAAACGTGAATATGAGCTATACCATGTTAGTATTACATTAAAATAATCATATTTTCTATTATCCCTTAAAAATCCTCTACTTTTGGGGAGCTTGGAGCTTCTCTCTCTCTTCAACAACTCTTGGAGCTCTCTTCTCCACTTGCTAAACCAATTGATTGGTTGGGAGCTTCACTTCTAGAAAAAGAAGCAAGCTAATTCTTGAGGTAAGAATGAATGTTATGGTGTTTTGTTAATATTCTCAAATGACTTCTCTTCTCAACCCCTCTCAAGCTTGAGAAGTTTCTAATTTATTGTTTTAAATTTAAATCAAGCTTTTCCTAAGAATTTTAATGTGTGTAATCAAGAAAAAGTTAATCTTTATGCTTAATTAGAATGCTTTCTTATGTATATCTCTCTCTCCAAAAAGAATAGTCATTCCTATGGCTAATTATTAGTAAAAGAATACTTCTCATTGATAAAATCTTATTTCAAAACCAAACTCTAAGCTTGTTAAGCTAGAGGATAAGAAAATGGTATTTTTATGCTTTTATGTTAGCAAAATAATGGTAAATTCTTTTAGAGTATTTATAAGTATTTAAAAACTACGTTTATTGATTCTAAATGAGAAAGTGATGTGATGTGAATATGATATAATGAGATATAAATAGATGTAAATATAATGTGATGAGATGTGATGTGACCGGATGTGATGTGATGTGATGTGAACCGGGGGGGGGGGGCAGATGTGAATAGACGAGATGTGATGTGAATGGATGTGATGTGATGTGATGTGGATCGGGGTAGATGTGATGTGATGTGATGTGGATCGGTGTAGATGTGAATGGATGAGATGTGATGTGGATATGGATAGATGTGAATGGATGAGATGTGATGAGGATGGATGTGACGTGATGTGATGAGGATGTGAATAGATGTAATTGGATGTGATGAGATGTGATGTGATGTGGATAGATGTGATGAGATGTAATGAGGTGCAAGATATTGAATGCCACATGATATTGTATGGTTTGTGAGTGTTAAGTCAAAAATGTTTACAACTTTATTCCAAATACTTTCAATTTCAAAGTGATGTTTCTACTTCCAAATTCTTCTTTCTTTTTTTCATCTATAAGATTCCTCCCCCCCCAACGTTTGAGATGTAAAGGTGTAAGAACCTCCCCTTCAGTCTCTGTCATCATCCCCTACTTCAGAATGCAAGAAATTAATGTTTTCTCTTATTTTTGGCTTAGAGAGAGAAAATGTTCTAGAGAGAGAATTTAATTTTGTGATATTTCTAGATACAAAGTTTTTAGCTTAGAGAGAGAAAATATTCTAGAGAGAGATAATTCAATTTTGTGATATTTTTGGATACAAAGTTTCTTCTAATATCTAATATGAATTTCCCTGAAATAGAAGTTCAAAAAGAGTTTTCCTATGTGCATTAGAAATTACATGAATATGTGTATTAGTAGAGACATTAGCCTAAGAGTCCACATTTTCAAAATTTTTGACTAAGGTCCAAATAAGGTTCTAAAGAGCCAATAGGATTAATCCAAGTGTTGGGATGAGAAAAATACAAAGAATAAAAGAAAATTTTCCAAAAATGAGTAAATGCTCACATAAGATGAAGAGTGGACCAAGGATTGGGTTTATTAGTTAAAAATTAGGATATTTTAGTAAAATTATGGATTTTTTGATACCTCAGTAAGGAGGGAGAGGCCCCATGAAGTAGGCATCTTTTTATCATCATTACTTGGCATTATTTATTTAAAAAATGAGATATTTTTATCTCTGCTTTCTCCTCATGCAAACTAGATCAAAAAGGGAGCCAAACTGGTCCAAATCTTATCCAAACTAGATCAAACTGAAGCTAGAAGCCTCTAGAACTTAGTTTGACTTGGTTAGTGGCCTCCCTCACCTATAAATAGACCCTCATTTCTTTGTATTTTCATCTTTGAGTAATTACATGTGTCAGTATTATCTTCATTTTAGTGTAATTCTATTATCCCTCTATTTTGCCTCTACTTTTGGGAGATTTGGAGCTTCTCAATTCTCCATCTTCTCTTGGAGATTACCCTCCCCAACTTGGTGGCCAAACTTTGCTTTGTGGGCTTGACTTCTCTCCAAAAGAATCAAGCCAAAATCAAAGGTAAGCTTTAATTTAATGGTTTTTTCTATTCTTCTCAATGACTTTCTTCTTCTCAACCCCTATAATGCTTGAGAAGCTTTCAATTGAATGGTTTTTTCTTGAAATTAAGCTTTCTAATGATTCATAATGTTTAAATGATTTAACACTAATATTTATGCTTAATTATAATGTTTTCTTTCTTGGAAAGAACAGTCATCTTTATGGTAAAATCCTTGTTAGAAGGATGGTTCTTAATGATAAACTAATTATCTTAAACAGAACTATAGGCTTGACAAGCTAGAGAAAAAGATTAGGTGTTTTTATGATCTTAATCATCTAGTTAAAAATGATTATTAAATTCTTTAAGCTTCTTTATGATTTAGAAAAATCCTATAAACTCATTTTAAGTTGAAAGAGTGTTATCCTAACATTTTATAAGAATTCTCCTATAGAAATGATAAATGGATATTTTAAATCAAGAGGATTGATCATAATTATGTTTATAATTATGCTCATAATTATGCTAGGTATGCATAGTAAAAGTTTTAGTTTAAAAGAGGAGTTCCTATCACATTTCAATTATGTGTATTCATTTAAGTTAGAAAATTGAACATTCTCAGTAATTGCGAGGCTATGGCAAAAAAAAATTTAAAAAAAGGAAAATCTTATTTTTATGCATAAAATTAATAATTAAAAAATAGAAATTCCTATCATATTCTAGGCATAGATATTTTTATGTTAAAAGAATGATTTTTATTACATTTATGAAAAATACTTCTATAGTATTTATGCATAATTGCTTAAATAGAGAAAAGAGGAATTTTTGTTATATTTATCTTTATATATGTACATGCATAAATAAATTTTATGCTAAAAGTGAAGTTTTGAGCATTCTTCAATAGTTTTGAGCATTATTCAATAGTCAAAAAAATAAAGAAGATTATGCACAAATTTGATAGAATCATTCAATTTATGAGAATTATGGAAATGATTTATTTAGATAAATGGATTAGTGTTTATACTAAAAGATAAAATATGGGTATAATTGATTTTATAAATCCCATGAATCTTTTATTTAAAAGAAGAATATTGAGCGTATTTTATTTTGAGAAATTTGAGAAAGAATGTGAAAATATTGAATGGATGTGAGTGAATGTGAATGGATATAGGAATAATGTGAATGGATATAGGAATGATGTGAATGGATGTGAATGAATGTGAATGGGTATAGGAATGATGTGAATGGATGTGAATGAATGTGAATGGATATAGGAATGATGTGAATGGATGTGAATGGATGTGAATGCATATAGGAATGATGTGAATGAATGTGAATGGATGTGAATGGATATAGGAACGATGTGAATGGAAGTGAATGGATATAGGAATGATGTGAATGGATGTGAATGGATGTGAATGAATGTGAATGGATATAGGAATGATATGAATGGATGTGAATGAATGTGAATGGATATAGG
The DNA here is from genome assembly GCF_041138505.1 of Cibotium barometz. Lineage (NCBI taxonomy): Eukaryota > Viridiplantae > Streptophyta > Polypodiopsida > Cyatheales > Cibotiaceae > Cibotium > Cibotium barometz. The sequence goes on from NC_141089.1 coordinate 25,117,390, forward strand.
AATGATATGAATGGATGTGAATGAATGAATGAATGAATGAATGTGAATAAATGTGAATGGATATAGGAACGATGTGAATGGAAGTGAATGGATATAGGAATTAAATGGACTTGTCAAAGTAAAGCATGATGGTAAGGACTACGATTGAAGGGCTATAGGATGTCTATTCAAACTTATTTATAAGGGCCCCAGAACTTGATTGTAACAATATGCATATGAACAAGAGGCACAGGGTGACAATTCAATTGGCTTGTCAGGGAAAGGCATCAAGACAAGGGCCTAAGGTGTGTATTCAGACATGATCACATGGGCTTGTGAAAGTAAAGAATGACGGTAAGGCTTATGAAAAAAGGGGCCATAGGGTGTCTACTCACATGGAATTATGAGGTGAATAGATGTGATGAGATGTGATGTGAATCAGATAGAAGTGAATGAATGGATGAGATGTGATGTCATGTGAATTAGGATGTAAATGAATGATGTGAGATATGAGTGGATGATATGTGATGAAAATAGATATGAATGTATAAGTGAAGAATGGATGTGAATGTATATGTGAAAGAATGGATGTGGATATGTATGTGAAAGAATGGATATGGATGTGTATGTGAAAGAATGTGATGTGAATGTGTATGTGAAGAATGGATGTGATGTGAATGAGTATGTGAAAGAATGTGATGTGAATGTGAATGTGTATGTGAAGAATGGATGTGATGTGAATGAGTATGTGAAAGAATGGATGTGGATGTATGTGAAAGAATGGATATAGATGTGTATGTGAAAGAATGTGATGTGATGTAAAGAGATGTGATGTGTCATGAATATATGTGGATGTGAAGTGATAGATATGAATGTATAGATAGATGTGAGAAGTAGTACATGTGAATGATTGGATGGATGTGGATGAATGAGATGAGATGTGTATGAATGAGATATGATTTGGATAGAAGTGATGTGATATAATGGTGATGAGAATGAATGTGATGGATATGAATGAATGTTATGTGAAGGGATGTGAATCGGGATAGATGTGAATGAATGAGATGTGAGGTAAAATGAATGAGATATGATGTGAGTGAATGTGATGTGGTCTGAATGGATGAGATGTGAATGAATTTGATGTGATGAGATGTGGATATGGGTAGATGCGAGTGGATGAGATCTGATGAGGATAAATTGAGAAAAGATGTGATGGGATAAAAATGATGTGATTGGATGAGAATAGGAATACTTATGAAATGGTTATGGAATTAAATAAAGTGGATTGATGATGGAACAATGTGGAAAGACGAGAGTTTGTTATAGAAACTGTATTTATGACATGTTTTTAAATGACTATTTTATATCAAGAATGCTGGGGAAGCATTTTGATCGTCTTGTGAATGAGGTCATGGGGGAGACCTATCTGATAAATTTGCAACAGCTGACGGAGAGTCAACGGAGGACATCTCGCATAGCAAAGTCAGCCGAGGTCTTGACCAAAAGTGGGATAGTCTACCCCATGGTGTCGACTAGCTCGACTGTAAGCCCGCGTGCATATAATATTAAAATATTCAGGCTTATAAAATGCATAAAAGATTAACTTTGTGTATGTGAAAAGGTTTGATGGAACCATACCTGTGTCTGTGTAAACTGAGACCAAGCTTGTTGTCCATATCATTCATTTCAAATGGATAGCAGATTCTCCACATCAGGGTCTTGTGAGATGGGTCGATTGACATTGCTGCTACATACATGCATGAGGCAACAAAACACGATTTCTCTAACCCAAGCCATACTTAGACAAAGAATACAACATGTGATATTATAACATTGTTAAGACCTTCTACAATACTACTTAGACAAGCAGGGCGAATAGTGTCCCTTTCGGATGATAGCTTCTGAGGACTTTCCACATGCTCCCCACTATTAAAGCCATAGGCAACTCCTCTTTTACAAGAGAAGGATAGTGAGAAGATCAAGGGCTCCCCCTCCACTATAACCACCTACTCGTGCATAACCACTCCTAAAACTTGACATAAGCAGCATTCTAGATGGCATATAACAATGTCCCATATCTCTATGCATAAGTCCATTTCATAGCACCCAAGGGTGCAATAAACAAGAGGTTGAATAAATAAGGCCACTTATCTCGACAATGTCAAGCCAAGAAAGAGAAAACAACACAAGCTTAGACAAAAAATACATGTGATATTAGGACATTGTTACAACCTCTATATAAGCCCGTGCATAGGGCTATGCATAGCCTATGCATAAGTCCTATAGGCTCTTGACCTAAACCTAATCTCTGGCACCCAAGGGTGCAAAAACACAAAGAGAAGAAGGATAAACAAAGAGAGCTTATCTCTACTAGCCGAATCCATATGAACCGTTGTGTGGCCCGAAACCTTGTGGCGGTTGTTCGCTTAAGTAGATGTACAAAAAATTATCATAATAAATCAAAACAATAGTTCATTAGTTCACTAATGCATAAGCCCTATGCATAGGCTATGCATAAGGCCTATGCATAAGGCCTATGCATAAGGCCTTATTGCAATAGCTATGCATAGCCCTATTGCATAAGAGGGCTATACATAGGGCCTATGTATAAGGTCTAGGCATTCCCTATGCATAAGCCCTATCCATAAGGGTATGCATAAGCCCTATGCATAAGGCCAATGTATAAGGCCTATGCATATGGCCTATGCATAAGCCCTATTACTTATGAGGGCTATGCATAGGACTTATGCATAGCCTTATTACAATAGCTATGCATAAGGCCTATGCATACCCTATGAATAATCTTCTTTGCAATAGCTATGAATAGCCTATGCATAAGCCCTATGCATAAGGTTATGCATAAGCCCTTATGCATTAGGCTATGCATAAGCCCTATTGCATAAAAGGCTTATGCATAAGGCCCTATTGCATATAATAGGGATATGCATAAAGACTATTGGTTATTGACCTAACCCTAATCCCCGACTCCCAAGGGTGGAAAAAGACAAAGACAAGAAGCATAAGCCAAAATGAAGAAATATGGCTTACCGTATGAGAGGCTATGCCCAAAACCTTGCTCACCGTATGAGAGGCTATGCCTTAAAACTTGCTCACTTGAATAATCCTACAAAAAGAAACATAATAAACAAAAAAGTTAGTCCTCATTAACACATTAGTAAGCAAGAAGAACAAGAGAAAAAAGAGGTGAGTATCTTAAACCATTGAAAAAACTAGTTTATGTTAAGCCTAAACCCTAGCTCTATGCAGAGAATGCTTAATAGAAAGCTTTGCTGGAGACCTCTCCATCAAAGCTTTCTATTAGAGCTCTATCCATTAGGCTAGGGTTAGGGAAAGGGAGAAAAGAGAGGGAAAGGGAGAAAAACTCACATAAAGTTATGTCCAAGCTTTCCATGCTTGGAAGAAGACAAAGATTGAACAAAACCATGAAACCTTTAAGAAAGCAAGAAAGGGCTTACCTTGGAGAGGGAGACTTGATTGATGCAAAACCCTTGAGAGAAGAGGTGTGGTGGGAGGAATACTCGAGCGTTGCAAGCATAGGCTGTGCATGTGCAGGATAGGGGAAGTAGGTAGTTATTGACATCCGTCGATGACGATTTAGGCGGGGGTCATAGTTTTTGCTACTAGGAAGCGGATTTTCGCTGCTAAGCAGCGTATTTTTACTACTAGGAAGTGGATTTTTGCTACTGTGTAGCAAAAAAATGCTACTGTGGTCGTTGTCTAGCACAGTGAAAGCCTGGGTAATTTTCTGTTTGCAGTACTGGATGTTGTTGTGTGTTTTTTATGAGCCCTAAATCAATTTTAGCTAGGCTAAACATGTCTGACAGTGATCATCAAGAGCCAGAAGCTGGATCCGAGGCATGGTTGAGAGAAAAAATTTGATGTGTGTGTGATCAATGTAAGGGCCAGTATATACGACAATGTCGGATAACAATTGAGCATGTTTGGACATATGGTCTTCATGAGGTAGTGGCACAACCAAGTACGGATGATGACATGGAGGAGAAACATAGGAGAGTTCTAGCCACACCATTCGGTGACATCGGGTAGAGTGCGGAAGGTGAAAAGGCTTCATATGGAAAGCGTGGCTGAGACTCACATCTTCCCCAACCAATGAATGAGGTGCCTTCACCATTGCCACATGAGGAGGAAGAGAATCTCATCATGGACAACATGGTGAATGACTTCTTTGGACGGAAGGTCATAGATGATAGTGAGCAAGCTCCAATGTCACAAGAGGAGGAAACCTTGCATAAAGGGGTAAGAACCCCTTTGTATGAGGGATGTTTGTACTCCACATTGTGAGAAAACTTGGAGCTATTGAACTTGCAAACAACTTATGGATGGAGTGATGCAAGTGTCATAAGTCATCTTCGGTAATACCTCCTCGTTCTATTCTCTCAAATAGAAAATATTTCATGTTCTATATACTCTACTTGCTAATATTTTGACATATGATTTCTTACCCTATGTTGTAGGCTTCTCAAGAAGATTCTTCCCCCTCAAAATCTATTACCAAACTCACCAGATGGGTGTCGTAAAATGCTCTCTATGCTAGGTATGGATTACACAAAAATAAATGCATGTCCCAATGATTGCATGCTATTTAGAGGGGTTAATAAAGATGCAACTCAATGTCTAGAATGTGGGGAGAGCCGCTATAGGGATGATTTTCAAGGAGATATAGTTCCCCAAAAGGTTTTGAGAGACTTCCCTATCATTCCTCACATCAAACACATGTTTAAATGTAAGGGGATTGCAGAACTCATGAGGTGGCATGTTACTCCGCTCGATCGATGTCATCATGAGGATCATAGCTTATGCACTGCCATGGCAACATGTGGAGCATCAATGGCCAAAGTTTAAAGATAAGCCTTGTCACTTACGTCTTGGTTTGGCCATGGATGGTGTTAACCCATTTGGCTTCAAGTCCACATCATGGTCTACTTGGCCTATTGTATTAGTGAATTACAACCTCCCTCCATGGGTGGCAACCAAGAAAGGTCATATCATGCTTGCTCTCCTTGTACCAAGGTGGCAAACATGGATGTGTACCTCGAGCCTTTGATTGAGGAGCTTGAGACACTATGGAGAGGTATCAAAGTACATGACATTTCAAGGCCAATAAATAGGTGTGAGGCAGAGGTGAAAGGAGTTTTGCTTTGGACGATGCATGACTATCCCGGATTCTTGGAGTGCTCAGGTACCTACTTGAACCTTATATGTATAAGTCTTTAGCCTTTAAACTTTAAGTTTATATCTCTATCTCAACATCTCAATTTTAAAACAGGTTTGGCAACCTCCGGGACATCATGCATGTCTGATATGCGGACCATCAATTTTTCAAAAAGACCCTCTACAATTAAGAAGGTGGTGTATGACAAACATCATCAATTTCTCCCTCCTTCACATCCTAAGTATGTGCCACATGATCTCTCACCACTTATGATGAGAGTAGAGATTGGTTTGATGGAGAAGCACTCCCAATCCACCACCAAATGGGATGTCTAGACACTCAATCTTCTTTCGACTTCCATGTTGGTGTGACATGAAGATCAATCATCTCTTAGATCCCATACATATCTTCAAGAATTTGGCAACAAATATTTAGGACCATTTAATTGGTAAAAGAGATACAAAGGGTGCAAGGGATGACTTACAAAACATTGGATGCCTTCAAAGTGCATGGCCAATTGAAGGTGAGAGTGGCCAAATAGTCCTACGAAAGGCACCATGGATATTAAGCAAGAGGGAGCACAATAAGGTGAAAAGTGTGATTGTCTCTTTTCATACACCATATACCAATGCGAGTAATGCATTCATTGAAGGGTATCTTCACAAAGACCAAAAAGAAAGTAGAGGAACAATCATATGGCCTTAACACACATGATTGGCAAAAGATATCACAGGTATATAAATATTCGCTTATTCATTTTCACTTTGTGGTACATAATTTGTAAGCTCATATACTAACTTTCATTTTTTTCTATGCATAGTTTATTTTTCTAATTGCTATAGTTGGTTGTGGAGGCAACAAGGTGAGAGAGGCTATTTACAAAATGGGAAGCTTGGTGAGGTATGAATCTTCTCTTCAATTCACTAAGTTATATTGCTTATTTGGAATTCTCATGCGCTCACAAGTTATGTATTGTCAAATAGTACACATAATTGCTATGTATGTAGGTACATATCCTTAAAGGAGATAGATCCTACATCCATTGAGATGGCTCATATCCTTAAAGGAGATAGATCCTACATCCATTGAGATGGCTCATCTCAATGTTATTGAGGTATTGTGTATGATCGAGGACAACTTTCCTAGAACAATTCTCACTAGCCAATTGCATCTTATGGTGCATTTGGTTGATAAAGTGGTGTTGTGTGGTGTTGTTTATGTTCGATGTAGATATTTTTTCATGAAAGGTTCATGAAAAACTTAAAGGAATTTGTGAGACAAAGAGCAAGGCCATAAGCAAGCATGACAGAGGGATGGTTGATGCAAGAGTCTCTTGTGTATATCTCAAAACATCTATCTTGCATATATCCTTCCATGCCACGATTGTGGAGCATTAACATTGCACCTTCGGCCAGTCTCTCCGGACTAGCAATCCGTGCCAAACAACGAGAGAGGTGGTCGCGTCTGTGAAGAAGTGCGTACGCGTACAGAGTGCGTCGCCAGACCTCTCTAAAAGATGGATCGTGCTCACATCATGAACCGCGTAGTGACTCCAAGAAATCATTCTTGAAGACTGTGAAACTAAGTTCATTAATCTGTAGCATGCGACTAAGTGCATCTGCCACCACGTTATGCTTACCTTTCTAGTAACGTATCTGAAGGTCAAACTACTGTACAATCTCCGCCCACTACCGAGCTTTTCTACCTTTCAGTTCACTTTGACTTGAAAGCCATTTCAGACTTTCATGGTTCGTCCGGACCTCAAAAGGAGCACCATATAAATAGTGTCTCCACTTTTTCAGTGCATGAACTATCGCTAGTAACGCTCGTAAGCCGAGTAGTTACGCTGCTCACGATCTAACTTTTTACTCTCAAATGCAATTGGACGTCCCCTTTGCACAAGTACGGCCCCAATGGCCTCATCACTAGCGTCTATTTCCAAGACAAACGGCTCATTTGGATTGACAATAGTCAAAACAGGTGCAGCTACTACAGCCACCTTGAGCTTATTAAAACTCTTTTGTTGGGCTTCCCCCCAACTAATGTTTTTAGTTTTTGACCTTAACTGGAAAGTCAACGGGATTGCGATTTTCGCGTAGTCCTTTACATACTGTCGGTAGAACCCTGACATGCCAAGAAAAATCTGCAATTCCTTGAGATTCTTCCGCATTGGCCATTTAAGAATAGCCTCTACTTTTTCTGGCTCCATCCGCGTATCATCGATGGATATAGTATGGCCAAGGTAGTGAATTTCTGTTTCAAAAAATTCACATTTGCTCTTCTTTGCAAATAGTTTGTACTCTCGCAACAACTCGAACACTAGACGCAAATGCTCTATGTGTTCTTTCTGTGTCTTACTGTACACAAGAATATCATCTAGGAAAACTACTACGAATTTTCCTAGATATGGATGTAAAATGATGTCCATCAGTGTCATAAATGTTGCTGGAGCATTGGTTAGTCCAAATGGCATAACCAAAAACTCAAAGTGCCCGAAACGGTTCCTAAATGCTGTCTTCGTAACATCTTCTAACCTGATGATACCCTGATCTCAGGTCTACTTTTGTAAAGTATCTCGATCCATAGAGTTGATCAAAAAACTCATCCATGCATGGCATCGGATACTTGTTCTTAATCGTTATCTGACTAAGAGCCCTATAGTCTATGCACATCCGCATAGATCCGTCTTTCTTCTTTACCAGGAGAATAGGCGATGCCCACGGGCTTAAACTAGGCCGAATAAAGCCTTTGTTCAAATATTCCATCAATTGTTTTTCCACCTCCTGTGCCTCAGAGTAGCTTAATCTTTAAGCAAGTTTGCTTATAGGTTTTGATCCTGGCATAACTTCGATGCCATGGTCTACTTCTCTAGATGGTGGTAAGCCATCTGGCAAATCATCAGGAAAAACATCCTGAAATTTCTCTAATAAATTCATTAAAGTATCTATGTACTTTTTCTTTAATGTCTCTTTCGCCTTGGATTTTTTCTTGTTTGAATCGCATGCATGCCAAACAGGGTTTTCAAACAGTGGGTCTCGTCCAAGGCTATTTTGTTTTCCTTATTTGTCTACGCAAACATCATCTATAGTTTCATCTACGGAAACAGAATTTAAAAGAGGGTAACAAGCATATACCTCTCGAATAACTTCCATGCTTAGAGGTTCAGGTTGACAAATTTCCTGATGGGAAAAGGCTATTGGGACTACATAGAAGGTGAGCATGAAGAGGCACCGGAGATACCGGATATACCGACTGCTGCAGATGTGAAAGAGTTTAAAGACTGGAACCAAGGAGCCAGGAAGGTTATGTATTGGCTCTCCATTAGTATACAGGACACCATGATTGGGCACATTTAGGATGCCAAGTCCCCCAAGGAGGCGTGGGACACCTTGGTAAAGCTTTACGAAACAAATATCAAGGCACGTAAGATACAGTTGAAGAATGAACTTCATACTGTGGAGAAAAAGAGCATGTCTGTGAATGACTATGCATTGAAGATAAAGGGTATTGTGGAATCCCTTGCATCTATTGGTGTGTCAGTAGATGATGATGATAAGGTGGAGGTCTGTCTACGTGGTCTCCGGCCACAATACAAGGCGTTCAAGACGTCTATTCAGACTCGGGAAAACATTCCCAACTTTACAGATTTGGTTTCTATGCTGATTATCGAAGAGAAGAGCTTGGGTGAAGACCAACAGTCTTCACAAAGCAAAAATAGTTCAGAGCAATAGGCCTTCTACACGAGTTCAGGAAGAGGACGAGGTAGAGGAGGCCGTGGGCGCGGTCAAGGAGGTGGCCGAATAGGAAATCAGAATTATGGCCAGTAGCAGCAGCAGCAGCAACAACAGTCCCAGAATCAACAACAACAACAACACGCAGGTGGAAGAGGCAAATTCAGAGGAAGGGGGAGTCAAAGAGGCCGTGGAAATTGGCAAAGGCAATATAATGATGCACGTGAATGCTATTATTGTGGTAAGCCTAGACATGTGCAGTCAGAATGTTATAAGAAGTAGGCTGACATGCAAAATGGGAAAGTACAGCAAAACAACTATGCATCCTCAAGCAGAAATAATGAGGATAATGAAAGGTTGTTTGTTATGCAGCATGTTGTGAATGCCGTGTCTGAAAATGTTGATGCAGCACATAGTATCTAGAAGGTTAAGACATCACTGTACACTTTCCCCTGACTTTAATCTTTGAAACAGTTCATTTTCTCTTAAATTGACTTAGAGAGAGAAAATATTCTAGAGAGAGATAATACAGTTTTGAGATATTTTTGGATACAAAGTTACCCTTTAATTCTAAGATGAACTCCCATGAAATAGAAGTTTAAAAAGAGTTTTCTAATGTGCATTATAAATTAATTGAATATGTGTACTAGACACCTTAACCTAGGGGTACCTATTTTCAAAAAAAATTAGATTAGGGTCCAAAGAGTGTTCTAATGGGCCTATGGTATTAATCCAAGTGTTTGGATAAGAAAAATGCAAGAAGAAAAGAAAATCTACAAAGAATGAGTAAATTTTCACATAAGATGAAGAGTTGACTAGTACTGGTACTTCATCTTAAGAAAATGTGAATTTTGACACCTCGAGGAGTGCAAAGCATGCTTCAAGGAGGCACCTATAAGTCCCATCAAACCCCCATTTTTTCATTAAAAAATACTCCAAAAGCATGGGATATTTCATCTCTCATCTCTTCTCTTCCAAACTAGATCAAAAAGTGGGCATAACTAGTCTAAATCTTGTCCAATTTGGCCTAAATTGAAGCTGGAAGCCTCTAGATTCCAGTTGGGCTTGGTTGGTGGCCTCCCTCACCTGTAAATACAACCCCATTCCATTGTATTTTCATTCTAGGGTATTCTCATTTTAGTGTTAAGTTCATTTTAGTGTATTTCCATCATCCCTCTTCCTTGCCTCTCCATTGTGAAGCTTTGGTGCATCACTAAACCTCATCTTCTCTTGAAGACTAACCTCTTGTCCTAGTGGCCAAGTCTCTTCCTTTAGGGCTATACATCTCCTTGCAAGATAAAGAATCAAGCTCACACCAAGGGTAAGCCTAAACAATCATGCTTATACAATCTTCTTGTTCTCTACATGCTTTGAAAGCATGAAGATGCATGATTCTCTTCTTGAAGTCTTGTTTATGGATTAATTAGATGATTAATCTCTTTCTTAAGCATTAGGAGATCTTCTTTTCTCTTTCATATGTTTTGAAAGCTCTCTAATCCATGGTTCTTCTCTTAAACCATGTGGAGTTGGTTTATATGCTAATCTTTCATGCCTATGGTCATGATTTATGGTTAATACTCTTGTTGAGAATGAAGATAATCTTTCTTTTTGGTTATGCATCCATGAAGGATGAATTGCCTTCTTCTCTTCACTTCCACATGCTTGGAAGCATGTTATTTTCATGGTTATCTCTTTAAACCATTCTTTTCAAGTCAAGTAGATGATTAATGGTAAAGATGTTAACCCTCACGTTTAATACTTTATTTTAAGGTTTATAATGATATTTAGATGTATATATGTTTATGCATAAATATTCTAAATGCTAAAAGAAGGATTTTCATTATATTTTTGTGTATACATTTATGTGTATACATAAATGTTTAAATATCAAAAAGTGAAATTTTTATCATATTAGATACTTGGATAATGCGGGGAAGCTATGGCAAAATTCTTAGAAGTTGAATTTTATGCATAATAATATTTTATGCTAAAAGTGGAATTTTAAGCATTCTCATTTCATAGAAAACATGAGGAATCTATGGCAAAACGTTTATCATTAGAAAATAAATTTAAATTTATGCATAATAAATTTTATGCTAAAAGTGGGGTTTTGAGCATTATTCGTTTGCCGGAAAAATAAAGAAGGTTATGCATAAATTTTTCTAGATTCATTCAATTTATGGGAACTATGAAAAGATTTACATAAATGTTTCCTTCGTTAAGAGTGGACTTTTGAGTATATTATATTTTAGAAATTACGAGAAGGTTATGTACAATTCTTCTCTAATTTTTAAATGGGATTATGAATATAATTCATATAGATAAAAATGAATTAGTATGTGTGCATAAATATTTTATGCTGAAAGAGGAATTATGGGTATAATTGATTTTGTAAATCCCATAAGGATGTATGCATAAATCTTTTATTTAAAAAGGGAAATATTGAGCATATTTTATTTTGGAAAATTTGAGAAAAGAATGTGAAAATATTCATAGGAATGCATCGAGAAAACATGGATAAATTTTAATTAGAAAGAGAAAATCACAAACATATTTTAACTTTTGGAATTATGAAGTATACGTCTAGAATCTTGAAAAATAGAATCTAAGTACGTTCTCAATGGGAAAACGGTGAGTGGAAACTCTTACCAGAGTTATTGGTTAAACTAGGAATTCCACCATAATCAGATTTAAACATTTATGGACAAGGGAATCACATAAAGGCTTTCTACGATGATTAAAGAATTGGTTGAGATTGACTGAAATAACCTGATAAAGAATCTAATCCAACTACTCCGTCTCTTGGTTAGGTTTTTGACAAGAAAAGGATTTTCGAGGAAAAGGCCAGAAACATGCTTAGTTGGATGAATGTAAATACTTGAGATTAACTTATTCCAAGATTCCCTAGGGAAGGATGCTAGAATTCCTGAAAGGATCAAGGATCCAGAAGTGAATGGAAATTCAAAATTAATTGAATTAAGTCAAGAATAAGGTTGTCTTTAACTAAGCCAAATAATGGCCAAGACTTAGAAAGTTCTATTAATATGAAAAGTAGAGTAACTGTACTCTTAACCTAGTTGATTGTGGAACAAAAATTCTAATAACTAGATCAAGGAAAGTTGAGGAACAAAAATTCTAATAACTAGATCAAGGAAAGTTGATAGCCAAATCTAAGCAAAAGAGACCATCTTGTTTGTGGAAATCCGAATAAGATGTGGAATGAAGTGAAATAATGTGAAACGACATGGAATGATGTGAAATAATGTGGAATGATGTTGAATGATGTGAAATAATGTGGATTGATATTGAATGATGTGAAATAATGTGGAATGATATTGAATGATATGAAATAATGTGGAATGATGTTGAATGATGGGAACTAATGTGGAATGATGAGAAATGATGAGGAATGATGTTGAATGATGTGAAATAATGTGGATTGATGTTGAATGATGCGAACTAATGTGGAATAATGTGGAATGATGTGGAATGATGTGAAATGATGAGGAATGATATGAAATAATGTGGAATGATGTTGAATGATGTGAAATAATGTGAAATAAAGTGGAATGATGTGGAATGATGTGGAATAATGTGAAATTATATGGAATGATGTCAATTGATATGGAATGATATAGAAAGATGGGAATTTTGCTTGGAAACTGTATTTGCATGTAAAACCTATTTTTTAAAATTGTTTTACGTCAAGAGTGCTGGGGGAAGCATTTTGACTATATTATGGAAAGAGATCATGGACCTAAGTGGAAAATGTTGTAACAGCCAGACACAGAGTCAAAGAAGTACGTCTCTTGTGGCAAGGTCGGCCGAGGTCTTGACCAGCCTTGGTTCGATTAAAATGGTGAGCTTCCGGTACGGTAGAGGAGGCTCCAAGGAAGTGATCTATGAGTGAAGCGCTAGGTCACCTCTTGCGAAGGATCCTAGAGGGTGCTAACCATACGGTGCTCACGCTCTGGGTCGCCTAAGATACCCACGCGTGTGTCGAGGAAGAAATGGAACATTGAGTTGGAGTTGTTTTCTGAACACGGGCCTGGATTTGGTTGGTTGACCTTGCTGGTCTTCAACGGATGATTCCATGGCTCCCTTTTGGTAAAGTGGATCTCTTTGGTTGATCTAGCTGATCTTCAACAGAGAGTCTTTATGGATTTCATGGATAAAAGAGATCATACTCCTGGATACTATGAGTTAGGAACCATGAAACGGCCCCTAAGTGAAGTACTAGATGAACCTAGAGGGGCGTCAATTCAATTCATCACCATCAACAAATGCAAGCTTAAGGTGTAAAATAAAACCTATCATTAGAAGAAGCCAAGGTGGGTAAATCGTTGGAAGACCAGGTTAATGAAAATGATCAAACTACAATGCGAGAACTGAATGTTAATGCTCTGGGGGGAGACACCTCTACTTATAAAGGCAAGGAAGTACAGGTGGAGGGGGATGGGCTTTCCACTCCTATGGAGATCCACAAAGACCACAAAAGACCTATGCAAGCTGCTTCACAAGCATCGCCCATGAGAGCTCAGGCCAAGAAATCCATCAAGAAATCCCATAAATGAGGATTGTTTCTTGGAATATCAAGGGTCTGTCAGACCCCAACAAGGCCAGGAAGCTGAAACATTGGTTTCGCATTAACAAATCGGAGATAATAGCTCTTCAGGAGGTCAAAGCAACTGGCAATGATCTTTTTAGCCGTCTTAAGGAGGTCTCAGAGGATCATAGATGGTTCTCTTCGTCTCATTCTAGGGGCTCTGGAGGAGCCGTTCTGGGAGTTCTTGTCAATTGGGGTGTTTCCCCTAACTCGGTTGTTACTCGGTTGTTGGGGGTATGAATTGGATTTCAGCCAAGGTAGATAAGCCAGTCAAAATGCAGATTTGTTCCGTCTATGTAGGGGGTGCTGCTGACAGAGCCAATCTGTGGAGTGAGCTCAAGGCGATGGATGGCCCAGTAGTTATTGTAGGAGATTTCAACATAGTGGAAGTCCTTAGCGGATAGATACAAAGGTCTGGGCTAGGTAATCAAGGGTTTAGAGAAAGAGAGTTGGGCTCAAGTCAAAGAGCTCTTTTCTTTGTGGGATTCAGGTGAGGAAGCTGAGTTCACTTGGCAGAACTACTCCTCTAGCAATAATGCGAGGAAGGCTAGACTAGATAGATGTTACATTTCTTCGGAATTAGCCCAATATCTACTCCAGGTTAAGTCTAAACCTAAATACTCCTCCTGTTTGTCGGATCATTATCCTCTGATAGTCACGTTGGATGACAAAGCCACCAAGGTTAGAAACTCTTGGTTCCACACTGACGCTTCCCTCTTTCAACTAAAGGTGGTGCAAAAAGAACTCAAGAAGATCTGGTTGAATGCATTCAGTAAGGCTCACTCCCCGGTCGCCTGGTCTCAAGCTCTGAGGGAGTCCCAAAAAGCTCTCACTTGTTTTAGGAAGGAGGTGACTATCATAAGAAGGAAAAGGAGAGAAGCTACCTATCTCCAGCTTATGGAACTTGAAGCCAAGGACAATGCTATAGTTGAGGACCAAGATGAGATCACTAGGCTAAGGGCCCATATTAGATCTGAGGAGGAGCTGGCCTTCAAAATGCCATGGTTTTCTTCAGAGAGTGGTGGGCTGGCAGGATCGATCGCCCGTCTAAAGAAATGTTCAAGATTCTTAGGAGGGAAGAAACAAGTAAGGGATTTAGTACCTCTACTGACCACCAGTGATGGCACGGCCAGGACCGAGGAGGAAAACTGTGTGCTGGTCTGCAATCATTTTCAAAAGCTGTTCAGTACACCGGAGCAGTCCAATGAGATGAAGGCTAAGGCCCGCGATTCGATCTGGGAGGTAGATCTAATGTCATCTCAGCAGAGCTGGCAAGGCAGCTTGATGTACCTATCTCAATCTCAGAAATTAAGATGGCCATTGAGAGCTTGAAACCAAACAAAACTCTGGGCTTGGATGGAATGCCGGGTGAGTTTTTCCTTGCCTTTAAAGATTGGATTGCCCCTTTCATCCAGAGGGTTTGGGAAGAATCTATGAAGTACTCTGCTTTGCCCACCAATATTAATGCGAGAGTGATAAAACTGATCCACAAACGAGGGCCTAAGGATCTCCTAGAGAACTGGAGGCCTCTGATGATGCTGAATTCTTTATACAAAGTGTTAGCCAAAGTAATAGCCTTCAGGATCACACCCAGCTTAATGAGGCACATCTCAGTAGAGCAGAAAGGTTTTATCCGTGGAAGAAGACTCATTGAAGCTGTTATTATAATTTGGGAAGGAGTAGAGTATGCTTAGGAAAAAGGGATTGACTCTATCTTTGCCAAAGTTGATTTTGACAAAGCCTATGACAGGCTGGAGTGGAGCTTTGTATTGCTCAGTTTGGAGAAGATGGGGTATGGCCCGAGCTTGATCCAGTTTGTTAAAACCCTCTTCGGCAATGCTTCAGCTAGAGTGGCACTAAATAACTCAATGTCAGATTCTTTCCCCCTGGCCAGGTCGGTCATACAGGGTTGTCCTCTTGCTCCACTGCTGCTGTTTGTGTTATCTGTGGATAGTTTGAATTGTATGGTGCAAAGATCCCAGGGTTGGGGCGAATTAAAGGTATTCCCTTGCCTAGCTCAAATGGTGTGCAAATTCTTTCTCAATTTGCGGATGACACCAACGCGTTGCTCATCAATGACCAGAATTCTCTCTTGACTTTCTAGAAGGTGTTGGACACCTTTTGTTTAGCATCTGGCTCTAGGGTTAATCACACAAAAATGGGAATATTCTTTGCTAAAGGAAATCTCCTCATTTGGCTGGTACAACAGGGTTGTCAGAGTATTCGGGCTGGTGAAATATTTCGGCTGCTAGGCATACCTATGGGTTTCGGAGCCACCCTGAAACAAAGGTGGGACTGGGTAGTTGATAAGTTCAGGGGCAAGCTGAATAGATGGATGGGTATGCAGCTTTTGTTAGCGGGCAGAGTGCTAGTAATCAATCACTTTCTAGCTGCTTACGTCCTCTTCTTCCTCACCTGTTGGAAATTGAAAAATTATGTAGAAACTTCCTATGGACAGGAGACCCTTTCAGAGGAGAGGAGCTGCCAAAGTTAGATGGGAATTCTGCTGCCTTCCCAGGGACAAAGGGGGATTGGGGGTAGTAGATATACTCGCTTTTGGGCTAACCGTCTTGCTGTTAAAACCATTATTAGAGCTGTCTCTCACCCTGAGGAATTCTCTTCCCTTCTGCTATTCAGAAACTTTGACCAATTCTCCCTTGAGAAATTTTCAGGTTGGAAGGATCTGCCTTGGATTGCTATTTTGATAGGTCAAGAAGCTGTCAAGCCTAAAGGGTCGAAGCTTCTTCGCTCTTTATGGAAAGCTTGGAACAAATTTTGTGACAAGGTAGGGGTTGTGTGGGAAAGCAGACACAGCTACTCTATCAGAGCTTCTGACTCTCTCTGGTTTCGTTTTAGTCCTGTACCTCTGGTGCTTAACAATTCAATGCGTACTGCTCTACGTATCCACAAGAAGGGCATCAGATAATGGGCAGATGTGTGGCAATCTCCCTCCCATAGGTGGATGACCAATGATGAACTGATGATAAGATTCTCACTTCTTCCTTGGGAAGTTCAGTTGGTGCGGGATCGTATCAACATCTTTCCTGAGAGTGAGGCATGGCAGCTAACAGTCTCTGAGCCCTTTTCCCTCAAAGTTCTATGCTGGAGAGGAGGTACAGCTTTCGATTTCCCCCCTCCTGTGCACTCATCAGTGCTGTCGTCCCATGTGCATGTGGTTCTCAACAAGAGATGGTCAGTTCTATATGACAGACGCCCATGGAACTTCAAATTCCTCTCAATTTGGTCTAAAGAGATTCAGCCTAAGAAATCTTTTTTATTGTGGTTGATTATGCATAAAGCCATATGGACACGTGACAAGTGTAGGAAATGTGCGTTAGATGCAAACTTAGTATTGAAGATATTGGGCATTTGTTCAAAAACTGTCAGAGAACTGTTGACATCTTGTCACTAGTTCGGTTTGCTTTGGGTTGCTTGCCCTCTGCAAAACAACTACTTCTAGGGGATACTGTTGGGGTGCTCTCATGGTGTTGGGCCAGAGTCAGAGCTGAATTCCTTTGGTTGATCTGGAAAGATAGATGTGCGAGCAGTTGAGGTTGCTTACCAGATTCCAAATCTGAGAAGTCTTTTTGCTGATTTTCATGTGCAGATTTATGACTTCCACATGGTGCAGTGACTATATACCACGCAAGCTGCAGTACTTCGAGAACTTCCAACTCAACCAAGCAATCCGGCCCAGAAACCGTAGTATGCACTCCAAAGGAAGGCGGATGAGGCCAACCGTTTTGTGACTTTACTGCAATCTAGAATTGAAGCTATACGCTAAGGAATTTTGAGATTTGTAATTGTTATGCTTGTGATCCTTGGTCCCAGTGCTGTATCCCAGCCAGATATTGTAATGTTTGTCTCTCTTAATTAATTCTTGCGCTTGTTGGTTTTTTTTTTTAAAAAAAAGGTTACAGTGGTCAAACCCACAATCATGAAACCCATACTCAAACATACCTACTTACTTGAGGTCATTTTCTTTTGAAGATTCCAAAGGTGTGCCTCGTTGGAAGGTTAAAATGGGCTTCCAAACCCATATATCTCTGTCCACCAACTCCCAACACCTACATCAAAGAACTAATAATCACCCATCACATATCACCATAGACAATTAGCTTCATTTCTTTAATGGGCCACATGAATTGACCCACACACATCACATGTAAACAACAAAAGCCTCCTCCTTCGACTCCCACTATCTCTCTCTCTCTCTCTCTCTCTCTCTTTCCCACAATATTCTTAAATCTTGTTGATAATTTAAGCTTTCAATATTTAAAGAGCACATATTAGTAGTGCTCATATAAAGTATCTAACTATACAATTTCCATGACAAGGGATTGAGCCAATATCGAGGCATATAGTAACGATCATACCGATGCATATACCAACTCTCTTTTTTTTTTAAATGGACAGAATGGGACTACCAACCCCATTCTACCCATCCTACCTTTACATGTACTAAGATGATCATGGTACCAACAACCCAACATATCAACATAATTATTTCAAAGTGAAATTAAATGTAACGATGCAAAGACTAACCACTCAAAGGTTGGTTATATTAACATTTTTTTTAACAATTCATGGGCCCTGAATGGTCATCTCCATCATCCCCTTGTGCCCTCAATCATCCAATGGGCTCTCAGGAACTCCCTAGTGAAATAGAGCAAAAATAGGTAAGATTACTTGCAAACATTATAATGCTTGAGTTTGCCATTTAGAGATGCTTATACTTATGTATTTGACCACATGGGTCAATGTTCTATGTACATTATGTGTGCTATGCTATATACACATTATGTGTGCATATACTAGGAGGCTAACCCACATTAGGCTTGTGAGCATGGGAGCATGGGAACAAGCTCTAGTGGAGCATGGGTTAGGACTAACCTTAAGGGTTAAGGTTAGGGTCAGGCATCCAAGGGTCACACATGAGGAATGGAAAGTCAAGAGTCACTTGAGGGCCCTCCTATATAATAGGGGCATGGGGCACGCTCAAGGGGGCTTGAAGGTTTGGGCTCCATGAGGCCAAGGCTATGTTATGCTCTCTTTGTAGAGGTTCATATCTATTCACCTACCATTTCACACTATAGCTATATGCTATTGGATTGTGTTATACCTCTTGATGGTATGAGACATCAAGGTAGAGGTATGATGTATTTCATTCATTATTCATGTGTGCATCCCTTGGGCTCGGGGGTGGTTGGGTGGTTGAGTTTATGCCTGATTTATGCATGTTTTATGCATAACAATTATCTAGAGAGATCTTAGGGTTTTAACAGTGGAATCAGAGCAATCTCTATTTAATTGTTGTTGATTTTTTTTAGTAAATTTTAATATTTACTAATAAAATATTATTTTTTGTTGATTTGTGTTGATGGATTGCACATGGATCATCGATATGGTGATTGGAACGTCTGTAACTACAATTCAATGGACGAATCGACGTTGCGGGGAAATACCGTGAGTTAATGCTATTTTTCTCTATTTTTTATGGTTAAAATCGAGCACTAATGGAATTTTTTTCAAAAATACCATATAGTTTATGGTGGATATTTTTGTAGGATGGATTCCCTGAATTTCTAGAAATTTTTAGAAATTTTTCCTAATTTTTTAGGAATTTTTTGAGCATTTTTATGATTAAAAATGTATTTTTATACATTTTTTGCGGGTTTTTTTCGCGGGAATGCGATCAAATTTATGTCAATTTCTACTGAAATTCAGTAGGGGACAGCGTGTTGATGCATGAGTTGATCTCCCGTGTGCGTGGGGTACTCTCCGCCTCTCAAATCTGATATTTCCTTCATTTTTCTGTGAAATTTCTCTTAAAAAGGAATTTTTTAAATTAAACATTAATCATAATTAATGTCTAATTATGATTATGAGTTTAATTAAAAAATCTTAATCAAAGATTAAGTTAATCTCAAGCTAATCTCTCTGATTAACAGAGAGAGAGAGGAGATTGGAGGAGAGATGGAAATGGAGAGGAAAGGGAGGAGAGAGGGGAGAAGAGAGAGTCACTCTCTCTCTCTTCTACGCGCAGGCGACGGGGGGGGGGGGGGAGGGCTGCGCTGCAGCCGGGCGGAAAAAAAACCCCCCCCTGAAAAAAATCAAAATCTTAATAGCTTAATTAAGCTTTTTTTCGTTTTTTTATTTTTTTTAAAAAAATATGTTTTTTTATTTTAAAAAAGGCTTTTTGATAATATTTCAGAAAAAAAGCTTAGAAAAAGCCTAAAAATTTCAGAAAAATTAGAATTTGAGGTTAAAAAATCTCTGAAAATTCTCTGAAAATTTCTTCTTAAAATTTCTTGGCTTTTCATCTTCCGGAAAACCTTTGGCTTTCCGTTTTCCCGAAACCTTTTGGCTTTCCGAATTCCGGAAAAACTTTTGACCTTCCGTATTCCGGAAACTTTTGACCTTTCACATTCCGAATTTTTTTTTGGTCTTTTCATTTTCCCAAAAGTTTTGGCTTTCCGTATTCCGGGAAAACCGTTGGAATTCCGAAAATTTTTTGACCATTCGTATTCTAAATGCGTTCGGGGTTGATTAAAATTTCAAAAAATTCTTGAAAATTAGTGGGAAAATTAGACAAAGGTTATTTTAAATTTTGGAAAAATGTGGGGTTGGTGTTTGGCATGTGGTGTGTCTATTCGGGCGCTCATGACCATTCAAATTCCTTTAAAAATATATTTTTTGACCCAGAAAATTAGAAAAATCCATTAAAATTAAAAATTTTCATTGGATTTGAGAATTGTCGGGCGGAATTGGAAATTTCATGAACGATGGGATTCTCAGGGAAAATTATAAATATTCTGAAATTATTTTTAGAAATCCTAAAAATTGATATTTTTTAAATATCAATGGTATTTTGGCAAATTTAATTGCTAAAAATTTTCTGGAAAAATATAGGTTTGGAATGCCATAAGATAGGTTTCGTAGAATTCAAAATTATCATATTTTGAGATCCTATAAATTAGAAAAAAGTTGAAAAAAATCATGATAATTCTTTTTCTCGAGAATTTAATATTTTCGAGGGTTATTTAATGTTGAAGTACGTTTTCTCGTACTGACATTAGATAGATGCGGGTTATTCGCATATTTTTAATACAATTATATCTCGTATTAATGGATATTTATGTTTGGATTAATTCTAAACGATATATTCATGATTTTTTACCATTGTTTAGCCATTCTTTTTGGACATGTTCCTTAATTTCTTTCGATGGCTATAATTTACGTTCAAAGTGTGTTTCACCTTTGACACTTTTCCATGATAATCTATTTTGGCACTTATTAAAGTGTGGTTTGTGCTAAATTTCTTAAGCCTCTATCATGGGTTAGTTGATCGATTTGTTTTGGTGGATTTTTATTGGATATTTTCCAAGTTTTATATGGACTCATCAAGTTCTGCCTAGATCACTTCTGTCTAAGGTTTTCTTATTGAGTGCTACACATATGTGTTTCACTTTTTTACTTTGGAGTTTTATTTGAACAACACAACGTTCATATACTCCGGATTGATGAGTTGGCCACCAATTTTAATGCTTCTTTTGGCATGATTTATGTCCATTAGATGGTATGCATTGATTTTTATGATCAACTATGGTGTTTATGGATTCGAGGAGCTTCTATGCTTTTATCCATGGTTTTATAAGGATCTTTTGATCTTTTGAATAATTACATATGCTTTGAAGGTAGCATTTGCCTTCGTTTTTTGCACGTAATTTTGGAGTATATTTCTTGTACTCTTGTACATATTCCAACTCGGATACCTATTTACTTATATATCTAGGTGAGTTATTTTTCTACCCTAACTTTATTGTGTTTTGGGTAGTTATCATTAGAAAGGCGCCAATAATTCAATTTCTTTTCTAATGATGTACTCAGAAGGAGTTATTCCTTGATGTAGTCTCAAGTATATAGAGACAGGTTTAGTATGCGAAAGTCTGGATAAGGCCATCTTATTCCTTTTATACAGGATTTTATTCATATTTTCCTAGACGGCATACTAGGGAGTTTCAAATTGTTAAGGTATGTATGGGTGGTATCATGGTGGTATGGGACGCTAGTGATCCCTCACATATATTATCTTATGGGATAATTTGGGCTCAAGATTGTTGCTTTGCTTACATCACTTAGCATGTTGACCTCAACATTCAAAGACAATCTTATTTTCTAAATTCACTAGAAGTTATAGTGTGGGCATTCTCTTGATAAACTTCTTTTATCTATAGCTTGCATGTTTTGATGAGGGTAATCTCATCGGCATTTTCACTTGTTGAAATCTCTTTCTTTAGAGTTCAAACAAGTTTATCTTGTTGTGTTCGGATAAGGAAATTTGGATTCTTCCTTTGCTGGCATTTCTTTCTCTAGTTCCGTACTTTAGGTGATTTACACAATCAACCTGATAGGTTTACGGATGGACATATGTGACTCATCGAGACGTTGATGACTCTATGTTGATATGGGTAACTCGAGACGTCGATTATTCCATATGCAGATGTGGGTATGTCAGGGCGCCGATGAATCCCTGGTTTCTGCTGTTATAATGCCATGCTTTCTTACTTTATTCCGAAAGGTTTACAACGAAAAAGTTACTTTGAATATGAATTGTTCTGATCATCCGCAGTAGTCTGATGGGCAAACAGAGTGTATGAATCAGATTGTAGAGGATATGCTTCGTGCATGTCTCTAGAAAATCATCATATTGGGAAATATCTTCCAATGATGGAATTTGCTTATAACAGTTCTAAATTTACGGCTATTATTTTAGTCCGTGCATACTTATGTATGGGTATCAACTCAGGGCACCTATTGATGTCAGTCTTAAGGACATCGAGCTTGATTCATCGAGGGATTTCTTGCGAGATATGTAGGAAATTCTGACCGAAGCTCGGGATTCTATCAGGAGTGCTCATGATAGGGCACGGTTTTATGCTGATAGGAGACGCTTATCTCGGTCTTTAGAACCAGGAGCGTTGGTTTATTTTAATGTTCCTAAATATTTTCAGACTTTGTCAATGGGAAAATGCTCGAATTTATCTCCTAGATATTGTGGTCCATTTCGAGTTATATATCGGATTGGCACGGTTGCGTATGAACTAAAACTACCTCCAATTGTTAGAGTTCATCCAGTCTTTCATATCGATAGATTGAAAGGGAAACTGGGAGGTGAGGATGACACAGTTACTCCTCAAGAACTCGTTGAAGTCGATGAATTATCCTATGTTCCACATGAACCTAATAAGGTACTTGAATTCAGGGAAAGGAAACTTTGTAGTTGACTAATCCCTGAGGTTAAAATTAGGTGGAAAGATAGGGAAATTGAGAATTCGACATGGGAGTCGGTTGAGATTGTTCAACACAGTTCTCCTTCTTTTCATTGCAAGAGTGCAATGTTTTGAGAGAGGGGAAGTATGTTATATGTACATTATGTGTGCTATGCTATATACACATTATGTGTGCATATACTAGGAGGCTAACCCACATTAGGCTTGTGAGCATGGGAGCATGGGAACAAGCTCTAGTGGAGCATGGGTTAGGACTAACCTTAAGGGTTAAGGTTAGGGTCAGGCATCCAAGGGTCACACATGAGGAATGGAAAGTCAAGAGTCACTTGAGGGCCCTCCTATATAATAGGGGCATGGGGCACACTCAAGGGGGCTTGAAGGTTTGGGCTCCATGAGGCTAAGGCTATGTTATGCTCTCTTTGTAGAGGTTCATATCTATTCACCTACCATTTCACACTATAGCTATATGCTATTGGATTGTGTTATACCTCTTGATGGTATGGGACATCAAGGTAGAGGTATGATGTATTTCATTCATTATTCATGTGTGCATCCCTTGGGCTCGGGGGTGGTTGGGTGGTTGAGTTTATGCCTGATTTATGCATGTTTTATGCATAACAATTATCTAGAGAGATCTTAGGGTTTTAACAGTCAAGTTTAGGCAGTGTCCTTTGGCCTCCATCTTGTCAAAGAGAGTCATCATTACATGAGACCATGCATAGTCATACGACATGTCACCTCTTTTAAATACTATGCATGGTCTCATTACATTAGACCATGCATAGTCATACGACATGTCACCTCTTTTAAATACTATGCATGGTCTCATTACATGAGACCATGCATAGTCATACGACATGTCACCTCTTTTAAATACAATAAAAAATGAGATTCAATATCACTCAAAGGTGAGGGTGAACATATATATGAAGATAAAGCTTAGGAAGTATGCACATGAAAACGACCCCATTGCCTAGATGAGATGACCACATTCTCCCTAGCTACATCGCATTGTTTCTTGAACTTATTGGGGTTTTCTCTCATCTCATCCATGTTTTTAATCCAATCATTAAGATCAAGATGT
Source organism: Cibotium barometz (assembly GCF_041138505.1). Lineage (NCBI taxonomy): Eukaryota > Viridiplantae > Streptophyta > Polypodiopsida > Cyatheales > Cibotiaceae > Cibotium > Cibotium barometz. The sequence goes on from NC_141089.1 coordinate 25,141,277, forward strand.
TTCAGCTTTGTTTTTCGTGCTTGATTGCTTGTTCTACTTTAGACTACTAGTGTCTCATAAGATCTCTCGGGTTGAATATTCTCTCCACTGACAACAAGGAAACTCCCAATGAAGTTGTTGAATAATGTAATCTTTCTTTTCACTATATTTTTGGCTAAATTGCACACTGAGCAGGAAGGAAACACTATAAGAGATCAACCCAATACCATCGTATAAAACGATGATTTAGACTTAGATTTTTTTTTTTGCCTAAAATTGCTCGCGCGGTGTCAGTATTAGCGTTAGTATGACCACTGTTGGTAGAGTCGTTGAAATAGGCATTAGTCCCATATCCGTGTCTTTACCATGTAGCCTCGGTATTAGCGTCAGTGAACCATCACTATAATAATCAAAATATTCATCAATCGTACTGGTGTCTTTACTGACTACTATAATATTGATGCTACCTCTAACCAGAATCTTGGTTTTTTCAAAAAACTGGCTACTTATATTAAGAGGTTAGAAAGAGACAGGTTACAACATGTTGAGAACTCTAATGAGACCACTGTCCACATGCACATGACATACAGTTCCGCAAGCCCTGAGCTTGCCTTTGACTTTATTGAGAAGTTTCTCTAGCTGTGAGACCAGCTTTTCCCTCTTTTCTTAAGTGTGACTTTCAAAAGGCATAGAGTGCTTTGATGAGCAACACATCCTTGGAGATGACGGCCTCTCTCATCTTCCACAGTTCCTGAATTTGCTGTGTTATCTGATCCACTTTCTTTCCTTTAGCTTTTTCCTACAGCCGATGAAGCTTGGTGTCCAGGTCTTTCAACCATCTTTGTATGCATCTTTCACCTACATGAATCAAGTTCTCTTTCGGCCTGAAACTGTTAGTATGCATACTATTAAAAATGGAATCAAGTCTATTTAACCACCCACAAGCACCATAACATTTCAGTTCTCAGGACAGCCCATAGTTTCAAGGTGCACCTTGTTCCATAGCTTATAAAACAAAAAATACCATTGCAATCTGTCAAGAAGGATTCCCCGTCTCTTGTTTAGAGTGCAATGGATAGGATCAGTCCTCTGTTTGGGGGGAATCGGGAGAAGTCCTTTTTGATTCTTCCATTGGAAAGCTTTGTGTGATGGCATATCTTTAATCGAAAGCAACCAAGTTTCCGTTTGGTGCCATAATCTGATTCTTACCCCAATAAGGTCTAATTCTACATATGAGACATTATAATCTCTAGTCAAATCAGCTCTGGACATCCAAGAATTGATGTCTTTGTCCCAAATATCCCACCAACAGCAGATTCCTTTCTTGTGCATTCTCAAAGCCGCTTCAGCTTGGGCATTATCAATTGGGGGGAGGGGAATGCTTGGCCACCAGATAGAGTCTTTCCCATGTACACCCCATGTGTAGCTAGTCTTCTTAGACAAGATAAGGTCAGACCTGATAGCATTCCAAGCTGACCAAAGTGAATGGACCGATTGGCTGCCAACTGGTTTCACCAAGTATTTGCTAGCCATAATTGTGAGCGGAAGGAGACTCTTCCACTTGGGGAATTGTTTGAGCTAGAACTGTTCCAGATTTCTAGTGATCAACTAGGCCCAGTCTTCAGAAGGGTAGAGAAAGCTTCTCAGCACCCACTTGGCAGCCATTCTATTAGCCAGATTGGACACGTCTTTGATTCCAAGGCCCCCTTTACCTATTTCCAAGCAGCACCATTCCCACCTAACTTTAGGGATTTTCCTAATCCAGGGGTCCCCTCCCCATCGATAGTTCCTGCATAACCTTATGAACTACAATAGATCAGAGTCTGGCGGTTTCCCAGCAGCTAAAAAAGTAGATGATAGAAGGGATAATGAAGTGGTTGATTACCATCTTTCTACCCCCTAGGTTTAGATGCATTCACACCATCTACAACAATAGCGTAGAGGAGAGGTGCTAGAGGACAGCCTTGTCTGATAGATTTGGTCAAGGAGAAAGCGTCAGAGAGCACACCATTGACATTCACCCTAGCCGTGGCATTCCGAAAAAGAGTACACACCATCTGGATGAAGTGATGACCTGCACCCATGTGTTTAAGGGATTCTAGAACATAATGCCAACCGAGCCTATCATAGGTTTTATCAAAGTCAATTTTGAAGAAGATATAGTCCTGTTCCGATTCTTCTGCTAATGGCATCTATAATGTACCTTCCTTTGATGAAGCCCTTCTGCTCCTGTCTGATCCAATTCTTTAGATGACTAGACAATGTTAGCGCTAGGGCCTTGGCAAATATTTTGTAAGCACACTTTAACATGGTAATCGGTCTCCAATTGCTCAAGTCATTCTTCTCCCCTTTCTTATTTGGATAAGTTTTATCCACTCGTCATTGATCGGGCGCAAGGCAATGCCCCAAAAGAGATAGCCTCCTACCACACTGCCAATAAGGGAGACAGTAAGAGATCCTTGAACATCTTGTAGAATTCAGCAGGCATGCCATCTATCCCTGGGCTTTTCCTCACCTTTAGGCAATCTATGGCCTTGCCAATCTCTTCTTTGTGGAGAGATATTGTTTTCTAGCTCTTTAGCAAGTGTGTCAGGTATGGTTGGCTTCCTGGCTTGCCCAATGAGAGCAATGCATTTGAGTTGGTCATTGGTTACCCCTCCCCCTTTACTAAATATGTTGTTAAAGTATTGGAAGACTATTGATCTATTCCCTTCCTCAGAGGCAATATCCAGATAGTTAGGATCATGCAATGTAGGGATTGCATCCTTACATTGTTTGACTTTTAGCATTTTGAACATCTCAGGAGTGGGAACATCAGCTTTCCGAGCCCACCAATCTCTAAAGAACAAAAGGGCTTGCTTCTGGGTTACCTCCTCTTCTCTCCTAATTTCAGCCATAGTACCAAGAACAGCTTCTTGAATAGCTGCATCTTCCCTGTTGGCTGCCATTTCCAATTCTTTTAGTTTCAGATATAGCGGATCTCTTCTATTTTTCCTGATTCTAGTTACCTCTTTCCTAATGCAAATCAAAAGAGCTTGGGTAGAATTGGTGGCCAGACAACAAGCCCTCGCCGGGGTAATGCCACAGCTGAAGAATTCAGTCCAGATTCTTTTGACTTCCTCCTGAATAATATGTATTTTGAACAAGGCAGGATCCAACCATTGATTAGAGACCTTTTTGTCATGGTTGTCAACACTAATATCACAGGGTAATGATCTGAAAGGCAAGTAAAGATGTTAGTTCTACATTCACATCTGATGTAGGAGTTACTGAGGGTTTTGCTAATGTATCCTCTGTCCAGTCTTGCTTTCTTGGTCAATTCCCCATGGGCATAGTTCTGCCATGTGAAGTCTCCCATATTCCCTAAGTCACATATCTCAAAGTGATCAGTAGTGCGCTGCCATAGGCTAGGAACTCTGCCCCTTTAATGACTTGTCCCAGCCCTCTTAGTCTGTGATTTTTGGATTCCACCATATTGAAGTCTCCCATTAGAATGATAGGATCAGGGACGCTTCTTAGGGTACCCCAGGTTCTCATTCTGACTGCCTGAGGACCTCCTGCATAAATCCCAATGAAGCAGAAGGTTGTCATTTCAAATGCAACCCATTGATCAAACATATCAATCCTCACACCTTTCAGTTCATTCTGATGGTCCACATGCATACCCACAGCAACTCCTCCACACCCCTAACAGTGGGCTGTGTAGATCGAGATGTGCTCTTTAGAGATGTTGAGCAACCTTTTTTCAAGCTCATCCCCCGCTAACTTTGACTTCAGTTAGAGCTGTAAAGTCAAATCTTCCTTGTTTCCTTAGCCATTGTTTTACTAGTTGGACTTTTGAAAGGTTAGTCAACCCTTTGACATTCAAAGTGGTGCATCTCATTTTTCCTTTTTCTGGGAGTCGACCTTTTTAGGTCCCACTTTTGAAAGGTTAGTCAACCCTTTGACATTCAAAGTGGTGCATCTCATTTTTCCTTTTTCTGGGAGTCGACCTTTTGAGGTCCCATCAGTTTGAGGTGTGGTAGCTCTAACCTGAGCATGCAATCTTTTCAAATCCTTGACTATCTTCATTTCTTTGGGCAAGCCATTTTCTGTATCAGATAGAGACTGCTCAACCCTGTCTTACTCATCTCCCAATGGGCCCCATCAATGCGTGGGGTAGGAGCACTTGGTCATGGTCCATTTGATTAGTTTCGGCCATAACTCTAGATCTATCCAACGGTATGGAATGACTGATCTCTTTGTCTTCTTCCTATTGGGTACTATAAACTTTTCTCCTTTTTCTTTTGAGGTAGAGGGAACAAGGGGAGAAGGCACAGTCATATTCTTACTTACTCTAGTAGGCTGAGGTTGGTTGATGGCTAGGGGAAGATTAGGGGCACTAGTGGCACTCAAATTGGGGTATTTTGAAGGACACTCTGTGATAACATGCCCTTGCTTTCCACAATGGAAGCATGTGTTGGGTAGGTGTTTGTATAGAATGCTTTGCTAGATGTTATACTCACCGCAATTGATTTCAATCTCATCAATAAGGGGCCTATCTAGATCCACTTCCACAAGGACCTAAGGATGCCAAGCCAGGTTGTTCTCATTCTTGGGTCTCATGCCTAGCACTTTCCCTATAGGGGAGACAATTTTTTTTAGCCAAGGGTACAAGTAAAAGGGTAGGTTAGGAAGCTCAACCCACACTGGGCAAGCTGAGGGTTTTGGACCTTGAGGGCTTAAGTTCTTGGACCAACTGAAGAAACAGAATGGGATGTTCCTGTACATCTATTACCCTGAACCTAGGACCTTAAGGGCCATATTTGGGTCCTTGAATAGAAAGAGGTAGTATCCATTTGGGAGGGCTTGGATGATCTCTACCTCGATACCTATGGAAATTCAGTTGTCTTTGACCCACCCCCTAAGGAAATCTACTGGTGGTCTTGGCCCAAACATTAACCCAACTAAACAACGGGCTGTGTAATCAATTTCCAAAACGAATGAACTAGCTCACGTGGAAGACAAACCAAAGGATTAATGGAAGAGGGTTTACCTGATGTGTCCATTACCTTAGCTGGAGCTTGCTTGTTGATTTCTCTCGTATTTTTTTGCAAAATTTGAAAAAAAAAGAACTCTCCTCGTAGCTAATTTTTTTTCCCAAGGTTATCAATTTGTTTTGTTTTGTTTTTTTTTTTGGGTAAAATGGGTAAAAAAATTAGTTGCCCAATTCGAGCAATCCCAAATTGGTTGCCCAATTCTACCAATTCGGGAGAGCCTCTTCTTTGACTTGCTTCTGCAACAACATCAGATTTAGCTCTTCCACTCGGGCTCTGGAATCTTCCAACTGTTTTTTGGTGTCCATGAAGTCTTTTAACACTTGCTCATACCTCAACATGGTTTCTTTGTTGCCATCCATGGTCGGGGGCCATTGTAGGAACTATTGAAAGGCAGTTTTGTGTGTTCTTAGCAAGCTGAGATGACCTATTTTCCCAAAGCAGGTTCCCTATTCTCAGAGTAGAGTAGGGGTTCCCCTCCACTCGGTGCCCATGCACCTGGGGGGTGCTTTGAAAAGTGAAGAAGGGATTCAAGCCTTTGGGCACGGTAGCAGTCGTCGCAGAGGAGAGAGAGAGAGAGAGAGATGGTGTCACTCAGGCACAACACTCCATCGCCAACACGCGCAACGGTCCACTTTTTGGTGCAGCGCTCAGTTTCGCCCCCCCTTATTATTTTAAACAATGGGTTTACTATCTCCCGAGTGTAGTGCGTTTAATCAGAATCTTGGTTTATGCATCGATATTTTTATCGATGTAAATTCTAATGCAAATACCAACCTTTATACCAGCAGAAATACTGACATAGGTATTTAAAAAAAATGCAAAATGCGACAGATTAGGGCAATTTACCCCAACCTATCCCTTTCAACCCATAGTACCTAGCCCCAGGCACTTTAAATATAAACCCAAAGTACCTAGCCAGGAACTTCAAATATAAACACATTTAAGACAAAGATGTATAAAAGATAATATATTTCTTGTATAATCTTTTATTTTTAGAATTTGAAAATTTTAAAAAGTGTACAAATATCTGTATTCAAGGTGCGATAACTCTCTCATTCTCTTGAGCATCCACTTGTTGTTGAATTGGTCGGAGAGGGTTAACATTAGGAACTCTCTATGAAGCTGCTCAAGAATGTAATTCTCATATTAATTTGGTTGGTCATGCCACTTCATGAGGATGTCTCATGGCTGATCTGTACACATTAGAATTGACATATACGCATTAATACCCTTTGATGTAGTTCATCCTCAATGATGGAACCATATGTAGCATCTAGGGCCTTGATGCTAGAGAGTGAGGAGTAAAGGGAGTAGCAAAAAGGAGTGTGTGTTGGACTGAAACCTAGAGTGATGCCCAGAGTGGCTTTAGGAGTGAAACCCAGGGGCCTATAGGAGTGACACCTTGAGTATCACACATGGATTAGTATCAAGAGAATGTGTAGGAGGAAAACATGGTGGAATAGTAGCATGCCTACCACCACCTTCATATATACAAACACCATAACCACCACTAGCATCACCACTAGCACTGTTATGTCGGCAACTACTACCACTATGGCTGTTGTGAGACCTGTGTCATGAACTCTATGGATGCATCACTAACACCAATCTTAGCGGGAATAGATGAGGGATATTATCTGGAAGAAATTCCAAATCTCATCTTGCATATAGTCTCACAAATTACCGAACATAACTTCTTTAAAACAAAGCATGGATTAAGGCTCCAAACAAAACATACTCATGCATAGGAAACCATAAATAACAAAAGATCTTTTGTGCAAGAGCTCACCTAGAGTGGTTGAGAAGAGCTAATAGCTCAAAAAAGGTGAGAGACCTATAATATCAGGAAATGAGATAATCATCAAAGAAATGATAAGAAAAATATGCATATGATCCATGTATGCTTTATGCATACTCTATGCATGCTCTATGCTGTATAAAGTATGCATGCATAGAGTATGCATGCTCTAAGAATACATAAAGAGTATGCATTCTCTACACATACATAGAGTATGCATGCATAAAGCATGCATAGAGTATGCATAAATAGTAAAAAAATAGAGCATAGAGCATAGAGCATGCATAATGTGATGGTCCGGAATCTAGCCATATCTTCATCATACAACTTAATCTAAGCAAACATTGAAACTCACTTAATCATGCTATTTCTACATAGCAATGCAATCAAATCAATCCTCTCAAATAGAAAAATAAGCATGCATGCCAAATCCAAGATTCTTATCACATAAGAAAAGAATCATAGAATCTAAAACAAACATTCATATAATAGAAATCTCTATTAAGTGTATCATCTCAATCAATCACCATGTATGTGTCTATCTCAAAGCTTTTTTCATCATCATCACCATGATCGACAACATGGTTAATCTCATAATGACCAAAATCCAGCCAATCAAGGGCTTTCTCCAATTCCCGTCCACCTTATCTCCACACTGGACATCACGGCTATCCCAGGTATGCCTCTTTCTGAATCTCATCCTCTTTGGGTTCTACAACATGGCTCCTAGAGGGCATAAATCTCGTTCTCTATCCAATGTTCTCCTTGTTTAAGGACGGCTGGCCCGAATCTTAAAATCTCATGTCGAGTCTCATCATACACATGCATATCAATCATTCATTCCAAAACAAAGCAATCACATTTCATGTATATCATCTTACACTCATTTGTAGTCCATAATCTTTCAAGGCATGCATATTCAAATCAATCAAAATAAACTTCAAGTATAAAACATGATTTTAATTCAAAGAGTCCTTAACTTCTCTAAGTCTTTTAATTCTTTCAATTCATACATGAATCTATATCACATTCTAACCAATAAGATCATCTCTAGTTTTGCTATACCTAAGTCATAACTATACTTACGTATTATTCCATCCGGTCTATATTGATAAGATAGTCAATTTGATAGCAATTTCAAAGGCAAAGACTTACAATTGGTTTGTTTGGGAGAGTAATATCTTCCAATCTATTTGGAATTAGAGAAAAGTCCAAACTACAAAGTTTTAGGAATGCTAATGATCTATAAAATATATCTCAGTGATGGTTCTCTAAAAATGAGTTCTAAGGTATTTTTGAGAGCGTTCAAAATAACCAAAGTTGTGTTTTCAGCGTAAAGTTGTCAAAAATAGCCAAGTGGCCCACTTTACACTCTAACTTCAAAAGAAAAGGGATTTCGCTTTCTAGAGTCTCATATACTCTTGTAGAGTTTCTTGTTCTTTAAAACTTTTGTGTTTGCCTCAACATCTGATTCTAAATACACGAAAGACAAACTCTTTGCAAAATAGCCCCTAATGAAGGTTATATCTAAACTTTAGTCAAACTAGTCAAATATTATATCTTCTAATTCTTTAACTCCAAAAGTGTTTATTCTATGAGTCTTTAGAATAAGGCAATTATTTATAATTAATAAATTCAAGAATTACTCACTATTAAGCATGCCATACACCAACTCAAATTCTCTCATATACACGCTTATTGATTTATCTATTTAATCTCAAAAGAATTTAAAGAAAAATAATAAAAAGAGAGCTTGTGTACTTCCCTGATATATTTAAGGATGTCTTGATTGATTGGGAATCCATGTCTACTCTCCAAGAGTTGTGGAACTATTGTTTGTAGATTTGGCAAGCCTCTTAGATGTTCTGTCAGGGCTATAACCTGCAACAACAGGTATAACTTCATGCACAGTTATATGAAACTAGTCATGTGATACTTAAATTTACTAGAACTTGTGCGGTCTACAACCAAATGTGGACAGAATTGCCAAAATTAGGTGTATGTGAAAGTTGCCTCCAAAAATAGGTCACATTTTACTTTTTTATCAAATTTTGATTTGCATGTCCATCTACACACTTAAAGTCTTCCCTTGAGCATACTCACTAATTGAAAACTCAATCTTGAATTTTCCCTTAATTTTAAAACTTGGAATTTTTGCCTACTCTGAAAAACTACTAAAAACTTGTAGAATTCATTATTTTATTGAAATATGTAACATCCAAAACTTAGGATTATCTTTAATTATAACTTGGTTAATCTCAAAGGCATGTTACAAATAAAAACATAGAGCATAAAGAGTATGCTTGCTCCAACTCTATGTGTTAAGTCCTTGTGCCATGGGAAAGGCATAGGAATCACTCTTATAATTGCGGAGTTTGGAAGTTCCCCACACCGCATTATTTGAGCGCACACAATGCTCAAATCGAGAACTAATAGCAACAATAGGATGCAACAACAAGCACAAGTCTGGAACAAGTGCATTTTGACCTCCCTTGTACCAGTGTTATGAACTTTCTGGAAACCATAGACACAGATTGGGTGCAAGGCGCTCTTAGCCTATTTACAAAGATGTATGAGTGATGGATTAAAAGATGTATGAGTGATGGATTAAAAGAGGTGAAAAAATTACAAGCTACAATAAAGGAAAATAATGCAATCATACAGATGGTGAAAAGCCAACAGGAACCCCTATAGGAAGAGCTACGCAGGAGGAGAATGGAGGCAGACTCCAAAAGGCCAACAAGTAGTTCAAGGAAGAAATGGAAAAGATGAAGGCAGCCATGGCACGAAAGGAGCAGGATTTCATGCAACTGCAAGAGGATTTCATGGAACTACAAGAGGATTTGGATAGGGCCAGGGAGAGCCAGGCCACAACAGAAGGCCAGGTCGCCTTAATTAGAGAGGAGCACATCAAGATCATCAAAGAGGTGTAGGCCAGGGCTGATAGAGACAAAGTTAATCTGGTCAAAGCAAAAGCTAGGTGGGCTATTCTGGATGCCAAAAATAAATTTATAGAGGTGTATGATCTTGAAGCTAAAACGATGGAGCAGTGGGAAGGGTAGGCCACCAATGATATAAAGAAGGTGTGGGAGGGATATTTAGAGATGCTATCGGTACTAATGCGAGCCATGACACCTTCGTGTAGAAAGATGATCCCTTACGACATTCATAGGACAACAATCTGAAAGGAGGCTCCAGACAATCAAACCAAGCCTAGCTAACAAGCTCAAAACCAACAAGAACTTTGGAAGATGCTAGACTTGAGCCAATGGGGGAAAATCCAACAAGTAAATGTAACCTGCAAAAGGAGAATGAGTGGCTAAAAAACAAGGTGGAAGTCTAGAAACATAGATTCATAGTCTTGAAAGGAGACAGGAAGAAACCAACTGCACCAATAGACGTAAAGGGGAGAGATCTTGTGATATACGAAGGGTCATCAATGGACCTAATCTCCGATAGTAGTGAGCTAAAAGAGCATGCATGGGTAGCAAGCAAGAAGTTGGAGGAGCAAGAAAATCACAAAGCTATATTCAGGGCATAGATTGAAGAACTGCAAGGCCTGGTGGGGGAGTACAAATAGCAACACAGAGGCAAGATGGGTTGACCATAAAGACCCTCAAGAAGGAGGCAGAAGCTACGACCCCTGCTAGGAATACAAAAGAAAGAGGAGGAAAAATGATTGTCAAAACGAGTCGAATGTCACCTTGACAATAGCCCATGCATACATCCTAAAGATATAAGAATAACTGAATGACATGAGGAGGGCACACCGCAGAAGAGGTGAGGACGAGGCAGGAGCACATGGATGCTATAAGGAGAGTGCATGCCGAGGAAATCGAGGCCAAGGATAAAATGTTAGAAGACTTCCAAGGCTAGGCCAAAAGGGAAAGGGGGGCTATGGAAGAGAGCTACAAAAAAGGGTCCAAGAGGAGCTGGGCCAATAGATTATGGTTGTCTAGAAGGGCATTGCCCTAAAATGTATGCATACTTTAATCTAGACAGCTTAGCAGGAAGGTTCCCTAAGGCCTTACATTTGGGAGGAGATTATAAAATTCATGAACAAGTTGGAAGTGTCGAGGACATAAAAGCATGGATAAGGCATCTCTCAAGTGGGTGCATTAGGGCAAGGAAGAAGCCCCTCCCCTGGATCTAGAGTGGTACACAAAAGTAGCAGTCTTATGACTCGCAGATCCGGGTGAGGAGGCAACAACTCTTTCAAAGAAATACCCTGCTAAAAGCCCTCGCCAACCAAGTGAATCAACATACAGGAAAAGGGAGATGACAAATCCTGAACCTATAGGAACACCACCCTTTTAGTGGAAATGGGGTCGGGGCGGGAAAGAAGGCCCAAGGAACCAGAGTAGATTGTGTTCGAAGAAGACCTCATCATCCCCGAGTAGACAAAGCCCCCCCATGCCTTTGCCTTAGGAATGGCAATGGTAGTAATGCACAATGCAAGGGCGAGTCATTTAGAGAAACAGCCCATTGAAATGTAGTTCTAGAAGGACGACACAAGGATTGGCATAGGGCACACTTGGGTAAGTAGCATGAAGAGAGCGTACAAGACACGGTATTCCCCTAATTTCCCTATCAAGGTCAGCTCAGGGGGCATTGCAACTGAGTAGATACCAGAAGAAGGTGGCTGGAGTAGGTCCTAAGGAATTTGGACAAAAGGATCCAAAACATGTTGCAATCTAGGAACAAATTTTTTTGAACCACACCTGTGGGCTTCGCTATTGGCGGCATAGTCCACCATGATCGCCAAGTGTTGGCAGCCAACTAGCCAGTTTGGCCACTGCCCAGATCAGTGCAAGATTGATCATTGTGCAACAAACCGAGTCTTCTTATTTTGTAAGAAACTCATAACAACTTCTTGATGAGTGGGTAGTACCTGTGGGTGTAATGGAAAAATAGAGATTAGTCAATTAAGGGGACAAATAAGGGAGAGTGGATTGAGGCTACGCGGGTAAGACGGTAGAAGAGGGTGCATCATTGTCTACATAGAGATATACATGTTGAGTCTACTCAATCTCGGAGGAGAGGAACAAGACCAAATAGGGACACATGAGAGTTGAGAGAGTAGTTCATGGGTAGAGTTTTTCTACGTCATTGTACTATAATACTCAAGAATGGATTGTACCTTATCTTACTATTACTTTCTATGTATTTATCTATATCTATGTAGCGTTCAATCTTGTGTTAAGTCATTCCTATCTAGATATGGTAGTTGCTCTGGAATTTGGATAGCCATAGGAACTAACTTGCTTGCATTCATGGTCAATCTCCCCGCACTTAGGCAGATGGTAGCTCAACATTCTCACATTGGATTATTGCATTGGGCGCATCTGCATTAGTCGCACGAATCCCTCATGTATATGTAAGAGTATAGCATCTGAGATACATATAGACATATAGACAAGTAATGTAAAACTTTGTATGCTCTCTCTGACCATTGCTTATGAGCTACAACCTATTGTTGTGTAGGTTGTCAGGGTAGTTCCAACTCTAGCTCTGCACCTATAACAAGGTTCAAAATCCATTTCCCTTCAGAAAGCTTTTAATCCTGTACTTCCATGCCTGTGAGTTAATTCTATCCAACTTCTCACCCACAATCTGTACTGGGTTGTCTGACATATTTGCTCAATGCAAATGCACCTTCCGCACACGTCCAATTATATAAATGAGCCTTTCTCAGCTCAACTACACTCTAATAAGTGTTCCAGATACTCCAAAGTACTCAACGAACTTCACTGTTGATGTAGAAAATCAAACTGATTGTATTCAAATTGAACTAGCACACGCAGTCAAAAGTACCCTGTTTTGGTGCACTTTCCAAGGCTTCAAATTGCAATGTAGTGGTTCAATCAAGTGTGGATAACTTGCGCTGACACCTAAACAAGCTCAATGTTGCATATCAACACCAACCAAGATGCGTGAATACCAAAAATATCAAATCCCCTTCTCTGTTTTGAGACAAACCAGTAAAAACCAGTAAAAGTGCTCTAACTCCTTCGATTCTTGTTTAAATTGAGAGACTAGGAATTCATTAGCTTAGCAATGATGTCTACTAACTCCATATAAAAGGAATTAGACCAATTTTTTAAGTTGAGAGAGTAATTAGCTGATTAATGACCCTCTCTTTTATTAATCACTGTAGATAACCTGTTTAATCCGCTCATAATTAGCTCCAAAAAGCATAATTGATTCAACCAACCACATAGCACCCTTTTCAAGTGTGTAGCACAAAATTGCAAAGCAAATTCTGAATTTAATCAATCACCAAACTAGCATTTGACGTCCACTTTTAAAAATATTAAAAAATCTGCTCTGTTTCTTCACTTCTATCTGTGCCGCCTACTATAGGGGTGATTTGACAAGTTTATAATGGCTATTGAAAGAATAAGTAGATGCCCAACACTCCTAGGCATGTGCACAGTCCACCAATTGCTTGATTTTTGCAAGAGGCCAGCTCCAATTTCACCAACAATGGACCTCACTTCTCTGTTTTTGTGAGGGATTCAAAACAGTGAATTCCAATCACTTAAATGCATCAGCTTTGCTTCAAATTCATTGTAGGGCTTGCACATGAGTTTCCAATACATTCCCATTTTCTAGATACATGATTCTTTGTCAGATTTTTAACTATTTGCCTCATACATTTACCACACTCAAGCTTCAATGAAGAGCATGCAAAATAGAAATTTTCTTTGCTTTGGGCAACTCAAATCTGGTGTTGTTTGTGTTTTTGCACCTGCAATCTGCTCAAGGATGTTTAGTAGTCCTAACCCAGTAGGCCAAGCTCTCAGATTTGATGAAAATTGGTGTGCTCCAAGCTTCACAGCTTTAATGGTGGCAAGCTTCACAGCTTCTTCTCCCTCTTCTCTCACTCACTCATAAACACTAATAGAGAGCACCAGGCTCTAATACCATGATGAAAAATAGGTAGAGGGAGAGGAGACACACACATAGGAGCAAACCCTAACCATAGAGGGAAGCCATCTCCCTTCTCATATAATGCATAAAACCATAATCCATAATCTACGACACACTACATGTGTTGTGTCCACACAACACACTACATAAAATCAGCTTCCTTCTCATATAATGCATAAAACCATAATCCATAATCTACAACACACTACATGTGTTGTGTCCACACACTGCTAACCCTAGCTAATGTCCACACTATGACCAACTGGACGCAGTCATTTATGTCTCACACATGTACTACCTAACATGCCAGCACATAGTGCAACTGGCACAAGCTGACATCGGGCTTGAATCTCAACAAAATTCCCTCCTTTATCACTTACCAATTCAATTGGGCACCCATAACAATTCATAATCATTTCATACAAGAACTTGGCCATAGATTTCTACCCTATTATCCCTTAAGGCATGAGATTCCACCCATTTGGTGCAGTAATTAGTGACTATGATATACTTGTTACCAATATTTTGTGCAGGAGGTTTTAAGGGACCTACTAAATACAGTCCCCATTTTTGAAAAGGTTCAAAGATCAACACAGGATTTTGAGAACTTTGATCTGCACATGCAAGTTGTCTTAAGCATTAGCAAGCATTACACTTCCTTTCCATCCACCATGCTTTCTTAAGGACCATTGGCCATGCACTAAAGTTTAGCGTGGAACACTTTTTTTTCGATGATTTCTTGAGAGAGCTTGCATTGAAGAACCATTGATTATGTCTGTAGATCTTGGAGAAGATTGTAAGCATGGAGATTCACCTCTCCAAGTGTTCCATGGTAATGCCACAAAGGCTTAGGCACACTTGCCTAATCCATTGCTGGTGCACACCTACCTAAATGTTGGTGAGATTCGCCAAGCTTTCATTATTGGAAAAATTTGGACTCACAAACTCACCCTTTAAGGGCTTCCTCTCTCTTCCATTAATCATGAAAAAGTGCAAAAATAATGTTATAATATTGCTCCTCTCTGAATCTTGTACATCTCAAAATATTAGTTTTATATAGATTCACTTATTATTTTATTGACTATTCAAGAACTGTACCAGACCTACTCAGAACTAGACATGAACTGCACCTTGCTAGTTCACGACGTGAAAGAGGGTCCGTTGGTATTAAAAATAAATAAAAATAAAAATAAATTAAAAATTTCCCTGAAGTTTGCATCCGCTTGAGGACATGAACCTTATGGGTTCACGACGTGAAACCCTTCCTTAATGTGACCAAGAAAAAAAAACAAAGTTTATAAAATTCATCAATTCCTCTTCATAGTGTGAATTGCACCCTACTAGCTCACAACGTGAAAGGGGGTCCATCGGCAAAAACAAATAAATTAAAAAAGAACAAATTTATAAAATTTGTCAATTCTGCTTCACGAGGTGAACTACACCTTGCTAGTTCACTACGTGAAAGGGAGTTCATCGACAAAAAAAAAATGATAAAAATCAAACTTAACTTTTTTGCGAAGTCCTCTAAAGATGTGAACCACTAAGGATTCACGGTGTGAAACCCTTCCTTAAAATGTGACCAAAAAAAAATCAAAATTTATAAAATTTGTCAATTCCGCTTCACAGCGTGGACTTCAACCTACTAGTTCACGACGTGAGAGGGGGTTCATAAAAAAACAAAAAAAATTATAAATTTTGTCAATTCTGCTTCACGGCGTGAACTTCACCCTGCTTGTTCATGACGTGAGGTTAATAAAAGAAAGAGAAAATCGAATTTAACTTTTTCGTGAACAGACTTCACAACGTGAACCCTTAAGGGTTTACGATGTGAGATCCTTTATTCACATGACAAACAAAATAAATTTTGAAAATGCATCAATTCTGCTTCACGGCGTGAACTGCACCCTGCTAGTTCACGATGTGAAAGGGGATTCGTTGGCAAACAAAAATTTTTAAAAAAATGAATTTAACTTTTTGTGAAGTCAGCTTCACGACGTGAACCATTAAGGGTTCAGAGCATGAGACTAGTCCTTCACGTGACCAAAAAAAAGAAAATTGCTCAATTTCACTTCACGACGTGAACTGCACCCTACTATAGTTCACACGAGACGTGAAAGGAGATCTCTTAGTAAATTTAACTTTTTTGTGACGTTCACTTCACAATGTGAACTGTTAAGGGTTCACCGCGTGAGACCCTCGCAAGTTCATATGACCAAAAAAAATCAAAATTTATTAAATTCATCAATTCTACTTCATGGTGTGAACCGCACCATTCTAATTCACGACATGAAAGGGGGTTCCTCAATAAAAAAAGAAATTGAAATTCACATTTTTGTGAAGTCCACTTCACTAGGTGAACCGTTAAGGGTTCACAACCTGAGATCCTTTGTTCACGTAACAATAAATAAATAAAAATCAAAATTTATAAAATTCATCAATTCGGCATCACGGCATAAATTGCATCTTGCTAGCTCATGATGTGAAAGGGGGTCCGTCGGCAAAAAAAAAGAAGAACAAAATGAATTTAAGTTTTTTGTGAAGTCCGCTTCAGGACATCAATCATAAAGGATTCACGGTGTTAATGTGACAAAAAAAAATTATTAAGGGTTCTTGGTGTGAAACCCTTCGTTCCCATGACCCAAAAAAATCAAAATTTATAAAATTTGACAATTCTACTTCACGATGTGAACTACATCATGCTAGTTCAATACCTAAAAGGGGGTCGATTGGCAAAAAAAATAAAAAATAAAAAATACTAAAAAATCGAATGTAACTTTTTCATGAAGTTTGCTTCACGTCCTGAACCATTAAGGGCTTACTGCATGAGACCCTTCATTCATGTGAAAAAAAAATCAAAATTTATAAAATTTATCTATTCCGCTTCACGACGTGAAACCCTTCGTTTACATGACCAAAAAAAATCAAAATTTATAAAATTCAACAATTCTGCTTCACGGCGTGAACTGCACCCTGCTCGTTCACAACGTGAAAGGGGGTCTGTTGTTGGTAGAAAAAAATGAAAATAAAAATGAATTTAACTTTTTTATGAAGTCCGCTTCGGGATATGAACCGTTAAGGATTCACCACGTGAAACCCTTCGATAACATGACAAAAAAAACAAAATTTATAGAATTCTTCAATTTTGCTTCATAGCGTAAATTGCACCCTACTAGTTCACGACGTGAAAGGGGGTCCATCGACTAAAAAAATATATAACTTAAAAAAGAATTAAATTTATAATATTTATCGATTCCGCTTCACGGTGTAAACTACACCCTGCTTTCACTGCATGAAAGGGGGTCCGTGGACAAAAAAAATGAATTTAACTTTTTTGTGAAGTCCTCTTTAGACATGAGCCATTACGAGTTCACGACGTGGAACTCTTTGTAACATGAGGGAAAAAAATCAAAATTTATAAAATTCATCAATTCCACTTCATGACGTGGACCGTACCCTGCTAGTTCATGATGTGAAAAGGGGTCCGTAACATATATATATATATATATATAACTCGTCGTCAATTTTGCTTCACACCATGAACTTCACCCTGTTAGTTCGTGACGTGAAAGGGGGTCCATTGGGCGGCATTAAAAAAAGAATTTAACTTTTTTGTGAGCAGACTTCACAACGTGAACCGTTAAGGGTTCACGGGGTGAGACCCTTCATGCACGTGACCAATAAAAGAAAAATTTTAAATTTATAAAATTCGTCAATTCCACTTCAAGGTGTGAACTGCACCTTGCTAGTTCACAATGTCAAAGGGGGTTTGTCGCTCGGTAATAAAAAATAAAAAATAGAATTAACTTTTTGTGAAGTCGGCTTCACGACGTGAACCATAAAGGGTTCACAGAGTGAGACCATTCCTTCACATGACCAAAAAACAAATTTCAAAATTTGTAAAATTTGCCAATTTTGCTTCACGACATGAACTGCACCCTACTAGTTACGTGAAAGGAGGTCTGTCGGTAAATTTTTTTTAACAAAAATCCAGTTTAATGTTTTTGTGACATCCGCTTCACGATGTGAGCTGTTAAGGGTTCATGGCATTAGAACCCTCATTCACATGACCAAAAAAAATCAAAAAATATAAAATTCGTCAAATTTACTTCACATCATGAACTGCACCTTTCTAGTTCACAATGTGAAAGGGGGTCGGTCGTTAAAAAAAGAAATTGAATTTAACTTTTTCATGAAGTCCGCTTCAAGACACGAACCGTTAAGGGTTCATGACGTGAGACCCTTTGTTGATGTGATCAAAAATAAAAAAAATTAAAATTTATAAAATTTATCAATTCCACTACACGGCATGAACTACACCCTACTAGCTCACGATGTGAAAGGGGGTCCCTCAGCAAAAAAAAAAAAGAATTTAATTTTTTTGTGAAGTCTGCTTCACGACGTGAACTATTAAGGGTTCATAGCGTCAAGCCCTTCGTTAATGTGACAAAAAAAACCAAAATTTATACAATTCATCAATTCCACTTCACGATATGAACTACACCATCCGCAAGAAATAAAAAGTACAATCAAAATTTATAAAATTTGTCAATTCCGCTTCACGACATGAACTGCACCCTTGTAGTTCAAGATGTTAAAGGGCATCCATCGGTCTTAAAAAAAATGAATTTAACTTTTTCACAAATGGACTCCAGGACATGAACCGTTAAGGGTTCAAGGCGTGAGACAAAGTTTCATGTGACCAATAAAAAAAAGAAATTTTAAAATTTATAAAATTCGTCAATTTCGCTTAACGACATGAAGTAACAGGGTGCTAGTTCACGTGTGAAAGGCGATCCGTCAGTAATAAAAAAATAAAAAATTTAAATTAAATTTAACTTCTTGTGAAGTTCACTTCACACCGTGAACCATTAAGGGTTCACGCTGTGAAACCCTTCGTCAACGTGACCCAAGAGAAAAATCAAAATTTATAAAATTTGTCAATTCCGCTTCACAACATGAACTCCACCTTGCTAGTTCAGGACCTGAAAGGGGGTCCATCGCCAAAAAAAAAATAAAAACAAAAACAAAAAAAATCTAATGTAACTTTTTCATGAAATCCGCTTCACAACGTGAAGCATTAAGGGTTCACGGCATGAGACCCTTCATTCACATGACTAAAAAAATATATCAAAATTTTCAAAATTTGTCAAATCAGCTTCAGGGGGGGCGTGAACTGCACCCTGCTAGTTCACGACGTGAAAGGGGGTCTGTCTCGGTAAAAAAAATTAAAAAATTAATTTACTTTTTATGAAGTTTGCTTCACAACGTGAACCATTAATGGTTCACAGTGTGAAACCCTTAGTTCACGTAATCCCAAAAATTAATTAAAATTTATAAAATTTGTCAATTTTGCTTTAAGGCATGAATTGCAAGCTGCTAGTTCACGACGTGAAAGGGGGTCCATCGACTAAAAAATGAAAAAAAAAATCGACGTGAGGTCCGCTTCACGACGTGAACCATGAAGGATTCACGGCGTGAAACCCTTTATGCATGTGACCCAAAAACAAAAAACAAAATTTATAAAATTTACCAATTCTGATTCACAGCAGCAAGAACTGTACCGTGCTAGTTCACGACGTGAAATCGGGTCCATCGACAAAAGAAAAAATTGAATTTAACTTTTTTGTGAAGTCCGCTTCACGACGTGAACCATTAAGGATTCACGGCATGCGACCCTTCATTCACGTGACAAAAAAAATCAAAATTTAAAAAATTCATCAATTCCACTTCATAGCGTGAACTTCACCTTGCTACTTCACAATGTGAAAAAGGGTCCATTGGCCAAAAAAAACATATTTAACTTTTTTGTGAAGTCCGCTTCACGACGTGAACCGTTAAACATTCACGGCGTGAGACCCTTCGTTCACGTGACCAAAAAAAATCAAAATTTATAAAATTCATCAGTTCTACTTCAAGGCATGAAAGCACCCTCCTTTTTCACGACGTGAAAGGTGGTCCATCAATTAAAAAAAAAAAACCAATTTAACTTTTTTGTGACGCCCTCGGTATACGTGTCGGTATAAGGACTTTTGAAAATTACCCGCCCAATTTTTTACCTCCAAGTTTACGACGGGCATACCAACGTTCGACATTTGCGTCGGTATTCTAACGTCGGTATGCCCTAAACCTCTAATAGTGCATGGGCAAAAATAATAATTAAAAAATAATAATTTTGAATTTAACTTTTTGTGATTTCGAGTTCACGACGTTAACCATTAAGGCTTTAGGGCGTGAAACCCTTCATTCACATGACACAAAAAAATCAAAATTTATAAAATTCATCAATTCCACTTCACGGCAAGAACTGCACCCTGATAGTTCACGACCTCGAAGGGGGTCCATTGGCAAAATAATAATAATAATAAAATCGAATGTAACTTTTTCGTGAAGTTCATTTCACAACGTAAACCATTAAGGGATCACGGCATGAGACCCTTCGTTCATGTGACCAAATTGTTTTTTTATAAAATTCGTCAATTCCACTTCACGGTGTGAACTGTACCTTGCTAGTTTACGATATGAAATCGGATAGGTCTCCAAAATAAAAATAAGAAAATTTGAATTTAACTTTTTTGTGAAGTTCGCTTCACAACATGAACCATTAAAGATTCACGGCGTGAGACTCTTCATTCACATTCACTAAAAGAAAAAATCAAATTTATAACGTTTATTAATTTTGCTTTATGACTTGAACTATGCCCTGCTAGTTCACGACATGAAAGGGGGTCCGTCGGTTTTTAAAAAAAATCAAATTTAACTTTTTTGTGAAGTCCTTTTCACGGCGTGAACGGTTAAGCATTCATGGCATGAGACCCTTGTTCACCTGACCAAAAATAAATAAAATAAAAATTTATAAAGCTCATCAATTCTGCTTTACAGCGTGAACTGCACCCTATTAGATCACGACGTGGAAGGGGGTTAGTCAATAAAAAATAAAAAATAAAAGCAATTTTTTTTTGTCAACTTTGCTTCATGCCGTGTACCGTTAAGGGTTCACGGCTTGAAACCCTTCGTTTACGTGACCCAAAAAAATCAACATTTATAAAATTTATTAATTTTGCTTCACGACGTGTACTACACCCTGCTAGTTCACAACGTGAAAAGGGATCTGTTGACAAAAAAAAGTTAGAAAAAAAATGAATTTAATGTTTTTGTGAAGTCCACTTCAAGACGTGAACCGTTAAGGGTTCACGGCGGCATGAAACCCTTTGTTAATGTGACCAAAAATAAAAATCAAAATTGATAATCTTCGTTAATTCCTCCTCACAGTGTGAAATGCACCTTGCCAGTTCACGATGTGAAAGGGGTTCCATCAAAAAAATATTTTATTTAAAAAAGAATTAAATCTATAAAATTCATCAATTCTACTTCATGGTGTGAACTGCACCCTACTAGTTCACTATGTGAAAGAGGGTCCATCGGTAAAATAAAAAATAAAGAAATCAAATTTAATTTTTTTGTGAATTCCTCTTTCATGACATGAATTAAGGGTTCATGGCATGAAACCGTTCGTTAACGCTACCCAACAAAATTCAAAATTTAAAAAATTTCATCAATTTTGCTTCCCGGCATGAACTGCACCCTGCTAGTTCATGACATGAAAGGAGTTTTGTCGGAGAAAAAAAAAATATAAAAAAAGACATTGAAAGCGAAGAGTATCAAGAAGATATGCCTAGATGGATGTACAATTGTGATGATGTAGTAGACGAGAACTTTGATGTTGGATGCACATCATGTACCACCCTTGAGATAGAAGACAATTTAGACATTGACTTAGATGAGCTTAATTTAGCAGACGAGAGGGTAAACGGTGAAAGAATTTTGGAGCAAGATATTGACATAGAGGAAGAAGTCATTTCATTAATTTCATAAAAAGTACTTGTACAAATGATTGTATTTGGAGAAATTATCAATACAAAAGTAGGATTTATGTCTTTCTTAGCTTTCATCTTGAAATAAATTGCGAATTGCACTAGGAGTTGCATCTAAAGGTCCTGGTGGTTTATATTTGCTAGCCATGCCGAACACTATATAAATACCTTGATTTATTGGGACTCTGCACAATGCACATATGGAAGTATTTTGCATTTGCCTCACTAAACATATTAAGTGGTAGTAGTGTCCACAGGGTAGTAAATATTGGCCGCTCCACCCATCGAATACTTTGTAAAATACAGGACATTGGGGGTGGAGGAACTAGTAGCCTCAGCAAAAACTCCCACAAGATCAGGATGTATAAAAAAAAAAAGAGATGTGGTTTCCTTGGTGCACAGGAGCAATACGTGAAGAGATGGTCAGTACATCTTGGTTGATCTTTGTGAGCTGCTCTTGAATCCCTCTATTGGCCAGGGGAGGAGTTGACGCTTGAGATAATCGCTCAGCTTCTTTCTCCTTCTCTGCTAGCTGTGCCCCTAAGCTTTCTTTAACCTTGTTTAACTCCAATCCAGCGCCCTCCACCATGAGAGCAAGTTCCTCCCTTGTGAATGTCACTGTCTCTTCACGTATGTCGTGGGTGTTGACAGTGGCCTCTCTGGAGGCGAAGTCCACTGGAGTTTCTAGGATAAATTGTGCATATAGCATCTTAGCAAAATAGAGTGGAGCGTCGGCGTTATGGAGAGGATGACCGTACACCTCCAAGAAAATGCGCTCGGCATTAATTTTGATATCATTGTGAGTGCAACATGAAATCTTCCATCTTTCCTTCTTAATCTCGCCATTTGGACATGGCCATATTTCCTTTATCATCTCTGTGGTTACGCATTTGTTTATGTCTTTCCATTGGACATAAGTAGGATTTGTCCATTTCGACAACCTGCATGCTGTTCTTGTAGCTTCGCGGGCTATCAGGCCATGTGCAAGGGCCTTCATTCGCTCATATGCCTTCTTGGCTAACTCTTGATGCTCGTTTGCTTGTGCCTCTGCCATATCTGCATGAACGTAAATGACTTTAGGATTTTAATGAACTGTAAAGATCAACGTAAGATAAATTGACCATTACCCTCAAAAACTTAAAGTTTAACACCACGAGAAGAGATATGTATTGCAAAAACTCAATGAGAAATATCCACTCGACTCCAAAAATACTTCAAACAATGCTCGCACATCAAATTTTGAAGAGAAAATATAAACTTAAACACCACAAGAG
This sequence comes from Cibotium barometz, assembly GCF_041138505.1. NCBI lineage: Eukaryota > Viridiplantae > Streptophyta > Polypodiopsida > Cyatheales > Cibotiaceae > Cibotium > Cibotium barometz. Next base: position 25,164,171 of record NC_141089.1, read on the forward strand.
GAGAGAGATATTGCAAAGACTCAATGAGATAATATTTCAAACAATGGACACATCAAATTTTGAAGAAAGAAACAAAGTGCCATTCCTGAAACTTAATCTACTGATATTGTATCATTACAAAATTAGGGTGAATGACACCGATAGCTCTATAAGAGGACATTGTGCCCTCGTTGGGTCAGTATTTAGTGATCTAAAAAATTCCACTACTTGCAAAATTTATTTTCGCTCATCGCGATTAGGCAGGCACATCATATTTTTTACTCTATAAATAATAGTATCCATGGTAACTTTGTCATAGGAACTATTGTCCATCCACAACTCTTGTACTTTCTGCCAAAAGTCATATAAAGTTTGTAATAAATGTCCTAAAGCAAAAAAATCAGATGCACGAGTGTATGCATCTGCCAAAAATGGATCATAAAGTTCTGGGGCTATCCACGGCCGTTTATTTCGCTCTCTGTCTGCATAGGAGACCGCCTGTGCCACCTTCTCAAGGTTCTTGTCTGCTTCAAATACAAAATTGAGAGACACCCGTTTTTTGGGTTCTCTCAGCAGTAACCCCCAATCGATAATACCTACGCGTGGCTTCAACTCTTTTGTAAAATCCAACACTACATTGAATGGATGTAGGTTGGTATGTACAATTCCTGCCAGATGTGCTGCCGCTAGGCCTTCCACCACCAGGGCATGCATAATATGTGGCATGGTTATTACTATTTGTTTTATTTTAGAAAGTTCTAGATGACTTAAAGGAATATTATCGGGCGGGGGTTGTCTCCATCCTCGATCCAAACAGAAAATTGCTCTGGTGAACTACTGAATCTGAAGGGGACCTTGAGAAGAGTATCACCAAGCGAGCTGCCATTATAGTATAGAAAAATAGTGATCCAAGGAGATTCTTTTGTGAAGGCAATACACCTGAAAATTGATGGGTGTAGAACCTGCATGCCTTGCTCTGCCTGGAAGCTCTCAAACTTAGTGCTGCCTTCTCCTTTGTAGTGCTTTTCGCAAAAAGTAATGTGCTCCAGCAAAAATGATATACCTTTAACTGTATACTCTTTTACTGTGCCAAAAACACCAGAGTCTATTGTTCGCCCTTTGAACAGAGCCTCGTGCGGGATGCCAATGAGGTGTGTGCACATAGAATTGTAGATTGTACGATTAATGGCACCTGTCCCACTCGCATCTGCCTGGCTGGACGTTGCAGCGACGTCCTGGGCAATGCCCACTCTTTTGGGGAGTGACTCTGCATCCAGCACCTTCATGCGCTTGCTCTTGGCTCTTTGCTCGCTTCATACAATGTCCCATAACTGTAGACGATGCATATTAGCTTTAGGCGGGGGAGCATCTCTAAGATCATTGCATGCTACATGCATGCTCCCCAAAATGGTTCGTGTTATATGTTGATGGTTGAAATCTGTTATCTTCTATCTATCAAGCAACTCAGCGTTGCCTCCGCTTCGAAGTCGACGCTGTGCATTTTCCCATATCTGGTCTATTAGATCTCGCACGAGTATCTCAGACTCATTGATCTTTTTTACGACGTCATCAGCACATTGTGACGCTGTGATGACTGCTTCAATGCGAATTGCTCGTAGAACGATTTTACGCTCTTCAAGGAAAAGCATGTTGGTCGTCTTCGTAAATCTAGCAAATATCACTAAACACAAAAAATAGAATATTAAACAACATTACTGAAATCAACATCAAGCAAACGTGAGAGAACAGCAACAAGTGTATCATTACTTATCAATGTTCAAACAAAAACGGAATATCAAATAATTTTACTAAAATCAACATCATCCAATACATCATCAAACGTGAGAGAACAACAACAAGTGTATCATTACTTATCAATGATCAAACAAAAACGGAATATCAACAATATTACTGAACTCAACATCATGCAATACATTATCGAACGTGAGAAAACCGCAACAAGTGCATTATTACTTATCAAGTGTATACATGTTGCACTCCTCATCTACACACCTATCGTGACAGAGAGAGAAAGGGAGTTGTGAAGGGTATTATGAGAGAGAGAGAGAGAGGGGGGGAGGAAGAGAGAGAGGTGTGACAGATAGAGAGAGAGGAAACATTAGATGACATTTTTAATAGTTTTGTGAGTTCCTAAAGAGAGGAAAATAATGTTTTGTATTCCTAAAGCACTCCTCATCTACACACCTATCGTGATGATAGAGAGAGAGTTGTGAAGTGATCATGAGAGAGAGAGAGAGAGAGGAGAGGAAGAGAGAGAGTTGTGACAGATAGAGAGAAAAACATTAGATGACATTTTTAATATTTTTGTGAGTTCTTAAAGAGGAAAATAGTGTATTGTTTTAATTTTTAAGTAAATAGAGGGAGAAAAAAGAAATTAAGAATTATGTATATTTTAAGAGAAAAAAAAAGAAATCCTTATCTACACATCTATTGTGTTGTGAAGTGTATCATGAGAGAGAGAGAGAGAGAAAGAGTTGTGCAGTGTATCATGAGAGAGAGAGAGGGGGGCAGGAAGAGAGAGATATTCATTTTTTCGAGTTACGAATCACGATATTATAAAATAAAATGTTTAGACAATATGATGTAAACTTTGATCCATGAAATACTCATGCCGCATTAGCAACCAAGTATCGCATGGATCAAACACAATAAAAACAATACAACTCAAATCAAACAAATTTACGACATTTTTTCGACCGTGTTAACGATCATATGCTGTAATATGCAAACAAATTTACGACATTTTTTTGACCGCGTTAACGATCAAATGCCGCAATATGCAAAAAACAATATATGCACTAGCGGACGACACCAACTTGCTGCGTTAACGACAAAATGCCGCCCGATTCTATGGGAATACGAATAGGATACGAACATACACTGGCCGCGTTACCGACCATATGTCCGCATTTGACAAAGGGAAGGGAAGGGAAGGTGACATCGCCATAACGATACTATGCTTGCCGCGTTATAGCTAGTACCGCTACGGCGTGCCATACTTACCATAGGACACAGACTAGCCGCGTTACCGACTAAGTGCCCCAGGGTAAGCACCATTCCGAAGAATGGCCTTACACACACACCCCTCATGTGGCGGACCACCCACATCCTGTCGCGCATTGCGACAATGGGCGGCTGCCCGCACGAACACACACCCACACACATCCCTCGTGTGGCGGACCACCCACATCCTGCCGCGCATTGCGACAATGGGCGGCTGCCCGCACGAACACACACCCACACACACACACACACACACAAACACAAGTTTCATTACCTGTGTATATTGTCAGCAATGAACTCCCAAAGGGCCCCCCGGGCCCATATATATAGAAAATTGTACCCCGTCGGGCTGGATGACGACCCCGCTGGGACCCGCCGGGGTTTCCTTTTCCCCGGCGGGACCGCTGGGTATTGCAAAACCCCGGCGGGATTTTATCCGGTTATCAGGGAGCTTCCCACCAGCTTTTTTGAGAACATGTTAACATGTAAACATGTTAATAACATGTTAACACATGTTATTAACAAAAAAAAATTTGTGATCACGTGAATATAAAATCATTGACACACACACACATACACACATATGTGTGGGTGTATATAGATATGTGTGTGTGTGTGTGTGTGTGTGTGTGTGTATGTATATACATATGTCGATATGTATACATACATGCATATATGAAAGGGAGGGGATAGATGAACTCAAGCGGAGTACCATGGTTTACACTCATAATGGACTACATGCATAACTTATCAAAAGGGAGACCTCACCATGAAATCTCGCTCTAGGCAAGAGGATGAACAAATTGGTATATTGTCAATAAGATGTCGGAAAGATCCAAAAGCTACCTCAAAAGTGACTTATATAGTCACTTACTCCTAGGACTATTCACACATGAGATCTCCACCATAAATCCAAGTAATATGTCCCAAATCATGTGCCTAGGCCCTATCCCACATATTGATGTGTAATACATCTAAGCACATAATTTCCTATGTTGCAAACCATCCCCTCATACAATGATTTCATCCTCAAAACCGAAGACTAGTCATGCAAAAATCAAAATTCACTCACAATATATGGTGTAATAGACCATATAAGGTATCTAATGATCCATGAAGCCATATAATAAACTATCTACTACCAAGGTCAAATGGAAAACCACGAGTGTGGATGTAAAGATAACTCCAAAATCATAATGACCTTGTAGCCTCCTTGATCAAATGGAAAGATGTAAGGACCAACTCTGAAGCTATAAAACATGATGCTACTTGGGTCAAAAAATGTTTTAACCATGTATCCTCAATCATCACACAATCTCCTAGGTCAAATGGAAGTTCCAAGAAGTAATGATCCATATACACACATGTAGAACGAAATGTAGTGGCCGAAGCTCCATGCAATTATCCACCAAGAAAATGGTCCAAATGACTGCCTATATCAAAGGGAACTCCATGGATGGTTGCAAGCTAAGGGTGCTTAGACTCATCCCATCAACGTAAAGATGGGACAAGTTCTTTTCTTGCCACTTTTTCAAGCACATGTTCAGTGTATGGTAGTGGGTAATCATCTCTTACTGTGGCTGCATTTACCTTTTTAAAGTTAACATATATGTGGATCCTACCATTCTTCATGGGCACAATGATGTGACTGATGATACCTAATCTATCTGCCCAATCTCATAAATGAAATTCTTATTGATAATTTTGTTGACTTCAACTTTGATTGTTTTGGCATAGGTTTCATTATATACTTGTATAGTCTTTGTTTGACTGACCTAGCACACCATCCACTAAAGGAATTATGTGTCAATAAACTTCTGGAGAGGGACTCCATTCAAATTAGCATATCTCCAAGAAAACATATCTCTATGATTTCTCCCCAGGCTCTCAGGATGTCCAATATCTTCCCCTGTAGTCAAATCCCTCTTCAAAAGTATAAAAGATCTTGTTTCTACCAGTTTTGGCCTAGAGAGAGAAAATCTTCTACAAAGTAGTAATTCAGTTTTTAAATATTTTTGGATAGAAAAATATCTCATCTTATTAAAATAAGTTCCCCTAAAACAAAAGTTCAAAAAGATTTTCAGAAGGTGCATTAGAAATTAAGTATAATCTGTTCAAGACCCTCAAACCATCAAGCCAAAGGAAAGCTCTCAAATTCCTTCGTAAGTTGGAGATTCTTCTCTTTTGCCTCATTGGAAAAAAGGCATTCCCCTCTCTTCTTTAGTAAATCCAACCATTCTTATCCTAGATGAATGATTAACACTGTAATTGGACACTTAAGTGTCCTGAGACACTAAAGTGTCCTGAAAAGTTAGCATTTTTCTTGAATTTTTGTGGGCAATCTATTAAGAGTTTTGAAATGCTTAACATCCACAGATGTTCAAGACCCAAAAAATCCTTGAGATTTTTTAAATTGCACTTTTCTTAGCTTTTGCAAGGCAATATTTTAATTTTCTTAGACACATGCTGATAAAACGCATGATTTTTGCTGTTTTCAAAATAGTAGCAATTTGGACATAACTTTTAGAAGGGACATAGTTTGATCATGAAACTTGGCTTGATGGAAAGCCCATGATGTAAACTAAATCCTGGAATCATCAAACGACAATTATTGGATAAATTTTTGACTCGCTAATATTGAAATGACGTTTTTTATACAGGCGGAGCATGATTTTTTCTCCTTCCGTATGCAAGCTAATAATGTAAAACTTGAGGTGCACCCATGTTATATAGGGTAAATACTACTTTCTTTTGAATTTTCCAAAACTTTAGAGCCAGTTTTTGGGTCTCTTCTCATACATGGCCTTTTGTGCAACCTGTTTTTAATACATAAAATGTCTAATTATGAGCCTAAATTTAATTTTCATCAAAGGAGAAAGCTGTGTAAGTGCATTATTTGTTGTAACTATAGGTGTAGACTACTTGTTCAAGCATAGTTATGATCAATTTTTGATAGAAGATGATCAAATTTTGTATTTTTATTTTTTACAGTTTTTTTAGAACTAGGCGATAAGAACCTACTTAAGTGGAGGCTAAGTTAGTGTCATACACATCAAATTATGGCTTATTTATCTCATCTCAAGCATGAAAACCAATAATCAACATTCTCATTTTAGTGGCGTGATTGAGTTTTGATAATATTTTGGAAAAAACTCTAGGAAAGGAAAATGATTTTTTTGGTGAACTTCTACCTCCTTGGACTGATGTATGCTATCAAAATATCTTGGAAAAAATGCTATTGATATCATTGGATTTTTTTTGAGAGAATGATGCTTGCATATTTGAAAAAATCCTGAAAAATGTTCATTTTCAAGACATATGCTACTTTGTTGCTTATGTACTTCCAAATAAAAATGCATTTTATATGTTTAGCATTTTTTACATAAGCATAGGGTTATGTTCTACATGCCCAATGAAGCATTTTGGTTTTTAAAGCCTAAATTAGGAGTTTGATTTTTTTTGCAACTCCCAAAAAAGGACACTTAAGTGTCCTGTTTTGGTACCAAACTAGTGTTAATGGATAAAATGAAGTTTTTCATAATGTTTCTCTTTGATAAAGTGGAATATGTTTACATTTCATCATAAATGGATTTTATGCATAAATTAGATGCATAAAAGAAATTCTTTTATATTAAAAGAGAGATTTTCAACATAAATGATTTAAATGCATAACCATATGCATAAAATATTTTTTTATATTAAAAGTGTGATTTTCATCATAAATGGATTTTATGCATAAATTAGATGCATATGAGAAATTCTTTTATTCTAAAAGTGTAATTCCTACTAAATTGGATTTATGTATGGAAAGATGCATGAAGAATTTATTTTAATCCAAAAGTGTTATTCTCATCAATTTTAATTTTATGGAAAGATGCATAAAGAAATCTATTTTTAGTTCAAAAGAGTTATTTTCATCAATTTTGATTTTATGCATAGGAAGATGCATAAAAGATTGATTTTTAATTAAAAAGTGTCATTCTCATTTAAAATGAATTTATGGATAGGAAGATGCATAAAAGATTGATTTCTAATTCAAAAGTGTCATTCTCATTTAAAATGAATTTTTGCATAGGAAGATGCATAAAAGATTGATTTTTATTTCGATAGTGTTATTCTCCTTAAAATGGAATTTATACATAAATAGATACGTAAAGAAATATTATATCAAAAATAAGAATTCTCTTGTATTCTATAAATAGATATGAGGATGTGAAATGAATCAGATAGATGAAAATGAACGAAGAATAGATGGAGATGTATGTATGTGCCGGAAGAATATATATGGATGTGGATGTGTGGATATATGAATGTGGATATGAAAATGGATGTATAGATGTAGATATGGATGTGGATGTGGATGTGGATGTATGAATGTGGATGTGAAAATGGATGTATGGATGTAGATGTGGATGTGGATGTGAAAATGGATGTATGGATGTATGAATGTGGATGTGAAAATGGAGGTATGGATGTAGATATGGATGTGGATGTATGGATGTGGATGTGGATGTATGAATGTGGATGTGGATGTGGATGTGAAAATGGATGTATAGATGTAGATATGGATGTGGATGTATGGATGTAGATGTGGATGTGGATGTGGATATGGATGTATGAATGTGGATGTGGATGTGGATGTGGAGTGGATGTGGATGTATGAATGTGGATGTGGATATGGATGTATGAATGTGGATGTGAAAATGGATGTATGGATGTAGATGTGGATGTGGATGTGGATGTGAAAAAATGAATGTGAATATGTATGTGAATGGATATGAAGTCGATATGAGCGAATGGATGAGATGAGATGTCATGTGAATGAATAATATAAGATGTGAACGAATGGATGAGATGAGATGTCATGTGAATGAATAATATAGGATGTGAATGAATGAGATGTAATGAGAAATGGATGTGATAAGACGTAATGTAAATTAAGAAAGATAGGAATGGATGTTATGTGAAGTGAATGAATTTGATGTGATGGGATGGAAAATGAAGTATCTGGTCAAGAATGGATACACATATGATTTGGATTTGGGTTAAGTAATGTGGATTGATGTGAAACAATCTGGAAAGACATGAGTTCATTATAGAAACTGTATTTGTGAACTGTTTGTAAATGACTGTTTTATGTCAAGAATGCTGGGGAAGCATTTTGACTATCTTGAGAATGTGGTCATCGAGACCTACCTCATAAAGTTGCAACAGTTGTGATGGAGAGTCAACGGAGGACGCCTCGGATAGCAAGGTCGGTCGAGGTCTTGACTAGCCTCGGTTCGATTTAATGGTGAACTTCCGGTACGGTGGATGAGGGACCAAGGAAGCGGCCTATGAGTGAAGCGCTAGGTGACCTACGAAGGATCCTAGAGGGTGCTGACCATACGGTGCTCGAGCTCTGGGTCGTTGAAGATACCCACACATGCGTCGTGGAAGATATTGGAACAAGGAGTAAGAGTTGTTTTCTGAAACCGAGTATGGATCTGGTTGATTGTCCTTGCTGGTCTTCAACTGATGAATCCATAGCTCTCTTATATGGATCTGTTGGTTGATCTTGCTGATCTTCAACGAGGATTCCATCTTGATTTTTTTAAGTGAATATTTACCGGGTTCTATGAGCTAGGAACTATTGAAAAGGCCCGTGAGTGAACAGGTGGTGAGTGTTCTGGTTGCCAATAATGCCATAGATACTCCGGTGAAGGAATGATTGGAAATTAAGACTCAACCAAATATTTTGGAGGATTGTGATCAGTGATACTATGGTTTCATTAAATGATTGTTTTAATGATAGTTGAATCTAAGAAAAAGGCAATTTCATAGTGGGTGTGTAAGTGGTATGACTGGTGTTAAATTTGCAAGAATATCCGGCTAGGGGGCCTGGGAACTCTTTTCCCTGGTACCCATGACAAAACCTAACCAAATTCCTAATTGGATCCCATCACTACAGTGCTTGGGCGGTTGGCTAACCCATGGGACTGGATGGGGTTAGGCTAGACTAATGGATCCATAAATTGAGACTCAATTTCTGTTTAGTTCGATAGATGAAGTAAATTCCGGACAAAAATTGTTCTATGGAAAAGAATCAATGGCTGTGCCTCTCAATGAGGAATAATGTAAGATCCCTGTTCCCACCGAGCAACGGATTTGGGGTACTGGCAGCGGAAGTAGCGCTTCTCGCGCGGGACAGGGGTCCCACACTCGGGGCCTCGCCCACAGATATCCGGATAAGAGACTAATCCGTCGGTTGTTCCAAAACCGAACCCGGAAAAACTTTCTTAACCGGAAGCACGGGCGATTCCACCAGGATAACTTTTTACTCTAACGTAGTCAAGATCATTTCTGATCGAGATGATCCAATTACATCTATAAGATACTTAGTCAGTTCAAGGAAGAAACTTGCACTTGGATCATTGGGATCAACGCTTTTTTCCCCATTCAAGAGGCACAGCCGTTGATTCCTATCCATAGAACACTTACTGTCCGGGATTTTTTTTTTTCTATCGTAAAAACAAAAGTTTGAGTCTCGATTTACGGATCCATCAGTCCAGCCTAACCCCATCCAATCCCATGGGTTAGCCAACCGCCCAACCACTGTAGTGATGGGATCCACTTAAAAATTTGGTTAGGTTTTGTCCCGGGTACCAAGGAAAAGAGTTCCAAGGCCCCCTAGCCGGATGTTCATGCAAAATAAAACTAGTCACACCACTCACACACCCAATATGAAATTGCCTTTTTCAACCAGATTCAACCAGTTTAAAACAATCCTTTAATAAAACCATAGTATCATTGATCACCATCTTCCAATTTATCCAATTGATTCTTAATTTCCCATCATTCCTTCATCAGAGTATCTATGGCATCATTGGCAACTAGAACGCTCAGGAGCCGTTTCGATAGTTCCTAGCCCATAATACTTGGCAATATAATCACTTAACAAGATGGACTCTCATTGAAGATCAGCAAGATCAACCAACAGATCCATATAAGGAGCCATGGACTCATCCATTGAAGACCAGCAAGGTCAATCAACCAGATCCATGCTCGATTTCAGAAAACAACTCCAACTCTGTTCCAATATCTTCCTCGACGCACGCGTGGGTATCCTAGGCGACCCAGAGCCCGAGCACCGTATGGTTAGCACCCTCTAGGATCCTTCGCAGGTAACCTAGCGCTTCACGCATAGGCCGCTTCCTTGGCCCCTCATCCACCGTACCGGAAGCTCACCATTTTAATCGCACCGAGGCTGGTCAAGACCTCGGCCGACCTTGCTACGCGAGACGTCCTTCATTGACTCCCCGTCAGCAGTTGCAACTTTCTCAGCACGACCTTAATCACAAGACGGTCAAAATGCTCCCCCCAGCATTCTTGACATAAAACAATCATTTACAAACAGCATTTACAAATAGTTTACAATACAATTTCTATTTTAACTTTCATTTTTCCACATTATCCCTCCTCAATCTACATTACTTATTCCATATTCCATTTATATGTATACTCATCCCATCACATCATTTCCATCTCATCACTTCAGATTCCCTCACATCACAATCGTATATTCACATCCATACATCCACAACTATATGCGTACATTCACATCTACATGCATACATCTACATCCCTATGCATACATCCACATCCACATTCACATTCACCTCCATACATCTATATCTACATGGATACATCCACTCCACATTCACATCCACATCTATACATCTACATCTACATGCATACATCCACCTCTACATCCACATCTACGTCTATACACCTACATCTACATGCATACATCCACATCTCCATTCACATCTACATCTATACATCTATATCTACATGTATACATCCACATCTCCGTTCCCATCTACATCTATACATCTACATCTACATGTATACATCCACATCTCCGTTCCCATCTACATCTATACATCTACATCTACATGTATACATCCACATCTCCGTTCCCATCTACATCTATACATCTACATCTACATGTATACATCTCCGTTCCCATCTACATCTATACATCTACATCTACATGTATACATCCACATCTCTATTCACATCTACATCTATACATCTACATCTACATGTATACATCCACATCTCCATTCTCACCTACACCTATACATCTACATCTACATGCATCCACCCACCTCCACATCCACATCTACATCTATACATCTACATCTACATGCATACATCCACCTCCACATCCACATCTACATCTATACATCTACATCTACATGTATACATCCACCTCCACATTCACACTCACATCCATACCTCTACATCTACATGCAAACATCCATATCTCCATGCATAATAATATTCTTTTAGTTAATCTAGGATGATAGTTCCTAGGATATGGTAGGAAGTCCTCTTTTTATGCTTTGAATGAATTTATTTTATGCGTGATTTCTATAAAAATTTTGCCATAGCTCCGCTACTATGACTGGTAAATCTCAATTTTTTTTCTAAGGGATAAAGCTTATCATTAAGGAAATAATTAGAATGGTCTCTAATTGGATCATCAATCCGTAATGGTCTCTAATTGGATCATTAATAAAATAATTAGAATGGTCTCTAATTGGATCATCAATCCATAATGGTCTCTAATTGGATCATTAAGAAAATAATTAGAATGGTCTCTAATTGGATCATCAATCCCTAATGGATTGAATCATCAACTTACATAAACTAAAAGCATAGAAAAAAGCCATTAATTTGGCTTCAAGCATAGCTTAATCTTGGATTAAGGAAAAGCTTTATGAAAAGCTTCATTTGGATTGAGAATGGGTCATGAGTATGACCATTTCTTGAGTGAGAGAGAGAAATTACATAAAAACCATTAGAATTTAAATATAAATGGAAATTAACTTCTATAGCATTTATTAAATTATGTAACTCTTCACTACTATTCACCAATTAACTTCAATAGCATTTAAAAAACCATACCAATTAAACTTCTCAAGCTTGAGAGGGGTTGAGAAGAGAGAATCATTGAGAAATTATAGAAAAGATCAAAATTCAATATACTTACCTTATGATTTGCTTGATTCTTTATTCACGGTAGAGGCCCCCAACCAATCAATTGGTTTAGTATGTTGATGGAGCCACCAATGGGGATTGAAGAAAGAGAGAAGTATCAAAAACTAGTGAATTATTAAAGAATTCACAGTTCTTGGCTTAGGTAGAGTAGAGTAACAATGCCTAAGACACTCTATATTTTGGCTTAGGTGGAGTAGAGTAATAAAGCATAAGACACTATATATTTTGGCTTAGGAGGAGTAGAGTAACAAGCATAAGACACTATATATTTTGGCTTAGGTGGAGTAGAGTAACAAAGCATAAGACACTATATGTTTTGGCTTAGGTGGAGTAGAGTAACAAGCATAAGACACTATATATTTTGGCTTAGGTGGAGTAGAGTAACAAAGCATAAGACACTATATGTTTTGGCTTAGGTGGAGTAGAGTAACAAAGCATAAGAGACTATATATTTTGGCTTAGGTGGAGTAGAGTAACAAAGCATAAGAGATTATATATTTTGGCTTAGGTGGAGTAGAGTAACAAAGCATAAGAGACTATATATTTTGGCTTAGGTAGAGTAGAGTAACAAGGCATAAGAGACTATGTTTTTTTCAACAAGGGGAGGCTTCTATTTATAGGAAAATTTGAGCTCCTAACCAAACAAACTGATTCTAGAATTTTCCAAGTCAGTTTGGTCACTTTTTGACCATTTTTAGGTCAGTTAAGCTAACTTTTTGGAACTAGACTTGAATGAGGAGAGAGGAGAGATGAAATATCTCAATTTTTATGAGTTTAAAACTCATTCAAGCATGTGAAATATGCACCTCCTTTAAAGAATTCCCCTTCCTTACATATGTGTCAAAATTGTATTGCTCATAGTTTTTTACTAATAAACCTTGTACATTTTCAACTCTTCATCTTATGTGAAATATGCACCTCCTTTAAAGAACTCCTCTTCCTTACACATGTGTCATAGTTTTTTTACTAATAAGCCTTGTACATTTTCAACTCTTCATCTTATGTGAAATATGCACCTCTTTTAAAGAACTCCCCTTCCTTACATATGTGTTTATTTACTAATAAACCTTGTACATTTTCAACTCTTCATCTTATGTGAAATATGCACCTCCTTTAAAGAACTCCCCTTCCTTACATATGTGTTTATTTACTAATAAACCTTGTACATTTTCAACTCTTCATCTTATGTGAAATATGCACCTCCTTTAAAGAACTCCCCTTCCTTACATATGTGTTTATTTACTAATAAACCTTGTACATTTTCAACTCTTCATCTTATGTGAGCATTTACTCATTTTTGGGTATCTTCTTTTACAATTTGGATTTATCTCCTCCCTACACATGGATTGATGCTATTGGCCCATAGGAACCTTAATTGGACCATAGTCTAAAGATTTATGAAAATCTAGACCCTTAGGCTAAGGTTCTTTATACCTATTTCCAATTAATTCCAATTGCACATTGGAAAATTTTTTTTAAATTTCTGTTTCAGGGGAACTCATCTGAATTATAAGAGATATTTTTCTATCCAAAAATATTCAAAATCTGAATATTCTCTCTCTAGAATATTTTCTCTCTCTAGGTTAAAACAACCACAAACAAGATCTCTTATATTTCAGAAAAGGGAATTGATTACAGGGGAATATACTAGACATCAAAAAGGGGGTTGGGGGAGGAATCTTACATTCTACCCCACTTAAAAAACGCGAGATGTCCTCATCTCGCAACTTGGAATAATTTCGCAAGATGCACGAATATGAGACTTAGAGAAAAATTTTAATCACGATTAACCACCAAGAAAAGTCTTAAAGAGAGCAAGATTCAAAATAAGAACAAGATTTAAACTTTATTCATTCACGGGACTTATACAGTAAAGATAGAAGAACTCTTTACACTTCCATAAGCCCGTCCATCATATGGTCACAAAAGCAGTCCTCACAAGCTGCACAAGTATAGGGTAACTCATCTATGGGAATGATTCTGCTGGTTATTGTCGCACCTATCTCAGTGGTATGAGGTGATCTAACAAAAGGACCTCTAAGAGACAAGCCAAAAACGGGGTAAAGGCATATCTTCTCATGAGGAAGAAAACATGCCAGTAAGAAGACCCGCTCAGAAAACCCAAGATGCCTTGATCTCATGACACAGTAGTATCGGGGACCCAAACCCAAAGCTTTAATAACCATGGCCAAGCGAACATTGTTACGAAAGTGCTGTTGACCCCAGGGTGTTACCCTAGTTATGTTTTGATAGGTCCGCCATTTGGTCTGCGCTACAGAAGTTCCTAGGTGAGGAAAAAGTGAGCGCTCATACTGTTCTATAAAGTCTTTCTTCACAGACTCTCTTGCGTCTTGAAGGTGAGAAATCATCAGGGATAAAACTAATTCCTGTTGCCAAGCCATGAAGGAGATTAAGAAAGAAAGGAGATTGATGGGAGTAAGATTACTGTGAGCGACAAGTAAAAGTTACGACTTATATAAAGGAAGGAGCTAGCGTAACCTAGAAGCCAACGGTAACTTGCCACTGAAGTTTTACCGTCTTTCCATGATTTGTGTTTGACACATTTTTCTATAGAAGGCATTAAGAATTTTGAGATGAGGAGATAAAAGAAACTTGTAGGCTAAGTCACCTACTTTCATTGCATTCAGATATAAGGATCACAATATCTGGGGGATAACTTCTTATACTCCCCAAGAGATAAAGAACTTCTTTTGGGCCGTACTCGAATAAAAACCAAAACCTTGGTATCCAAAACACCGATTCTCACTTCTAAACTCATTGTTCTAAATCCTTAAAACAGGCGTGACTCCTGAGAAGTATTCTAGGAAAAGGGTCTTCCTTTTTATTAAACAGAAACTTTCTTTTATTTTAGAGAGGGAATAATTATAAGATCAGAAAGGGAGATTCTTACTCCTGTATACCTCGAAGGCTGGGGAGGAATCTTACATCCTACCCCACTTAAAAAGTGCGAGATGTCCTCATCTCGCAAGGTAGAGGACAACTCTTTTTCTTAAGATCCAATTTTATTCTGGGATTCCTTATATTCTGGTCAACCCAACAGAATACTGGGATAAATATCCCTTATATAGAACTAATAACAACTCATTCAAATCATATCATTCATAACTTTAACACGATAATGGTCCATTAGACCGAGAAGTTTCTTTCGGAACATTCCTCCACGGAAATTTTAGTCAAGCAAGTTCTCAATTTGACATCCCTTAACTTGATCTACCGGTCAAGTATTAACAGTAGCAATCTGCACAACCCACCAATCTCATAGCGATTTGCTTAATTTGTTATCATCATTTTAGTTATGAATATCATCACAGGGACTCGTCCCATTCCCCCTCATTGTGGTTTCATTATATTTCAACTAATTTTTAAAAATCAACATTTTTCAATCAGCATTTTCAATCAGAATCCAAATCAATTCATCCATTCTCAAACAGAATTAAAAATCATATCAATCACATTCGAAATCATCATCTGGATAGCATTAACGCTTATAATTTCAAGTCTTAGATTTACTCGTATATACTGTCAGTAAAGAGCTGCAGTATATACGGGTAGTCACTGCCCTTGGAATTATAAGGTAAATACTATCATGTCTAGGCCTCAAGCAAGTCAGGGATTCTATATAATTGCGGTACTTCCATCTGAAGACCGAATTACCAAATTACGAGTTTCAGTTTGAATATCGAATTGTATGAATTATCTCACACAATTATAACTTTTTTGTGTTTCTTGATAATTTTTTGATATATTTGTCTTCTCAGTTGATCTTTATTAACCAAATGCTCTGATACCAACTGTAAGATCCCTGTTCCCACCGAGCAACGGATTTGGGGTACTGGCAGCGGAAGTAGCGCTTCTCGCGCGGGACAGGGGTCCCACACTCGGGGCCTCGCCCACGGATATCCGGATAAGAGACTAATCCGTCGGTTGTTCCAAAACCGAACCCGGAAAAACTTTCTTAACCGGAAGCACGGGCGATTCCACCAGGATAACTTTTTACTCTAACGTAGTCAAGATCATTTCTGATCGAGATGATCCAATTACATCTATAAGATACTTAGTCAGTTCAAGGAAGAAACTTGCACTTGGATCATTGGGATCAACGCTTTTTTCCCCATTCAAGAGGCACAGCCGTTGATTCCTATCCATAGAACACTTACTGTCCGGGATTTTTTTTTTTCTATCGTAAAAACAAAAGTTTGAGTCTCGATTTACGGATCCATCAGTCCAGCCTAACCCCATCCAATCCCATGGGTTAGCCAACCGCCCAACCACTGTAGTGATGGGATCCACTTAAAAATTTGGTTAGGTTTTGTCCCGGGTACCAAGGAAAAGAGTTCCAAGGCCCCCTAGCCGGATGTTCATGCAAAATAAAACTAGTCACACCACTCACACACCCAATATGAAATTGCCTTTTTCAACCAGATTCAACCAGTTTAAAACAATCCTTTAATAAAACCATAGTATCATTGATCACCATCTTCCAATTTATCCAATTGATTCTTAATTTCCCATCATTCCTTCATCAGAGTATCTATGGCATCATTGGCAACTAGAACGCTCAGGAGCCGTTTCGATAGTTCCTAGCCCATAATACTTGGCAATATAATCACTTAACAAGATGGACTCTCATTGAAGATCAGCAAGATCAACCAACAGATCCATATAAGGAGCCATGGACTCATCCATTGAAGACCAGCAAGGTCAATCAACCAGATCCATGCTCGATTTCAGAAAACAACTCCAACTCTGTTCCAATATCTTCCTCGACGCACGCGTGGGTATCCTAGGCGACCCAGAGCCCGAGCACCGTATGGTCAGCACCCTCTAGGATCCTTCGCAGGTAACCTAGCGCTTCACGCATAGGCCGCTTCCTTGGCCCCTCATCCACTGTACCGGAAGCTCACCATTTTAATCGCACCGAGGCTGGTCAAGACCTCGGCCGACCTTGCTACGCGAGACGTCCTTCATTGACTCCCCGTCAGCAGTTGCAACTTTCTCATCACGACCTTAATCACAAGACGGTCAAAATGCTCCCCCCAGCATTCTTGACATAAAACAATCATTTACAAACAGCATTTACAAACAGTTTACAATACAATTTCTATTTTAACTTTCATTTTTCCACATTATCCCTCCTCAATCTACATTACTTATTCCATATTCCATTTATATGTATACTCATCCCATCACATCATTTCCATCTCATCACTTCAGATTCCCTCACATCACAATCGTATATTCACATCCATACATCCACAACTATATGCGTACATTCACATCTACATGCATACATCTACATCCCTATGCATACATCCACATCCACATTCACATTCACCTCCATACATCTATATCTACATGCATACATCCACTCCACATTCACATCCACATCTATACATCTACATCTACATGCATACATCCACCTCTACATCCACATCTACGTCTATACACCTACATCTACATGCATACATCCACATCTCCATTCACATCTACATCTATACATCTATATCTACATGTATACATCCACATCTCCGTTCCCATCTACATCTATACATCTACATCTACATGTATACATCCACATCTCCGTTCCCATCTACATCTATACATCTACATCTACATGTATACATCTCCGTTCCCATCTACATCTATACATCTACATCTACATGTATACATCCACATCTCTATTCACATCTACATCTATACATCTACATCTACATGTATACATCCACATCTCCATTCTCACCTACACCTATACATCTACATCTACATGCATCCACCCACCTCCACATCCACATCTACATCTATACATCTACATCTACATGCATACATCCACCTCCACATCCACATCTACATCTATACATCTACATCTACATGTATACATCCACCTCCACATTCACACTCACATCCATACCTCTACATCTACATGCAAACATCCATATCTCCATGCATAATAATATTCTTTTAGTTAATCTAGGATGATAGTTCCTAGGATATGGTAGGAAGTCCTCTTTTTATGCTTTGAATGAATTTATTTTATGCGTGATTTCTATAAAAATTTTGCCATAGCTCCGCTACTATGACTGGTAAATCTCAATTTTTTTTCTAAGGGATAAAGCTTATCATTAAGGAAATAATTAGAATGGTCTCTAATTGGATCATCAATCCGTAATGGTCTCTAATTGGATCATTAATAAAATAATTAGAATGGTCTCTAATTGGATCATCAATCCATAATGGTCTCTAATTGGATCATTAAGAAAATAATTAGAATGGTCTCTAATTGGATCATCAATCCCTAATGGATTGAATCATCAACTTACATAAACTAAAAGCATAGAAAAAAGCCATTAATTTGGCCTCAAGCATAGCTTAATCTTGGATTAAGGAAAAGCTTTATGAAAAGCTTCATTTGGATTGAGAATGGGTCATGAGTATGACCATTTCTTGAGTGAGAGAGAGAAATTACATAAAAACCATTAGAATTTAAATATAAATGGAAATTAACTTCTATAGCATTTATTAAATTATGTAACTCTTCACTACTATTCACCAATTAACTTCAATAGCATTTAAAAAACCATACCAATTAAACTTCTCAAGCTTGAGAGGGGTTGAGAAGAGAGAATCATTGAGAAATTATAGAAAAGATCAAAATTCAATATACTTACCTTATGATTTGCTTGATTCTTTATTCACGGTAGAGGCCCCCAACCAATCAATTGGTTTAGTATGTTGATGGAGCCACCAATGGGGATTGAAGAAAGAGAGAAGTATCAAAAACTAGTGAATTATTAAAGAATTCACAGTTCTTGGCTTAGGTAGAGTAGAGTAACAATGCCTAAGACACTCTATATTTTGGCTTAGGTGGAGTAGAGTAATAAAGCATAAGACACTATATATTTTGGCTTAGGAGGAGTAGAGTAACAAGCATAAGACACTATATATTTTGGCTTAGGTGGAGTAGAGTAACAAGCATAAGACACTATATATTTTGGTTTAGGTGGAGTAGAGTAACAAAGCATAAGACACTATATGTTTTGGCTTAGGTGGAGTAGAGTAACAAGCATAAGACACTATATATTTTGGCTTAGGTGGAGTAGAGTAACAAAGCATAAGACACTATATGTTTTGGCTTAGGTGGAGTAGAGTAACAAAGCATAAGAGATTATATATTTTGGCTTAGGTGGAGTAGAGTAACAAAGCATAAGAGACTATATATTTTGGCTTAGGTAGAGTAGAGTAACAAGGCATAAGAGACTATGTTTTTTTCAACAAGGGGAGGCTTCTATTTATAGGAAAATTTGAGCTCCTAACCAAACAAACTGATTCTAGAATTTTCCAAGTCAGTTTGGTCACTTTTTGACCATTTTTAGGTCAGTTAAGCTAACTTTTTGGAACTAGACTTGAATGAGGAGAGAGGAGAGATGAAATATCTCAATTTTTATGAGTTTAAAACTCATTCAAGCATGTGAAATATGCACCTCCTTTAAAGAATTCCCCTTCCTTACATATGTGTCAAAATTGTATTGCTCATAGTTTTTTACTAATAAACCTTGTACATTTTCAACTCTTCATCTTATGTGAAATATGCACCTCCTTTAAAGAACTCCTCTTCCTTACACATGTGTCATAGTTTTTTTACTAATAAGCCTTGTACATTTTCAACTCTTCATCTTATGTGAAATATGCACCTCTTTTAAAGAACTCCCCTTCCTTACATATGTGTTTATTTACTAATAAACCTTGTACATTTTCAACTCTTCATCTTATGTGAAATATGCACCTCCTTTAAAGAACTCCCCTTCCTTACATATGTGTTTATTTACTAATAAACCTTGTACATTTTCAACTCTTCATCTTATGTGAAATATGCACCTCCTTTAAAGAACTCCCCTTCCTTACATATGTGTTTATTTACTAATAAACCTTGTACATTTTCAACTCTTCATCTTATGTGAGCATTTACTCATTTTTGGGTATCTTCTTTTACAATTTGGATTTATCTCCTCCCTACACATGGATTGATGCTATTGGCCCATAGGAACCTTAATTGGACCATAGTCTAAAGATTTATGAAAATCTAGACCCTTAGGCTAAGGTTCTTTATACCTATTTCCAATTAATTCCAATTGCACATTGGAAATTTTTTTTAAATTTCTGTTTCAGGGGAACTCATCTGAATTATAAGAGATATTTTTCTATCCAAAAATATTCAAAATCTGAATATTCTCTCTCTAGAATATTTTCTCTCTCTAGGTTAAAACAACCACAAACAAGATCTCTTATATTTCAGAAAAGGGAATTGATTACAGGGGAATATACTAGACATCAAAAAGGGGGTTGGGGGAGGAATCTTACAAATAAAGCGTTGGTCTCTATGATCCAAGTACACTCTTTTTCCCTGATCTGACTATGGGACTCACAGGTTTGGTCAGATGAGCTCAGTTAGTTAAGGCTTTTGACTACGTTAGGGAAAAGTTATCCTGGTGGAATCGCCCGTGCTTTCCGGGCAAAGAAAGTTTTTCCGGGTTCGGTTTTGAAAAATCCGATGGATTAGTCTCTTGTCCGGATATCCATGGGTGAGGCCCCGAGTGTGGGACCCTGCCCCGCACAAGAAGTGCTACTTCCGCTGCTAGCACCCTTGAATTTGTTGCGTGGTGGGGACAGGGATCTTACAACATCTATGTCTTCCTTGAGAACTACTATAAGATCCATCTCATCCTCTTGAGTTAAGTCTATGGCTATCCACACAAATTTGGGATCCTCTTTAGGAGGTAATGTTAAATCCATGCGTTTTCCAGCCTCTTGTCTCTCATTAAACACTCTTGGTTATTTGGGTTTTTCCCATTTTGGTGGTGGGACACACAAAAAACTTTCGGTTTTTACTCTATAATTCTTGAATTAGGAAGGGACTTGTTTAGATGAGTCCTATTGATCATTGGTTATTGGGCACAAAGGCTCAGGATCCTTCTTCACTCTCCATTCCTTTATAGCCTTGTTTTGTGTTCTTTGTCTAGAATTGGAAGTATTTTTGGAGTTCACTGAAACTATATCATATGGGGGTAATCATGGGTTAGCACTTCAACAAATTTCTATTTTCATGAAATTTACACTAGGTGTTTTTAGCTAGAATAGAACTCCTCTATTGTCTTCAAGTCTTCCACATATTGTAAGTACTATTCTTCCCCCTTGATGCTTGGTGGGTCACTAGCTGTAATCTTTGATGGTTTTCTAGCTCTTTTGATTAGAGCTTCTCTCTTTTTGATGAATCATTTGAGAAGGGCCTTGTGTTTTGGCGACACTTCTCCTTCATCCTCTTCGTTGTGTTTGAGGTGTTTCTTAGTGAAAAACTTGCACTTAAGACCTTGATTGATACTATTTTTTGGAACTTGGTAAGACTCTTTCCATGTTTCTGATTCCTCCCTCCTTGTTGGCAGGAATCGGTATCTCTGTTTTTGGAAGCATCACAGTCCTATTAATGGCATTATGTCTCTACTAGACTCTTTCCATGTTTCTGATTCCTCCCTCCTTGGCGGGAATCGATATCTCCGTTTTTGGAAGCATCACAGTCCTATTAATGGCATTATGTCTCTACTGATTTCATCAGAACATTGTGCTCCCATCGGCTCGGGATGGTATACGACATACCTCCATCGTGGCTAGCAAGTGCATATAATTTTCCTCCTCTTTGGGGTCTAGTAATGAAGCTATGAAATCTTTATCCTTTGATTCACATCTTTTGTCCCTTTGCCTACAAAGTGGTGTATTTATATTGAATTTGAGTAAGTGGTCGTATCAGACCCCAAGTCATCAATAGGCATTTTGGTTATCTCTTTGTAATTATGTTCTTTTAATGGTATTTTTCTTTTGACAGAGGTAAACGATGTTATATCCCTAATTGTGAATCACCAACAATTGACATATGAGTGGTCTTGTGAATATTACATTTAAGATTTCCATAGGGCTCCTAAATTTATGTCTGCTAGCTTGAGGACTATTTTTTCTCTTTTAAGAGGCTTGCTTTCCCATCTTGGCCACATGCCCTTGGTGGCAATTCTCACTCCCACACCCTTGTCAAAGATTGTAGTGGTGGTCACTCCTCCTAATTTGATTTGAATGGTGGCATTCATATCATCACCGTCATAGTACTTTCCAACCACACTGACTGGAACATCCTTGAATGTTCATCATGTGTTTTCTATTTTAGCTTAGTCTATCTTCTCAATTCCTCTAATTGGTTTCATCTTTTCTTTCATCCACTCATGGACTTCATCCTAATATTTTGGCTTGCATGCCAAGTATTCGACCGTGGTTATAGTGATCTCAGAGGGTGCACTACTAAGAAATCCTATGTATCACGTGCATTGAAGGGGTATTCAAAAAACCCCTTAACTATGAACTTTTCATGAATAAATTGACCTCTTTTTCGTTATGGACTTACATTTTTTATTCAAAATTGATTTAAAAAACCCCTTCTATAAATTTACCTTAAAATTTTGATTTAAAAATCCCCTTTCGATGAACTCACATGCTATACTTACATATTTTTAGGCGAACCCCCCCCCCCGAGATAGTGATCGGGTTTAAGAGAATTGCTCTCTCGGCTCCCATTTCTCAATGCTGGCCTTAAAGATGGCATGTTTGTAATTATCATTGATGAATACTCATCCATACCCATGTAGGGATGGTGAGGTAGGTAGTAATGAGCTAGGTTTACATTTCTATGATACTACCCATGCCCATTTTGAAGGCAATCTTTATGTATATCTTCCCATTAGGGAATCTCCAAGGGCATATTATTGCCTTACTTGCTCGAGCCTCTCTCTTATGATGTGATCGTGGAGAAACCTCATATTCTTGGTTTCCTCAAGCTCTTAAGAGTTCTTCTAATGTTTTTGTTTCATTTTTAAGTTCTTCATGAGGCTCTAGTATTTCTATAGATAGTTTTTATTTCTTACTCAAGACACTTCCCTCATGTGATTCCTCTTTGACTAGATCTAATAGTGTTGTTCATAAAAGTTCTTTGTGGGAACATAGAAATTGTTTTGGTTTTGCTATGCTACGCGTCGTTTAACATCAAGATTTGTAAGCTTGTAACTTCGTGGGAAGGGGTTCTTCTAATCCTATGAATTTGTAATTCCCTTCCACACATTTCTTAGTCATTTCAAGAAACTCTTCCTTTCAGCCCATTATGATTGATATGTCTTCACTTCCCTCACCCTATTTCTCACTGTGCTGAGAGTGATTTGAACTAGCAATTCTAGGGTGATTTCTATTTCTACATAATTTGGATCATCAATGCTTACCACTAGGACTTTTTGAGGTCCCAAGTTGATTGGGTACTTTAATTAGTTAGAGGAGGTTTATGTATTGTTTCCCTTTCTATGATCCTTACCTCGTTACTTATTTTTAACACTTTGGAAGTTTTTGATGCTTGGGTTGTAGATTGAGGACTGGCCTAATTTTGCTTGGGTTGTAGATTGAGGACTGGCCTAATTTTGCTTTTGTTGAGCCTATGCCCTAGTCACAATCATCACTGGTACTTCCCGTTATTGTTTTAAACAAGGTTAGAAATAAGTTCAATGTCTACTAGGCTTGTTGTTGTTGGGGCAAGGTTCCTAGTGCCATTGGTTGTGGCCATAATAGTGGAGATGGAAACTCCAATGATTTGTACAGGTTTCTAGCCAACATGGGGCTCATTGCTACATGAGTAGCATCTAGTCTAGCTATAGGTGGGGTTGGTAAGGCTAATGGCTGCGTGCTAAGGAGATAATGATAATGTAGGCACTCCTAACAATTTAGCCATTTGTTCTACATGGTAGGAGTAGTTGGACGATTCATGATTTCCATCTACAATACCTCCACCATTGCTTCCTCTTTTCTCTTCAGACTGGGCCCTCATACATTGTGTGGTTACTTCAGCAAATAGCACACCAAGTCATTTCCCATCTTGGAGATAAATGAAGATGGCATATCTCCCTAGGAGAGGTTCTCTACACTTGTTCTAGCCCTTTGATCTCACTATGTTCACCTAAATGAGCATTCTTCTTGCCCAAGACAGGAAGAAGATAAGAGAAAAAAGAAGATGCAAGGGTCGGTTCAGGAACATGCACTTAGCC
This sequence comes from Cibotium barometz, assembly GCF_041138505.1. NCBI lineage: Eukaryota > Viridiplantae > Streptophyta > Polypodiopsida > Cyatheales > Cibotiaceae > Cibotium > Cibotium barometz. Next base: position 25,188,359 of record NC_141089.1, read on the forward strand.
AACCCTAAGAGGGTTAATTCCTTGATGTGAAGCTGCTAGGGGCTCACTGCACCACCACTGCTGTCACCCAAGTGGATCCTTGAGCTAGGTAGAGAGCAATGAGAGAAGGAGATCTAGAAATCTCAACTCCTATCTTAATTCCTTCATGTGTGCAAGAAGGGATAGAGAGTGAGAGAGATAGGGGAGGAAGAGAAGATGAGGAGAAGAAGGAAGCATCACCTATAAGCACACTCTCACAATCAAGCAAGCAAGCATGCATAAACACACAAGCTCACGATCATAGCCACAAGAGAGCAAGAGGGAAGAAGATTTGAGACTCAATTATGATAATGGGATTGTATCCTTTTCATATTCCATAAAATTACTTATATACATGAGCTCTCTTTCTACAATGGCTAGCTACCCATTCACAGTTGCGGGCCCCAAAATAGTTCTCTAGCTCTACGTACATCTAGGCTTTATAACTCATGTCCAGAATTACACACGTCATAAGCTCGGTAATCCCATATTTTTTTCATATGAAGCGCTTAGTATGGTTTTACATAAAAATAAATTACATGAAGTGTGACCATGCTTTTAGCGATGTTAAACAAGAGAGAAAACATGAAGTGCTTAGTGCAATTTTACATAAAAATAAATTACATGAAGTGTGACCATGCTTTGAGTGATGTTAACCATTGTAGTTAACAAGAGAGAAAATAGGGTTGAGTTGTTTATCAACATCCATCGGTTTCTCTAGTGCTTGTCCACTAAGCCTAGGAGACATACAAACTGAGAAAAAAAGCTTCTTTAGTCTCTACGCAATGCTATGGCTCTTTCTTGACTTTGACAAGAATAGCATCTTCAACGTATGCTCTATCATCTCCATCAACCTCATCAAATGCATTCACTGATGATCCATCTATCACTCACGGATGCATGCATATGCTTGCTCACATCTGGTACATGGACATTTCTTGGAGTTTTTAGACTTGCACTATTTTAAGATGTGGGTTTTCCAAGCATAATCTTTAGCTTTTTGTTGGACAAAATTGGACATGCACAATACTTCTCGTCCATTGATGAGACAAAAGCATTATATAAAAGAATTTTGTGCCTTTTGGGAAGACTAGTAATTTTTATCCAAAATAGAACATAATTACATGAAGCATTCAATAGCTTTACTAAAACAATTACTAAATAATACACTTGGAAAGAAACCAAAATAAGAGGTATTAAACAATATTGCCCAACTTACTAATAACAAAATTGTAAGTTGTTAATAGTACCATACAAAATAAACTTAAATAGTACACTTGGAAAAAAACCAAATTAAGAACCAGTATTGAATAGCATTGTCCACAACATAACAAAATTTCATAAATTATTCAATGACTTACTACCAGAATAAGTACTAAATAGTACATATGGGAAGAAACCTAAGTTAAGAAGAGAAATACTTCCCAAGCATGAAGAGAAATACTTCCCAAGCATGAAGTATTTGATAGTACTAAAAAGGTACAACAATACAATGCAAGACCTACTTCATGATGCTTGGTAAGCCACATAGTACTTAGTACTTTTAAAAAAAGTACCAAACATAGTATGGGAAGAAACCACACTAAGAATCAATATTGAATAGTACTTCCCAAGAGTAAAGTATTAGATAGTACTAATAGAACAATACTTCCGAAGCATTAAGTATTAGATAGTACTACTGAAATGGTACTAGCTAGATAGTACTACTAAATAGTACTACCAAATAGTACACTACTAGAATGGTACTATAAAAGTGCAACAATACAGTACAAGACCTACTTCATGATGCTTGACAAGCTACTTAATACTTTTCAAAAACATAGCAAACATAGTTACATAGTATGCAAAATTCTACCAAGTACTATATAATACTTGTTTAAGGTACATAGTTTGTACACTACCCAAGTTCACAATAGTTTGTTTAAGGTACATAGTTTGTACACTATCCAAGTTCACAATACTACTAAATAGTATTGCCATGCATTTACCACAACCTCATTGATAACTCTATGGACTTGCAAAGTACTAGATAGTACTATAAAAGAAGCACCAAATCCATAAGCTGACTACCCAAATAAGTAGATGTATTGAATAGTACTACATAAGGACCACTTTTAGAAGATTTTACATAGTACATATCAGATAGAACTTAAAAATGTAATGATACATGTTGGTTTCTTGAATTCCAATACATCAATCCACTCCTGTGAATAAATTTTCTTACTATCACAATCTGGTGCATGGCAGTGCAAACTCTTAGAGAATGTCATACTTACACATAGCAACAGGTGGTATGTCTGCAAGCACGACATGACCACCACATCTAGAGTGTGCAACTAAAACCCTAGACTAGAAAACACACACATGCACATGAGGCAGGACATTTAGGTGAGAACAAAAAACATTAGCTACATAAGTGTGAAAGAAACATGATTATGCAAGGATGAGTGTCTTATAAGTAGTCATACCTATCATTATGCATGTTAATTACATTTGTAGATATAGTTGGATGTTGATAAAGTTGCAAGCTTGATAGCGTGAAAACCCTAATGTGTGATGGTCCCAATCATCTTTAGCATATTGAAGTTTGAAAATTGTCTCCCTATCCATCAACTCGTTAATATCTTTACATGCATGAAAATAATTTTGAGACATTCATTTACACAACACATGTGGTCACGGACATCGGACAAATACTTCTTCAAGAAGCTCAATGTTCATCACATCCAAATGATCTACGCCCCTGTAAGGACTTGAATTTTTCCTATGATCCATGTGAATGTGCCCTCAATGGAGTCAACTTCATCACATCCAAATGATCTACGCCCCTGTAAAGACTTGAATTTTTCCTATGATCCATGTGAATGTGCCCTCAGTGGAGTCAACTTCCTTTTGGGCATCTCTTTCTTTACTTTTAGCATTGGACCAATTTTAAAAGCAAAGAAGAACATCTAGATTCATGGTCACTCACCCATGAATTAAAAACCTATATATTTACGGCCAACTTTACATGTTTGTGATCATACACGTGGTTTAAAATCTTCCTTCTCTTTCACATATTCTCTTTCACATAAATGGTGGCTAAATGTGTGTCCTATCCATGTGCTCTAAATTCCCTATGACAAATGAAGTCAGCCTAATCCATTTTCACTATGTGCTTGTATGCTATGAACGCACATGCTATCATTATATCGACTTGATTTTGTTAGTTTGGTATATGGAGGCATACAGATCCATAAATTTCCTTCTCCAAGACTCATTTAAGGTGTGGAAAACATAACCACTAATTACCTCTTTTCACCTTGCCCCACATGTCAACCATCCACTCTCAGTGCAAGAATGTTCTCCTCATTTAATTCATCTATGTCAAGCCCGCATAAGGCCAACATGGTATGAGAGCCTAGATCCATAGCCCCTTCTCTAGCCTTTAACCCTTGATCATCATCTATACTAATTATAATTAGTACTAATACAGCCAACATTGTATGAGAGCCTAGATCCATAGCCCCTTCTCTAGCCTTTAACCCTTCATCATCATATATATTAATTATAAAGCCAACATGGTATGAGAGCCTATTTCCATAGCCCCTTATCTAGCCTTTAACCCTTCATCATCATCTATAAATAATTATAGGTGGTACTAATCACTTGTTAAGTCAAAATCTCCCTTCATCTTCATCTATAATAATTATAGGTGGTACTAATCACTTGTTAAGTCAAAATCTCCCTTTGCTTCATCTTCTCCAACACCCACCTTCCATGGCGGCCTAGTTTCTCAACTTTCATCAAACCAAGGGCAAAGCTCTCTCTTAGGGGCTCTTCCTAGCTCAAAGGTGATGACTAGACATGGAGGCTCAATGGTGGAAAAAAAGTGTGTAGTAGCCTGGGAGGAAGAAAGAAAAAAGGTAGGTTTTTTAGGAAAAAACCTAAAATCACCATCTATAGAGCATCATTGTCTAATTGGGCACATGAACACAAAGGTGGGATTATTCTTTCATTTGGAAGCTTGTAGAAGTTGCTACTATATCTCTATGTGTTCTTGAGAGACACAGTTTGGAAAAATAAAGACAAACATATGATTACAAAAACAAAGAAGTGGGGATCTCCCCAATTATGCCGGCTAAAGATCTAAGGTTGGCACAAATTAATTCTTGCAAGTATGTTGGGGTATTTTGCTCATTTTGGTAAATTTCTATGGTTTCCCTTGTTGTATGTGCCTTTGGATGTAGTTTATGCAAGTTCATGAGGCCATCTATAATAAGTGGGGGCAAGTAGTGAGCTAAATCCTTGGCCTAATCAATTATATTGGATTCCCTAAGCTCATATACTCTAAACCCCCCAAAACTTTGCACATGGTATCAGAGCTCCCTTCCATGGAAATGATTTTCACTATGTGTGTAAGTGGGAAAATCTTTGTGCGTATGGGTGGATTGCATCATAGAGTGGCATTTTGTTACTTCATAGAGTAGCATTTTGGAGCAAGAGAATGGGAGTAAAATAAGGCCCTTGTGAGTATTCCTTATTTTCAAATCTACCTTTAAGGATGGTCACCCTTGCATATATATATATATATATATATTCATATTGGTTTTGCAATTGTGAACCAAGCTTTTCATCTCGCATGGGGTGAGTCTTCAAGTATTGGCTACCCTTGCTTATATAAATGTGAATGTTTTTGTGATTGTCAAACTAGCCTTACGCGTATCTAGTTACATGTAATGCCTTATAGAGATCATGGTGTATCCCCTTCTCTAAAAATCGATCATCACAAAAGCTTACCATGAAGATATTAGTTTTAACATATTAAGCTATGTTTCCATTGACAAGATTGACCCCCATGAGCTAGTTTTAAGGATAAATGCTCTTTTATTAAGCTCTTTAACCTTGTATGTCTTGTACAAGCTCTTGTAATATGGAATACTAAATTATAATTATGTTTTTACATAGCAATGTATTAAAAACAAAAACAAATTTTCTAGAATGCATGACATATTATTTGGCTTTTGCAATAATGCATTCACACAAAAAAATGTGTCCTTATATATTGTTGCTCTCAAAGTGCTCCTTATTCTCAAGAAGGGTTTGCTTCAAGTCTTCCCATCGCGTCATATTCTGGCTTTGTCATTCTAAATGCAAAGGGAAAAGAGGACTTTTCCTTGGTGGCTTCCACCATCTTCAGTCCTCTCATTTCTCCTTCTCCACTTCTGTGGATACACCTACCTCCCCAACCTTGGGCACTATTGTTGTTTGATAAAATTTTCCCTTTGTCCTTTCCCTTTCCTTTGTTCACAGCTTTGATTTTGATCTTGTTTGCAAAGATGATTTTGGTAATGAGCCAAAGATCTTCGTCCCTTTGTTATCAACAAGAATCTAATGATCACCTAGTGAAGAGGGCAAGAAAATGAGTCCTTGATCAATACTTTAGAAATCCAGGTACCTTAAAATATTTATATGGCTATACGTTGAGGTTGTGATGTATCGAGCCTCCAATAAGGCTCCTCCTTTTTGAGCTAAGCTAGCTCACCATTGTTGTTTTAGAGTGTCCAAAATAATACGGTAGGATGTCATGCTAATTACGGTGAGGTTGACCATCTTGGAGCCGTGCATGTCAAAATGTGCCTCTCTTGCTCCTCTTGCAATTATGGAGGCCAGAAATGAAGTCGACGACTACTTAGAAGCTTGGATATCTTCCATGCTCTCCACTCTGAACAAATTCATGGTTGCTCGTTCACCACTTGATAGAGCAATATTAACCTTGCAAGTTGTGAAATGATGTTCCCTCTCCATCATATCCAAGCCTACCATTATGGGTTCTTCCACATTCTCCTTTTAACCTTTGGTTTCATTCTTCATGCCCACACTTAGAATAGAGCCTACCGTTGCCTTGTTGCCTTGGAGCTACCACAAGGGAGTCTAAACACATTCCTATATAGTAAAATTGAGTCTATCTAGATCTCAACACACTTTTTTCATATCCAATCTAGTTGTTATAGGCTACTTCACCTCCCAAGAAGGAACTCCACACAACCATCAATGGGAGAAGCAATAGACACAACAATTGTTGGGTACTTACTAATGCTTTGAGCTCGTGTCCCTTGAGGCTCCCCAAGCTCACTTTGGAAGCTCCACTCCTCCAAACACCACCTCCACTCTATCACCGCAAAGCTGCTTGCACCATGAATGCAAGGTCACTCTCTCACACAAATGCATGCATGAAAGAGGCACATGTACTAGAGTACATTCTCACTCACTCACTCACTCTCTCTCTCTCTCTCTCTCTCTCTCTTTCTCTCTCTCTCTCTCTCTCTCTCTCTCTCTCTCTCTCTCTCTTGATAAAGTACAAGAGTCCTCATAGCACAAAGGGGGATTGTGTCATTTCATTGTGAGAATTGCCTTATATACAGCTGGCCCTTATTCACACTTGGGCACCTAGAAATTACTAACTAAGGCCTTGGGTGGCCAAATTATCAATACAAATTTTATAGTGCCTTTTCATGACACTTAGAAGTAACTCCACGAGTCCACACAACCGTTAATGGGAGAAGCAGCAGACACAACAATCGTTGGGTAATGACCAATGCTTTGATCTTGTGTCCCCTGAGGCTCCCCAAGATCTCTTTGGAAGCTCCACTCCTCCGAACACCACCTCCATGCTATCACCTCAACGTCACTCACACCATGAATACAAGGTTTCTCTCTCAGACACATGCATGCATGAAAGAGGAATGTACTAGAGCACACTCTCACTCTATCTCTCTCTCTATCTCAAGACAAAGTACAAGAGTTCTCATGGAACAAAGGGGGATTATGTCATTTCATTATGAGAAATGCCTTATATACAATTGGCCCTTTTTCAGACTTGGACATCCAAAACCTACTAGCTAAGACCTTGGGTGGCCATATTCTCAATACAACTTTTAGAATGCCTTTTTATGACACTTATTAATGTCCTCGATTCGAGGAGCAATTTGTTAATCCAAAATGGGATTAACATTCCTCCCTACTTGATGTAGGTTCTATCCTTAAAACCTTTTACCGAGGTCAAAAGACGTGGTCTCGCCGAACTCATGTCTATAGAAGTTTTGGCATAATTGAAGCTTTTTCAAGGTTCTTCCAAATGCTGGGTGACTGGGATGTCTAGAACCCATTGTCGACCATATCTTCAAATGTAATGTGCATGTAGCCAGGAAGACACCTTAGGCGATGATAATACAACATCATGCCTCTTTCATTTGGCCTTGTGTTCATGTCTAAGAGGAGTTTTTCTACTTCAAATCCATTATACCGCTCCTTATCGAGAATATGGTTCCAAGATCGTATCCAGATCAGCATTTGTTGCCTTTTACTTGCAAGATTAAGACCATAGGAGAGGAAGATGAAGCTTTCATGGAAAGCTCAATAGGGTTTGAGTATGGATGAAAGAGGTTGGTGGAAGAGGTGGAAGGGATAGAAGTGATATGACTACAAGGAATCCCCTTCTCCTAGGTTAGGACTTTGGCAACTTCTATTTTGGGATGGGATGAAAAGTGGTGACACGATGAATTGGGTGAGAGTCCTTTTTGCACATCTCTTTGCTAATGACTAGAAAAATATCGTTGCTAAAGTGAAATTTCACTGCTATACAAAAACTTTGCTGCTTGGCCATTTTTGTATAGCATATAGCTTCTTGTGCTAATATATGCACCTATGGTATAATTGCAGATATCTGGCAGTGAAGGACTGGTGGTTGGTTTTGAAGCATGGCTGAAAGAGAAGAGAAGATGTATGTGTGATCGAACAACGCATCTATTTACGCGTGTATTAGCGCATCTATTAGTGCGTCTACATTGAGAATTAGACGCGTATTTAGATGCAAAACAGAGAATACAAAAAGTGAGATTTTGGTGTAGGCTGGTGAATGTACATCACTGCTTTCCAAAAATTGTCCATGATTACCAAAGCACATAATTTTAGCAAAAACATCCATGCTTTTTTGCAAACCCACATATACAAAAATTAAGTAAGGTGAGGAGAATGAGACAATATGTAAAATAGTTTTGCCAATATCAATGATGGGCTACGGTTCAATCTAATCCTTTATGAGATCAACCCTTGCCAAGAATGAGACAATATGTAAAATAGTTTTGCCAATATTAATGATGGGCTACGGTTCAATCTCATCGTCAATGAGATCAACCCTTGCCAAACTATCTACCTTAAAATCCAAACAAGTGTTTAGATCTACAAATACATTCAACCCACTACTACTTGTGCTACTCATGTGCTCATCGAAATCAGCATCACCAATGGTAGGCTCGTCCTCACGGCGGCGGGTAATGGCCTCAATATCTCTATCTCCTATCTCATGATCATCCTCCTCTCTCGTATCACGGTCATCATCACCTCCATGGCCACGATTATCCTCCATACGCTTAATATTCGTAAATGTACTATACATCACTTTGGAACGTGGCATAATAGGTATGACATGCCACCATCTATTATTATCCACCACCATTGGTTGATAGACAACCTAATTCTAACAAAAATACAATCATGTTATTTTCCTTGCATCGAAGGTATCAAATATTCAAAAGTGATTATTTTTATATGTGTGTACTAGTGTGTCCTTCTTACTTTGCCAAAACTTTGTGGAGTCAATAGTTACAGATCCACTTGCATGGCGTTTGATTGTTGCATTAGGGCCTCTTTCCACCACGTCCTTAAACCACTTTACATCCAAAACATACACAAAGAAGCATCGAAAGTCAAGCTTAATAATATCTTGGATTATGCCATAATAATCATCCATGGCTCCATTAGCTCCCTCAAAGCTAGCAATGATGCCGCAATCTTGTGTGTTTCTCTTATCATCAATCCATTGTGTTTGAAAATGCTTGCCCTGGCACCATATAGCATTGAATATAGTGCACTACACCAAGACAAAATCAATTAAATAAGCAATCTAAATTATTGAAAGCTCCTAACTTATGCATAACATTCTATATGTACCGACCTTGCTCATGCATCCCCTAGCATACTCCCATTCTTCCATTGTGATATGCATCCCCTCGTCTTTCTCTGCTTTCTCCATTTTGTCAAGTAGCCAATCCACATGAATATCCTTTGGAAGTGCTCTTAGATACTGAGGGTATGGCACACGAGATCCGTGGTGTGTACGAAAGAGGACCCTTTCTTCTTGTCTTCTTACCTTTGCATCCTCGTATCTTGTCACCCATCTTTTCATCACATCACTATTAAGCACGCAATAGAGGTTGATATTATTAAGCAACTCCGTGTCTATTACTTTGTTGCGTCCTTTCCCTTGAGGCACAATAGAGGTCATCCTTAGGTCTTGATCATCTCTCCATAGTCATGGCAGAGAGCTATCCACATCAACAAGAAACTCAGAAATATATACAAGTGACTCTTGTACCAACCAACCCTCGGCCATCTTACCTTTGGGTCTTGCATTTTGTCTCACGAAACCCTTCAAGGTCTTCATGAAGCGCTCAAGGAAAAACAACCATTGTGCATGTATAGTACCGCCGCATATAGCAATCTCAAATGCACTATGAAATGTAGTTGGCTTGTGAGAATAGAACGTGGAAATGTGTCCTCCACTAAACAAACCACCTCCACTGACATAACTCGAGCATTCTCAAGCGTGGTGGGATCTATTTCCTTTGAGCTCACATACCTAGAAATGAAAAAGTACACCATATTAGCAATATGAACACCTTGCATGGAGCATTGATACGCATCACATTTTGCATCATGTAAAGTACCTCACAAGCTCCCCATCTTGTAAATACAATCTTTCACGTCCTTCGATGCACTACGAGAAATGCTAGTAGTAGTATGAACTGAACACACGAGGAATGGTTGATTAGTTGCTTCTAATTCACTTACAAATTTGAAAGGAAAAAGATATTATGCACATAAAATACTTACTTGGAGCATCTTGTGCCAATCATGAGATTTCAAGCCATATAATTGCTCTACACCTCTTTTCTTGCTCTTTGTAAAGGCCCCCTTCACACACCTCATGCATCCCCACCAGTGGGAGTACGAATTGTAGTAATAGCACGCTTCACCGCCACCATCTAGCTTTGATAACCTCCACGATGCACGAGGTTAAAAAATATGCCCATTTGGTCTCTCTTGTGGCCAAGCTTCACGCATCCTCCTTGTGGTACGTAGATCCTCCCTTATGCCTACGGAATCTCGTGTCCCATTCAAATGTTCCCAAATGGTAGATGCCACATTCTTGAAGATATGCATGGGATCAAGTAAGTGATTGATCTTGAGGTGAGACCAATATGGTAAATGATAAAAGATGGAGTATCTAAACAAAAGCTGGTGTTAGCAGGCAATCTTTATTTCCAGCCAATATAGCACACAATAGTTACAAACCCTTATCGGCTCATGCCAAGTGGTGGAGGAGTCGTGGAACCATCCCAAATTATCATCCAATCTCCCGCAGTGCATGATTGTGGGAGGACTTCATTCCAAGGGGCAACATATCTAGGATGATCAGGTGGGAGAAATCGATGGTGATTCTCATAGATGACCTTATTCAATTTTCAACCGTGAGGCAACAAGCAAAGGACCACAAATAGGACATGCATGGTAACCCGATGTAGTGAGACCTGAACAATAGACACAATTAAGAGTTGAAGGTGGGTTTAGGGTGCCACATCCTTTGCCTATTGATAATTAGAAGTGCAATGCTTACCTGAACACTCGCCATAGCCTGGGAAGTCATGCATCGTCCACATCAAGATTGCTTTGCAGTTGAAGTCTCGTGATGAGGGAAGCCTGCTCACATCATGCACCTCGATACCTCTCCAAAGTATCTCTAGCTCGTCAATCAAAGGCCCCAAATAAACATCAGGATTTTTGACTTTATGTTTCCCTGGGAATTAGAAGAAGGGATAACATACCATGTCCTTTCTTAATCGCCATAGAGGGTGGAAGATTATAATTCACCAATATCACTGGCCATACACTGTAAGAGGTGCTTTTGAGACCAAATGGGTTCACACCGTCCATACCCAATCCAAGTCTCAAGCTCCTAGGTTCTTCCTTGAAGCTTGGCCATGTGTCTTCAATATGCTTCCACGCAAGAGTGTCTGCTGCGGGAGTTCTCCACTTGCCAGTTGATCTATGGGAGGAATGCCATGACATGAGCTCTGCAATGGATTTGCACTTGAACATATCTTGGATGCGAGGGATTATGGGAAAATGTCGCAGAACCTTACGAGGCACATCCAAAGTTTTGAGATCTGCTCTATATCTTGCCTCTCTACAAGTAGGACACTCTCTTGCATCCTTATGTAGTCCACGAAACAAAACGCAATCGTTGACGCATGCATGGATGTGCTTGTAATCTAATCCTCCAAGAGAGGTCACATGTTGCCTTGCTATATCTCTTGAGGTCCGTAATTTATTCTCCCTTGGAAGCATTTTACACAATAGTCTGCACGTGAAGACCATAAATGAGGAAAAGCATTCGAGTAATTGATCCACTAGCATAATTAACCATGTTTGCAAAATAGACTTTAAAGCTTACTTGAGTAATGCATTCAAACTTGCATTGCTCCATCCATAGATGGTTTAAGGCGACAACCAAGCACACCAAGTGTTTGCGGAACAGCAAGGCCAGCACCCAAAGGCACGTTCGCCTTGCAAATGTCAAACCTTGATTTACCCACTAACACATTCTCATGCACCATGGACAAGGATTTGGGGTGTTAGCACCTTCTGGACACCCAAGCAAGCACTTTATTGTCTTCAGGTCACCCCCCAAATGCCAATCTACTATATAAGTGCCCTTGCCCTCTACTTCAAGTCTTCAGGTCACCCCCCAAATGCCAATCTACTATATAAGTGCCCTTGCCCTCTACTTCAAGTTTTTCTCTCTAAAATCCGATAGGGCCTATATACAATTTTGATTCCCAAAGAAAATGGGATTTTTTGACACTTATAATATGTCTGGGTGACCGTTTCGTCCACTTACATCATTGTTGACACATGATAGATCTTTGCCAGTGATTCTACAACTGGACTACACCAGCTACTAGTCCACCATTAAGTTATGGCATACTTATCTTGCCAGCTCACTAACTTAGCATGTTCACATTATGGACCGCATGTATATAGTACTTTCTACTTATGTTGTATTTCTCTTATCTTTCGGTAGAACCCTTTTGTTGAGAAGAAGAAGAACAACAATTTGCATCCTCTCATCTTGTGTGTTCTCTTCTAGGGTTTGTGTTTGTGTGTGTGTGTACTTGCAATAGCTCAATCTCTCTTCCTCCCTGCATCTTTTCATGGTATCAGAGCTTGGTTCTTGCCAAGAAGCTGAGTAAGCAAGTGAAGCATAGGAAGCGGTATGAGAGTAAGAACTTCACCTACTCTTCCCTCTTTGTGTTGGCTACTACACCCTTGTCGAGAGTTCATCAAAAGGCACCGGCAAAACAAACTCCAATTGAGGAGCTGTCTTCGTTTGGGAGTGGAGTTTCGCGGTTACTAAATTATCCTTTGGACTATTTTTTGGGCCGAAAATGCGTTTTAGGCGTGTTTTGACAACCATTTTTCAGTTGTGGCAGGCGTTTGTGTGCACTGTAGGTAAGTTTTGATTCTCTACATATTTATGTTTCTGGAATGACAGGAAGGGCAATTGGTTGTCGAGACACTGTATGTACTACAAAGAGGTCTTGTAGTTTCCATTGGATGTATGTATGCAAATTGAGGTCACTAGTTTGTGACAATTTGGGTGTAGTATAATACCGCTACATAGAATATAGCAATTTGTGCAGGACAAACAAGAGTGTTGTTTTTGGTGAGGTCTTGCAAACAAGATGTCGAATGATGGAATTAACGAGATTATTATAGAGAATCTTGGCAAGAACAACTTTCATGCTTCTTGGAGGTTCAAATTAACAAATTTTCTAATGGAAAAAGGATACTGGGACTACATTGAAGGTGAATATGAAAAGGCACCAGAGATACCTGAGATTAATCCAACTGTTGCAAATGTAAAATAATACAAGGATTGGAATCAATGAGCAAAGGAAAGTCATGTATTGGCTTTCTATTAGCATACAAGACACCATGATTGGGCATATACAGGATGCCAAGTCACACAAGGAGGCATGGGACACCTTGGTGAAGTTGTATGAAACTAACACCAAGGCACAAAAGATTGAGTTGAAGAATGAGCTTCTTATTGTGGAGAAGAAAAACATGTATGTGAATAATTATGCTTTGAAGATCAAGGGCTTTCTGGAATCCCTTGCATCGATTAGTGTTTCTGTTGATGATGATGATATAGTGGAAGTATGTCTACATAGTCTCGGGCCACAATACAAGGCATTCGAGATGTCTATTCAGACTCGGGAGAATATTCCCAACTTTACAGATTTGGTGTCAATGCTGATCATTAAAGAAAAGATTTGGGTGAAGACCAGTCTTCACAAAACAAAGGCAATTCAGAGCAACATGCCTTTTACACAAACTTGTGCAAATAGAGGACGATATAGGTAATCAAAATTATGGTCAGCAACAACAGCCCCATGAATCACAACAACACATAGGTGGAAGAGTCCAATTTAGAGGCAAGAGGGGGAGTCAAAGAGGTCATGGAAATTGGCAAAGGTAGCAAAATGATACGTGAGGCTATTTTTATTTTGGCAAATCTGGGTATGTGTAGGAGGTTTGCTATAAGAAGCAAAATAACATAAGAAGTGGAAAATTGTAGCAAAATAATTATGTGTCCTTTAGCGGAAGTAATGAGGACAATGAAAGGTTGTTTGTTATGTGACATGTAGTTAATGCTATGTTGAAAAATGATGTATTTGCATCCAATGATGATTTATGATATGTGGATTTAGATGCTTCAAACCATATGACTAGTCATGGCGAGTGGTTCAAGGATATGAAAAAACTAAAAAGCCAAGTTTTGTTGAAATAGGGGACGATACTACTCATCCAATTGCCCATGTTGGAAATGTGCCATTGTCTATGCTGCAGAATGGTAAGGTGAAGTATCTTGTAGATGTACTTCACGTTTCAAATATTACAAAGAATCAGGTTTTTCTTGGCTAGATGATTGAGCAGGGTTTGCACGTGCATTTTAACTTTGATGGTTGTTCTGTCGAAGACTTTAAAGACAAGTACAGGTTTGTTGCAAGAAAATAGAGTGGGCAGAATGTTTACACTAGATGTAAAGATGCGTGAAGTGAAAGCTGCAGTGTTTACACAGGGTTCAGTAGTTGTTGCAGATACAAACATTTGGCATAAGAGAATTGAGCATGTAAATGTGCAAAGAATGAAGTCTATGCAGACTAAAGAAATTGTGAGCCTAGGTTGCCTAAGTTTAAAGTTGATGGAATGCAAAAAGTATATGAAGCATGTCAATTTGCAAAGCAAGCAAAGCATGAATTTCCACATGATAGAAATGTGAGCACGAGTGTAGTAGATGCGGTACTTTCAGATATATGAGGTCCTGAAAAAACTATGTCTATGGGTGACTGCAGGTATTATGTAACATTCATTGTTGATGATAACACGAGAAAAGTGTGGGTGTATTTCATGAAGGAGAAGAGTGCAGTTTATACTCATTTTCATAATTTTAGAGTGATGGCGGAAAAGCAGACAGGAAAGCATGTGAAGTGACTAAGGTCAGATGGAGGCGGAGAGTACTTCTCCAATGAGTTCTCTGATTTCTTACGGAAGAATGGCATTCACAGACACTTTACATGTAGATACACGACACAAAAAAATGGAGTTGCTGAGCAGAAAAACAAGCACATTGTAGAGATAGCACGAGCATTGATGAAACAGAGAAGAATATATCGCATAGCTATTGGGATGAGGCTATTTCTATAGTAGTTTATATCATAAACAGGACTCCTATTGTAACCACACATGATGTAACACCATAGGAGAAATTCAATGGTGGCAAGAAGCCTGATTTGTCTCATTTGAAAGTTTTTAGATGTATTGCATGTGTGCATGTGAACATGAGTTGCATACGAAGCTAGATCCAAAGGTAGAAAAATGTGTGTTTATTGGATATTCCCTTGAGGAAAAGGGATATAGATGCTACAACCCTACTACGTATGAGTTGAGGGTAAGCAGAGATATTGTCAAAAGAAAAGACCTTAAAGGTTCAGAATCCAAATTTAATGATGTTTGTGATCATGCTTAGCATCCACGAAAGTCCCCATCACCCCACAATCTTGGGTATTTCTCCTTCAGTCAATGCACTGAGTGAAAATGCCTCCCCTATAATCAACTGGCATTGTACGAAGTACATTACAATGAAAAAAATAATACATATATGAGAAGCACTACCTACATTAAGAAAAGTAGGCAAAAGTGTTCAAACACATACCTTAGGTTGCATACTCCCACTCCTCCTTGTGGCCTCCTCCCCTTCATTCTCCACCCTTGATATATCATCATGAAACCAATCAATGATCTAGGATTCTTTGAAAATATACATAGTTTGAGGGGAAAATCTGCCTTACATCTCCCTCTCCTACAATTTGCTCTCATGAAAGTAGTGGGTCTTTCAAATTCTCTCCTTTTCTATGCTAATGTTTGCCTATCCACCCACTTGGTCATAATGGGATCATTGACTATACAAAATGTGTTTGCCTTCTCAAGCATGACTTGATTCATAGTGCATTGACTGTACAAAATGTGTCTGCGCCTTATCAAGCATGGCTCGAGTCATAAAGCATACTTTTCCCTTCCCTTGTGGTTCATGAGACACCATTCAGACATCCTTCTCATTTGTCTATAAACGAGGCATTGATAGATCCACTCGAGACAAATACACAATAATGTAGACAAATGACTTTTGCACCAACCAAGCCTCTTCCATGCTTCTTTCTGACCTAGCTCTTTGCTTCACAGAGTCCTTGAGTGAAGGTATTTAAGAAGCGCTCAGGAAAGAATATCCATCTTGTATGAACAAGCCACCTAATCCACCAAGTGGACGACAAGATGGAGTTGGCTAGTGAGAATAGACCATGGAAAGGCCTCCTCTCGATGGCACACATTACCTACACATAGCCATGATACATGTCCCATAAAGAGAAGCAAGATCAATCTCCTTTAAACTTATGAGTCTACTACAAGAAAATCAACACATCCTCACATAGGTTAGTAGGATGCACATACTTAATAAACATAGAGTATATGAGCTTAGGGAAGCCAATATAAATTATTAGGCCGAGGATTCAGCTCACTACTTGCCCCAACTTATTATAGATGGTCTCATGCACTTTGCTATCTCCACATCCACTAATGCATATGGAAAGGATAAACTTCATTGAAAGGCACATACAGTTCAAGGGCAACCATAAAACCATAGCAAAATTAATGCAACCATCGATGTAGTGAGCAAAATACTCCAACATACCTGCAAGACATTTTCCAATCACATATCTTTAGCCCGTACAATTGGGGAGATCCACAAGTCTTTGTCTTTATAATAATACCTTAGTCTCTTTTTTGCCAAACTGTGTCTCTAAGGAACACACAGAGTTATAGTAGCAACTTCTACATGCTTCCAAATGAAAAACTAAGCCCAAACCCGTGTTCGTTGTGCCCAATAAGACAATGATGATCTGCAGATGATGATTTTAGGTTTTCTCCCAAAAATATGGCGCTTTTTTTTTTCTTCCTCCCACGATGCTACGCAAATGTTTTCCACCATTTAGCCTCCATGCCTAGTCGTCACCTTTGAGCTAGGAAGAGACCCAATAGAGATCTTTGGTTTTGGTTGGATGAAAGTCAAGAAATCGGGCCTCCATGGAAGGTGGGTGTTGGAGAAGATGAATAAAAGGGAGATTTTGACTTAACAAGTGATTAGTACTACTTATAATTAGTATAGATGATGATGAAGGGTTGAAGTCTAGAGAAGGGGCTATGGATCTAGGATCTCATAACATTTTGGCTTTATAATTAATGTAGATGATGATCAAGGGTTAAAGGCTAGAGAAGGGGCTATGGATCTAGGCTCTCATACCATGTTGACCTTATTAGTACTAATTATCATTAGGATAGATGATGATCAAGGGTTAAAGGCTAGAGAAGAGGCTATGGATCTAGGCTCTCATACCATGTTGGCTTTATGGGTGCTTAGCATAGGTGAATTAAAATCATGGTGAATGCATGGAGACAAGCTAAGAAAATATGAGATTAACACTAATCACATGCTTAGTTAAATAGACAACATAATGATAGCAATGAGATAAGAGAAGGATGTTGTAGTCTTGTTGCATTATATCATTACCTTCAAATTGTCAAGGATCTAATTTTCTAGGAAGGAAGAATTTAAAAGAAACTTGCAAGAATTGATTTAATTGAAATAACTCATCGATTACCACATGCTCAACACTTTCAATAATTGAATACCAATTAAATGAAAGTAAACAAGAAATGAATTATTAACAAGAGATAGGGATAAAGTGTACCACACAAGACAACATTGGGTGCAATCTCCCCCCTTAAGTGTGTAGCTCCACTGACACTGTCACATATCTAATTTTATAGGAAGGAAGAATTTAAAAGAAACTTGCAAGAATTTATTTAATTCAAACAACTCATCAATTACCACATGCTCAACACATCCAATAATTGAATACTAGTTAAATAAAAGTAAATAGGAAAAAAATTATTAACAAGAGATAGGGATAGAGTGTACCACACAAGAAAAGATTGGGTGCGATCTCCCCCCTTAAGTGTGTGCTCCACTTCCACGACTTGAGTATTTAGAGAATTGTATTCATAAAAATAGCCCAAGGACCTAACAATAGCTGAGCGTACAAATTGGGCCTACTTTTTTCCACTTTTGGGTATAGCTTTACATATTATTAACCATATGAAAGTTCCTAAGGTTTGTACATATCAAAGACTTTACCCAAATATAAATAATATTGGGCCTTTACACATGAAATAACTTTGTGCACACTCGCACATATATAATAACCTTATGCACACTCACACATTCCATTAAGCCGATTCCTGCATACATTAAATTAAGCATATTTTTCTATGGTTATTAATTCATCAAAAATATGATAAAATATATACCTCTAATAGTCCTCTCGTTTAAGGAAACAACTGTCCTCAATTGTGTAGGATAAAATGTTCTAACAACCAAATGATGCTAGTATCTATCGATTTCATAACGTGCAAGGTAAACTCAGAGGTTCGAACATGGCGCACAGGCTCAGGTGAACATGGACTTTGACAATAAAACTCATGCGACACCTAAATTGGTGACCCTCGCACTCATCATCAAATCACAAATAATATGTACAGAAAAACCTAGCAACATGAAAGGCTATTCTAATACATGATTAACAAAAATGATCACAAATGATCACCATCTTCACACTATCGCTCAATCCACTAGCCATATGACACCTCAATTGGTACCCTCGTATAGTGTGACACCTCAATCGGTACCCTCGCACATCTCATTGTCTATACACTGTCCACGTTAGTTAAACAATTAATTGAGCATATCAATTAATCCCAACGTCGTCTTGAGATATAAGCAGCACATAAGCTCAAGGGGTTAACTATATGTAAACTCTCTATATCACGGGCGTTTAAGGCCTAATTTTAAAACCCCTTATCTGTAATTTTTTAATGAATAAAATATACCCTTTTTCTATTCAATGTGTAAATACCCCCTTTAAATGGTACCCTTCTCTATGTAAAAAATGTGTAAAAAGGGGATTTTAGAAACCCTCTCTATTGAACCCACGTTCTACGCTTAAATATTTATGAGTGACTCCCTCCCCTCCCCCCCTCTCGAGCCCATAAGTATGCAAATCATAGACACACATAAGTTTGCCAGGCGTAGCCCGGGAATTACCCCTCCAATACAAAAAACCAACTGAAGCAAACATTGGAGGCCACAGGCATGAGAGGATGGCTTCATGATTGGTGTGGAAGACTAGATCAACACATAATGCATATGAAATAAAGTAATCAAATGAATGTATGTAAAACTGTGAAAAGGTGCAGGGGAGAAGATAGCTTCAGCTCTTGCAAGCACACACACACTCACAAAACCCTAAAAGAGAACGCACAAGGTGAGAGGCTGAAAATCTTCTTCTTCTTCACACAACACTCAACACACCATATACAAAGATAAGAGTACACACAATATGAAAAGGTACTCAACCAGATACATACTAGGGTTCTCTATAGTGTGAACCCAACTAAAATCAGCTGGCGGTATAACTATGCCAATCTCTAGAATGGCTGTCACACTAACTGTCATCCCATTGGCCGCATATCACCCATGATCTCACCAACTATGCCACTGGTGTAAGTGTAGGGCCCATCCCCCAGGCGGGTCATCAGTGTCCACCGCCTCACTAGATGAGCTCGATAACTCAACACTTCCCCCCTCGAGCTCAACTCCATCTCATGTACACCAAGCAATGCCCTGAATCTGCGGAGCTTCTCTGTACCCAATGCTTTGGTGAAGATGTCAGCAACCTGATCCTGTGTGTGCTGACATAACCAAGGTCAATGTTTGCCAAAACCTTCTCTCTGACAAAATGGTAGTGGACCTCTATATGCTTCGTGCGAGCATGAAAAATTGGGTTCCTGGCCAACTATATACTGCTAATGTTGTCACAGAAAATGACAACTTGTCTATCCAACCACTGATAGACCCGAATTTGCAAGTAGCTTTCTCTACCAAGCTACCTCACATGCTGCCATAGCAACACCTCTGTGCTCGGCCTCTGTACTGGATAGAGCAACTATAGGCTGCTTCTTGCTGCTCCAAGTCACAACAGCACTCCCCAAAGAAAACATGAAGCCAATAGTAGATCTTCTATCTGAGATACTACCAGCCCAATCAGCATCTGTGTACCCATGTACACATATCTCTGTCCCAGTTTCATAAAATAGTCCACAATGCAAAGTAGACCTCACATACCTGAGTATGCGTCTCAATGCATCCAAATGCAGCCTTTTGAGGAACCTGCTAAAATTGACTCACCAACCCAACAGCATAGTTGGTGAGATCATGTAGATCAAGCCTGGTGACCGTCATGTAGATCAAGCTTTCTACTATGCACCTATACGTAGTAGGATCCTCCAAAATCTCTCCTAAATCTGCACTCAACTTGCCATTCTGATCCAATGGCACTGAGATAGCCTGTCATACCATACTTGGACAACATGTCCAAGCCATACTGTCTCTACGGTAATCCAATACCATCATGTGGTAACCTAATCACCTCAATGCCCAAGAAATATCTGAGCTCCCCCTAATCCTTTATCTCAAACTTCTGTCTAAGCAAGATCTTTACATCAAAGATCTCTATGTCATGGTTCCCCGTAATGATCAGGTCATCTACATAGATGACAAACAAGCACAACCCCTCTATCACTGGGTCTCACATACAGCGAGAAATCTGCATTGGCTACATGAAAGCCAATAGTGACAAGATATTGAGAAATCTTGTCAGACCATGCTCTTGGTGCTTGTTTTAAGCCATACAAGGCTTTCTTCAACTTGCAAACATGCTCAGGGTGACTCACATCCTTATAACTAGGTGGCTGCAACATATACACCTCTTCCTGCAAATCCCCATGCAAGAATGCATTCTTTACATCCATTTGATGTAAAGACCATTGCTTTGACGCAGCCACTGCTATCACAACTCTCACTGTTGCCATCTTGGCACAACTAGGCTGAAAGTTTTCTCATAATCAATGCCATATGTCTGCGCATATCCTTTAGCTACCAATCTAGCTATGTATCTGCTTATGCTTCCATCACTATTATGTTTTACTTTGTACACTCACTTGCATCCAATGGCTTTCATGCCTTCAAAAAATTGCACTAAATCCCAAGTCTCATTTACATATAGTTCATCCATCTCCTCATCCTCATAGCTTTCTCCCAACACACATTTCCAACAGCCTCATCAATGCATGTGGGTTCTACAACCTGTACAACTTTTGCCATGTATGCATAGTGATGTGCCACATAACCATCATAGGTAAACCTCTGCACACGATTCTTCACTCTCCCATATCTTCACAGCTTTGCATTCATGGCTTCCATAGCCTTCTTTACACTAGGTGTTCTCATAGCTGGTATCCCAAGATCCTCATCACATCAAGGCTCATCTCTGAGCCATTAGACTCTCCATCAACATGAGAATGCCCCGCAGAAATGTCAGGCTTACTAAGGGGTTCAATCACTTTCTCTTTGCCTTTATGTGATGTACCAATCACATTTGCAGGTCTGGTATTATGATGCATCCTGCCACTCCATGGTCTATCAACTGAACCACTAGATGAGGACTCTCCTGGTCCACTCAAAGACTGTGATTGCTGACTTGCATTCTGTGCAACCACATTTCCACTCACATCAGCCCCAACAGCTTCTTTTTTAGCAGCATACCAGCTGCTCATCTCATCAAAAACAACATCCCTGCTTACCCTCAACTCATGTGTAGCAGGGTTATAACACCTCTATCCCTTTTGCTGAAGGGAATACCCAATAAACACACATTTTTCAGCTTTTGGATCCAGCTTAGTTCTCAGCTCATCTAGCACATGCACATATGCAATGCATTCAAAGACTTTCAGATGAGACAAATTAGGTTTTCTTCCAGTAAACCTCTCCTCTAGAGTTACATCATGTATGGCTACAGTTGGACTCATGTTCATTATGTAAACTGCTGTAGAAACAGCCTCAGCCCAATAGCTATGTGGCATATTATTCTCTCCCATCAATGCTCACGCAATCTCAGCAATGTGCCTGTTTTTCCGCTCAGCAACTCCATTGTGCTGCGGAGTGTATCTGCATGTAAACTGTCTCCGAATACCATTCTTCTTAAAAAATTTAGAGAACTCATTGGAGAAGTACTCTCCCCCTCCATCTGACCTTAGGCACTTTACATATTTCCTGTTTGCTTTTAAACCATAACTCTGAAATTCTAAAAATGAGTGAACACCTCACCCTTCTCCTTCATGAAGTATACCCACACTTTCCTTGTGTGGTCATCAATAAATGTCACATAATACCTGCAGCCTCCCATAGACATGGTCTATTAAGGGACTAAGGTTATGTAGAAGGGTGAGAGAAGGGTGTGAGTGTGAATGGACTTGAGGTCCACTTGTTCACCTATTTAAAGGTGAGGCCATGAGGCATTTTGTATGTGAGCAAGGCCTAGTTGTATTCATAAGCAACTTAATAAGCAAGAGTTTTTTCTTGTACTTTTTGAGTCTCTCCTCTCCACACACTTGATCTAGCATGAGCACCACATTTTCTCAACATGATATCAGAGCAAAGGCTGAAGATGTTGAAGATGATGAGAGGGCACAAGCCATTATCATGCTTCATCTTGATGAGGCACTCATCCACCATGTGGACCCAGCTTCCGACTGCAAAGGAGAAGTGGGATGAGCTTGATAAGCTCTATGGAGCTCGTGGCAAGAATTCCACGATCTCAGTCAAGATCGAACTCTTTAGCTTGGAACTCAAAGAGGGAGAGGGCATTGGAGCCTTCATCTCTCACTTGAAGGGCCTTATGGCTCAACTTGCATCAGTGAATGCAAGAATGGATGAAGATGATGCAGTGGCTGTTTTACTCAAAGCGGTCAAGAAGGTGTACCCCACTTTAGTCACCACCCTGAAGAACATACCGAATCCCACCCTCGAAGGAGTCATCCAATCATGTCTTGACGAAGAAAAGAGGCCAAAGGGACCAACTGAATCTTCACATGCAACCACTTCATTGACTATGGAACAAGCTTTGTCACATCAGGTAGTCAAAGTAAGATGTGCCCATTGTAAAAAGGTGGGACACTTGGCAAATAATTGCTGGGTCAAATACCCCAACAAAATGAAATGTAACAAATGTAAATAAACGGGGCATATTACTTCTAAATGTCCTAACAAAGAGTCAGAGGACAACTTTGTGTATCAGCCTCTACCTCTTCTGAGAAATTGTTTTAATTCTCAATGTAATCACACCTATATTCCAAAGCCTTGTATGCCTAATGTTATAAAGGCATCCTATGGTCCAATACCTCCTATTCCATTCTTCCATAGTTGGTATTGAGGGGGGGTATTAAGGGACTAAGGTTATGTAGAAGGGTGAGAGAAGGGTGTGAGTGTGAATGGACTTGAGGTCCACTTGTTCACCTAAAGGTGAGGCCATGAGGCATTTTGTATGTGAGCAAGGCCTAGTTGTATTCATAAACAACTTAATAAGCAAGAGTTTGTTCTTGTACTTTTTGAGTCTCTCCTCTCCACACACTTGATCTAGCATGAGCACCACGTTTTCTCAACATGGTCTTCGTAGGACCCCATACATCTGCATGCACAACATCTAGTGCATTTTTGCTCACATTTTTGTGCTCACATTTCTGTCATGTGGAAATATATGCTTTGTTTGCTTTCCAAATTGGCATGCTTCACATATTTTCTACATACCCTTTGGCAGCCCTGTCACAATTCCTTTAGTCTGCATAGACTTCATTCTCTGCACGTTCACATGTCCCATTCTTTAATGCCAATTATCTGTGTCTGCAATAATTCCTGAACCATTTGCAAACATCGTAGCACTCACTTCAGGCATGTTTACATTCAATGCAAACATCGCAGCACTCACTTCAGGCCTGTTTACACTTCAGGCATGTTTACATTCAATGTAAACATTCTCCCCACTTTGTTGCCTTTTGCAACCAACCTGCACTTGTCTTTAAAGTCTTCTCAACATAACCACCATCAGGGTTAAACTGAACCTGAAAACCCTGCTCAATCATCTCGCCAACTAAAACCAGATTCTTTGTTATGTTCGGAACATGAAGTACATTTGCAAGGTACTTCAGTTTGCCATCCTGCATAGACAATGGCACATCTCCAACATGGGCAATTTGATGAGCAGTGTCATCCCTTGTTTCCACAAAACCTGATCTTTCAAGGTTTTTCATCTCCTTGAACCACTTCCCATGACTTGTCATGTGGTTTGAAGCACCTAAATCAACGTACCATACATCATCTTTATGTGGTGCTTCAACATTTTCAGACATGGCATTAACAACATGCTGCATAACAAATAACCTTTCATTATCCTCATTGTTTTTGCTCGATGATGCGTTGTTTTACTGTAGTTTTTCATTTTGCATGTCAGCCTGCTTCTTATAACAATCTGCCTGCACACATGTCTAGGCTTACCACGATAAAAGCATCCACGTGTATCATTATACTACCTTTGCCAATTTCCACGACCTCTTTGACTCCCCCTGCCTCTGAATTGGCCTCTTCCACCTGTGTGTTGTTGTTATTGTGAATTCTGGGACTGTTGTTGTTGTTGCTGCTGGCCATAATTCTGATTACCTATTCGGCCACCTCCTTGGCTACATCCATGGCCTCCTCTACCTCATCCTCTTCTTGAACTTGTGTAGAAGGCCTGTTGCTCTGAGCTCTTTTTGTTTTGTGAAGATTGTTGGTCTTGACCCAAGCACTTCTGCTCTATAATCAACATTGACACCAAATCTATGAAATTGGGAATGTTTTCCCGAGTCTGAATAGATGTCTTGAATGCCTTGTATTATGGCCCGAGACCACGTAGACAAACTTCCACCTTATCATCATCATCCACTGAAATGCTAATAAATGCAAGGGATTCCACAATACCCTTGATCTTCAATGCATAGTCTTTTATAGACATACTCTTTTTCTCCACAGTATGAAGTTCATTCTTCAACTGTATCTTTCGTGCCTTGGTATTCATTTCATAGAGTTTTACCAACGTGTCCCACGCCTCCTTGGAAAACTTGGCATCCTGTATGTGCCCAATCATGGTGTCCTATGTATACTAATAGTAGAGAGCCAATACATAACTTTTCTGGCTCCTTGGTTCCAATCCTTGAACTCTTTCACATCTGCAGTAGTCAGATTGATCTCCCGTATCTCCGGTGCCTCTTCATGCTCACCTTCTATGTAGTCCCAGTAACCCTTTCCCATCATGAAATTTGTCAACCTGAACCTCCAAGCATGGAAGTTATTCTTATCAAGCTTCTCAGCCACAATCTGGTTTATGCCATCATTTATCATCTTTCTTGACACACAAATTTACCAGAAACAGTACTCTAGTTTGTCCTGGCACAAACTGCTGCAACGGTACTGTACTACACTCAAATGTCATAACCAGTGACCTCAATGTGCATACACACACCCAATGGCAACTGTTGACCTCCTTGCAGCACACACAATGTTTGCATAACCAATCTCTCTTCCTGCAGTTCTTAAAACAAACTTTTGCAAAGAATTGATGACTTACCCTGCAGTGCTCGAAATCGCGTGCTTTCCGAAAAACGGAGGTCCTAACGCTCTCGAAACACGTTTTTGGCACCAAAAATTTTGTCCAATGAGACGGTATAGTTTCCCTATAGCTTTACTCCCGTGAAGAAAGCTCCTCAATCAGAGATCGTTTGCTGGTGCCTCCCGTAGAGCTCCCGACAAGGGTGTAGTCGCCAACACAAATAGGGAAGAGTAGATGAAGCTCTTACCCTCATACCGCTTCCTGTGCTTCTATTGCTTGCAGCTCAGCCCTTAGCATGAACCAAGCTCTGATACCATGAAAAGATGCAGGGGAGAAGAGAGCTTGAGCTCTTGCAAGCACACACACACTCACAAAACCCTAAAAGAGAACACACAAGGTGAGAGGCTGAAAATCTTCTTCTTCTTCACACAACACTCAACACACCATATACAAAGATAAGAGCACACTTAATATGAAAAGGTACTAAACCAAATATATACTAGGGTTCTCTATAGTGTGAACCCAACTAAAATGAGCTGGCGCTATAACTATGCGAGTCTCTAGAACGGTTGTTACACAGCCTGTCATCCCACTCGCCGCATATCACCCATGATCTCACCAACCATGCCAATGGTGTAAGTGTGGGGCCTATCCCCCAGGCGGGTCATCAGTGTCCACCGCCTCACTAGATGAGCTCGATATCTCAACAAACTAGTCTAAGTGTTCCATACCACATAGACGCATTGCACATACAGACATGAGATGGTGAAAGATATAAGACATAAATGTGTCTGGAGCAAGTATATGAAACCAATATCATGTCCCGTACCACCAAATTAATTCCATTCATCACTTCCTTCATAGTAGAAGTTTGAGCAGGAGTGGCCAGTTTCCTCTAAACTTAAATTTCGACACAAATTTCTTTATCTTCAAAATTTTTTAACTTAGTAAATTTGTAGTAATCTTAATGTTGAATCTATTAGGTTGTTACGTGATTAAAGTAATATAGGACAAATTTGAATAGTGTATAAGAAAAAGTAAATGTATGCATACCTTGGTGTTTTGTTATATTTTTTATCGTGATACCCTCTTTCTTGAGATGTGAGTTTTTACGCTTTTATATACATAAAGAGTATAAGCTTAAAATCAATTATTGGCGTAAAGGTAGCACTAATGATTAATGCCAAAATTTTAAAAAAACTTGCTTTTGCTAAATAAAAATAACAATTGAAGTAACACTAGTCATCTCATAAGAATAAAAGACAAATTGATATGGGTATAAAGATAAACGGATACCAACCTTGAGATGAAAAGTTGTTTGATATCAAAAATAAATTTAACCATAAAAATGAATATAAGAAGTTGAACAATATTTACAACCCTCTAATGGTGCGGGCGTGGTTAGGTACAATTATTTTCTTGGGGAGTAATTTGGTTCTAAGGTAATGGAATCGAGCAATAAACTCTTCATTAGATACCGAAAGAGCATCTTCTATACAATATCCACCACGAATGATGTTGATCTGTTTGAGGAGGCAACAAAATTATACGTTTAGGAGTAAAAACTGTAATGTTGCCAATGCGTATGAAAATAAAACACTCTTCATGATCATGTGTCTAAATCTTTGATCATTCGTCATGTTGTTTGGTTGTTGAATATCTGTTAGTAAATGTTGAAATATAGCACGATTTCGTTCGGATAAATAAACTAGGCGGCTACATTCTGCCATGATTCACAAGAGCTCCAAAAGGTGGATAAGGGTCGTGAGGTGATGGTCGAGTCATAATGCTATAGACATAAATGTTTTGACATAAGAAATTCTAGTTGATGCGGTGTTTTACAACTAATTTTGGTCTCATTTTTGTAGTTTAATACAAAACTTTAATTAGGCTTTGACCTAAAGCTTTTGAAAGCTGTATAACTTAGCAAAAAAAAAAGTTTAGGTATTACATAAAGGTTTATATATTCACAATATAATATAAAGAATCTTTTTAATTAGTATTATAGTAGAGAAGCTAAAGCTTTTTAACAAAGCTATTTCAAGGAGCTTCTCCACAAACAGGTAACAGCCGACGTGTTAGGGTAAGAAGAAGAAGAAAAAATAAAAAAAATTGCAGTCAGCGTGTAAGAGGGGAGTCCTTGTTAGCGTAAGGCATAACCAAGGGTTAATTAAACTTAACCATGGCTAGTAAAGAGGTTTAGTTTCACGCCTCTCCCAGCATAAAGTGCCTATGAGAGGAGATTCTAATTGGCAACGCCATCGCAGGCGAACACGAAAATGCTTCTCTCTCTTTTTGTTTTTTTTAATTTAAATAAAGTATATATATATATATATAATCCAAATTCTTTTTACATCCTCGTGGACAAACGACCAGCGCTTAGTGCTCAACTGAGAAGAAGAACAGAAAAGTGAAAAAGTAAATTTTGAAAAAGAAATCTTTGCACAATTCTCACCCATGGATTTTTCTCTGTAGGGCAGGGGTTTAGCAATTGAACTATGAGACTAATTTCTCCTTCAGAAACTCATTCAATCCATATGGCTCGATCATATACAGGTTATAGATTTAGTAAAAAAGACAATATTAGATAATTTGGGAAAAATCTCATACTTTGGGAATTACCTTTTCAACATAGTTTTGGCCATATCTTGAGCATATTAACTCCGAATTTGTCAGACATTATAGATTTAGATTCTACTCTTAAAGATATTTCTAATGATATGTCACATGATGGGGTCAAAAGCTTGGATAGGTTCACCATGATCCCATTTTTCAAATGGGAATGGGATTTTTCCCAAATTATCTAATATGGTGTTAAAACCACTTTTCAAGTAGAAAGTAGTTTTATGGTTTTCTGTACAGTGGTTTTTCACTCCCTTATCCTTTGGTCTTTGCCATTTGGATAATAGATGCAATTCTTTTGAATGAAGATTTTAAGCTTTCAATTCTTATCTCCATCTTCCTAGATCCAGCTCTCCTCTCCGATACCTAATACCACTATCTCACGGATCTAATTTTCTAGGACGAAAGAATTTAAAAGAAACTTGCAAGAATTGATTTAATTCAAATAGCTCATCAATACCACATGCTCAACACTTTCAATAATTGAATACCAATTAAATAAAAGTAAATAGGAAATAAACTATTAACAAGAGATAGGGATAGAGTGTACCACACAAGACAAGATTAGGTGCAATCTCCCCCCTCCAAGTGTGTATCTCCACTTCCACAACTTGAGTATTTAGAGAATTGTATTTTTAAAAATAGCCCAAGGAGCTAATGATAGTTGAGTGTACAAATTGGGCTTGCTTTTTTTCACTTTTGGGTAGTATTGCTTTACATAATATTAACCATATGAAAGTTCCTAAGGTTTGTACATATAAAAGAATTTGTCCAAATATAAATACTATTGGGCCTTTACACACATGAAATAACTTTTTGCACACTCACACATATATAATAGCCTTGTGCACACTCGTACATTCCATTAAGCCAATTCTTGCACACATTAAACAAGCATATTTTTCTACGATTATTAATTCATTAAAAAAATATGATTAAATATATACCTATAACACGAATAGGCTGGAATACAATGGATTAAGAGTGTGGTTAACCCTTAAGAAAAATCCTAAAGTACCCTTGAAGTGAGCACCTCCAAGATCTCCGAAATTACCTAAATTTGGGTGCAAGTTTGGACCTCTTCCCACTTGTAAAATAGGTGCTTAGAATATGTTGCTTTGGATCCTCCTTTGACTATAATACACTATATGTATGATGGATATAAGACTTTTGAACCATATTCTCATATCTCCAATGTCATATGGTGGTTGCAAGATGAGGTTATCTAGTTTCATTTAGTGGGCGCCCTTGGGTTTAGCCTGAAAACAGGCATTGTTTCAAGAAGAATAGCCAATCTCTCCTAGTTAGCCAAGGAGTTTCACTTCAAGTTCTTCTAATGAAACATCATATGCAAATTTGGGAACCTAAAACTATAATCTGATTGAATATCCAATAATTGAAAATCCCATTTTCTTTGGGAATCAAAATTGTATATAGGCCGTATCGGATTTTAGAGAGAAAAACTTGAAGTAGAGGGCAAGGGCACTTATACAGTAGATTGGCATTTGGGGGGTGAGACCTGAAGACAATAAAGTGCTTGCTTGGGTGTCCAGAAGGTGCCAACACCCCAAATCCTTGTCCATGGTGCATGAGAATGTGTTAGTGGGTGAATCAAGGTTTGACATTTGCGAGGCGAACGTGTCTTTGGGTGCTGGCCTTGCTGTCCCGCAAATGTAAGATCCTGGTCTCCACCGCGCAACGGATTCGGGATGCTAGCAGCGGAAGTAGCACATCGTGTGCGGGTAGGGGTCTCACACTTGGGGCCTCGCCCACGGATATCCGGACAAGAGACTAATCCGTCAGTTTGTCCAAAAACGAAACCGAAAAAACTTCCTTTACCCGGAAAGCACCACGAGCGATTCCACCAGGATAACTCTTTACTCTAACATAGTCAAGATCATTACTGATCAACTGATCTGACTGCACCTCTAACGGTACTTGGTCAAATCAAGGAAGAAACTTGCACTTGGATCATTGGGATCAACGCTTTTTTTCCCACCATCAAGAGGTACAGCCGTTAATTCCTATCCATAGAACAATTACTATCCGCCGGGATTTACTTCATCTATCGTAATAATAGAAATTAAATCTCGATTTACAGATCCATCAGTCCAGCCTAACCCCATCCAGTCCCATGGGTTAGCCAACCGCCCAACCACTGTAGTGATGGGATCCAATTAAGAATTTGGTTAGGTTTTGTCCTGGGTACCAAGGAAAAGAGTTCCATGGCCCCCTAGCTGGAAGTTCATGCAAACATAAAACTAGTCACACCACTTACACACCCAATATGAAATTGCCTTTTTCTTAGCATC
Organism: Cibotium barometz; assembly: GCF_041138505.1. Classification (NCBI taxonomy): domain Eukaryota; kingdom Viridiplantae; phylum Streptophyta; class Polypodiopsida; order Cyatheales; family Cibotiaceae; genus Cibotium; species Cibotium barometz. Next base: position 25,218,630 of record NC_141089.1, read on the forward strand.
AGCTAACTTTAAAACAATCCTTTAATGAAACCATTATGTCACTGATGACAATCCTCAAAGTCTCTGGTTGAATCCTTATTTCCAGTCATTCATTCATCGGTATACTTATGGCATCATTGGCAACCAGAACGCTCACCACCTGTTCACTCAGGGGCCTTTTCCATAGTTCCTAGCTCATAGTAACCGACAATATATTCATATAATAGAATGGAATCTCCGTGGAAGATCAGCAAGATCAACCCACAGATCCATATAAAAGAGCCGTGGACTCATCCATTGAGGACCAGCAAGGTCAATCAACCAAATCCATGCCCGGTTTCGGAAAACAACTCTTACTCCTTGTTCCAATATCTTCCACGACGCACGTGTGGGTATCTTCGGCAACCCAAAGCCCGAGCACCGTATGGTCAGCACCCTCTAGGATCCTTCACAGGTGACCTAGCGCTTCACTCATAGGCCGCTTCCTTGGTCCCTAATCCACCGTACCGGAAGCTCACCATTTAAATCAAACCGAGGCTGGTCAAGACCTCGGCCGACCTTGCTACGCGAGATGTCCTCCATTGACTCTCCGTCAGTAGTTACAACTTTATCAGTTCGGTCTTCATGACCTTAATCCTTAAGACGATCAAAATGCTTCCCCAGCATTCTTGACATAAAACAGTCATTTACAAACAGTCACAAAATACAGTTTCTATAACGAACTCTCGTCTTTCCACATTATCCACTCTCAGACCACATTACTTATTCCCTATTCCATTCAATGTATACTCATTCTCATCCATTCACTCATATAGACTACACAATATTTCACATACACATTCACATTCATTATTCTATATACATATCCATGTTTGTACGTCCACATCATACATCCAATTTCACATTCATACATACGCATCTACATGCATACATCTATTTTCACATCCTCATTCATACATCCACGTTATACATACATCCAATTTCACATTCATACATACGCATCTATATGCATACATCTATTTTCACATCCTCATTCATACATCCACATTCACACACATACATCTACATCCAAATCTACATCCATACATCCACATCCACATCTTCATTCACATTCACATCCATTCATACACATCTACATACATACATCCACTTTCACATCCTCATCCATACATCCACATCCACATACACACATACATCCGTATCTACATCCATACATCTATACTACATCCATTCTCGCCCTAACACATCCTATATACATCTTATCCCATCAGATACACTCTCTACCTTGTTCCATACACATGTTAACACAACTCATCTTAACACATTCTATCACATCTCATACACCTCTTATCATATCCTATCACATCTCATACACATCTTATCACATCTTTTCACATCTCATACACCTCTTATCACATCCTATCACACAAGCATCTTCTTAAGCATAAATTCAATTTGGTAGGAATTATACTTTTAGAATAAAAGAATTTCTCTTATACATCTAAGTTATGCATAAAATCCATTTATGAAGATCACACTTTTAGTATAAAAAGAATATCTTTTATGCATACCTCTATACATGAAATCCAATATGATAAAAGTAACGCTTTTACAATAAAATAATCAACTTTTATGCATACCTCTATGCATGAAATCCAAATATGATAAAAGTCACACTTTTATAATAAAATAATCAACTTTTATGCATACCTCTATGCATGAAATTCAAATATGATAAAAGTCATACTTTTATAATAAAATAATCAACTCTTATGCATACTTCTATGCATGAAATTCAATTGTGATAAAAGTAACACTTTTATAATAAAATAATCAACTTTTATGCATATCTCTATGCATGAAATCCAAATATGATAAAAGTAACACTTTTATAATAAAATAATCATCTTTTATGCATACATCTATGCATGAAATTCAATTATGCTAAAAGTAACACTTTTATAATAAAATAATCATCTTTTATGCATACCTCTATGCATGAAATTCAATTATGCTAAAAGTAACACTTTTATAATAAAATAATCATCTTTTATGCATACCTCTATGCATGAAATTCAAATATGATAAAAGTCACACTTTTATAATAAAATAATCAACTCTTATGCATACTTCTATGCATGAAATTCAATTGTGATAAAAGTAACACTTTTATAATAAAATAATCAACTTTTATACATACCTCTATGCATGAAATTTAAATATAATAAAAGTAACACTTACATTAAAATAATAATCTTTTATGCATACCTCTATGCATGAAATCTAATTATGATAAAAGTAACACTTTTATGTTAAAATAATAATCTTTTATGCATACCTCTATGCATGAAAATCAATTATGCATAATATAAAAATCAATTTCTCTATGATTACAATGAATATCTTCAATTAATATATGATGATAATTCCTAGAATATGGTTCTATGATGATAATTCCTAGAATATGGTAGGAAGTCCTCTTTTCATGCTTTGAATTAAATTATTTTATGCGTAATTTTTATAAAAAATTTGCCATAGCTCCGCTGCTGCTATGATTGATAAATCTCATTTTTTCTAAGGGATAAAGCTTATCATTAAGAAATAATTAGAATGATCCCTAATTGGATCAATAATCCATAATGGATTGAATCATCAATATTCATGAAATACATAAACTAAAAGCATAGAAAAAAAGCCATTAATTTGGTCTCAAGTATAGATTAATCTTGGATTAAGGATGATTGCTTACACTTTTGATCGCTTTACTGCTTGGTGTGTAAAGTCCCGAACTACTGTGTATATTTGCACTAACGTATATCTACACCCATTCATATTACTCTCCTCACTCCAAATTCTTCCCTCCTTAAATAATGGGCTGATCCGTCAACCATTAACTTGGGTGATGACAACACCACAATTCTATCTACACGTACTCCTACTGTTCACTTGACTCCCATCCTAAATGAGAGGGCTGATTCATTCTCTTGGAGTCTTTTAGAGTAAGCGCTCAACTACTTGAGGATGAATAGAGGATCAAGGCTTTGTAGAGACTAACTTGTCAATACTTCTAACTTTTGGTGAACAAGCATACAAGGTGCGATTATGTGGGTTAGCGACATGCAATGTTATGCGAGGTACGTTGTGCAATGTGTGAGGTACAACATGCAATGTGCAAGTTGGTGTGACTGTGGTATGTAGCTTGTAGCATGATGCTTGGTGTGCAATGTACAAGGTGAAATGCATGGTGTGCAATGTACGAGGTAAAATTTACATGGTGTGCGAGCATTCGGAGTAAATCTTCCTCTTCTCCTCCAAAAGGCTATGCCACCTTGTGCCTACTCCTCCAAATATAAATGAGAGTAAAGAGTTTCTTCTACCAGTGGACTCTCACAAACTCTTTCACAATCCCACACTTCATCCCCTACCTCCTTTTTTACTCCTATGCACATCTTCCTTCCAACTCTCTAGCTCCATTATATACCCATGTCCATGCTTCACTCCACCTTGATCTTGCGATTTCATTCCAAGCCTCACTCCACTAAACTTATTCAATTAATTTGAGTCCACGAAAGAAATTAAATGTGATCGCGTTGAATTGAGTATCTCTTCCGGAGACGGTCATTCCATAGGATGGTTCGCTGTTGGGAACAATGCATGTCCAACGTCCATAATGCGGTGCCGTTGGACCCAGCTTGGGGTAGCGATCTGCGGGCTGCTTGATGTTTGATGTTTTGATTGAGAGGATGAGCAACTGGCTCCAAGGCGGCGATGTCAAGGATAGGCTCTATGCTTAGCATGGGTGTGAAGAACTTGAAGCAAACCTTGATGTGTTATGACCCTTAGATACTACGCGATGGGAACCCTTGTAGCACTAGTCCCTTAGAGCTTAGAGGCCGATGTGTTATCACCTTTAGCTACTGTGCGCGTGTGTATCTATATCTATAGAATCTGATAGATATGTGTGTGGTAATTGGTCACTAGTCCCTAGAGGCCCATATGTTATCACCATTAGTTTCCCTGATGGATTGTGTTATTGGCCGCTAAACAACAAGATTTTTTTCAATGATGAAATAGGATCCCATGATGTATTAATTGAATGTTATTTGAAAGTGTTGTCGACGAATTTCTTTCTCTTAAAGTGTGGAATTGGGAAAGGGATGGAATATCATTGTAAACCATTGTTTCCATAAGCTACTCCTCCATGAATAACACAATCTAAGGGCTTCTATTGGGCAAGTATAATATATACCGTAATTTTTAAAGTAGTCACATGTCTTTGAATGGTTTATATCCTTATCAAGCTATCTTATGAGTGTTTTAGAAAGGAAAAGGTCGGTAGAAAAAATATAAAATTACTATAAATGCCTATTTTTTAAAAGTTTCCTCCTTGAGGGGATATAAAGAGGAAATATGTATAAGTTTCTAAAATGCTACATCTAGGGGTACATAAGGTTGAGCCAGATTTTTAGGCATAGTTTTAGTTGGCAAGGAGATGGACGAAGGAGATGGACGAGGGAAAGTGCTATAAAGATGAAATGTGTATGTTTCCTCAAAAAAAGTCATGGATGTTGTGTATAATAAGGGTCTTTGGACATCTACGCATGGTGAAACCCGATTTTTATGTATAATTCTCATGGGAACATAGAAGGACAAGCAATAGTAGCTCGGAATGGACTTGGGCAAGCACGATTTAGTAGGTTCACTTGCACAGTTCACCACATGTCTAGGTTCTAGCTTTGATGTTGTGTAGAACATCACGCACCGTGGAACCGTATTTTTTGGTGCAATTCTTGTGAGTAGGGAGATGGAATGGGGATACTGCCCAAGAATGGATTTGGGCAGGTAGGATTTCTCTAAATTAGCATGATTACTTGCACTTTTGACCGCTTTACTGCTTGGTGTGTAAAGTCCCGAACTACTGTGTGTATTTGCACTAACGTATATCTACACCCACTCATATTACTCTCCTCACTCCAAATTCTTCCCTCCTTATCTAATGGGCTGATCCGTCAACCATTTGAACTCTTTGAGAGAAAGTTCTCACTACGCAAGGATCCAATATTAACTTGGGTGATGACAACACCACAATTCTATCTACACGTACTCCTACTGTTCACCTCACTCTTATATTAAATGAGAGGGCTAGTTCATTCTCTTGGAGTCTTTTAGAGTAAGCGCTCAACTACTTGATGATGAATGGAGGATCAAGGCTTTGTAGAGACTAACTTGTCAATACTTCTAACTTATGGTGATGAAGCATACAATGTGCGATTATGTGGGTTAGCGACATGCATTGTTATGCGAGGTACGTTGTGCAATGTGTGAGGTACAACATGAAATGTGCAAGTTGGTGTGATTGTGATATGTAGCCTGTAGCATGATGCATGGTCGAGGTGAAATACATGGTGTGCAATGTACGAGGTGAAATTGTCATGAGAATATATTTTAAGTCCTCTTTAAGAATATTATTTTTCCCTCTTGAGTAATTTGGGGACGCCTAGGTTACTCTTGCATCATGCCGGCTAGGTTAATATCGTGGGTGACACCACTAAAATATTAATACGTGCGGTATATGACATATACTTAGGGCCGTCTATGATTATTTCAGTTAGGTTTGTATGACAGGGTGATTCCTGGGGTACTTACGCCTGGTAGTCATGAGTTGGTGATGATTTGCGCCTGTTTAATATTTGTGGGATTAATTTAATTATTAATTGGGCCTATATTTTCAGGTGATGAAGATTACGAGGATTGATGAATAATGTCGAGGAGAATGTTTCTTATGCGCATCATAGTTATTTTTACAAGCGTAGCTTGTAACCTTAGTAGTTGATTTTTCCATTTTGATACATTGGAAAAAATACATTTATAATGTTGAATTTATTAAAGCCCAAAGACTTTACCCTAGCCCCAATTTTTGGGACACTCTATTTTTGTTGTGGAAGAGTGTCGTGCTCTCTAAAAGCACACTTTGTATATTTTTGGGGGCTATGGCCTAGTTTTGGTTGAAAGCTAATAAAAATACTCTTGTGTGGGGAAGGCCACACACAAGGGGGGGAAGATTGCACCCAGCATGTTTGTCTTGGAGCTAAGTATTATGTTTGTTATGCTTTTGTTCCATTTATTTGATTTTGTTGAAACCTTCAAAGCATGTGTTTTCATGGTTGAATTTATGTGGTTAATTTCTCAAGTGTTCCACAAGCTATCCTAGAGAACGATTCCGTTTTCAGAAATGTACATGGTGTGCAAGCATTCGGAGTAAATCTTCCTCTTCTCCTCCAAAAGGCTATGCCACCTTGTGCCTACTCCTCCATATATAAATGAGAGTAAAGAGTTTCTTCTACTAGTGGACCCTCACAAACTCTTTCACAATCCCACACTTCAGTCCCTACCTCCTTTTTTGCTCCTATGCACATCTTCCTTCCAACTCTCTAGCTCCATTATATTCCCATGTCTATGCTTCACTCCACCTTGATCTTGCGATTTCATCCCAAGCCTCGCTCCACTATGTGTAGAAATTTGCATGCTTGACTTCACTCTATTCACATGTCCATGCTTCTTCACTCCACTCTGTATGTTTAAACATATACACTATTGTAGATATATAAAAACATAATGTACATACATATTACATTAACTATAAACAAATATTTATGTGTGTGTGTGTGTGTGTATACATGTATATATCATATATGTATATATGTGTGTGTGTGTGTATATATGTATATATCATCATGCATGTATGTGTGTGTGTGTGTGTGTGTGTGTGTGTGTGTGTGTGTATCATTACAACTAATACCATCCACTACAAAAAAATGGAGGTATAACCATGCCACTAGTAACCTGGAAACTTGGTGTTATTTTTGTAGGCTCCAAAAATCACCAACTTGGCTACTACCCCGACTATTGGCCCATCTATAGACGGACTAGGAACTGTGGTAGGCCTGCAAAACAAAAAAGGCATGGGGCTCCCCTTGCTTGCACTATATAAACCATGATGCATGTAAGGGAGCCCCGTATTTTTTGCTTGTGCCTGTGCAAGTGTGCAAGTGAAGGTGAAGACAACAAATTTACACAAGATAGGCCAAAACATAGACAAATTAAAGATAACTATTTTACACCACGTTAAGGCCAAAACATAGATTTCATTATGTAATCATTGACAAAGTACATTTTGGATTATAGAAAAAAACCATAATGACTTATTATAGGCAAAACAAAAAGATAAGAACATAATGGTGCATAAGTACCAAGCCTAGGAATTTGGTGCATAAGCACCAAGCGTAGGATTGGGAGTGGATCAATGTTATAGGTTACAATCAATAGGAAAAGTTTAACTTATTTTATTTTTTTCTCATTTTAGGATAAAGAAAGGCTGAAATTCTTAATGAAGAGAAGGGGGAAGCCTTTCCATCAAGGCATAACATCCAATTTCACATTAAAAAAAAAAAGAAATCAGAAAACCATAGAATAGAATTTAAAAAAAGTAGAATTTCTAACTTACATGGAGTTTTGTGAGCTTTCCTTTGGCTTGAGGGATTGAGGGTTCTACTCTTGCTTGGATCAAGAGTGGCCACCAATTCTTTGTAGAGGAATGTCAAAAACAAGCAAATTATCAAATAAGTCAATATTTTTGGCTCTGGGGAGGAGTAGAGTAACAGTGCATAAAACACTATTAAGCTTTTACAAAGGGGGAGGCTTCTATTATTAGGAAAAAGTGAGCCTCAAACCAAGCAAACTGATTCTAGAATTTTCCAGATCAGTTTGGTCAATTTTTAACTATTTTTGGGTCAGTTCAGCTTACTTTTTGGAACTAGACTTGAATTATGAGAGAGGAGAGATGAAATATCTCATTTTATTGATTTAAAATGGAAAGCAATGATGAGAAAAAAGGTGCCTCCTTCATGAGAGGGAATCCCCATTTTGAGGTGTCAAAAATCAGTTTTTTAACTATTTTCCTTGGTCCTTAGTCCACTCTTTATCTTATGTGAGTATTTGCTCGTTTTTGGGGAGGTTTTTCTTTATTTCTTCAATTTATCTCCTCCCTACATTTGGATTAATCTAATTGGTCCCTCAGAACCTTCATCCAAAATTTTCAAAAAATCTCCACCCTTAGGCTAAGGCCTTTTGAGCAGATTTTAATGTATTTCTAATGCACCCTAGAAAATTCTTTTTAAACTTCTATTTTGGGAAAATTTAGTTTAATTAGAAAGGATATTTTTCCATCCAAAGATATCTAAAAACTGAGTTACCTCTCTCTATAACATTTTCTCTCTCTAGGCCAAAACACGTAGAAACAAGATTTTTTATTATTTTGAAAAGTGGATTGATTACAGGGGAAGAAATTGGATTGATTTATTATTCTGAAAAGTGGAATTATTACAGGGGAAGAAACTGGACATCTTGAGGTACATAAGTCCTCGATTGACCTCTCCGCCCACCAACACTTTGGCAAAAGAAGACATTGAGCAAGAGGTAATAATCGACCTTTTACAACCTAGAAACATTTGTAATTATGTATAGGAAAATATTTTGATTTTTCCTTTGATTGCAGAGGGTGGTTGAAATTGACGCATTTGCTGGGAGAGGCGGTGGCAGCAGAGACCAGGCCAAGGTCCATGGACATGATGCTGCGTTGGCATACTATCTTGGTCGACTTCCTGTGGATGGCATCACCATTATCCACAAGGAATACACCCCTCAATCTGCCTTCACTCTCTTCTTTTTGAAAGCTCTCTCTAAGGTGCTCTGTGTAGCCTCTATGGCACAGAGCACCAAATGTATAGTTCTGATTAAAAAATCCCTTGCCTTCGATGTTTTTGGTTCTGGATTTAGGGGTAAGCTTCTTGCTCGTATAGGTATAGCCAAAAGCATAGGCATAGAGGATCCTCAAGAAATAGCCCAATCACTCCTTGAGCACACTCTACCCAATAATAAGAGAAGGAAGCTCAATATTGTAAGAAAGCTTTTGTAAAGATGATATATCACTTCTTATTATGAATACAATACAATTTTTGCAAACTTATTTTCATCAAGTATATCATTGTTTTTTCTAGTTTGTACCATCAATGTTTTTGTGAATGCATCAGAAATGACCCTAGGAGCCTGGGAGAGTAGTGCTAGAACAGTGCGAATTTTGAGCCTACACCGCTCCTGTAAAGCCCAAATTTACACTGTTTTGGCACAATTTTCCCAGCCCTTCAGGAGCAATTCTGATGCATTAGATGACAAATAATTTTTACACATAATTAAAGGTATTTTCATCTTGTAAATTACTGTTTCTCATACTCAATGTACTCAACTTGATTATGAATGCATCAAAAATGATTCTGAGTGGCTGGGGGAGCAGTGCCAGAACAGTGCAAATTTTGAGCTTGCACCGCTGTTGTAGAGCCCGAATTCGCACTATTCTGGCATAGCTTCCCTAGCCCTCAAGGAGAAATTCTCATACATTGAATGACAAATAATGTATTTTTACACATGATTAAAGGTATTTTTATTTTATAAATTACTGTTTTATAATTAATGTAAACTTCATCTTGAGTGGCTAGGGGAGCAGTGCCAGAACAGTGCGAATTTTGAGCCTGCACCGTCACTGCAAAGCCTAAATTCGTACTATTCTGGCATAGCTTCCCCAGTCCTCCAGGAGCAATTCTGATGCATTGGATGACAAACAATGTAATTTTACACATGATTAAAGCTGTTTTTATCTTATAAACTATTGTTTCTCACAATTAGTGTACTGAACTTCATTATAAATGCATTAGAAATGATCGTGTGAGTGGCTGGGGGAGCGGTGCCAGAACAGTGCAAATTTTGAGCCTGCACCACCGCTGCAGAGCCTAAATTCACACTGTTCTAGTGGCATAGCTTCCCCAATCCTCCAGGAGCAATTCTGACGCATTGGATGATAAACACTATATTTTTACACATGATTAAAGGTATTTTTATCTTATAAACTACTGTTTCTCACAATTAGTTTTCTCAACTTCATTATAAATGCATCAGAAATGATCCTAAGTGGCTAGGGGAGAAGTGCCAGAACAATGTAAATTTTGAGCCTACATCGCCATTGCAGAGGCCAAACTCGCACCGTTCTGGGCACAGCTTCCTCAGTCCTCCAGGAGCATTTCTGATGCCTTGGGTGACAAACTGGCACATGATAGACACTCTATGTTAAACAAACATGATGACACCGAGACATTGTAAGAGAAACTTAAAATTTTAATTATCAGAAGGTTAGAAATGAAAGCCGGATAGGCTTGTTACAAAGGGGGGTTTGAAACAAAAGAGTTGCTTCAAAAAAAAGGTTAACATCTAAGATCTCTAGATCGTGTCTCGCTCACCTCGAATGCGCCGAGCTAGTTGCATGTCCTTGGCAGTTATGGTAATCCTCTTTGCATGTATTGCAAGGCGGTTGTTGTCTTCAAAAAGACCAACAAGGTAAGCCTCGGAGGCTTCTTGCAATGCTTCAAGGGTAATCCCCTGCACACGAAACTCTGTTCTATATTGTTGGAGAATCTCCTTCATTGTGCGAGTGAAAGGGGCTCTTCTTATCAGCAACTCAGTGTTCCTCTGATAAAACTTGATTTCTTGTAGAGCCCTATGTCCCTGGCGCATCCTTCTCCTTGGAGCTCTCTGTGTTGTGTTAGTGAGTTGGCGAGATTGGGACTTCCTTGGCTTGAAGAGCTTGACCTTTCTACGCTTGCACGCACTTGCAGGAACCTTCTCTTGGTCTCTCACATAGTCTGAATCCTCCTCCTCCTGTTGCTATGTATCAAGTTCCTCCCGAGTAGGTAGGGGTCGCTATCCTAGTAGTAGGGTCTTGCCTTCTATGGTGCTTCGCAATGTAGGAATGTTTTCACCAACCTAGTCGAACTGCTCATCATCAGCCTCTCTGTCTTGATCTCTAGGGTGGCTGTATTCTGGGGTCTTCTTCAGACGCTTGCTCCCACTACAAGGGCCTGCATGTGTGTGCATTGGTGTTTCTGTGGGAGGAGGGTTGGTGGAGTCTGGTGATCCCATTGGGCGTGTCCTAGAATCCAAGGGGTCACTCTCTTCCGTGGTGTCGCCAGTATGTGGTCGTTGGGTGCCTTGCACTGTGTTTTGTAAAGGCATGGTAACACGTGCGGTGTTCTTAGTGTGTGCCATATCCATGTACGATTATGCTAACGTGGTGATGTGCTCGTGTCCTTACGTGGGTGTCTAAGTAGATCTTGAGCTCTCTAAAAAAGGGAAATGAAAATGAAGTGAGAGAAGGAACTATTAATAGTTTTTTTTAAGGGCAAAAAAAAAACCTAACTAAACTTATTTTCTTAGCCTTATTACATCTAGATTTATGTTGGTGTGTGCATAACCCAACGCTTCACTTGTCTCCTCATTCGTGCATGCCAAGCACCATGCCTATGGGGAGCATTGGTCTGCAACCATTCAAGCCAAGCATGACTTTTTGTAGCTTTGCGTGCCTCTTGCGCAACTTAGATTGTTGGGCCCTCTCCCTAACCAATACCCTTCCAAAGGTTGTGTGTTAAAACCAATTGAACATCTCTTGTAGATAGTTTGTACGTGTTCCTCCTGCAGAAGCTCCACCTCCATGTCTTGTATTTTTGAAATAAATCCCTCTTGCTTTATAATGTGATTTCTCCATCCCTTGGGTGCTCCGCATGTCGAGCGATCCATACTTGTTCATGAAATACACACCATGCACATAAACTATGTGCTGTACACATGATAATAGAATTTAATTAGAAAAAGTCAAGGTTAAAACACCAGTTTATTTTTTTACTGTACAACTTACCATATAGTGTGTTACTTTACTCTCTCCCCAAGCACCTAGCACACTTTTGGTGAATTCTATGATATGTTGTTGGATTGATGCTCGTTCTTGGACAGTTGTGCTACTTTGATTCATAATGCGAACCATGTTATTGAAATTTATCCAAAGCTATTTGCGCATAATTACAAGAGCTGGCATTGGACAATCTACATTTGTGGTGATTGCACATAGGTCTCTCTAGAGTCCCCAAGTCTTCTTTGAATTCTCTATGTTTGCTGGCTTCTCCAAAAATCTCCTTGCCTTTGATCCAGTCATGGGAGACCTTTTGAGCAACCTCGTATGACATACCAGAGGCCTGCTTATTCACTTCAATTTTCACATTTCTGCCATGGCAACCCAGAGAATTCAAAAGATGCTCTAATTTACCAACGGCTATAACTTTCCTCTCTTGCGTAGGCATTGTGAATGCATAATCGATATGGCACTTAAGCAATCGATCAAAGATTCTCATGATTTTATGAAGTGTGCAAAATTGAAAATTCTTTAGTGGAAAATTAATGATGGGGCTCCAATTTGAATTCCTGTTTAGTTCTCCTAGCATATTAGGAGACATGACACCTTCGATCCATCTTGCATTTGGTTGTTCCTCATCTTCATCAATCAATTGACTCGGTTGGATGTACTGCATCTTCTTGTTGCTTCCCTTTCTTGGGACCTTTCGAGGCATCCTATCCACCAATAGAACCAACCTTTTGTTTACCTTTTCCATTTTTCTTTTTCTGCCTAGGAATATCAATCTGAGCATTGCAGTATGGACAAGGCCATCTTGATGTCGTGCCTTGAGCACAACCCATCATGCATTTAATTGTCTTCAAATCTCCCCCAAGATGCCAATCCACCTTGAACTTTCCTATGTTTTCTACATCTAAAAGTTGACCATCAATTTGCTTTTTTATTACATCTGTTATTTTTCAAGTACTGGCAATGCTCCTGGAGCAAAAGAAAAAGATGTTACAATTGTGGCCGAGGAGATTGAAGAATATGTAGACATCAATGTTATTGTTCATGCAGGTAAGGCCAAAAATTGACATTTAATTATTAACATTCCTATCAAGATTGTGAATAATATATTTTTAAGTGTTGATTAAATAGGGAAGAATACATAATTTTCAATCACCCCACATGGTAAAACAATTAAGAATAACTCAATTTTACAAAAAGAAACTTATGGTGGAGCTTACTTCGGGAAAGCAACACACATGTAAGTAGTATGTCAAGAAGATATCTTTCATCATAGGTGACCTCAAGTCAAAAGTTGATTTCCATGTGTTGGTTTTGGGAAGATATGATGTTATATTAGGGATCGATTGGTTAGTGCCTAGAAATGCCAAGATATTGTGTCGTCATGGGGAGAAGCAGATTTGCATGATTAGAGATGATGGTAAAGATTATTTCTTATAGGATCAAAGATGAGATATAGAATTTAGAATGCTATTTGCTTTGCGAGCACAGTAAGAAAAGGATTCCATGTAATATACTATTTGCTTAAATAGTAAGTTATCATTATGAAGTTATTAAGTGTAGGTTGGAAAATCTATATCTATTGTGGAGGTTGCAAGTCCATCAATAGAAAGATTATGTAACCACATTTGTTCGTAAAGTTTGAAAGTGTTTTGCTTTCTAAGGTCCTTAATTGAAGAGAGAATAGAGAATCACTCTCTTGTGGAAGAAATTTGAGTAAGTCTAAAGCTACAAGAAAAGTCAAAATAAGAGTTTGCAAATTATTTGATTACCTTAAAGTTTAAGACAATGTGGCGATAATATTTTTCATGTCATTTATTATTATTTATTAAGAGTTTGCAAATTGTTTGATTACCTTGAAGTTTAAGACAATGTGGCGATAATATTTTTCATGTCATTTATTATTATTTATTAAGTTGTGATTCCATTTAGAGTTAAATTTTATAGAATTAAGACTAGTATATTACTCTCTTACTCTAGAGTTTAGGAGGCCTACTAAACTCTAGCGTATACATAAGTAGCTTAACACATAAGTATACTTACTCTCTTACTCTAGAGTTTAGGAGGCCTACTAAACTCTAGAGTTTAGGAGGTGGCCTCCTAAACTCTAGAGTCTAGGAGGCCTCCTAAACTCTACTAAACTCTAGCGTATACATAAGTAGCTTAACACATAAAATCATTTATCCAAGATAAGATCTATCAGAGATATAAATAAAACAAAGCACAATACTCAGAGAAACGAATGCTATAATATTGAGAGTCTAATTGTTGATTGTATCCAAGAGAAAGGTAAGAAATGAAGAACCAAGTTAAGACCTTATTAGATCGAGTTAAGATCTTAGAAAAGCAAGTTGTCAAGTCATTAATTGAAGAAATTTGAGGACGAAGACATATGGATATGTATAGTTTTCTTGAAAGACAAAATCATAGGACTTCTCAAGAACTATATTAAGTATAATAATTGAATTTTACAAAAACTATTTCTCAAGGTCTAATGATTGAGGATAAGATGTTTTTATCGTAGAGAGGACAACGATTTCTTAACGGGCAGAGAATGTAACATACCTCCTAGTTTAAATAAGTTATGATTAAAGATAATCTTAAGTTTTGGATGCTACAAATTTCAATAATGAATTTCAGCAGGTTTTCAACAAATTTTAGTAGCAAAAATTCCAAGTGTTAAAATTAAGTGAAAATTTAAGTTTGAAATTTTTATTATCTAATATGCTCAAAGTATGCCTTTAAGTGTGTATGTAGACATGTAATTCAAAATTTCATGAAAGACTAAAACATAATCTATTTCTGGAGTCCACTTTCACATATAACCCATTTTGATGATCCGGTCCACGTAGGGTGTAGATAACCCACATTCTAGGAATTTTGCTTACCCACATGACTAGTTTTTGATTATTGTTCACAAAGTTATATCTGATATAGGTTGTAGCCTTGCTAACAAATTCGAGAGGCTGGCCAAAGCTGCAAAAAGCACTTCCACAACTTCTGGAGAGTAGACATTGATTCCAATCACTCAAGACATCGTCAAATATATCGGTAAAGTATACAAACGCTCTTTTATTATTTTGGTCTAAATTCTTTTGAGATTAAATAAATAAATCGATAAGCATGTATATGAGAGAATTTGAGTCAACATATGGCACACTTAATGATGCATATTTCTTGACTTTATTAACTATACATGATTACCTTAGTCTATATGACTCAGAATAAACACTTTTGGAGTTAAAGAATTAGAAGATATAATATTTGACTAGGTTATGACTACATTTTAAGTTTAACTTTCATTAGGGGCTATTTTTTAAAGCGTTAGTGTGTTTAAAATCAAATGTTGAGGTAAACACAAAAGTTTTAGAGGACAAGAAACTCTACAAAAGTGTATGAGACTCTAGAAGGCCAAATCCCTTTTGTTTTTGAGTTATTCGAGTGCAAAGTGGGGCATTTGACAGTTTTTGAAAATTTTATTCTGAAAACACAACTTTGGCCATTTTGAATGCTCTCAAAAGGATCTTTGAATTCATTTTTAGAGAACCATCACTGAAATATGTTTTATAGAGCATTAGAAGTCCTAAAACTTTGTAGTTTTCACTTTTCTCTAATTCTAAATAGATTGGAAGATATAACTCCCCCAAAGAGACCAGTTATCAAGCTTTACCTTAGAAATTGCTATCAAGATTGACTATCTTATCTATATAGACCACCGGCGGATGGACTAATGCATAAGCATAGTAATGACTTAGCTACAACGACTAGAAATGATCTCGTTGGGGTTAGTATGTGCTAATTGATCATGTTAAAAACAAATATTCCCGTATGACTTGAAAGAATTAAAAGAATAAGAGAAGTTAAGAACTATTTGAATTAAAAGCTTGTTTTTATACTTGAACTTAATTTCGATCGATTTGAATATGCATGCCTTGAAAGATTATGGACTAGAGATGAGTGTAAGATGATATGTATGACTTTTGATTACTTTATTTTGGAATCAATGATTGATATGCATGGGTATGACGAGACTCAACATGAAAATGAGATTAAGGCCAGCATTAGGGGAAGGTTGAGGTCTATAGGGGCCCTTTAAGCTGCCATATTATGATTTTAATGACTTTTTGTTAAAATGTTAAGTTTCTTTGACTTATTCTTCAAATGGCTAGAAGTTTGAATTTCAAATTTTCCCGCCAAAATAGCATTCTTCCCTGGTTTATTCACTAGAGCTCCACAACGTGATCTAGTTGATTATATGAATAAATTGAGTGGGCAAAACCATACCATGTGACATATCTATGGAAAGAGCTCAGCGAGTAGATTCTGGATCTCTAATCTCCGACAATTTTTGAGCTCATATGTAGAAGTTATGGATGTCCAAAATTTCAAAAACTCCCCCCCCCCACTTTTTGGGAATGAAAAGTATAAAAAGGCATCTTCTAGAGAATCTTTTGTTGACCACCTTTAATCACCCAACATTTTTGTATACATGGCATCACATGATTGGCCCTTTTCCTTAATAACCTTTTAATCACATGGCATCTTAAAGGGCCCCTACTATAGACCTCAATCTTCCCCTAATGTAGGGAATGTCGGATTTGGAATGAGATTGATGCCCTCTCAGAGCCATGTGGTAGAACCTAAAGAGGATGAGATGAGATGTAGATGAACCCAGGATGACCGTGATGTCTAGTGTGGAGGTTAGGTGGATGACCATCGGAGAAAGCCCTACATTGGCTAGATTTTGGTCCCATTATGACTAACCATGTTATGGAGCATGGTGTGATGATGAAGAAATCTTTGAGATAGACACATACATTATGATTGATTGAGATGATAGGCTTTAATTGATAGATTATGTGAATGTTCTTTTGAGATTCTATGATTCTTTTCTTATGTGATAAGAATCTTGGATATGGTATACATTCTTATTTTTCTATTTGAGAGGATTGATTACTTTCAATTAATTCCAATTGCACATTGGAAAGTTCTTTTTGAATTTTTGTTTCAGGGGAAATCATTTTAAACATTAGGAGGATTTTTATATTCAAAAATATATCAATTTTGAATTACCTCTCTTTAGACATTTTCTCTCTCTAGACTAAAACAGGGTAAAATAGGATCTTTCTTTTATTTCAGAGAGGGGAATAATTATAAGATCAAAAGGGGAGGCTCTTACACCTGTACACCTCAAAAGCTGGAAGGAGGAATCTTACACTTATCTTTTAGTGATATGGTTGTAGAGAAGAGAAGAAGTTATTAGAAAATTCAGCCATGATCCATCTGTCTCTTGTGTCTTGCACTCTCTTGTATTTGTGTGTTTTCTTGCAAGGAACTCAAGCTCTCTCTCTCCCTTATATTCTAGTTATGGTATTAGAGCTTCAGTTTATGTGAGAGATAAGGAGGAAAGAAAGAGGCAATAACAAGTAAGAAAGGAAGCGGTACATGGGTAAGAGCATCATCATCTCTTTCCCTTCTTGGTTTAGGTACAACTCCCCTTGGTAGCTTCGGGAGATACACATCGCCGATTGAGGAGTTGTCATCACGGGCTTGGAGGTTCCTATGTGGTATGTAGTACTTTTTACTGTTGTTTTGCGGCCAGATTCGCATTTCGGGCATGTTTTGGTCTCTGTTCTCTTGGTAGTTTCGGAAAGTTTTGGTTGAGAACAGCCTCTAGTCAAAATCTAGTTACTGTAGTGAAATAGAGCATTTTGGGAGTATAGACAAATTTTTCACATGTACTTTGGTCAAATCTCGTGACCTACGGGCAGGGTGTGCTAAAGATACTATTGTGTTACAGGTTGCATACATAAATTGTCTATTACAATTTTTTAATTATTGTAGGAAAACATGTCTAACAGAATCAATCAGATTATTAGTGAGAAGTTGAAAAAGAACAACTTCCATGCCTGGAAGTTCAGAATGACCAATTTCATGATTGGTAAAGGATTTTAGGACTATGTGGAAGGAGACAATAAGGAGTCTCTGAAGTTGTCTAAAGAGAATACCACTCTAGCAGAAATAAAGGAATTTAAGGATTGGAATGAGGGTGCAAGGAAAGTCACAGACAAAATGATAGGACACACACAAGATTCCAACACTCCAGCAGTTGCATGGTAGAACCTTATGTAGATGTTCCAAATAAATACTAAGGCAAGGAAACTATAGCTAAAACAAAAGCTGCATATAGTGGAAACGAAAAGCATGTCTATTAATGAATCTCGGGGATTCACTATATGTAAACTCTCTATATCACGTGCATTCAAGGCCTAATTTAAAAACCCCTTATCTGTAAATTTTTCATGAATAAAACACACCCTTTTTCTATTCAATCTATAAATACCCCCTTTAAATGGTACCCCTCTGTATGTAAATAAGGTGTAAAAAAGGGATTTAAAAAACCCCTTATGTTGAATCCACATGCTATGCTTACATATTTATGAGTGACCCCCCCAAATAATGAATATGCTTTAAATATCAAGGGCATTGTTGAATCCCTTAATTCTATCAATGTACTTGTGGAGAATGATGATTTGGTTAGTGTCTGTTTTGAATGGGCTTGGTTAGTGTCTGTTTTGTTTGACAGATGGTTAAGCAGGGTATGCAAGTGAGGTTTAATCCTCAAGGATATTTTGTGAAAGACTTCAAAAATTAGTGTTGCTTGGTTGTAAAGGGTAACACAAATGGCAGGATGTTTATTTCGGATGTGAACATACCTAAAGTAAAGGTAGCCATGTTTGCACATGGAACAGATGTCATTGCAGATATTGATGTATGGCACAAGTGCATTGGTCATGTGAATGTACAGTGATTGAAGTCTATGCACGCCCAAAATATTGTTGTAGGTTTGCCAAAGTTTAAGGTTGATGGCATGCATAAAGTATGTGAATCATACGAGCTTGGTAAGCAGGCCAAATATGCTTTTCCACATGAAAAGCATGTCAGTGCCAGGCCATTAGATTTTATACATTCAGATGTATGGGGATTGGACAAGACTGTAAAAATTGTAGGTTGTAGTTATTATGTTACATTCATTAATGAGACCATAATAGGAAAGTGTGGGTTTACTTCAAAAAAGAAAAAAGTGAGGTGTTTTCTCACTTTCAGAGATTTAAAGCCTTGGTCAAGAAGGAAAAAGAAATGGAAATAAAATGCTAGAGATCAAATGGAGAAGAATATTTCTCCGATGAGTTCAATGATTTCTTGAGAAAGTAGGAAATCAAGAGAAAGTTTACGTGTACGTACACTCCGCAACATTATGGTATTGCAGAAAGGGAAAATATACACATTGGAGAAGTGGCACGTGTCTTGATGGATGAAAAGAATATTCCACATTATTTTCAGGCAAAAGCAGTAGCAACTACTATGTACATTATGAACAGGACACCTACTATAAGCTGTTCATCGTATGACACCCAAACATAAGTTTACAGTAATATTGGATGTATCTCACTTGAAAGTGTTTCGGTGTATTTCATATGTATATGTCCCTAATGAAGTAAGAACAAAATTGGATCCAAAAGAAAAGAAATGCATCTTTATTGACTACATTATGGAGAAAAAAGGTTATAGATGCTATAACCCTACCACTCGTGAGATGTGAGAAAGCAGAGATGTTGTTTTTGAGATGCAATGAGTAGTTGGTATGCACTGGCATTGAAGAAAACACAAGATGCAGATGTAAGGACTGTTTATGATGAACCACATGTAGAGAAGTAATCACAGATTCTTAGTGGACCTTGAGAGTCCTCTAGCAATAGATCCAAGCTTAGCCCATGTTTAGGCATGTTGAGGATAGTTGTTGGTACACAAGTATCATGCAAAGGGAAGGAAAAGGTAAATTAACCTTTTTTCCCTGATCTATCAGCGGGTCACTCATATGTGGTGATGGTGTCTCTAGCGGCTTTGAGCAGAGCCTTGATGAGGAGCTTGGCATTCCGTCTATGGTTACTCCTGGTGTAAAGAGAACCAAGACTGTTTTTAGGATAGGTAGTGATCCAAGTGTACGCAGGTCTACGAGGCTTAGGTACCCTATTGAGACAAGTTGAGATATTATGAGTATATATTCCATCAGTATGCCTACATGGTTAAAGAAATAAAAGAAATTGAGCCTAGTTGTTTTGAGCAGGCACTTGGAAATAAGAAATGGGAAGATGCCATGAATGAGGAGATGGTAGCATTGGAAGCAATTGCAACATGGGAGTTAGTGCCTTTGCCTAGGAAAAGAAGGAAATTAGAAGTAAGTGGGTGTATAAAGTCAAGCATAATGTTCATGGTTCTATGAGAGCAGGTATAAGGCAAGATTGGTTTCCAAGGGCTATGCACAGACTTATGGCATTGACTATGAGAAGACATTCAATCCGCTTGCAAGAATGGAAACCGTGAGAGCTATCATTGGCTATGGATGTAGCAAAGGGTTGGTCTTTACATCAAATGGATGTTAAAAAATTCCTTCTTGTATGTGATTTGTAAGAAGAAGTATACATGATACAGCCACTAGGTTTTGAGAGTAATGCACACCCATATTTTGGGTGCAAAGTATGCTAAGCCTTGTATGGCTTGAAGCAAGCACCAAGAGCATGGTGAAACAAGATTGGGGAGTATCTTGTTTACCATTGGATTTCAGATATCCAATGCAGATTTTTCACTTTGTGTGAAAAAGACAAATAGAGGGATCATGCTATTAGTCATCTATGTGGATGACTTGATTATCACTCGTGATAGTGATGCTGAGATACATGATCTCAGGAGGCTTTTGAAGAAAAAGTTTGAGATGAAGGATTTGGATGAGCTGCGGTATTTCTTGGGCATAGAGGTGGTGAGAGAACCTCATGTAATTTTGTTATTATAGAGGTAGTATGGTTAGGACATGTTGTCCAAGTATGGTATGATAGGCTGTAAGCCTATTTCAGTGCCATTGGAGTAGAACACAAAGCTTTCTACAGATATAGGTGAGCTTTTTAGAGGACCCCACTTCGTACAGGTGCATAGTGGGTAGCTTGATCTACATAATCATTACTAGGCTAGACTTGAGCTATGATGTTTGAATTGTGAGACAGTTTATGCAAGCCCCTAGGAAGCCACACTTGGATGTAGCTAGACAGATTCTCATGACCATATTAAAGTCAAGAGTTTTTTATGGACTTTTCTATGAGGTTCATATAGTGATACTACTACATGGGTACACAGATGTTGATTGGGATGGTAGTGTTGGAGATGAACGATCTACCAGTGGTTTGATGTTCTCATTTGGGAGTGTTTTTGTGAGTTGGAGCAGTAAGAATCAGCCAACACTTGCCTTATCGAGTACAAAGGTAGATATAGGGATGCTACTATGGTAACTTGTGAGGTATCCTGGTTTTAGAAGCTACTTGGTGATATGGGTGAGCGTGTGGATAGGGCAATTGTCATTTATTGTGACAACATGAGTAGCATACGGTTGGCCAATAACCTAGTATGCCATGCTAAAACAAAACACATTGAGGTACACTATCACTTTGTGCAAGAGAAGGTTCTAGTAGGTGATGGTATATGTCAACACATAGAGGATCGTGTGGTTGAAATCTTCACAAAGGCATTAGGCATAGAGAAGCTCCACAGGTTTAGAAGCTCAATTGGAGTGCAGTGTTGTGTAGAGTTGAGATCGAGGGGGAGTGTTGAGATATTAAGCTCAAACGACAAACATTTATAACCCGCCTGGGTGATAACTTCCACACTTATATAACTAGAATGGTTGGTGAGATTATGGTTGATATGATGTGGGATGACAGGCTGTGTGACAACCACTATGGAGTACTAGAGTTATGGCATAGTTATAGAGTTAGCTCATATAGTTAGGTTCACACTATAGACCGAAAATTTTATATGTTGATGTAGGAGAGTACTTTTCCTTTATGTATGTACTTTATCTTTTAGTTATATGGTTGTAGAGAAGAGAGGAAGTTAGAATAAAATTCAGCCACCCAACCATCGATCTCTCTCTTATGTCTTGCACTCTCTTGTGTGCCTGTGTTTGCTTGCAAGGAACTCAAACAGACATAATCTTCAAATGTTCCCTGCATTCTCTTTAAAAAATTTAATTCTCTTAAGTCGATGTTTCTTAATTCTCAAAAGTACATAATCTCCAAATTCAAAAGATATTTCTTTATCTTTGCAGTTTGATTTCTTACCATATTGCTCTATAGTAGATTGTCTTACCCCACTCAAAATGCAATTAAAACCTACCGTGAATTAATTAGCACCTTTGATTTTATGGGAAAGTCTTGTAGTCGGAACAAGCAAAGATTTTTCATATATGATCTCGAAAGATGCTCGACTAGTATAGCTCAATAAGAAGTATCTTTGTAAGCAAACTAGAGAAGATGAATGTAGTTATCCCATGAACTAGGTTGTTGGGCATCAACATAGGCTCTAAGTAGATCCAAGATAGTGCTATTGATAACCATAGTCTATCCATTCATTTCTAGATGGAAAGTAGTGAGAAGTCTAACTTAGTTCCTATGTTGGAGGAAAGAGTGATCCCAAAATTATTGTGGAATCTAGAGTCTCTATCAGAAACAATCACTTTTGGCAAACCATAATGCATAAAAACTTTCTTGGTAGACATGATTATGGCTTGCTAAAGAAGTCATGTTTTCTGACAAGGTGAAAGAGGCTTGCTTATTGAGATGGTCCACTATAAGCACCGAGTCATGAAAAACGAGAACAAAATCATGCAAATGACAAAACTTCATTTTTTGGAAAAAAAATCTAAAAATGTAATTTTTAAAAAAAAAATAGAGACAAAAAACACACTTTCAACGCAAACATTTAAAAAAAATCACTGCTTTTGTGAAAAAAATGCATAAAACATTACTTACATTTTACTCTAAACCCAAAAACATCCAATTGAAAAAAGAATTATAAAGAAGAAGAAACTCTTCCAATCAACTAGGAGAGTCATTGTAGGTTTTGCTTAAAAATATCAATTAACTCAAATCCGTATACAAGAATTTCTATATCCTGCAAATTAAACATGTCCACACGTTGACGAATTCCACTTTTCTTTCCTTTTTTGCTTTGTTTAAGAATCTCTAGATCATACTTTCCCTTGAGAATGCATAAGTTTTGTACCAATACACGCTTCTAGACTGCGTGTTGTTGTACGTAGTATGCTATCCAGGTGGTAAAATTGACGTTATTTTTAGACCCAACATAATTTGAAACTCTCTTACATGGGGCTAGTGTATTGTCTAAGAAAATAAATTTTCTTTTTATACAAAGTTGATCCAATGGTTGAGTTTAAGTATATTTTGATATTGAGACAGAGGTAGGCATATGGAGTCTATGCCCTTAGAAGAGGCTTATTGAAAGAAACAATTTCTCTAGATTTAGATAGAAAACCAACAATCTAAATAGTAAAATATTTTAGATGGTAGGGAGTACTAAAAGTTATCAGTTTACTTTATTTTGATCTAATAGTTTGATTATGAGTTATAATCTTTGCAAAAACACAATTTTTAGTTTATAACAATTAGATTTTGATTCATGAATTTAAATGACAACAGTTCTCGTTTTGAAAAATTGATGGAAATTAGGATTCTAGAGTGTTGTCTTGTTGACAAAGTGGATTATGGAATCCAAAATTCTGTGAAGACTGAGGTTTCTATTGTGACATTGAAATTTTTGTTTTAAAAAAAGAGAAATTTTTGTCCATAATGAATAAAAAATTCACTTTTATTGGATGAAATTTTAGTCCGTCTCAATGGAAAAAAAATTCCGTCAAAAAATTCCATCGAATTTAGATTCCACAATCCACTTGGATTCTGGAATCCAAATTTCTATCGTCGGATTGAAATTTCCATTAAGGTGTGAGAAGTCCTTGGGTCGAAATTTCCGTTGGTGGCGGATTGAAACTTTCGTCGACAGAAATTCAATCCATCGAACGAAATTTTTTTCTGAAAATTTTCGGTGATGGACTAAATTTTTCGTCCAATAAAAGTGAATTTTTTGTTCATTATGGACTAAATTTATCTTTTTTTGGGTGAAAATTTCACTGTCACAGTAGAAATGCCAGTCTGATAAAAAATTGGATTCTAGAGTTTAAATTTTCATTAATTTTTGAAAACAAGAATTATTGTCATTTTTATGGCTCAAAATCTAACTGTTATAAACTAAAAACTTTGTTTTAATTGCAAAGAATATAACTCTAAATCGAATTGTTATATCAAAATAAAGTAGACTAATAAATTATAGTACTCACTACCATCTAAAATTTGACCTTTTGGATCGTCAGTTTTCTATCTGAATATAGAGAAATCATTTCTTTCAATAAGCCTCTTCTATGGCCATGGACTCCATATACCTACTTATATTAACATCAAATATATGCTCTAATTCAATGATTGGGATAAAGTACAATGATTCCCAGGATGAAGTTAGGTAAACTCTTGTAGAAGAAAAAACACATTTTTCTAATTCTAAGTAAAGAGTGTATTATACATTACTACATAGACATGCGTGAATTATTAGTAGTTTTAAAGAATATTATATCTTTTCATGGACCTTGTTTTTTGTATTTTGTTATTTGACATGAAAAGTGAAAAAATTTTCACCTTTAAATTAATAATATGCACATTTTTTTAAAGAAGTTTGAAACTATGCTTATTTTGCAAAAGTTATAGAAACATTTCTCTTTAATGTCTCCAAAAGATTGTAAAATTGATCAATATTTAGGACTAGTGAAAAATCAAGATAGCCTTGCAAATGAAAACTCATGAATGAATCATTAACATTTTTCATGACTCAATTTTTATAGTCCAAATCATGTCATTATGATTGTTTGTAGTAGGCAAACCCTTAATGAAGTCCATTGATATATATTCCTAAGTATTATTAGAGATTGGTAGAGTTGTGAGAAGTCCTTGGGTCTTACCTTTATAGCTTTAAATTTTCTGACAAATAGAACATTAAACCATAAATTTTGCTACTTCTTGTTTAAGATAACGCCAAAGGAATTCTCTAGAAACTAATTGCAAAGTAGCAAAAACACCTCGATGATCCCACATGTATGGGAGGTGATGCATTTCCTCCAATACAAACTGTCTGAAAGGTTTTGTAATAAATAATCTCTTCTAAAAGAAGAGGAAACCATTATGACACAAGTAATCACCAATAATAGGGTTCTAATAATTATCTTTAAGAATGATCCAAGCTTCGTAGAAGCTAGAGCCATGCTCATAAGACTCTCTGATAGGACTCAAGGGTCTACTCTTAATCTCACCGAGATGTTGTGGACACTAGGATGTTGTTTTTATTCCCTAGTTGTTGATATTGGATCATGGGTTGAAAACTATAGATAAATGGAGCCCATTTCATATATCGGGATCAAAAATCAGAGGTTGGGTCAACAAATCATGAATGCTATGTTGGTTAATTTTGATTAAAAACTCAAATCTCATTAAATAATACTTCCAAAGTCTTAAAGCATGAACAAAAATAGTTAGTTTCTTGTTATACGTACTATAATTTATTTCTATTGGTTTAAGCTTATGACACTCTCATAGGCAATGGGATATCCATCTTGCATGAGAATAGCCCAAAATCCTATCCCACTTGCATTAGTAACTACTACAAAGAATGGTGGTTTAAAATCTGGTAACCTAGGAACTAGTGCATAAGTCCAAGATTTCTTAAGCTCAATAAAAGAGGAATGGTCCTATCTGCAAGTGTAAGATACCACCAATACCGTCACTAGGGATAGGGAGGCACCTCACTCAATAAGATCAATCCTAAGCCATTGTGAGAGCTATCTCATCAGTGCCTCTCTTGGACAATCTGCTTTATAAGCGATCTCCATAGGGTTGGGGGTCCTACCTAAAATGTAAAGGATCTCTTTTCGATTTCTAGTCTCTCGTAAGGAAACACTCGACTCATCAGGTCCACCCAACCACTCGCATCCCAGTGACTAGAATGGTTCATCTATGAGATTTACCTAAATTAGGCATATTGTTTCACTGATGCAAATTATAACATGATTCATTTATTTATCCTTATGCATAGGTTCCTTTATCCCTTAATGAATACATCCTTTTCCAATCAAGTTAGCCTACACAAGAAAGAAATTCATCATAAAAAATAACTATAATTTCAAACCCTTGACATCCAAAGTTTCATCCATCTCTAATTCTTGGCTCACTAAGTCACAAAAACAATCTAGATCTTACAACCGTTGTGGTGGCAAAAGTCACTTTCGCAGAGTAGAACGAGAAGTGTCCCCTTCACCCTCTTCTTGATATGGGGACCTTTCCAACTCAGGCTTGTAACCAATAGAAAGATCCGCCGCCCTTCCCCGTGGTGGGTTACCCAACCAAGGTGGTTGACCCGATCTGTAAGTATTTCTAGAGCCGGTTGTCCCCGGTGGGGAGTACTCGGTTGCCCCAAACCGATCACTAAATAGATCACACCAGAATGGTTTCCCCAAAATTGATCTAGTCACAATGGTTACCCTAGGGGGAAGTCCCCTAGTTCACAAATTCATCATTCACATTTAAAGATCATGTTTTGTCTCAACATCTTTATGATACCAACATAAACAATTCCACCTTCGTACTCATGGGGAAAACTTTTTAGCAATAATGCAATGCATACATCTTCTTCCATATTTTAGTTCATGGCTGCAAGCTATGTAGTTAGGCTTCTCATTAGATTTAGGTGAGACTCAAGAGAATATCCCCTATTTAACTTAAGTTCAAAGAGTTGAATTAGAAGGTTGATATTTGAGCTCTTAGCTTGAGCACCAAAAAATGTGTCCAACTCTTCCCAATCTTCATTTGAAGTGCTTCTTCCATCTATGTGATGGATAAACTGATCACATTAGACCAAAGCTATGATGGTAAGAGATTTCTCATCCTTACTAACCCATAATGCTTCTCCCTTCGTGGTGTTAGGATTTCTTTCCTTCCCATTGGAAATGATGTTAGAAGTGGTGCACCACTCAGGAACCATGACCAACCTAAGGTCGAGGGATCTCTCTCTCTCGTATCTCGTACACCCACTCACACCAAAGGTGTGTTGGAGGGATGAGAGAGCCCCAAGGGTATTTGACCCTTTATACAAAGGTGTTGAACACCACTTTATGCATAATATGGGATTAAATGCTTCCACGTGTAAGTTGAGGAGGAGGAGCTTCATTCCAACACCCCCGTGAAGTTGCAACATGCACCAACCACCTTTTAGAGATCACCATGCATAGGCAATAAACTGATTACTTTAGACCAAAGCTATAATGGCAAGATATTTCTCATCCTTACAAACCCATAATTCTTCTCCCTTCGTGGTTTTAGGATTTATTTCCTTCCCATTGGAAACGATGTTAGAAGTGGAACACCACTCACAAATAACTGCGACCAACCTGAGGTTGAGGGCTCTCTCTTCCTCGTATCCCATACACCCACTCACACCAACAGTGTGTTGGAGGGATGAGAGAGCCCCAAAGGTATTTGACCCTTTATAAAAAGGTGTGAAACACCACTTTATGCATACACGTTTATGCATACACGATTAAATGCTACCATGTGTATGTCGAGGAGGAGAAGCTTCATTCCAACACCCCCATAAAGTTGAAACATGCACCAACCACCTCCTAGAGATCACCATGTATAGGCGAGCACCTAGCCACCCATCCAAGAGGTGGCACCCTCCCATTGATAGAGGAGTGTAGTTTTTTACACGGACTTGACCTACCATCGATATAAAGGAGGTTCGTCCGATCCAATCAACCGCGAGCAACACCACTACCTAGATTACAAGCAACACCACCGCCTAGACTTTGAGCAGCAGTGGGCACAAGGTCGTGATACCATGTTAGAAGTGGAGCACAACCTACAAACAACTAGGTCCAACCTCAGGTGAGGGGCTTTCTCTCCCTCATATAACATGCACCGAGTCACACCAAAGGTGTGTTGGAGGGATGAGAGAGCGACAAGGGTATTTTACCCTTTATACAAAGGTGTGTTGGAGTGATGAGAGAGTCCTAATGGTATTTTACCCCTACTTGGTCCAACCTCCATGTTAGAAGTGGAGCACAACCTAAAACAACTAGGTCGGGGGCTTTCTCTCCCTCGTATCACATACACCCAGTCACACCAAAGGTGTGTTGGAGGGATGAGAGAGTGACAAGGGTATTTTACCCTTTATACAAAGGTGTGTTGGAGTGATGAGAGAGCCCCAATGGTATTTTACCCCAACTTGGTCCAAAATCTGGTTGGGGGCTTTCTCTCCCTCAAATCCCATGC
Organism: Cibotium barometz; assembly: GCF_041138505.1. Lineage (NCBI taxonomy): Eukaryota > Viridiplantae > Streptophyta > Polypodiopsida > Cyatheales > Cibotiaceae > Cibotium > Cibotium barometz. The sequence continues at coordinate 25,246,680 of NC_141089.1, forward strand.
ACCCAGTCACACCAAAGGTGTGTTGGAGGGATGAGAGAGCCCCAAGGGTATTTTACCCTTTATACGAAGGTGTGCAACACTACTTTATGCATATGGGATTAAGCGATTCCACGTGTAAATTGAAGAGGAGGAGCTTCATTCCAACACCCCCCTGAAGCATAACTCTTATTGCAACATTGGCACTAACCACCTCCTACATATCACCATGCATAGGCAGGCACTTAACCACCCATCCAACAGGTGGCACCCTCCAATCAAAAAAGGCAAAGGGGAGCTTTTTACATGGCCTCGCCCTACCATCCATATAAGGGAGGTCCGTCCAATCCAATCAACTGTGTGAGAAACACCACTACCTAGAATACAAGCAGCGGCACTGCCCAGACCCTCACAGCACAGTGAGCACAAGGCTCTCATATCATGTGAGAAGTAGAGCACCACCCACAAACAATTACAGAGTGAAACTGAGGTCGGGGGATGTCTCTCCCTTGTATCCCATGCACCCACTCACACCAAAGGTGTGTTGGAGGGATGAGAGAGCCCCAATGGTATTTAAACCTTTATAGGAATGTGTGCAACACCACTTTATGCATATGGGATTAAGCATTGCCGTGTGTTAGTCGAGGAGGAGGGGCTTCATTCCAACAAATGCTCCACAATCCCTTTCTCATTAATGTAATTTTGATATTATTTTGCCATGTATGAAAGTCTGTTCCTTCAAATTTATCTATCTTGGTGGCCCCCATTAAGGAAGGTCTTACCTTAGAGAGCCAATGTCTACTCCCTTTATACAAGAAAATAAATGATTAATAAAAAGATTGAGCCCAAATGCTTTGAGTAATGATCCCTTCCAGAATTATATATGCATGAGAATAAGTATGGAAAAATTTCTAAAAATGTGGAACAAAATCTAATTCTGAGAGTTGATACACAGAGAACTAATTCAGATAGCTAAGTCTGATACACAGAGAACTAATTCAGATAGCTAAGTCTGATAGCTGACTCAGATAGTTGTTTTAGACAGCTAAGTCTACGACTTGACTTAGACAGCTGACTCAGAGAGATGACTTCGAGAACTACAACTAGCTGATGTTGTAAATCAGCTACTGAGAATTGATTTAGTTAGCTGATGTAGACAGATGATTCAACATTCTAATTTTGTCAATTGATTTAGTAAACTTGGCCAAAAAAGTAAACCGGCCAAGAACGTGAGCAAAAATTGTGACAAGTGGCAATTGTTGTCTATAGGCAGAGTAAGTCATTTGTAGTCACATCAATAGGTTATTGGCAGTCAATAGAGTAGGTCATTGACTATCAGCAAAGCAGCAATAGGTCATTAGATGTCGGCAACAAGTCGTCATACTGTTAGTAGTAGCAGGTCATCCGACATCAGCAGTGAATGTCAGCAGATACATGGAATGGTACACGTGAAAAAGCTGGTAAAACATACAACTTCTAGCAGTGCACCGATCACAGAAGTGGCATGCAAAAGCTAATGTAGAGAGACAAAGGTGCACGTGAAGTTGATGTAAACAGATGGAGTTGCACATGGAGCGGATGTAGATAGATGGAGTAGCTCGTGGAGCACCGATGTAGATAGGAGAATTCCACAAGATGAAGTAGCTGGATTAGTCATCTCTGGAGAAGAGATGAAGTAGCTGGATTAGTCATCTCTCGAGAAGAGATGGATCCCACCAACTAGGATCTTTGTGTGGCTTTAGTACATCAATTGTGTGGCTTCAGTAGAGTTGATGTAGCTTGTAAGATTCCTCTCCCAACCCCTTTTTGATGTCTAGTATCTTCCCCTGTAATCAATCCCTCTTCAGAAATATAAAGACCTTGTTTCTAACTTAGAGAGAGAGAAATATTCTAGAGAGAGAATATTCAGATTTTGAATATTTTTGGATAGAAAAATATCTCTTATAATTCAGATGAGTTTCCCTGAAACAGAAATTTAAAAAGAATTTTCCAATGTGCAATTGAAATTAATTGGAAATAGGTATAAAGAATCTTAGCCTAAGGGTCTAGATTTTCAGAAATCTTTAGACTATGGTCCAATTAAGGTTTCTATGGGCCAATAGCATCAATCCATGTGTAGGGAGGAGATAAATCCAAATTGTAAAAAGAAAATACCCAAAAATGAGTAAATGCTCACATGAGGTGAAGAGTTGAAAATGTACAAGGTTTATTAGTAAAAAACTATGAGCAATATTAAAATGATTCCATTATGACACATATGTAAGGAAGGAGAGTTCTTTAAAGGAGGTGCATATTTCACATAAGATGAAGAGTTGAAAATGTACAAGGGTTATTAATAAAAAACTATGAGCAATATTAAAAATATGAGATATTTTGGGAATAATGATTTTATTATGAGACATATGTAAGGAAGGGGAGTCCCTTAAATGCTCACATAAGATGAAGAGTTGAAAATGTACAAGGTTTATTAGTAAAAAACTATGAGCAATATTAAAATGATTCCATTATGACACATATGTAAGGAAGGAGAGTTCTTTAAAGGAGGTGCATATTTCACATAAGATGAAGAGTTGAAAATGTACAAGGGTTATTAATAAAAAACTATGAGCAATATTAAAAATATGAGATATTTTGGGAATAATGATTTTATTATGACACATATGTAAGGAAGGAGAGTCCCTTAAATGCTCACATATGTAAGGAAGGGGAGTCCCTTAAATGCTCACATAAGATGAAGAGTTGAAAATGTACAAGGCTTATTAGTAAAAAACTATGAGCAATATTAAAATGATTCCATTATGACACATATGTAAGGAAGGGGAATTCTTTAAAGGAGGTGCATATTTCACATGCTTGAATGAGTTTTAAACTCATAAAAATTAAGATATTTCATCTCTCCTCTCTCCTCATTCAAGTCTAGTTCCAAAAAGTTAGCTTAATTGACCTAAAAATGGTCAAAAAGTGACCAAACTGACTTGGAAAATTCTAGAATCAGTTTGTTTGGTTAGGAGCTCAAATTTTCCTATAAATAGAAGCCTTCCCTTGTTGAAAAAAATATAGTGTCTTATGCTTTATTACTCTACTCCTCCTAAGCCAAAATATATAGTGTCTTATGCCTTGTTACTCTACTCCTCCTAAGCCAAAATAGATAGTGTCTTATGCTTTGTTACTCTACTCCTCCTAAGCCAAAATATAGAGTGTCTTATGCTTTATTACTCTACTCCACCTAAGCCAAAATATAGAGTGTCTTAGGCATTGTTACTCTACTCTACCTAAGCCAAGAGCTGTGAATTCTTTAATAATTCACTAGTTTTTGATACTTCTCTCTTTCTTCAATCCCCATTGGTGGCTCCATCAACATACTAAACCAATTGATTGGTTGGGGGCCTCTACCGTGAATAAAGAATCAAGCAAATCATAAGGTAAGTATATTGAATTTTGATCTTTTCTATAATTTCTCAATGATTCTCTCTTCTCAACCCCTCTCAAGCTTGAGAAGTTTAATTAGTATGGTTTTTTAAATGCTATTGAAGTTAATTGGTGAATAGTAGTGAAGAGTTACATAATTTAATAAATACTATAGAAGTTAATTTCCATTTATGTTTAAATTCTAATGGTTTTTATGTAATTTCTCTCTCTCACTCAAGAAATGGTCATACTCATGACCCATTCTCAATCCAAATGAAGCTTTTCATAAAGCTTTTCCTTAATCCAAGATTAAGCTATGCTTGAGGCCAAATTAATGGCTTTTTGCTATGTTTTTAGTTTATGCACATTGATGATTCAATCCATTATGGATTGATGACCCAATTAGAGACCATTCTAATTATTTCCTTAATGATAAGCTTTATCCCTTAGAAAAAAATTTGAGATTTATCAGTCATAGTAGCGGAGCTATGGCAAAATTTTTATAGAAATCACGCATAAAATAAATTCATTCAAAGCATAAAAAGAGGACTTCCTACCATATCCTAGGAACTATCATCCTAGATTAATTAAAAGAATATTATTATGCATGGAGATATGGATGTTTGCATGTAGATGTAGAGGTATGGATGTGAGTGTGAATGTGGAGGTGGATGTATGCATGTAGATGTAGATGTATAGATGTAGATGTGGATGTGGAGGTGGGTGGATGCATGTAGATGTAGATGTATAGGTGTAGGTGAGAATGGAGATGTGGATGTATACATGTAGATGTAGATGTATAGATGTAGATGTGAATAGAGATGTAGATGTATACATATAGATGTAGATGTAGATGTATAGATGTAGATGTGGATGTGGAGGTGGGTGGATGCATGAAGATGTAGATGTATAGATGTAGATAAGAATGGAGATGTGGATGTATATATGTAGATGTAGATGTATAGATGTAAATGTGAATGGAGATGTGGATGTATGCATGTAGATGTAGATGTATAGATGTAGATGGGAATGGAGATGTGGATGTATGCATGTAGATGTAGATGTATAGACGTAGATGTGGATGTAGAGGTGGATGTATGCATGTAGATGTAGATGTATAGACGTAGATGTGGATGTAGAGGTGGATGTATGCATGTAGATGTAGATGTATAGATGTGGATGTGAATGTGGAGTGGATGTATGCATGTAGATGCAGATGTATGGAGGTGAATGTGAATGTGGATGTGGATGTATGCATAGGGATGTAGATGTATGCATGTAGATGTGAATGTACGCATATAGTTGTGGATGTATGGATGTGAATATACGATTGTGATGTGAGGGAATCTGAAGTGATGAGATGGAAATGATGTGATGGGATGAGTATACATATAAATGGAATATGGAATAAGTAATGTAGATTGAGGAGGGATAATGTGGAAAAATGAAAGTTAAAATAGAAATTGTATTGTAAACTGTTTGTAAATGCTGTTTGTAAATGATTGTTTTATGTCAAGAATGCTGGGGGGAGCATTTTGACCGTCTTGTGATTAAGGTCGTGATGAGAAAGTTGCAACTGCTGACGGGGAGTCAATGAAGGACGTCTCGCGTAGCAAGGTCGGCCGAGGTCTTGACCAGCCTCGGTGCGATTAAAATGGTGAGCTTCCGGTACGGTGGATGAGGGGCCAAGGAAGCGGCCTATGCGTGAAGTGCTAGGTTACCTGCGAAGGATCCTAGAGGGTGCTGACCATACGGTGTTCGGGCTCTGGGTCGCCTAGGATACCCACGCGTGCGTCGAGGAAGATATTGGAACAGAGTTGGAGTTGTTTTCTGAAATCGAGCATGGATCTGGTTGATTGACCTTGCTGGTCTTCAATGGATGAGTCCATGGCTCCTTATATGGATCCGTTGGTTGATCTTGCTGATCTTCAACGAGAGTCCATCTTGATAAGTGATTATATTACCGAGTATTATGGGCTAGGAACTATCGAAACGGCTCCTGAGCGTTCTAGTTGCCAATGATGCCATAGATACTCTGATGAAGGAATGATGGGAAATTAAGAATCAATTGGATAAATTGGAAGATGGTGATCAATGATACTATGGTTTTATTAAAGGATTGTTTTAAACTGGTTGAATCTGGTTGAAAAAGGCAATTTCATATTGGTGGGTGTGTGAGTGGTGTGACTAGTTTTATTTTGCATGAACATCCGGCTAGGGGGCCTTGGAACTCTTTTCCTTGGTACCCGAGACAAAACCTAACCAAATTCTTAATTGGATCCCATCACTACAGTGGTTGGGCGGTTGGCTAACCCATGGGACTGGATGGGGTTAGGCTGGACTGATGGATCCGTAAATCGAGACTCAAGCTTTGTTTTTACGATAGAAAAAAAAAAATCCCGGACAGTAACTGTTCTATGGATAGGAATCAACGGCTGTGCCTCTTGAATGGGGAAAAAAGCGTTGATCCCAATGATCCAAGTGCAAGTTTCTTCCTTGAACTGACTAAGGATCTTATAGATGTAATTGGATCATCTCGATCAGAAATGATCTTGACTACGTTAGAGTAAAAAGTTATCCTGGTGGAATCGCCCGTGCTTCCGGTTAAGAAAGTTTTTCCGGGTTCGGTTTTGGAACAACCGACGGATTAGTCTCTTATCCGGATATCCGTGGGCGAGGCCCGAGTGTGGGACCCCTGTCCCGCGCGAGAAGCGCTACTTCCGCTGCTGCCAGTACCCCGAATCCGTTGCTCGGTGGGAACAGGGATCTTACAGTTGGTATCAAAGCATTTGGTTAATAAAGATCAATTGAGAAGACAAATATGTCAAAAATTTATTAAGAAACACAAAAAGGTTATAATTGTGTGATATAATTCATACAATTTGATATTCAAACTGAAATTCATAATTTGGTAATTGGTTCTCGAGATGGAAGTACCACAATTATATAGAATCCCTGACTTGCTTGAGGCCTAGACATGATAGTATTTACCTTATAATTCCAAGGGCCGTGACTACCCGTATATACCGAGAGTATACTGCAGCTCTTTACTGACAGTATATACGAGTAAATCTAAGACTTGAAATTATAAGCGTTAATGCTATCTAGATGATGATTTCGAATGTGATTGATATGATTTTTAATTTTGTTTGAGAATGAATGAATTGATTTGGATTCTGATTGAAAATGCTGATTGAAAAATGTTGATTTTTAAAAATTAGTTGAAATATAATGAAACCACAATGAGGGGGAATGGGACGAGTCCCTGTGATGATATTCATAACTAGAATGATGATAACGAATTCAGCAAATCACTATGAGATTAGTGGGTTGTGCTGTCAGATTGCTACTGTTAATACTTGACCGGTAGATCAAGTTAAGGGATGTCAAATTGAGAACTTGCTTGACTGAAATTTCCGTGTGGAGGAATGTTCCGAAGGAAACTTTTCGGTCTAATGGACCATTATCATGTTAAAGATATGAATGATATAATCTGAATGAATTGTTATTTAATGATGAGTTCTATATAAGGGATATTTATCCCAGTGTTCTGTTGGGTTGACCAGAATATAAGCAACCCCAGAATAAAAATTGGATCTTAACACTAGTTCTGTAATTGGACACTTAAGTGTCCTGAGACACTAAAGTGTCCTAAAAAGTTCTTGAATTTTTGTGGGCAATCTATTAAGAGTTTTGAAATGCTTAACATCCACAGATGTTCCTCAAGACCCAAAAAATCCTTGAGATTTTTCAAATTGCACTTTTCTTAGCTTTTGCAAGGTAATATTTTAATTTTCTTAGACACATGCTGATAAAATGCATGATTTTTGCTGTTTTCAAAAAATAGTAGTAATTTGGACATAACTTTTAGAAGGGACATAGTTTGATCATGAAACTTGGCTTGATGGAAAGCCCATGATGTAAACTAAATCCTGGAATCATCAAATGACAATTATTGGATAAATTTTTGACTCGCTAATATTGAAATGACGTTTTTTATACAGGTGGAGCATGAATTTTTCTCCTTCCATATGCAAGCTAATAATGTAAAACTTGAGGTGCACCCATGTTATATAGGGTAAATACTACTTTGTTTTGAATTTTCCAAAACTTTATAGCCACTTTTTGGGCCTCTTCTCATACATGGCCTTTTGCGCAACCTGTTTTTAATACATAAAATATCTAATTATGAGCCTAATTTTGATTTTCATCAAAGGGGAAAGCTGTGTAAGTGCATTATTTATTATAACTATACATGTAGACTACTTGTGCAAGCATAGTTATGATTAGTTTTTAATAAAAGATGATCAAATTTTGCATTTCTATTTTTTACAGTTTTTTTAGAACTAGGCGATAAGAACCTACTTAAGTGGAGGCTAAGTTAGTGTCATACACATCAAATTATGACTTATTTATCTCATCTCAAGCATGAAAACCAATAATCAACATTCTCATTAATAGGGCTACATTATTTTTTAGTGGCGTGATTGAGTTTTGATAATACGCGTTACTTTTGCTGATTTTATGCAACTTTTTTGGAAAAAATTCTAGGAAAGGAAAATGATTTTTTTGGTGAACTTCTACCTCCTTGGACTGATGTATGCTATCAAAATATATTGGAAAAAATGCTATTGATATCATTGGATTTTTTTTTGAGAGAATGATGCTTGCATATTTGGAAAAATCTTGAAAAATGTTCATTTTCAAGACATATGCTACTTTGTTGCTTATGTACTTCCAAATAAAAAGGCATTTTATATGTTTAGCATTTTTTACATAAGCATAGGGTTATGTTCTACATGCCCAATGAAGCATTTTGTTTTTTAAATCCTGCATTAGGAGTTTGATTTTTTTCGCAAACCCCGAAAAAAGGACACTTAAGTGTCCTGTTTTGGTACCAAACTAGTGTTAAGAATAAGAGCTGTCCTCTACCTTGCAAGATGAGGACATCTCGCACTTTTTAAGTGGGGTAGGATGTAAGATTCCTTCCCAGCCTTCGAGGTATATAGGAGTAAGAATCTCCCTTTCGGATCTTATAATTATTCCCTCTCTAAAATAAAAGAAAGTTTCTGTTTAAAAAAGGAATACCCTTTTCCTAAAATACTTCTCAGGAGTCACGCCTATTTTAAGGATTCAGAACAATGAGTTTAGAAGTGAAAATCGGTGTTTTGGATACCAAGGTTTTGGTTTTCATTCGAGTACGGCCCAAAAGAAGTTCTTTATCTCTTGGGGAGTATAAGAAGTTATCCCCCAGATATTGTGATCCTTATATCTGAATTCAATGAAAGTAGGTGACTTAGCCTACAAGTTTCTTTTATCTCCTCATCTCAAAATTGTAAGATCCCTGTTCCCACCGAGCAACGGATTCGGGGTACTGGCAGCGGAAGTAGCACTTCTCGCGCGGGACAGGGGTCCCACACTCGGGGCCTCGCCCACGGATATCCGGATAAGAGACTAATCCGTCGGTTGTTCCAAAACCGAACCCGAAAAAACTTCCTTTACCGAAAAGCACGGGCGATTCCACCAGGATAACTTTTTACTCTAACGTAGTCAAGATCATTTCTGATCGAGATGATCCGATTACATCTATAAGATACTTAATCAGTTCAAGGAAGAAACTTGCACTTGGATCATTGGGATCAACGCTTTTTTCCCCATTCAAGAGGCACAGCCGTTGATTCCTATCCATAGAACAGTTTCTGTCCGGGATTTATTATTTTTTTTTTCTATCGTAAAAACAAAAGTTTGAGTCTCGATTTACGGATCCATCAGTCCAGCCTAACCCCATCCAATCCCATGGGTTAGCCAACCGCCCAACCACTGTAGTGATGGGATCCAATTAAAAATTTGGTTAGGTTTTGTCCCGGGTACCAAGGAAAAGAGTTCCAAGGCCCCCTAGCCGGATGTTCATGCAAAATAAAACTAGTCACACCACTCACACACCCAATATGAAATTGCCTTTTTCAACCAGATTCAACCAGTTTAAAACAATCCTTTAATAAAACCATAGTATCATTGATCACCATCTTCCAATTTATCCAATTGATTCTTAATTTCCCATCATTCCTTCATCAGAGTATCTATGGCATCATTGGCAACTAGAACGCTCAGGAGCCGTTTCGATAGTTCCTAGCCCATAATACTTGGTAATATAATCACTTAACAAGATGGACTCTCGTTGAAGATCAGCAAGATCAACCAACAGATCCATATAAGGAGCCATGGACTCATCCATTGAAGACCAGCAAGGTCAATCAACCAGATCCATGCTCGATTTCAGAAAACAACTCCAACTCTGTTCCAATATCTTCCTCGACGCACGCGTGGGTATCCTAGGCAACCCAGAGCCCGAGCACCGTATGGTCAGCACCCTCTAGGATCCTTCGCAGGTAACCTAGCGCTTCACGCATAGGCCGCTTCCTTGGCCCCTCATCCACCGTACCGGAAGCTCACCATTTTAATCGCACCGAGGCTGGTCAAGACCTCGGCCGACCTTGCTACGCGAGACGTCCTTCATTGACTCCCCGTCAGCAGTTGCAACTTTACCATCACGACTTTAATCACAAGACGGTCAAAATGCTCCCCCCAGCATTCTTGACATAAAACAATCATTTACAAACAGCATTTACAAACAGTATTTACAAACAATTTACAACACAATTGTTGCTTGCAAATGAAGATCAATACCAGGATGCAACAAAAACGATACTTAGGGCTCTTGAAAAGAGTTCTACTTTGTAGATGAATGTGGGAGAGGGTTTGATAATAATCCCACATGGGGACTTATGGGAGTCCTAGAATTTTTGTATAAAAGGTGGCTCATTTGAGAGCTTTACACACTTTGGGCTTAGTTCATGCAAGAGCTCCTTTGAGAGACCTACTCTCCCTCTTCTCCATAGAGGTGAAGACTCTTCTCTCACCCCATCTACATCATTGTATGAGGTAAATCTCTTCATTGAATCATTAGCAATGTCATGAGTCTTTCTCATCCTCTTCTCTAATCATTTTACTCTTATGCATGCTTTTAGTATTTCATTTTTGAGTACATGGATTGATTTGAAGCTTTCATGGAAGCTTGATGCTTGAATGTATGCATGCTTGTAGGAAGATAGGAGTGGAGTGAGGTCTTTCTCTTTGCTTGAGTGCATAGTGATTGTATTCCTCTTGCTTGTATTTGTGAATGAATGGGTGTGTAGGAATGAGGACAAGTTGAGCTTGTGTGTATGCTTAGTCTAGTGTCAAGTGATGGTAGCCATGAGCATTCTCTCCTTTTGTGGATAAGCTCTTGTGCACCGGTACGGGTCGAATCCCTAGCTCCGAAAGGGATGCAAATCCCATTGGAGTGAGCTTAGTGTGGATCGTACTCCTCTTACTACAAGAGAGAGAGTTTTCCGTCTCTCCATTGGCGCCGCTGCCGGGGAGAAGACTCAAATCCGGTTGAGAGTGTGTGGAAACCACCACTATTTCCTCTTTTGGTTGCAAAACCATTGAGTGATTAGGTTAAGTTCGGGTGTGTGATCCCGGTGTGAGTGGATAAGGTTAACCATTGAGCGGTTGAGGTTTCTCCCGCATTGTTTTTTTTATGTTTCATTGCTTTTATGTTTTTTTCAAGTACCATTCATTATGCTTACCTTCATTGTTTTTTGTCATTTCATTCTTTCATGCTCTTCGTTAACACGTGATTAGTAAAAAAAGAAAAAAGAAAAGAGGTGCGTTGCTAAGCTCTTCCATAGCTTATGCAAGCCCCATAGACTCCCAAGCAAGAAGTCCGCTTAAGGATGAGAGGGGAGAGGGAAAGAGAAGTGAGATAGGAAGTGTTGGAGGCGACCTTTCTTTTGATGTTTTGTCGTGTTGTTATCGTGGGGGGAGGCATCTCCATAATTACAGCAAAGAAAAAATAAATAGATATATATATATATATCTATTTATACCCATATATATACATTGGGGAGGCTTCTGCAGCAAAGAAAATATATATATATATATATATATTTTACATTGGAAAGGCCGTGGGGGTTCGAAGGACAGTTAGAAGACGGTTTTTTTTTTTTAAAAACAAAAAAACAAAAACAAAAAAAACATTTATATTTATATATATAATCGTTTTTTTTAACGAGTGGTGCAGGCTGCTGGGCGGCGTTGGCATAGGAGAGGCAGCTGCGTAGCAAAGAAAACTATATATATATATATATATATATATAGTTTCGCTAAGGTTTTAGTGGAGGTGGCCGGCGTCGATGGCGTAGGCGGGAAGAAGCAACTGGAGAGGTGGCTGCGTGGCTGGCGAGAGGCTGCAGGCGAGAGGCTGCAGGCGAGAGGCAGGCGAGAGCTGCTGAACATAGCAGCTGTAGGAGAAGAGCGGCTGGCTGCAGAAGGAAGCTTGCAAGGTGGTGAAGCGGCTGCAGCAGCTAAGGGCTGGTTCGGGGCTGTGAAGTTGGTGCAAGCAGGCGGGGGCTGTGAAGTTGGTGCAAGCAGGCGGGGGCCAGAGGCCGGCAGAGGATGTGGTGAAGCGTTGCTGGTGGTGAAGTGGCCGGCGTGGAGGCAACCGACTGCTGGCTGGCAAGGAGGCGAAGCAAGCGCTGACTGGCTGTATAGGCGGTTACACGGTGCTGAGGCGACTGCTGGCAGCTGCTCTGCAGGCGAATCTGAGGGAGGGCGAAGGCGGCATTGCTCAGACGGGCACTCGCGCAGAGCGGAGAAGGTGCTGTAAAGCGGCCGCAAGAAGGCAGAGCGGAGAAGGTGCTGTAAAGCGGCCGCAAGAAGGCAGGGCGGGGAGAGCTTGAAAGAGAAGGTTGCTGCAGCAGCTGTAGAGTAGCTGGCAGACAGCAGCGAGAAGGCGAAAATAGAAGGAAGACAGCAGAGCAGCAAAGGAAAGCAGCGTCGAATCCGGGAGCGTGCGGCGAGCGGCGAACGGCGCGAAGGTTAGTGGACTTTTCATTTTTTATTATTATTATTTATTATTATTATTATTATTTTTATTAATCTTTATTAATTTTTAGTTTAAGGAGAAAAAAAGAAAAGAAAAAAGAAAGAAAAAAAAATTTTAAATTTGGAAAGAAAAGAGATTAAAAAAGAAAAGAAAAAAAAAATAGTGGAAAATCTTTAAATATATATATATATATATAGAGAGAGAGAGAGAAGAAAGAAAGAAAAAAAATTTAAAAAAAATTTAAAAAAATTAAAATAAAAAAATCCTTTTTATTTTTTTTAGGAGTCCATATTGTGTGCATATTTTTTATTTTTTCATTTCTGTATTTTTTAGCATATTTAGTGTAATTTGCATTGTTTTAAATTTTTGTAATATATTAAAAAAAAAACAACAAAACAAAAGAAAAGAAAAAAAAAACAAAAAGAAAAAAGAAGAAAAAACAATTTTTATTTTGAAATCATTGTTCATCATTTAAATTTTTGCATAATTAAAGTAGTTTGCATTTTAGAATTTTTTGTAATTATTGCATAATTAGTAGATTTATATTTTTTTTGTAATTAGGCAACGAAATTTAGTAGTTTAAAAACAAAACAAAACAAAAAGAAAAAAGAAAAAGAAGAAAAAATAATTTTTGGAATCCATTGTAAATTATTTAAATTTCTGTACAAAATTTTGCATAATTTAAGGTAGCCTGCATTTTTTATTTTTATTGCATGCATAATTAGTAGATTTATAAATTTATATTTGGCACGAAATTTATTCATTTTATCAAAAAAAAAAAAAACAAACAAACAAACAAACAAACAAACAATCCAAAGAAATTTTTTTGATTTTTTAGGAGTCTATTATTTTTTTGCATATTCTGTAGTTCTTTATTTTGCATAATTAGTGTAACCTGCATTTTTTTCATTTTTGTAACTTTGTGCATAATTAGTATTTTTTAGGGTATTTCATAATTTTGTGTAAATTAAAAAAAAAGGGAGTAAAAATAAAAAAAAAATCATAAAATCATTTAAAAAAAAACAATAAAAAAAATAAAAAAAATAGGTTAGATAAGTACACCATACATTTTCTTTTTTTTGTCTTTAGTGGTTAGGTAGGGTAAAAAATATATATATATACAAATATATATATATTTTTATCAAAACCAAAAAAAAAAACAAAACAAAACACAAAAACCAAAACAAAATTTGACCTTATGCACTTACGGTCAGGACGTCTGATAGATTCTGCCATAGGGCCTAGGGCACCTTCTCGAGTACCTACGCAAGAAAGTGGGACCCAATCAGTAGGAAATTTGGCAGATATTGCTGAAACCCTTTCTGAATCCCAATCCGATACCCTTTCCTCCAGAACAAATAGTTCATTGTCCATGGACAATCTAGGGCCATCAACTAGTCATCCCGTAGTCCAAAATAGGACACCCACACGATCCTTTAATCCATTTGAGGCTGACACCATGGGGTTAACATTCAATGTGCGACTCCAATATGTCTACACAAATGCTCAAGGAGCTGAGATCTTTAGGGACCCACAACAAAGGTACCTTGTTAAGATCGCCGACATATTCTCAGAACTTGATAGAGCACCTCTAGTCAATGACCAGGGTAACATGTACATGGGTGGAGATGGTGTTCGCTACGAAGTCACCTACCATCCAGAAAAGGTAGACAAATTAGGGGAGCTCTCTAAAACCGAGTTCTTAGATTTATCAGAACTTTCCAGAGCAAGGGAGTCTAGAGATGACTGGCTCATCGAGCCGGACATGCCTGGACCATCCAATGCCCAATCCTCAAAGCCATCCATAGATGATTTACTTCTTGTAGATCTAAATTTGGAAAGGGATAGGAAAGGCAAGTGTAAAATGGATCAGGGGGCTGAAAGCCAATGGGAGTTTGTACGACAAATTCCTGTGACAAAGGTTTTACAGGATGACCAACTTCAAGAGGTCTATAAGGATTCGTTAGAGGGATATTATGCCACAACTAAATCGCCAGAGCTGGATCTTCCTCTAGCTTATGTAGTGGTAGTTGAGAAGTGTGCAGGACACATGCACAGAATAGTTGATAAATGGTCAAATGAATACCGAACGTTAGATTGGAAAGAGATTAGGGAACTCACGTGGAAAGGACAACCTTTATTTATGGAAGTGTTCTCAACACGTACAGCCAAACCAGGAGAGACAGCCTTTCTTGGAGAAACTGTTGCTCCTCCCCTACGAGAGTTCACTAGAGAGGGACCTTCAACATCTAAGTGGACCACTGCTAGTAGCCCAACTCTAGCACCACGATATCGTCCTACACCAAATGTGCGACCACAGGTCACACCACCACAACAACATCTTTCCCACTATGACAATCGGATGAGAGGGGAGCCAACTCGGCCTCCTATAAGTGCACCTCCTGAAATGAGGGTGACAAGATCTTTAGAGGGGTTTGGTGAGGCTGGTAATAGGGCACCCACACCAATTTTGGAAACATGTGGACCATCTTTCCAAAGAGAGGAACAATTCCCACTAAGGGTAAGAGGCCGTAGACCCTACGATGAGTATTCACGACAAGTAAGGCCATCAACTCTTCAGAAACTGGTAAAGAAATATGAAGGGTCGGGAGATCCATACGACCATGTAGCAGCTTTTAGGCAAGCAGTTCGAGCTGAGCAAGTTGCTGATAAGCATACTCAAATAGAAGGGTTTGGACTCACTCTTGAAGGAAAGGCCCTTGCTTGGTTTCAGGCATTAGAAGCTTCTGACAAAACTTCTTTACGAGTTTTGGAAGAGAGATTCATTGCTGCTTTTTCCTTGATGGGAATTCAACATGACACAGTAGCGCATATCTACTCTTTCAAGCAAGGTGAGAACGAGAGTGTTAGAGACTGTGTAAATAGAATGAAGCAATACATTAATCGATGCCCAGAAGATGAGAAGCCTGCCCAAAGTCGATTAATTTCTCTCTTCTTAAAAGGCCTCAAAAATTCGACACTGCATACACATCTCTATGCTAAGAAACATACAAGTTTTAATGAGTGTTGCCATGATGCTATGGATTTCACCGATAACTTCAAGTTCCAGGATGGTTCTGGCCCTGAGGTGAAACCTAGAAATCAATGGGGTGAAGATCAAAGTTCAGGGTCTAGCGCACTAGTAAATCCAGACCAAATAGCCAACCTAGTGCTAAGGAGATTAGGACAAACCTATCGTCCACCCATGCAGCCACAACAACAGCAGCAGAGAATGAGGAGTGTACTTCCTACAGGTCCTCATCTTTGTGGAGCATGTGGCGGTGACCATAAAACAGAGGACTGTAATACCTTTTCTCCTCTAGTCACAAACCAACCCACAAAGAAGTGGTGCCAAGCCTGTGCTTGGAACTTTACTCATACCACCCAGGATTGTACTCGCATTGCGAGAATGAGACAGGAACGTGAGCAGCCGAGGGGTGGAGTGGCTCCACAAATGTATCAACAATATACAAATTTTGAACGTAAGCCACCGATGACACAAGAACAAGCACGACCTGTTCTTGGTGCTCAACCTCCTGCTCCAGGGACTGCTCCTGTAAGGATTGTGGACTATGACAATCCAAATGTGTGTAGAGAATTGGTAAACCCAGGATATGTGGAGGAAGAATATGTATCATATTCATCCAAAGAAAATATCTTTGAAAGTCCCGCATACCCAAGCCCAGCACTGGAGACTCAACCAGGGGAACAAAACTCTTTAATGTTGCTAGGCGGCTACCAACCTAGGACTCCAGGCCCCTCAGGTCAATGGCAGCCAAGGAAAGTAGAGGCCAAACCAATGGGTCCCTGTTATGAGTGCGGAGAACCCCATTGGGCTCGTGATTGTCCACATCGCTCAAGGCAAGCATCTAGGTCCAATACAATAGTGCAACAGTTTCCACCAATAGAAAGATATTGTCTGGGGTGTTGTGTTGAACACTTCCGAAGGATTGTCTGTTGAAACCACATGAGGAAGGCAACTCCCAACCAAAGGTTTCACTTAACCTTGTAGGGGCAATTCCATCACCACCTTCATCTGAGAATGAGGATGTCGTGCCACTTAGAGTCATGACTCGATCACAGACACGAAACGCTGAAATACAAACTGATGAGACACCTCGAACTCGGGATGCAAAGACAAATCTAGTGGACAAGACCCTACAGTCCAGTAGAAAAAAGACCACTAGGAGAAAGAAGAACCGAAACAAGCAAACTAAAAGTACATCCACTAGTTCTCAGGAGACCTCTAAACAAACCATACGGGATAAAACTTTTACATCCCAGGAAGTGCGTGAGGAACATCAACCTCAACCTGAGCCTAGTGTTAAACCAGATAAGGCTAGTACGACTGAGGATAGTTCTGGGGGTTCTGTTTTTGTGGATAAAGTGAATGAGACTCTAGAGGCCATCATTGATGCTCATAGAAGTCGCATTGCAGCTTTATCTGAGCTACCCAAAAAGCTTCAAGAATACCCAAACCCTCGTGAGGAGAAGATCAATCTAGCTGTACATCAGCAACTCATTAGGGAAGCTCAGTCGATACTTGAGGGACCACCACCACCTATTCCTCGGGGCCCAACCTCTCTTAAGCCAACATTAGAAACTATACCGGAAGTGTCATCAAGTAGGGAAATGAAAAGTGAGTTCATTTCACAAGCTCAAAGCGAAAGATCGACACCAATTGACACTCCATTGAAAGAAGAAAGTCTACCATCACCTAGCCTTGTCTTCCCATGCAATGATGAAATTATTGATGCTAATGAGGACATGGCAAATGACATGTGGGCCGCAGTAAATGAGAAAATAAATGAGAACATGTCTTCTGTTAGTTCGCCTCCATTCTCTGAGGTGGATTTTACTAGAGACACGGAAAACAATTTTGGTCGCCCAAGCATCCAGGAGGAAGGTCAAACAATTGTTTCTCCTAGAAGTAAGAATACAATGAAAACCTTACCGTCCTATCTGGGAGAATATGAGAACTGTTCTCAAACCTTGAGGATACCCTCCATGCATAAAAGGTTGACTAAGGAGAAAGATATGAGTATGGTGCAAGCTATTTTGTCTGCACCAGTGGCTTGTAACTTACCTTTGCACGAGTTGATAAAGCTTAAACCTGAGTTGTGGAATGATATTGCCACATGTTTGTCAGAGCAGGTATTGCTACAAAAGGGTCCCCATGAGTGTACAATACACCCTGAGACAAAGCATGTAATGCCAGTTCCTATCAACAAAGTTGGAAAATTTTGTGAAGACGATCAGGGAAATGCTACCCTCCCATTGGAAGTGCGAAAAGTATCTTCAACTGCAATACTTGATAGTGGCGCAGGAGTGGGCATTGTGACAAAGTCCATTTGGGAAAAATGGGGCAAACCAGCTATTAGGAGTACCAGGATGCGTTTGCAGCTAGCAGATGGAAGCTTAGAACATCTCCTTGGGCTGCTCGAGAACATATTGGTCACCACATGTGGGATTGAATATGAGCATACCTTTGCAGTGGTGGATTTTGGAAAGCATCCAAACTATGAAGTGATATTGGGTAGACCATTCATGCGACAATTTCAAATGATTCAAGATTGGGGATACAATTACTTGTACCTCCGACATGATTCTGTCATCACAAGGGTCAACCTAAGGAATCACTCATATCGTGATGTAACAAGGTCTCCAATAGATGAGTTTGATTCTGCTTCATCTGAGGGCTCAAGAGTTACATTGTCAGATGGGCGAGAAGATCTATGGATGTGTGGAGCCTCCTGTAGGGATTTCAACACTGAGAGACTTAAGGGTAATCGAAGTGTATCTGACGAGGCATACATTCCACAACCCTTCCCTGAGCATTTAATTGATCCATTAGAATGGAGTCATGTCCTTGCAACATTATCGACATGTGCTTTACCAAAGCCAATTCAATTCTGTGACTCTGATGGATATGATATTATTCCTATAAGAATGGTACAAACACGTGCCCGTCTAGATGATTTGTACTATAGGGATACATCCACAACAGCTATGCATGTCGAGGAAGTCTCAGTAGAGGACTTGACACTCGAATCGGCTAATGATGCTGATAAGGAGGATGGCTGGGACTCTGATTTTGATAATGAAGATACAATCCCTGAGGAAGAGTTAGGAAAGGCCCGCCTACTCTTGAGAGGAAGGGAGATTCAGGTAGAAATCCCTCGAAGCTGACCTAAACGTAAATGTTGTAAGAGCCATAAGAGAATCAGTAGACAAGATGAGCGGGAACAACGAGAGAGACTACAAAAAGAAAAGGAGGAGTCTAAGAGTGAAAACTCTCGACCACCACCTCACTTCTCAGGAAAGAACGGATATCTATACTATGTCCAAGCACAAGATAGTATCAAAGACCAAGTCAAACGATCAGAGGGATTCCAAGCAAGAGAAAAGCTAACAATTGTTAGCAAAAATCGTAAAAGAACGAAGAAACAAAAACCAAAACTCAAGTCTAACACCGATTCAAAAAAGAGTGTGGGAAGTGCAAAGATAACGGTTAAAAATCCGATGCATGATGGCAAAGGAGAACTCAAAACCGCATGGTCTTCCATGAGCGGAGACTCAAGTGAACAAGAACAAGGTCTAAATGTTCCTCCCAATTTCACATAGTACACTCTTCAAGATCGGAAGATTGTTCTTCAACAGCCCATGCGACAAAAACCAAGCATGCCAGGGATTTCATACGATGGTCCTGAAGATGCAAAAAAGGTTGATATTGCTAAGCCAGGAGAAGAACCTCGCTATGTGTGGATTGCCACAGACTTGTCCTTAGATGAGAAGAAGTTATTAATACAAACCATAAAGGAGTATCGTGATGTTTTTGCTTGGAGTTATAAAGACCTCAAAGGAGTTGATCCAAGCATATGTCAACATACAATACCATTGCGAGAGGATGAAAAACCCTCCAAGCAACGTCCTTATACTTACAATGAAAACTTTGCACGGAAGATAAAGGAAGAAATAGACAAGCTCTTAGAGGCAGAATTTATCTATGAAATTGAACACACTGAATGGGTCTCCCCTATTGTAGTGGTGCCCAAGAAAAATGGAAAACTTCGAGTATGTGTCAACCTCAAGAAGGTAAATGCAGCTACTGTGCGTGATCATTACCCACTTCCAATCACGGATCATGTTCTGGAACGAGTTGCAGGGAAAAAGGCATATAGTTTTTTGGATGGATTCTCCGGGTACAATCAAGTGTCAATTGATCCAAAGGATCAACACAAGACAGCCTTTGCTACTGAGGATGGCATCTTTGCTTATCGTGTTATGCCATTTGGTCTAACAAATGCACCAGCAACTTTTCAGCGGTTAATGAGTCATGTATTCAAGGAGTACCTTCGACAATTTCTTGAGATTTTCATGGATGATTTATGTGTTCACTCACAAGAGCGTGATGATCATATAGAACACCTGAGACTTGTGTTTCAAAAGTGTCAACTTTATCGTATATGCTTGAATCCTGACAAGTGCAAATTCATGGTAAGACAAGGAAAAATTTTGGGCCATATTGTTTCTCGCAACGGGATTTCAACAGATATGGATAAAATTGATGTCATTGTCTCATTACCTCGGCCTGTCAACCTTAAAGGGGTACAAACATTCATGGGACATTGTGGCTATTACCGTAGATTCATCTACATGTATGCTGTCCTAGCCAGACCGTTATATGCTCTTCTTGTAAAGTTTAATTGGACTGATGAGTGTGAGGAATCCTTTGAAAAGTTGAAGCAAGCATTAGTGACTGCACCCATTTTACGGGCACCAGATTGGAACCAAATCTTTCATGTCCATATTGATGCTTCCAACTTTGCAATTGGATGTATTTTGGCTCAATCGGGAGAACACAATAAGGATTTCCCAATCTCATATGCTAGTCGACAGTTGAACAATGCTGAGAGGAATTACACCACAACAGAAAGAGAAGGATTGTCCATGATATATGCAGTAAAAAAGTTTCGCCATTACCTTTTGGCAAACAAGTTCATATTTTTTGTGGACCATCAAGCATTGCTATATTTGGTGAATAAACCTTGTGCAACTGGAAGAATTGTGAGGTGGTTTATCATCCTTCTTGAATTTGATTTTGAAGTTGCAGTTCGGAAAGGAACAACTCATCTAAGGGCAGATCACTTGTCTCGAATCACCTCTGGAGAAGCTCCTGTGGGTGTGGATGATGATATGTTAGATTCAACACTTTTCCTTGTAGAGACAGCCCCTAGATGGTCTGAATCCATTTTAGAAATTTTGACAAGTGGGCAAATACAACTAGCGGGTCCTAATGTGGACCTATGGCGACCATTCAAGCTAATCTCAGGGAGATTATATCGTCAGGGTAATGATGGAGTGTTGAGGCTTATACCTAACCCCGACCAATATGAGGAGATCTTGGAATGGGCCCATGCAGGTATTGATGGAATCCATGCATCAGCTACCACTTGTGTGCGACGTATATCTCAGGATGGGCAATGGTGGCCTACCATGCATGCAGATGCTGAGACATTTGTTCGTAACTGTGCTTCATGTAAAATTCAGAAGCCAATTCCTAATGTCACATTATTCCAAATTTCAACTACACCAAGTTGGAGTAAGTATATTGTGGACTATCTACAGCATGGTCATTTGGATCCAAAAATTCCTAAACATCGAAAGCATGCTATTAAAATTGAAGCGGCAAACTATATGCTGATAGAAGGCCAACTCTACAAGAGAGGAAAGGATGGCAATTTACGCATGTGTGTATGTGAAGCTGACTATCTGAAAATCTTAACTCATGCACATGCAGGTGTTGGGGGTGGACACTTTTCTGGCAATACCACAGCAAAGTTGATTAGGTGGTCTGGGCTTTGGTGGCCAACCTTACAAATGGATGCCGAAGAATATGTGAAACGTTGTGACGACTGTCAAAGGAACAAACCTCCTATCACAAAGGACAATATGCCATTGCGGCCTATGTTAAGCACACGTGCTTTTGCAAAATGGGGTATTGATTTTGTCGGTCCCATTAAACCTCCAGCTCGTAACACGCATGCAGAATATATTATAGTCGCAACCGACTATTTGACCAAATGGGTAGAAGCAAAGGCAACAGTCAAAAATGATGCCAGAACCACGGCCAAGTTCTTGTATGAGTACGTGTTTACACGCTATGGCTTACCTATTGAGATCGTTAGTGATCAAGGTGTACACTTTGTAAATGAAGTCATAGAATTTTTGCTTCAAGAATTTATGGTAATTCACAAGCGTTCTGCACCCTATCATCCCCAGACCAATGGACAAGCCGAGAGTACTAACAAGATTCTCTGCACAGCACTCACAAAGATTGTTGAGGGACATAGGACTGACTGGGAGCAAAAGTTGCACTCAGTTCTCTGGGCATATAGGACAGCCTATAAAACATCTGTGGGCACAACCCCATTTGAACTTGCTTTTGGGTTAGATGCAATTCTTCCCATTGAATTTCTTGTACCTACTCTACGAGTAGCTAAACAACTGGATTGGACTGGTCATGAGCTTTCACAACGTGTTGACGAATTGGAAAAGCTTGATGAGACCCGCTTATTGGCGGTAATGGGGATGTATGCTGAGAAGAGGAGACAAAAGCAATGGTATGATAGAAATGTAACAACTGGCCGATTCAAAAAAGGAGACCTGGTGCTCTTATACACACTTAAGAAGCATAAGAGAAAGCTCAAGAAACGTGGCCTAGGACCGTTTGTGATTAATGAGCTTACTCCAAGTGGTGCGGTGCGTCTGGAGACACTAGAAGGTGAGCAAATGCCTAACTTCATTAATGGAAGTCGTCTCAAGAAATACAATGAACCATTAACTGAAGCCATGCTTCAACAGATGCATGCTGCACAAACACGAAAAGAAGCACTTGACCTACTTAAACGTCAGGCTCAAGAGGAGGCTAAAGTTAGAGTTGCAAAAGCCAAGGAGCGTCGCAAAGCTTCTGTGTTGGCCATACAGTTGGCTACTGATGAGCCATATGTCGATCCATTCAATATTCAAGTATGCCTTCATCTTCATGAGACTACCTACTTTGTCTCTGCCTTAATTGACTCTGGTGCAGACTATAATGTTCTATCGTTTGAAACATGGATAGCCTTGGGTCAACCCACACTTGTACACACTCCTGTGGACCTACGAAGCTTCTCAGGTGAAGATAACCCTATAGAGGGAAAATGCGTCATTATGATGTCCATTCAGGATCACCAGATGTCAGTGCCCTTTTATGTGGCACGTAAGTCCAAGGCGGTAGTAGAGGTTGTTCTCGGTAGATCGTGGTTAAGTGCGACCAATTGCTCATTGGATTGGAAGAATAGACAATACAAGTTGCAAATTGATTCTGATTGCATCTTGGGATCTGCTACACCACGTGCTTTATCGTGTCCAAAAGGTAATGTTTCTACCTTACCCAACCCACAATCAAAATCTGCTCTTGAAGCTCCAAAACAAATGATGTGGATAATTGATGAGTACTCAAGTGAGGGCCATGGCTGGCATGTTCCAACTACTCTAGTTGCTGCTCAAAGAAGGCCAGGCAAGAAGGATTCATCAATGTGGCTACCCAAAGATGCGTACAAACTTGTACCATCTATTCCAGTTGCTAAGCCTCTTAAGAAGCACATCATTTCCAAACCTAAATCTCGGATTGTTACTCGCTGGGTCCCAAAACAAGTTCTTAAAGCACAAGGTTATTATGAGGGTGCAACCGCAATTTGGCTTCCAAAATGCCATGCTGAGCAAAAGGTAAAAGAGTGTTTCAGAAAGGTTCCGAGAGTCACCCCTGATTGGCCATATCAGTGGGTGCAAAAGAAATCAACACAAATTCCCCAAGAAAGGAAAGGTGGCTGTGATAGCACCTACAAATCTACTTGTGTTGATCTTCCTAAAACATGTATTGAAACAACTGTTGCCCCTATTTCTCCTTGTTTCACAATTCAACCAACAACTGGTGTACCTACGACAAGTCCAAATGAGTCTTATTTGAGCATAGATTCTGGTACTTCAATGCCTAAATCCTCTTATCTTGCTCAAATTCCAAGACAATTGCTAAAGTCTCCACCTCTTAAAAAGGATATACCAAAAGCTAAAGATAAGGCATTAACGCTACAATTAAGGCTCTTTGGTAAAACAATGTTTGAATAATGTAGTTCCTTATGCCTTTAGGAGATGTGTTCTTTTTGATAATCTTGTTTTTGATTGGAATTGTCATGATGGATATGAGTGTTCTAAATTTCATTATTCTACGTCCAGATAACTCCTGATGGATATTTGGCGCGATACATGTCCACCATGCCTTGACCCCGATAGTACTCGACTTGATCATCGCGGGGGTTATAGTGCTCCTCCGTTTCAAACACATTCTAGGTATTTCTATGCTCCCTTAGGTGAAAATTGCTGTGGGCATCACTTTGTTACGTTATTCTATCAACAGCATCACCCATTTTCACATTGTCAAGAGTGTGCACGGCTAGTATTAAGTGAAGCTTCACATATTTGTTGGATATGCCGCTCTTACTTTAGACGATATGGCACGGCCTTAATGAAGCAAATTGTGGGAATTACTCTCCAACGCCATAATCTTCTTAATGTGAGAATACCAGAAAGGGGACCAAATCAACGAAGATTACCTGAGGAGGTACAAGCACAACAATGGAGGGATACGAGCTTAAATGACTTGCAACTACCAATCTTGCAAGCCCTCCTTCCCCAACCCTCCACATGTCAATATTGGATCAATATGAGTACCTACATTGCACAGTTCCAAAATCAAAACTGTCTGACTAACCTTCCCATAGAACCATTGCCATATTTCAGTGAGGAAGCACTCCTTCCTCTACCACCTTCTCCAGAGGCCGGTTTTTGTGAGGGGTTGTCTCTGCATCCGGAGGAAATTGATACCATCTTTCCAGCAGACGAGGACACGGACCCACCATCAGCGCAAGAGTAACTCATTGACTCCACAATAAGAACGACAAGCCAGGGCACTTTTCTCCCATTGGGTTTTTTCCCCTCGGCTATATTTGGTGATTGGCACCACTAACAAATTTTCTTCTTTTGTTTTTTCTTTTGTTTGTTAATAAAACTTTGTGCAGAGATCTCAGCTTAAGAAGAGCATCAGATACGCCCCTACAGTCCACCTATCGTGCACACAAATTAGGAAGGGGGGAGATATGCTATGCTTACAAAGATCAAGGAGGAGCAATCTGCACAAAATCAGCAATTAATCAAGGCAAACGAACAACATCAACAGGGCACTACAACAGGTGTATGCAAATCTTAATCTTTATTTCTTTATGTGCTCTTATCTTTCGAATATATGGTTTGCATGTACACAATATTGGCTAGTTTGAGTTTTGATTAGTAGTTAAAATGTGGTGAGTACATTCTAGAGTCTTAGAAAACTTAGTAAGAGATATTTCTATCCAAAGACAGTGTAGGATATATACCAAGGGAGTATGCCAAGTACTTATGTCTTCAAGGTATATTAGTTATCCCTAGTGGTAGTTATCTCTTAGATATGAGCTAGGTGCTACGAGTAATAAAAATTTATGAAAATATACCCTACAAAAATATATAGACAAGGTGAATTGCGACATGAAGTGTCTACCGCCATGCGAAGTGCTTGGTAGGACCTGGGGATGTCTCAGCACCTTGGAGCCGATGCCTTGGTTTCCATGGGGTGAACACTGATGTCTAGAAGCTTCAATAGAGGACCTTTGTGGAATCTATCGCCTTGATAGATGTTGGTAGGACTCGGGGGTACACTATGGGACCTCGAAACCGATGCCCTCATCTTCAAGGGGTACTCCTTAGGTCATAAAAGAAAGAAAAAGGGTCTGTCGCCCTTGAGATACTTAGCGGTCTTTAGATTCTCTTGGCGGAGGTCTCTTGGCCATTGCTCGGGTCTCATGGGGATAGAACCTTAATCTTTATCACCTTCTACACACATATCAAAAAAAACAAAAAAAACAAAAAAAAAACAAAAACAAAAACAACAAGAGAGAGCTCCAATCACCTTTGCTCATACTTAGGAGTAGGGTTGCCACTTAGGAGTAACTTACATACTGATAGGACATTGAGACTGCGGTCATAACCGGAGGTGTACAAAGACACTTGCCTTTGCATAGCATTATCTACTACCTAAGTCTCACTTTGACTAGTTTTTACTCACCTCTTTTAGTACTCATTAAAACTTTAATCAGCCTTGCACTTGTATGCTCACGTGTGTAATTATTATTGCTGATTTTGCTTTTCTTTTCTTTTTATCAATAAAGGACTTTACTCGTATCAATTGTTTTTGTTGCAGCTCTTGCTACTACCGCGCTCGAGGACGTGCGCAAAATAGGAAGGGGGGAGTGTTGCTTGCAAATGAAGATCAATACCAGGATGCAACAAAAACGATACTTAGGGCTCTTGAAAAGAGTTCTACTTTGTAGATGAATGTGGGAGAGGGTTTGATAATAATCCCACATGGGGACTTATGGGAGTCCTAGAATTTTTGTATAAAAGGTGGCTCATTTGAGAGCTTTACACACTTTGGGCTTAGTTCATGCAAGAGCTCCTTTGAGAGACCTACTCTCCCTCTTCTCCATAGAGGTGAAGACTCTTCTCTCACCCCATCTACATCATTGTATGAGGTAAATCTCTTCATTGAATCATTAGCAATGTCATGAGTCTTTCTCATCCTCTTCTCTAATCATTTTACTCTTATGCATGCTTTTAGTATTTCATTTTTGAGTACATGGATTGATTTGAAGCTTTCATGGAAGCTTGATGCTTGAATGTATGCATGCTTGTAGGAAGATAGGAGTGGAGTGAGGTCTTTCTCTTTGCTTGAGTGCATAGTGATTGTATTCCTCTTGCTTGTATTTGTGAATGAATGGGTGTGTAGGAATGAGGACAAGTTGAGCTTGTGTGTATGCTTAGTCTAGTGTCAAGTGATGGTAGCCATGAGCATTCTCTCCTTTTGTGGATAAGCTCTTGTGCACCGGTACGGGTCGAATCCCTAGCTCCGAAAGGGATGCAAATCCCATTGGAGTGAGCTTAGTGTGGATCGTACTCCTCTTACTACAAGAGAGAGAGTTTTCCGTCTCTCCAACAATTTCTATTTTAACTTTCATTTTTCCACATTATCCTTCATCAATCTACATTACTTATTCCATATTCCATTTATATGTATACTCATCCCATCACATCATTTCTATCTCATCACTTCAAATTCCCTCACATCGCATATCGTATATTCACATCCATACATCCACATCTATATGCGTACATTCACATCTACATGCATACATCTACATCTCTATGCATACATCCACATCCACATTGACATTCACCTCCATACATCTACATCTACATGCATACATCCACATCTCCATTCACATCTACATCTATACATCTACATCTACATGCATCCATCCACCTCCACATCCACATCTACATCTATACATCTACATCTACATGCATACATCCATATCTCCATTCCCATCTACATCTATACATCTACATCTACATGCATCCATCTACCTCCACATCCACATCTACATCTATACATCTACATCTACATGTATACATCCACCTCCACATCCACATCCGTATCTATACATCTACATCTACATGTATACATCCACATCCACATCTATACATCTACATCTACATGCATACATCCACATCTCCATTCACATCTACATCTATACATCTACATCTACATGCATCCATCCACCTCCACATCCACATCTACATCTATACATCTACATCTACATGCAAACATCCACATCTCCATGCATAATAAAATTCTTTTAATTAATCTAGGATGATAGTTCCTAGAATATGGTAGGAAGTCCTCTTTTTATGCTTTGAATGAATTTATTTTATGCGTAATTTCTATAAAAATTTTGCCATAGCTCCGCTACTATGACTGATAAATCTCAATTTTTTTCTAAGGGATAAAGCTCATTATTAAAGAAATAATTAGAATGGTCTCTAATTGGATCATCAATCCATAATGGTCTCTAATTGGATCATTAAGAAAACAATTAGAATGGTCTCTAATTGGATCATCAATCCATAATGGTCTCTAATTGGATCATTAAGAAAACAATTAGAATGGTCTCTAATTGGGTCATCAATCCATAATGGATTGAATCATCAATGTGCATAAACTAAAAGCATAGCAAAAGCCATTAATTTGGCCTCAAGCATAGCTTAATCTTGGATTAAGAAAAAGCTTTATGAAAAGCTTCATTTGGATTGAGAATGGGTCATGAGTATGACCATTTCTTGAGTGAGAGAGAGAAATTATAAAAACCATTAGAATTTAAATATAAGTGGAAATTAACTTCTATAGCATTTATTAAATTATGTAACTCTTCACTACTATTCACCAATTAACTTCAATAGCATTTAAAAAAAAACCATACCAATTAAACTTCTCAAGCTTGAGAGGGGTTGAGAAGAGAGAATCATTGAGAAATCATAGAAAAGATCAAAATTCAATATACTTACCTTATGATTTGCTTGATTCTTTATTCACGGTAGAGGCCCCCAACCAATCAATTGGTTTAGTATGTTGATGGAGTCACCAATGGGGATTGAAGAAAGAGAGAAGTGTCAAAAACTAGTGAATTATTAAAGAATTCACAGTTCTTGGCTTAGGTGGAGTAACATAGCATAAGACACTATATATTTTGGCTTAGATGGAGTAGAGTAACAAAGCATAAGACACTATCTAATTTGGCTTAGGTGGAGTAGAGTAACAAGTCATAAGACTCTATCTAATTTGGCTTAGGTGGAGTAGAGTAACAAGGCATAAGACTCTATCTAATTTGGCTTAGGTGGAGTAGAGTAACAAGGCATAAGACTCTATATTTTTTTTTTCAACAAGGGAAGGCTTCTATTTATAGGAAAATTTGAGCTCCTAACCAAACAAACTGATTCTAGAATTTTCCAAGTCAGTTTGGTCACTTTTTGACCATTTTTAGGTCAGTTAAGCTAACTTTTTGGAACTAGACTTGAATTAGGAGAGAGGAGAGATAAAATATCTCAATTTTTATGAGTTTAAAACTCATTCAAGCATGTGAAATATGCACCTTCTTTAAAGAGCTCTCCTTCCTTACATATGTGTCATAGTTTTTTTTTTACTAATAAACCTTGTACATTTTCAACTCTTCATCTTATGTGAAATATGCACCTCCTTTAAAGAACTCCCCTTCCTTACATATGTGTTTTTTAAACTAATAAACCTTGTACATTTTCAACTCTTCATCTTATGTGAGCATTTAAGGGACTCCCCTTCCTTACATATGTGTCATAATAAAATCATTTAAGGGAAATATGCACCTCCTTTAAAGAACTCCCCTTCCTTACATATGTGTCATAATGGAATCATTTTAATATTGCTCATAGTTTTTTACTAATAAACCTTGTACATTTTCAACTCTTCATCTTATGTGAAATATGCACCTCCTTTAAAGAACTCCCCTTCCTTACATATGTGTTTATTTACTAATAAACCTTGTACATTTTCAACTCTTCATCTTATGTGAAATATGCACCTCCTTTAAAGAACTTCTTTACATATGTGTTTATTTACTAATAAACCTTGTACATTTTCAACTCTTCATCTTATGTGAACATTTACTCAATTTTGGGTATCTTCTTTTACAATTTGGATTTATCTCCTCCCTACACATGGATTGATGCTATTGGCCCATAGGAACCTTAATTGGACCATAATCTAAAGATTTCTGAAAATCTAGACCCTTAGGCTAAGGTTCTTTATACCTATTTCCAATTAATTCCAATTGCACATTGGAAAATTCTTTTTAAATTTCTGTTTCAGGGAAACTCATCTGAATTATAAGAGATATTTTTCTATCCAAAAATATTCAAAATCTGAATATTCTCTCTCTAGAATATTTTCTCTCTATGTTAAAACAGCCACAAACAAGATCTCTTATATTTCAGAAAAGGAATTGATTACAGGGGAATATACTAGACATCAAAAAGGGGGTTGGGGGAGGAATCTTACATTCTACCCCACTTAAAAAACGCGAGATGTCCTCATCTCGCAACTTGGAATAATTTTGCAAGATGCACGAATATGAGACTTAGAGAAAAATTTTAATCACGATTAACCACCAAGAAAAGTCTTAAAGAGAGCAAGATTCAAAATAAGAACAAGATTTAAACTTTATTCATTCTCGGAACTTATACAGTAAAGATAGAGAAACTCTTTACACTTCTATAAGCCCGTCCATCATATGGTCACAAAAGCAGTCCTCACAAGCTGCACAAGTATAGGGTAACTCATCTATGGGAATGATTCTGCTGGTTATTGCCGCACCTATCTCAGTGGTATGAGGTGATCTAAGAAAAGGACCTCTGAGAGGCAAGCCAAAAACGGGATAAAGGCATATCTTCTCATGAGGAAGAAAACACGCCAGTAAGAAGACCCGCTCAGAAAACCCAAGATGCCTTGATCTCATGACGCAGTAGTATCGAGGACCCAAACCCAAAGCTTCAATAACCATGGCCAAGCGGACATTGTTACGAAAGTGCTGCTGACCCCAGGGTGTTACCCTAGTTATGTTTTGATAGGTCCGCCATTTGGTCTGCGCTACAGAAGTTCCTAGGTGAGGAAAAAGTGAGCGCTCATACTGTTCTATAAAGTCTTTCTTCACAGACTCTCTTGCGTCTTGAAGGTGAGAAATCATCAGGGATAAAACTAATTCCTGTTGCCAAGCCATGAAGGAGATTAAGAAAGAAAGGAGATTGATGGGAGTAAGATTACTGTGAGCGACAAGTAAAAGTTACGACTTATATAAAGGAAGGAGCTAGCGTAACCTAGAAGCCAACGGTAACTTGCCACTGAAGTTTTACCGTCTTTCCATGATTTGTGTTTGACACATTTTTCTATAGAAGGCATTAAGAATTTTGAGATGAGGAGATAAAAGAAACTTGTAGGCTAAGTCACCTACTTTCATTGAATTCAGATATAATGATCACAATATCTGGGGGATAACTTCTTATACTCTCCAAGAGATAAAGAACTTCCTTTTGGGCCATACTCAAATGAAAACCAAAACCTTGGTATCCAAAACACCGATTCTCACTTCTAAACTCATTGTTCTAAATCCTTAAAATAGGCGTGACTCTTGAGAAGTATTTTAGGAAAAGGGTCTTCCTTTTTTTAAACAGAAACTTTCTTTTATTTTAGAGAGGGAATAATTATAAGATCAGAAAGGGAGATTCTTACTCCTATATACCTCGAAGGCTGGGGAGGAATCTTACATCCTACCCCACTTAAAAAGTGCGAGATGTCCTCATCTCGCAAGGTAGAGGACAGCTCTTATTCTTAAGATCCAATTTTATTTTGGGGTTCCTTATATTCTGGGTGGTCACCCCAACAGAACACTGGGATAAATATCCCTTATATAGAACTCATCATTAAATAACAATTCATTCAGATTATATCATTCATATCTTGAACATGATACTAGTCCATTAGACCGAAAAGTTTCCTTCGGAACATTCCTCCACACGGAAATTTCAGTCAAGCAAGTTCTCAATTTGACATCCCTTAACTTGATCTACCGGTCAAGTATTAACAGTAGCAATCTGACCGCACAACCCACTAATCTCATAGTGATTTGCTGAATTCGTTATCATCATTCTAGTTATGAATATCATCACAGGGACTCGTCCCATTCCCCCTCATTGTGGTTTTATTATATTTCAACTAATTTTTAAAAATCAACATTTTTCAATCAGCATTTTCAATCAGAATCCAAATCAATTCATTCATTCTCAAACAGAATTAAAAATCATATCAATCACATTCGAAATCATCATCTAGATAGCATTAACGCTTATAATTTCAAGTCTTAGATTTACTCGTATATACTGTCAGTAAAGAGCTGCAGTATACTCTCGGTATATACGGGTAGTCACGGCCCTTGGAATTATAAGGTAAATACTATCATGTCTAGGCCTCAAGCAAGTCAGGGTTTCTATATAATTGCGGTACTTCCATCTGAAGACCCAATTACCAAAATTACGAGTTTCAGTTTGAATATCAAATTGTATGAATTATATCACACAATTATAACCTTTTTGTGTTTCTTGATAAAATTTTGACATATTTGTCTTCTCAGTTGATCTTTATTAACCAAATGCTCTGATACCAACTGTAAGATCCCTGTTCCCACCGAGCAACGGATTCGGGGTACTGGCAGCGGAAGTAGCACTTCTCGCGCGGGACAGGGGTCCCACACTCGGGGCCTCGCCCACGGATATCCGGATAAGAGACTAATCCGTCGGTTGTTCCAAAACCGAACCCGAAAAAACTTCCTTTACCGAAAAGCACGGGCGATTCCACCAGGATAACTTTTTACTCTAACGTAGTCAAGATCATTTCTGATCGAGATGATCCGATTACATCTATAAGATACTTAATCAGTTCAAGGAAGAAACTTGCACTTGGATCATTGGGATCAACGCTTTTTTCCCCATTCAAGAGGCACAGCCGTTGATTCCTATCCATAGAACAGTTTCTGTCCGGGATTTATTATTATTTTTTCTATCGTAAAAACAAAAGTTTGAGTCTCGATTTACGGATCCATCAGTCCAGCCTAACCCCATCCAATCCCATGGGTTAGCCAACCGCCCAACCACTGTAGTGATGGGATCCAATTAAAAATTTGGTTAGGTTTTGTCCCGGGTACCAAGGAAAAGAGTTCCAAGGCCCCCTAGCCGGATGTTCATGCAAAATAAAACTAGTCACACCACTCACACACCCAATATGAAATTGCCTTTTTCAACCAGATTCAACCAGTTTAAAACAATCCTTTAATAAAACCATAGTATCATTGATCACCATCTTCCAATTTATCCAATTGATTCTTAATTTCCCATCATTCCTTCATCAGAGTATCTATGGCATCATTGGCAACTAGAACGCTCAGGAGCCGTTTCGATAGTTCCTAGCCCATAATACTTGGCAATATAATCACTTAACAAGATGGACTCTCGTTGAAGATCAGCAAGATCAACCAACAGATCCATATAAGGAGCCATGGACTCATCCATTGAAGACCAGCAAGGTCAATCAACCAGATCCATGCTCGATTTCAGAAAACAACTCCAACTCTGTTCCAATATCTTCCTCGACGCACGCGTGGGTATCCTAGGCAACCCAGAGCCCGAGCACCGTATGGTCAGCACCCTCTAGGATCCTTCGCAGGTAACCTAGCGCTTCACGCATAGGCCGCTTCCTTGGCCCCTCATCCACCGTACCGGAAGCTCACCATTTTAATCGCACCGAGGCTGGTCAAGACCTCGGCCGACCTTGCTACGCGAGACGTCCTTCATTGACTCCCCGTCAGCAGTTGCAACTTTACCATCACGACTTTAATCACAAGACGGTCAAAATGCTCCCCCCAGCATTCTTGACATAAAACAATCATTTACAAACAGCATTTACAAACAGTATTTACAAACAGTTTACAACACAATTTCTATTTTAACTTTCATTTTTCCACATTATCCTTCATCAATCTACATTACTTATTCCATATTCCATTTATATGTATACTCATCCCATCACATCATTTCTATCTCATCACTTCAGATTCCCTCACATCGCATATCGTATATTCACATCCATACATCCACATCTATATGCGTACATTCACATCTACATGCATACATCTACATCTCTATGCATACATCCACATCCACATTGACATTCACCTCCATACATCTACATCTACATGCATACATCCACATCTCCATTCACATCTACATCTATACATCTATATCTACATGCATCCATCCACCTCCACATCCACATCTACATCTATACATCTACATCTACATGCATACATCCATATCTCCATTCCCATCTACATCTATACATCTACATCTACATGCATCCATCTACCTCCACATCCACATCTACATCTATACATCTACATCTACATGTATACATCCACCTCCACATCCACATCCGTATCTATACATCTACATCTACATGTATACATCCACATCCACATCTATACATCTACATCTACATGCATACATCCACATCTCCATTCACATCTACATCTATACATCTACATCTACATGCATCCATCCACCTCCACATCCACATCTACATCTATACATCTACATCTACATGCAAACATCCACATCTCCATGCATAATAAAATTCTTTTAATTAATCTAGGATGATAGTTCCTAGAATATGGTAGGAAGTCCTCTTTTTATGCTTTGAATGAATTTATTTTATGCGTAATTTCTATAAAAATTTTGCCATAGCTCCGCTACTATGACTGATAAATCTCAATTTTTTTCTAAGGGATAAAGCTCATTATTAAAGAAATAATTAGAATGGTCTCTAATTGGATCATCAATCCATAATGGTCTCTAATTGGATCATTAAGAAAACAATTAGAATGGTCTCTAATTGGATCATCAATCCATAATGGTCTCTAATTGGATCATTAAGAAAACAATTAGAATGGTCTCTAATTGGGTCATCAATCCATAATGGATTGAATCATCAATGTGCATAAACTAAAAGCATAGCAAAAGCCATTAATTTGGCCTCAAGCATAGCTTAATCTTGGATTAAGGAAAAGCTTTATGAAAAGCTTCATTTGAATTGAGAATGGGTCATGAGTATGACCATTTCTTGAGTGAGAGAGAGAAATTATAAAAACCATTAGAATTTAAATATAAGTGGAAATTAACTTCTATAGCATTTATTAAATTATGTAACTCTTCACTACTATTCACCAATTAACTTCAATAGCATTTAAAAAAAAACCATACCAATTAAACTTCTCAAGCTTGAGAGGGGTTGAGAAGAGAGAATCATTGAGAAATCATAGAAAAGATCAAAATTCAATATACTTACCTTATGATTTGCTTGATTCTTTATTCACGGTAGAGGCCCCCAACCAATCAATTGGTTTAGTATGTTGATGGAGTCACCAATGGGGATTGAAGAAAGAGAGAAGTGTCAAAAACTAGTGAATTATTAAAGAATTCACAGTTCTTGGCTTAGGTGGAGTAACATAGCATAAGACACTATATATTTTGGCTTAGATGGAGTAGAGTAACAAAGCATAAGACACTATCTAATTTGGCTTAGGTGGAGTAGAGTAACAAGTCATAAGACTCTATCTAATTTGGCTTAGGTGGAGTAGAGTAACAAGGCATAAGACTCTATCTAATTTGGCTTAGGTGGAGTAGAGTAACAAGGCATAAGACTCTATATTTTTTTTTTCAACAAGGGAAGGCTTCTATTTATAGGAAAATTTGAGCTCCTAACCAAACAAACTGATTCTAGAATTTTCCAAGTCAGTTTGGTTACTTTTTGACCATTTTTAGGTCAGTTAAGCTAACTTTTTGGAACTAGACTTGAATTAGGAGAGAGGAGAGATAAAATATCTCAATTTTTATGAGTTTAAAACTCATTCAAGCATGTGAAATATGCACCTTCTTTAAAGAGCTCTTCTTCCTTACATATGTGTCATAGTTTTTTTTTTTACTAATAAACCTTGTACATTTTCAACTCTTCATCTTATGTGAAATATGCACCTCCTTTAAAGAACTCCCCTTCCTTACATATGTGTTTTTTAAACTAATAAACCTTGTACATTTTCAACTCTTCATCTTATGTGAGCATTTAAGGGACTCCCCTTCCTTACATATGTGTCATAATAAAATCATTTAAGGGAAATATGCACCTCCTTTAAAGAACTCCCCTTCCTTACATATGTGTCATAATGGAATCATTTTAATATTGCTCATAGTTTTTTACTAATAAACCTTGTACATTTTCAACTCTTCATCTTATGTGAAATATGCACCTCCTTTAAAGAACTCCCCTTCCTTACATATGTGTTTATTTACTAATAAACCTTGTACATTTTCAACTCTTCATCTTATGTGAAATATGCACCTCCTTTAAAGAACTTCTTTACATATGTGTTTATTTACTAATAAACCTTGTACATTTTCAACTCTTCATCTTATGTGAACATTTACTCAATTTTGGGTATCTTCTTTTACAATTTGGATTTATCTCCTCCCTACACATGGATTGATGCTATTGGCCCATAGGAACCTTAATTGGACCATAATCTAAAGATTTTTGAAAATCTAGACCCTTAGGCTAAGGTTCTTTATACCTATTTCCAATTAATTCCAATTGCACATTGGAAAATTCTTTTTAAATTTCTGTTTCAGGGAAACTCATCTGAATTATAAGAGATATTTTTCTATCCAAAAATATTCAAAATATGAATATTCTCTCTCTAGAATATTTTCTCTCTATGTTAAAACAGCCACAAACAAGATCTCTTATATTTCAGAAAAGGAATTGATTACAGGGGAATATACTAGACATCAAAAAGGGGGTTGGGGGAGGAATCTTACAAAAATTCTTAATGCCTTCTATAGAAAAATGTGTCAAACACAAATCATGGAAAGACGGTAAAACTTCAGTGGTAAGTTACCGTTGGCTTCTAGGTTACGCTAGCTCCTTCCTTTATATAAGTCGTAACTTTTACTTGTCACTCACAGTAATCTTACTCCCATCAATCTCCTTTCTTTCTTAATCTCCTTCATGGCTTGGCAACAGGAATTAGTTTTATCCCTGATGATTTCTCACCTTCAAGACGTAAGAGAGTCTGTGAAGAAAGACTTTATAGAACAATATGAGCGCTCACTTTTTCCTCACCTAGGAACTTCTGTAGCGCAAACCAAATGGCGGACCTATCAAAACATAACTAGGGTAACACCCTGGGGTCAGCAACACTTTCGTAACGATGTCCGCTTGGCCATGGTTATTGAAGCTTTGTGTTTGGGTCCCCGATACTACTGTGTCATGAGATCA
This sequence comes from Cibotium barometz, assembly GCF_041138505.1. Classification (NCBI taxonomy): domain Eukaryota; kingdom Viridiplantae; phylum Streptophyta; class Polypodiopsida; order Cyatheales; family Cibotiaceae; genus Cibotium; species Cibotium barometz. The sequence goes on from NC_141089.1 coordinate 25,282,928, forward strand.
AGGCATCTTGGGTTTTCTGAACGGGTCTTCTTACTGGCATGTTTTCTTCCTCATGAGAAGATATGCCTTTACCCCATTTTTGGCTTGCCTCTCAGAGGTCCTTTTGTTAGATCACCTCATACCACTGAGATAGGTGCGGCAATAACCAGCAGAATCATTCCCATAGATGAGTTACCCTATACTTGTGCAGCTTGTGAGGACTGCTTTTGTGACCATATGATGGACGGGCTTATGGAAGTGTAAAGAGTTCTTCTATCTTTACTGTATAAGTCCCATGAATGAATAAAGTTTAAATCTTGTTCTTATTTTGAATCGTGCTCTCTTTAAGACTTTTCTTGGTGGTTAATCGTGATTAAAATTTTTCTCTAAGTCTCATATTCGTGCATCTTGCGAAATTATTCCAAGCTGCGAGATGAGGACATCTCGCGTTTTTTAAGTGGGGTAGAATGTAAGATTCCTCTCCCAACCCCTTTTTGATGTCTAGTATCTTCCCCTGTAATCAATCCCTCTTCAGAAATATAAAGACCTTGTTTCTAACTGTTTTAGCTTAGAGAGAGAGAAATATTCTAGAGAGAGAATATTCAGATTTTGAATATTTTTGGATAGAAAAATATCTCTTATAATTCAGATGAGTTTCCCTGAAACAGAAATTTAAAAAGAATTTTCCAATGTGCAATTGGAATTAATTGGAAATAGGTATAAAGAATCTTAGCCTAAGGGTCTAGATTTTCAGAAATCTTTAGACTATGGTCCAATTAAGGTTTCTATGGGCCAATAGCATCAATCCATGTGTAGGGAGGAGATAAATCCAAATTGTAAGAAGAAAATACCCAAAAATGAGTAAATGCTCACATGAGGTGAAGAGTTGAAAATGTACAAGGTTTATTAGTAAAAAACTATGAGCAATATTAAAATGATTCCATTATGACACATATGTAAGGAAGGAGAGTTCTTTAAAGGAGGTGCATATTTCACATAAGATGAAGAGTTGAAAATGTACAAGGGTTATTAATAAAAAACTATGAGCAATATTAAAAATATGAGATATTTTGGGAATAATGATTTTATTATGAGACATATGTAAGGAAGGGGAGTCCCTTAAATGCTCACATAAGATGAAGAGTTGAAAATGTACAAGGTTTATTAGTAAAAAACTATGAGCAATATTAAAATGATTCCATTATGACACATATGTAAGGAAGGAGAGTTCTTTAAAGGAGGTGCATATTTCACATAAGATGAAGAGTTGAAAATGTACAAGGGTTATTAATAAAAAACTATGAGCAATATTAAAAATATGAGATATTTTGGGAATAATGATTTTATTATGACACATATGTAAGGAAGGAGAGTCCCTTAAATGCTCACATATGTAAGGAAGGGGAGTCCCTTAAATGCTCACATAAGATGAAGAGTTGAAAATGTACAAGGCTTATTAGTAAAAAACTATGAGCAATATTAAAATGATTCCATTATGACACATATGTAAGGAAGGGGAATTCTTTAAAGGAGGTGCATATTTCACATGCTTGAATGAGTTTTAAACTCATAAAAATTAAGATATTTCATCTCTCCTCTCTCCTCATTCAAGTCTAGTTCCAAAAAGTTAGCTTAATTGACCTAAAAATGGTCAAAAAGTGACCAAACTGACTTGGAAAATTCTAGAATCAGTTTGTTTGGTTAGGAGCTCAAATTTTCCTATAAATAGAAGCCTTCCCTTGTTGAAAAAAATATAGTGTCTTATGCTTTATTACTCTACTCCTCCTAAGCCAAAATATATAGTGTCTTATGCCTTGTTACTCTACTCCTCCTAAGCCAAAATAGATAGTGTCTTATGCTTTGTTACTCTACTCCTCCTAAGCCAAAATATATAGTGTCTTATGCTTTGTTACTCTACTCCACCTAAGCCAAAATATAGAGTGTCTTATGCTTTATTACTCTACTCCACCTAAGCCAAAATATAGAGTGTCTTAGGCATTGTTACTCTACTCTACCTAAGCCAAGAGCTGTGAATTCTTTAATAATTCACTAGTTTTTGATACTTCTCTCTTTCTTCAATCCCCATTGGTGGCTCCATCAACATACTAAACCAATTGATTGGTTGGGGACCTCTACCGTGAATAAAGAATCAAGCAAATCATAAGGTAAGTATATTGAATTTTGATCTTTTCTATAATTTCTCAATGATTCTCTCTTCTCAACCCCTCTCAAGCTTGAGAAGTTTAATTAGTATGGTTTTTTAAATGCTATTGAAGTTAATTGGTGAATAGTAGTGAAGAGTTACATAATTTAATAAATACTATAGAAGTTAATTTCCATTTATGTTTAAATTCTAATGGTTTTTATGTAATTTCTCTCTCTCACTCAAGAAATGGTCATACTCATGACCCATTCTCAATCCAAATGAAGCTTTTCATAAAGCTTTTCCTTAATCCAAGATTAAGCTATGCTTGAGGCCAAATTAATCGCTTTTTGCTATGTTTTTAGTTTATGCACATTGATGATTCAATCCATTATGGATTGATGACCCAATTAGAGACCATTCTAATTATTTCCTTAATGATAAGCTTTATCCCTTAGAAAAAAATTTGAGATTTATCAGTCATAGTAGCGGAGCTATGGCAAAATTTTTATAGAAATCACGCATAAAATAAATTCATTCAAAGCATAAAAAGAGGACTTCCTACCATATCCTAGGAACTATCATCCTAGATTAATTAAAAGAATATTATTATGCATGGAGATATGGATGTTTGCATGTAGATGTAGAGGTATGGATGTGAGTGTGAATGTGGAGGTAGATGTATGCATGTAGATGTAGATGTGGATGTGGAGGTGGGTGGATGCATGTAGATGTAGATGTATAGGTGTAGGTGAGAATGGAGATGTGGATGTATACATGTAGATGTAGATGTATAGATGTAGATGTGAATAGAGATGTAGATGTATACATATAGATGTAGATGTAGATGTATAGATGTAGATGTGGATGTGGAGGTGGGTGGATGCATGAAGATGTAGATGTATAGATGTAGATGAGAATGGAGATGTGGATGTATATATGTAGATGTAGATGTATAGATGTAGATGTGAATGGAGATGTGGATGTATACATGTAGATGTAGATGTATAGATGTAGATGGGAATGGAGATGTGGATGTATGCATGTAGATGTAGGTGTATAGACGTAGATGTGGATGTAGAGGTGGATGTATGCATGTAGATGTAGATGTATAGACATAGATGTGGATGTAGAGGTGGATGTATGCATGTAGATGTAGATGTATAGATGTGGATGTGAATGTGGAGTGGATGTATGCATGTAGATGTAGATGTATGGAGGTGAATGTGAATGTGGATGTGGATGTATGCATAGGGATGTAGATGTATGCATGTAGATGTGAATGTACGCATATAGTTGTGGATGTATGGATGTGAATATACGATTGTGATGTGAGGGAATCTGAAGTGATGAGATGGAAATGATGTGATGGGATGAGTATACATATAAATGGAATATGGAATAAGTAATGTAGATTGAGGAGAGATAATGTGGAAAAATGAAAGTTAAAATAGAAATTGTATTGTAAACTGTTTGTAAATGCTGTTTGTAAATGATTGTTTTATGTCAAGAATGCTGGGGGGAGCATTTTGACCGTCTTGTGATTAAGGTCGTGATGAGAAAGTTGCAACTGCTGACGGGGAGTCAATGAAGGACGTCTCGCGTAGCAAGGTCGGCCGAGGTCTTGACCAGCCTCGGTGCGATTAAAATGGTGAGCTTCCGGTACGGTGGATGAGGGGCCAAGGAAGCGGCCTATGCGTGAAGCGCTAGGTTACCTGCGAAGGATCCTAGAGGGTGCTGACCATACGGTGCTCGGGCTCTGGGTCGCCTAGGATACCCACGCGTGCGTCGAGGAAGATATTGGAACAGAGTTGGAGTTGTTTTCTGAAATCGAGCATGGATCTGGTTGATTGACCTTGCTGGTCTTCAATGGATGAGTCCATGGCTCCTTATATGGATCCGTTGGTTGATCTTGCTGATCTTCAATGAGAGTCCATCTTGATAAGTGATTATATTACCGAGTATTATGGGCTAGGAACTATCGAAACGGCTCCTGAGCGTTCTAGTTGCCAATGATGCCATAGATACTCTGATGAAGGAATGATGGGAAATTAAGAATCAATTGGATAAATTGGAAGATGGTGATCAATGATACTATGGTTTTATTAAAGGATTGTTTTAAACTGGTTGAATCTGGTTGAAAAAGGCAATTTCATATTGGTGGGTGTGTGAGTGGTGTGACTAGTTTTATTTTGCATGAACATCCGGCTAGGGGGCCTTGGAACTCTTTTCCTTGGTACCCGGGACAAAACCTAACCAAATTCTTAATTGGATCCCATCACTACAGTGGTTGGGCGGTTGGCTAACCCATGGGACTGGATGGGGTTAGGCTGGACTGATGGATCCGTAAATCGAGACTCAAGCTTTGTTTTTACGATAGAAAAAAAAAATCCCGGACAGTAACTGTTCTATGGATAGGAATCAACGGCTGTGCCTCTTGAATGGGGAAAAAAGCGTTGATCCCAATGATCCAAGTGCAAGTTTCTTCCTTGAACTGACTAAGGATCTTATAGATGTAATTGGATCATCTCGATCAGAAATGATCTTGACTACGTTAGAGTAAAAAGTTATCCTGGTGGAATCGCCCGTGCTTCCGGTTAAGAAAGTTTTTCCGGGTTCGGTTTTGGAACAACCGACGGATTAGTCTCTTATCCGGATATCCGTGGGCGAGGCCCGAGTGTGGGACCCCTGTCCCGCGCGAGAAGCGCTACTTCCGCTGCCAGTACCCCGAATCCGTTGCTCGGTGGGAACAGGGATCTTACATAGCTGATGAAGAAAATGGCATGAAGTGTTGCACATCAGTAAATGTAGATGACTAGGTGAGAGAAGTAGACGAGAGAAACAACAAACTAGCCTCTCATACCAAACGTTGGCATTCATGGTGGCTCATAATGATCAATGAAGAACATGATTAAGTATAATGATGAGAGATTAATGTTAAGTAAAATTAAATTAGCTTAATCACATGAGATAACATAGTGACAAGGTAATGATGGACAATGAGAGCATTTCTCTTGCATTAGTGTGCCTCTTTAAATATGCAAGTATAAAAGTGATTATAATGAGCTAATCAAGATTAGCCACTAATCATATCCACAAATCTCTCCATGCTTCTCTCCCATAGGTCCCTCCTTGAGTCTCTCTGCACTCCACAATTCTTTCTCCCATGATTCTAGCTTTCTTATACAAGGTGGGATATTTGGCAACGAGTTTGACCACTTGCAAAAGTAGAGATTCTCTAGTAAATGACATTCAACTCAGCTAGTGAATATAAGTGACCTTTGATCAAGTCTACACCATATGCCCCATTTTCCCCTGAGGCTTAATACATGAGTATTTCAGTGCATATTTCAACAGGGGAGGCCCATCATCGTCGGGGATACTGAAATAAATGCTCATAATGGTTCTCTAACCCAACCATCTCCTCATGTGTCTTGTAAGCCTAGAGCACCTGATAGTGACACTTCTCTACTCTGGAAATCTTTTTTGATAGTTTTGCCTCACCAAGCAGTCTGCACCTCTTCTTCACTACGATTGACCAAGGTTAGGTCTTTGTTCCCTGACGCTTTGGGATCAATATCCCTCCCACCCTGTGAGTAGGATCTAAACTAGGAATGAGGGGGGGATCTAAGATTAAAGGTAAGGACAAGATCTAGCGAGGTGTCCCATCTTTCTGGGTAGATGAAACATTGGAATGAGAGGCTAGAGTTCTCAACTCTTTACAAAATAGGGTCCCCCAAAGGCAAGAAAGTGATATGGCATGAGCTAGTAACTCCGAAGAGGCTATGTAGATACGAAGGAATGGAATCCTAGCCATCTCATCAAGAACGGTGAGGGGGATTCCATCATGCTCCTGATAGCACCACATATCATGGGGAGGAGAGGAAGAGCTTGGAACCTAGAAAGCAAATTGTCACTGGAAAGCGGTTGGACATTAGGTCAAAGCCATCGCAAAGAGGGCCTAGGCTGTACTTAGTGCGAATGAGGCTCAATTGCATGACTCTATCCAAAACTGTAGGAAAATCAAACTCAACTTGGTAGTAGGCCACACCACAAGGGATGGATATTTGTTATCTTTCTAGGCTTGCTTATAAAATAGATCCCGGAGATATCCGCGCACTGAGCGGCTACCCACAATCTTGTATACCAAGGTGAAGGCCTCTCAAGATGTGATTGTTGAAGAAGGAAGGAGCTAGAGGTTTTCTTCTAAAAAAGAAAGGTAAGGGAAAGAGATGGAAGATTGTTGCAAGTCCCCATTGTCATTGCCTACTCCGTAAAGAATACAATCTAAGGGCTTCTATTGTAATGCTCAATGTTTAGGTGCTCACATTAAGGCTTTGTGTCTATTTCATGTGTGATTGAAAAAAGTATAGTATATCATTAATTTTTAAAACATCCATATGTCTTTGAATGGTCTATATACATATATCTTTCAATCGTTTATATCCTATATCTACTTCTTATCAAATGATCTAACAAACTATCTAACAAGTGTTCAGAGGGAAAGGAAATTGAGATGATTGAATAAATACAAATACAGTGTGAATTGCCCAAAATGTAAGCCTATTTTTTAGAGTTTCCTCCTTGAGGAGATATAAAGAGGAAATGTGTGTGTCCTAAAAATAAGTTTCCGGAATGTTGCATATAAGGGTCTTTACGCATCTACGCATCATGGAGCTGGATTTTCAAGCATAATTCATGTGGACGAGAAGATGAATGAGGTAAAGTGTCGAGATATAAAGAGGAAATGTGTATGTATCCTGAGTGCTTCCTCTAAGTGTCTTTACACATATGCGCATGATGGAACTAGATTTTCAAGCATAATTCTCATGGGTGGGGAGAGGCACAAATTGGGAAACCACTATCAATTTTTCAAAAATAGTAAGATCACTTCCACTTTTCAGAGAATGTGGAGGTTCCAACCTTGATGTGTAAAACATCACACACCGTGGAACCGAATTTTAAGGTGTAATTCTTGTGAGTGGGGAGGTGGATGAGGGATCGTGCTCAAGCGGGCATGATGCTTTGCACTTTTGATCGCTTTTTTAGGTTTCAGCCTTGATGTGTAAAGGCCCTAATTATTGTGCATTTGCACTAACACTAGGAGTCATGGGCCATGTATCGTGCCTTGACATTCCAAATTATTGTGCATTTGCACACTTGTATGACACACTAGTATTGACAACATGTCACACGTGATGCGCGGGTCAAAAAGAGAATGATGTCGGTACAGAATTATATTTTCTTTTATCATTGTAAATTGTACGAGTTCAAAGTTTAAACACACATGTCCGGAAAACGTGACTATTTGAAAGACAAAGCGCACATGACACCACGTAGTAGTGCGCGGTGTTTGGATATGGGTGGGGAGTCGGATAGCATGTAAGGACGAGTCCAAGCATCCTGCATAAAATCCTCTCCTCCGTATCTCTTCCAGGCATACTGATCGAGCATATCTAGTCTCTATAACTAAGAATCTCTTGCAGAGCCTGCCATTGCAGAGGATGGTTCGCTGTTGGGAAAAATACATTTCCAAGGTCCATAATGCGGTGCCGCTGAACCCTTGGGCTAGCGATGTGCGGCTGCTTGATGTTTTGATTGAGAGGAGGAGCAGCTGGCTACCTTGGCGCCGCTCCAAGGCGACGATGGCAAGGGTAGGCTCCATGCTCAGTGTGGGCGTGAAGAATGCCGCCAAAGGTTGGAAGGAGAACGTGGAAGAGCCCATAACGGCGGGCTTGGACATGATGGAGAGTGAACAACGTTCCACAACGAAGGCCGACATTGCTCTATCAAGTGGTGAACTAGCGGCCATGAACTTGTTCAGGGTGAAGAGCATGGCCGACATCCAAGCTTCCATTAAGTCCTCGACTTCGTTTCTGGGCTCCATAATCGCAGGAGGAGCAAGCGAGGCACAGTTTGACATGCAGGGCTCTAAGACAGTCAACCTCACCGTAACTGGCGTGACGTCCCGCCGTGTTATTCTGGACACTCTAACGACGATGGTGAGCGAGCATACCTCGATGGAGGAGCCTTATTGGAGGCCCGATACATCACAGCGTCATCTCAAATGGTCTTCTAAAAGGTATAGCCCTATAAAATTTTAAGGTACCCGAGTTTCTAAAGCTGCATCGTCGTTGCCCTCTAAGTTCACTAGGTGCTCTCACTGATCATTAGCTTCTATTTGTTGATAACAAAGGGGCCAAGCTCTTTGGGTCATTACCGAGATCATCTATGCAAACAAGATCAAAATCAAAGCTGTGAACAAAGGAAAGGGAAGGAGCAAAGCGAAAATTATAGCAACAACACTAGTGCCCAAGGTTGGAGAGGTAGGTACGTCCACAGAACTGGAGAAGGAGAAACGAGGGGTGTGGACGGTGGAAGCCGCCAAGGACAAGTCCTCTTTTCCCTTTGCATTCAGGATGACGAAGCTGCAATATGACGGGATAGGAACACTTGAAGCAAACCTATCTTGAGAAGAAGGAGCACCTTGAGCAATAACACAAGGCGCCATAACTTTTCGTGCGAATAAACCATAAAATATGTCATGCCATTAACTAGTTCTAGAGAGTTTGTTCTTGTCTTTAATACCTTGCTCTATGAAAACATAATTATAATGTAGTATTCCGTATTGCAAGGGCTTGTACATGACATACAAGATTAAAGAGAAAGACTTAATAAAAGAGCATCTATCCACAAAACTAGCTCTAGCTCATGGGGGTCAATCTTGTCAATGGGAACATATCTTAAAAAATTGAGAATCCTTTATGAATTTTAAAATTAAGATCTTCACGGTAAGCTTTTGTGGTGATAGATTTCTAGAGAAGAGGATCATACACCGTGTTCTATGGAAGGCATTACATGTAAGATACACATAAGGTTCTAGTTAACATAATTGGAAAACCATTCACATTTATATATGCAAGAGTAACCAATCCTTGAAGATAGATATGAAAACAAGGAAGACTCAACCAATATGTGAGATGCAAAGGCTCATTCATAATTGGGAAACCAATCACATTTATATATGCAAGGGGGTAACCATCCTTAAAGATATATTTGAAAACAAGGAAGTCTCACAACATACCTATTTTAGTCCCATTCTCTTGCTCCAAAAATTCCACTCGATCAAGCAACAAAATGGCCACACAAAGTGATGGAATCCACCCACAAGCATAGACATTCTTCCAATTCACACATAAGGCATAGTATTTCCATGAAAGGGAGCTCTCACACCATGTGCAAAGTTTGGGATATTTACTTAAAGCTATTTAGACTAATCTAAAGCTAATTACACAAGAGAGCTATAGTACCATGTGCAAAGTTAGGGAGCTTTACATAGAGCTAATTAAACTAATCCAACCATCAACTACAATAGAATGACAGTATACCTGTGTTATTATAACTACAAGCCTTGGCAAATGTCACGATCATTTCACTATTACTGACACTAGTATATTTGTTGCATAATGGGAGCACTGCTAAATAAGCAACATTATTAGTAGCAGCGCAAATAATGCTACGGAGCAACGAAATAACACTGCTAAAGTAGCATTATTTTTCTATTATAAACGTTGCTCAAACAGTGAAAATAAGCCTATGAAAAAAATCTGGAGATAGACTAGGGAGTTTTGACAAAATTCTCCAGTCTGTCTCAAATTTTTTTAAAAGCTATCTATCCTAGCTTTTTTTAAAAATAAAGAGATAGTTGAGAGAAGTGGACAAAAACATTTACAAAAAGCATATATTCACTGAGTTTAAACGATTACAAAATATCGATAAGGTTTTTAGCCATATACAAAATAAAGCTAGAAAGGGATTACTAGTCATCAACCTCATCTTCATCGACATACTCATCGTCATCGACATATATGATATAAAAGTTTACAATTATAAAAAATACAATTACAATTCATAATTGGCAAATGTACTGAAGTGTATGAGTCCAATTAAAAAGGTCATATACAAAAAAAACCATGGAGGCAGACTAGGGAGTTTTGACAAAATTCTCCAGTCTGCCTCAATTTTTTTTAAAGGCTATCTATCCTAGCTTTTTTTTAAAATAAAGAGATAGTTGAAAGAAGTGGACAAAAACATTTACAAAAATCATATATTCACTGAGTTTAAACGATTACAAAATATCGATAAGGCTTTTAGCCATATACAAAATAAAGCTAGAAAGGTATTACTAGTCAACAACCTCATCTTCATCGACATACTCATCGTCATCGACATATATGATATAAAAGTTTACAATTATAAAAAATACAATAACAATTCATAATTGGCAAATGTACTGAAGTGTATGAGTCCAATTAAAAAGGTCATGTATACAAAATAAACCATAATGAAAATATATAGAGTTAGGGGCTACATGGAGGGATCCACATCTCACACATTCTGATTATTATTTTCCCTTCTTGTGCAGATCCATGCTCTTGTCTCACATTTTCATTACTTCTCGCTAGCACATTTGCACCATTTGATATACTTGCCTGCAAGCATGGCATTTAGAAATAACAATCCATCCTTCGTCTTGCACCCTTTCAAAGAGAGCTTCCAAACCCCATTGTAATGCCAAATGATATTCATCTTGCATAGGGAGGAGGTCCATTATACATATAAACAAATAAACATTAATTTTATGTTTTTATTTAAGGTAAACCTTTTTTAATTAAAAGATAAGGTACATATTGAGGCAATATATTTACAAACATTGTTGGGATATCTAGTCCTCGTTCACGCGTAACATCACGCTCCAAGTTGCTTGCCATTTATCCATGCATAAATATAACTACTTAAAACTCTTATGCATGCATAAAGCATATATATGCATGCATGTATATTAGATCTACGTGCATGAGCTTCATGAAAAGTTGTATGAGATTCATGAAAAGTTGTATGAGCTTCATGTCATATAGCACCAGTGCATATTGCTAGCTACCAGCATGCCTAGGTAGCACCTAGCATGTGAAAGCCATCAACATGCCTAGTTAGCTCCTAATGCATGCCGATAGTTATCAGCATGCATTGGGAGCTCTCAATGCATGTTCGTAGCTACTAGCATGCCTAGGTAGCACTCAGCATGCATTGGGAGCTGGCAATGCATGTGCGTAGTAGCTACCAGCATGCCTAGGTAGTACCTGTCATGCATTGGAACTTACTTAGACATGTGAGTAGCTACCGGCACGCTTAGGTAACACCCACATAATGGGAGCTCTCGGTGCATGTGGGTAGCTACTGGCATACCTAGGTAGCACTCGCCTAATGCATAAGCCTTATGCATAGACCTCATACATACTATGCATATAAGGCTTATGCAAAGCATTCATAGCCTGCACAAGGCTATGCATTCATAGCTTGCATAAGCCTCATGCATAAACCTTATGGCCTTATGCATGGACCTTATGCATGAGTCGTTGTATACATGAGGCTTATGTATTAGCCATATGCATAAGCCTTATACATAAGCCTCATGTATGTGGCTTATGCATTAGGTTTATGCATGATCTCATACATAAGCCTCATGTATATGGCTTGTGCATAAAGTTTATGTATAAGGCTTATGCATATGACTTTATACATGAGCCTTATGCATATGGCTAATGCATAAGCCTCATGCATAATCCTTATGCATAAGCTACATACATATAAGACTTATGAATGTGGCTAATGTATAGGCCTCATGCATGAGGCTTATTCATGTGGCTTTAATACATAATCATTAGGAAGTGAATGGGGTCTTCTTGGGTCCTTTAATCTGCCCTAGCCTAATCAAGGTGATTAAGGAATAGCCAAATGGGGGGTTGCCATGTGGACTGAAATGTTGGGTTTGTAAGAGTGGTCAAAGGGTGCACTTTTCTCCCCAAAAAGAGGGGGGGGGACAATTTTACAATTTTCGGACCTCCATAACTTCTACATACAAGCTCCAATTTGAGCGAAGATTACAGATCCATGATCTACACATCAAGAGCTTTCCATAGATATGTTACATGATATGGTTTTATCCGCTTGATTTTAAATTCTATTTTTCCCCCAAAATTCAAATTCAAATAAAGTAGCCATCTTGAAGATTCTAATTAGAAAACGTTTCTTCTTAAGAGAAAAGGTTTGACTCCCTTAAACTACCAAATAAAAGGGCCCAAGAAGACTCCATTGAGGTCCTAATGCTTTATGCATTCATAAGCTTTATGAATTAGACTCATATAAATGTAAATACATGAGGCATATGGCCACCTCTTGACAGATGCATAGCTCAGTAGTAGTAAGGGCTATGCATAGAGGCTTATGGGTGGCTAATGCATAAGCCTCATGCATAAGATTTATACATGAGGCTTTATGCACAAGTCTCATGCATTTGGATTATTCATAAGCCTCATGCATAAACCTTATGTAAAAGTCTCATGCATGAGGCTTATGCATATGGCTCAGGCATGAGGGCTATGCACTAGCCGTATGCATGGGGCTTTATACACTAGCCTCATGCATGAGGCTAAGGTATATGGCACTAAAACACCACACCTCTGTAGCGATGCCATTTCTCGTTGCTCATAGATGACTAGACATCGCTTAAGAAGTGACACCTTAATCATGCCATAAATGACACCTGTAGTCAGGGCATTGCTTCAAGAAATCTCCTTTAGTGCATTGCTTAAGGGATGACAGGCAACACGTAAGAGATGGATAACGGCTATTTTACCCGATTAAAAGCAAGCGTAATAAATAAAAAATCTATGTTTATTAATTAGTTTGATTACAATTTACAACCATCTTATATCACAACGAAAGATCTCTTACCCCCCCATAGATTGTGGACCTCAGGCATATAGAGGTCCATTCTTAAATCGTAGACGTTATTAGACGATGCAAAAACTAGTATAACATACAAAACATACTTTATACCTTTGTCCATGATGCCTTTGCTGAGAGTCCTAGGTGACATAACCAGGCCCCTGTGTACCTCTCCTCTGTGTCCTAAATAATTGACCAAATATAGCTATTATAACAATTTTTAAACAAATGATAGCTCAAAAGAGACAAATTATAGAAATTATACATACTCATCTAGCTACATGATGGCGCCAAGTCTTGCTCCTAATAATGATCCTCCAATGCCACATCAAGCTCATGAACCTAATCCTCCAGGGCTAGCTCCTTCTCCTGACCCCCTAACCCACCTCTCCTGACCCTCCTCCTAAACCTCTTGCTATGGATCCTCGAACAGATCTAGAGATGCCCTCACTAGGGACTATGGGCCACAAGGAGCAAGAGAGCTGAGTGACGGAAGCCTCCAGCTCATCAACACTCACTCAACACAGAATACTCTGCCAAGTCTTATATCTAGGACAAACTCAAACCGAGAGTCCGCAATAGTCTCTTGATGGCTATCAAGAGACCATCTTTCCAGTCTGCCATGGATGTCTATGAACATGCAAGAAGGAGATCATATCTAAAACTATAAGTATACACTCACAATCCACTAGTACATATATAGAAGATAAGAGATGCAAACAATCACCATCGTCATCAAATACGGCTCCGAATCCCACCAACAGCACAAGAACAACAACAACATAATATCAAGGTATTAGGAATATAAACCCGATAGTTACATTAATCTATACAAAGAGTACACTATAAAAGAGTACTTTAAACTTGATAGTTACATTAATCTATACAAAGAGTACACTATAAAAGAGTACTATAAAAGAGTACTTTAAACTTGATAGTTTCTAAACATTCTGTTGAGCCCACTTCACTATATCGGGTGAGCTCAGCATGAGCTCTTCTTCCTTGTGTGGAATAGATAAGCTATTTTGTTTCTACTCAGTGTGATCACTTCTAAAAGCTTTGTGCATGCTCTTTATTTATGTCAGTAGGAGTGCACCTGCCACACAATAGAGTGCCACAAACAAGGTATGCAAGATATTGCTTCCTAAGAAGTGCAGTGTGGTATGCATCATTATTGTCTTAGTGTATTGTGAGACCACCAACAGCATGTCATTAACTATCTTTTTCAATGTTTTTGGTCTTGCCATTGAATATAAACCTATGCAAAGCATTGATGGATTTTCCCACATAATAAACTATGACCAATAAGTTTCACTACACTTGCACCTTATTAACCACACTCCAATCCTCTCTCTCTCTCTGTCTCTCTCTCTCTCTCTCTCTCTCACACACACACACACACACACACACATATTCAAAATAAGTTACCATGTGTCCATGGTGCCATGATGATCTACTCTGATGTGGATGCAAGCCCTGATTCTTATGCTGGCTATGTTGTGTTGCTCTAAATAAAATGACGGGTCTAGCTTATATGTGCCTCCAGCTTGAATCTTAGTGTTGTCCCGATGTCGATGGATGATGAGCAAAGAGGGTTGCTTGTCCCAAGTTGTGAGACCCCTTCCCCCTCCGCGTGGCCTCCTTCGAGGCACTGTTAGCGGAAGCAGCAGCCTCTTGCAAGATAGGGCTTCCCACTTGGGGCCTCGCCGCCCAAGAATGTCCGAACAAGAGACTAATTCGGCAGTTCCTCCGAAACGGAGACCAGAAAAACTTCCCTCGCCCGGAAAGCATGGGCGATTCTACGAGTAAAATCATCTAAGGGAAGATTTATCTATTGGGTCAAGGCCTTAACTATCCTTTCTAATCCGACGGAACCCGTAGGTCACATGGCCAAATCAAGGAATTAATATACCGTAATTTTCTACATGAAATTATGGTGAACTCTTTTAACACCGAAATTAATTTATGCATTTTCTAATTAAAGAACGATGAAAATTCCTCTTTTAAATAAAAATACCCATATTTGAAATATGCCAAAAATTTCTCTTTTAATATTTAACATATTTGTTTCTAGAATATCGTCGGAATTTCTCTTTTTTCATCTAAATTTATGCATGAAAAAACAAATATAACAAAAATTCCTCTTTTCTCTATTTAAATAATTATGCATAAATATCATAAAAATATTTTTCATAAATATGACAAAAATCATTCTTCTTGCATTAAAATATCTATGTTTAGAATATGATGGGAATTCCTCTTTTTGTATTATTAATTTTATGCATAAAAATAAGATTTATCTTTCTTTTCTGGAAAATTTTACCATGGCTTTGCTGGAATTATTGAAAATGTTCAATTTCCTAACTGAAATGAATACACATAATTGAAATGTGATAGGAACTCCTCTTTTAAGCTAAAATTTTATTTATGCATTCATAACATAATTATAAGCATAATTATGATCAATCCTCTTGATTTAAAACATCCATTCATCATTTCTATAGGAGAATTCTTATAAAAGGTTAGCATAACACTCTTTCACTTTTAAAATGAGTTTATAGGATTTTTCTAAATCATAAACAAGCTTAAATAATTAATCATCATTTTTTACTAGATTGAAATCATAAAAGTAGATAATCTTTTTCACTAGCTTGTCAAGCCTAGAGTTTTGATTAAGATAATGATTTTATCATTAAGAACCATCATTCTAATAAGGATCTAACCATAAAGATGAATAATCTTTCTAAAAAGAGATATTTACTAAAAATACTATAATTAAGCATAAAGATTAGTATTAAACCATTTAAACATTATGAATCATTAGAAAGCTTGATTTCAAGAAAAAACCATTTAATTGAAAGCTTCCCAAGCATTAGAGGGGTTGGGAAGGAGATAATCATTGAGAAAGATAAAAAAACCATTGAATTAAGGCCTAACTTTGATTTTGGCTTGATTCCTTTGGAAAGAAGTGAAGCCCACAAAGCAAGGTTTGGCCACCAAGTTGGGGAGGGTAATCTCCAAGAGAGGATGGAGAATCGAGAAGCTCCAAAACTCCCAAAAGTAGAGGCAAAATAGAGGGATAATAGAACTACACTAAAATTAAGATAATACTGGCATGTAATTACTCAAAGATGAAAATACAAAGAAATGAGGGTCTATTTATAGGTGAGGGAGGCCACTAATCGAGTCCAACTAAGTTCTAGAGGCTTCCAGCTTCAATTTGATCCAATTTGGACAAGATTTGGACAAAATTGTCTCCCTTCTTGATCTAGTTTGTATGGGGAGAGAGGAGAGATAAAATATATCATTTTTTGAATTAAAAATGCCAAGTAATGATGAGAAAAAGGAACCTACTTCATGGGGTCTCTCCCTCCTTACTGAGGTGTCAAAAATTGATTTTTTTACCAATAAACCTTAATTTTTAACTAATAAACCTAGTACTCAGTCAACTCTTCATCTTATGTGAGCATTTACTCATTTTTGGAGCATTTTCTTTTATTCTTTGCATTTTTGTCATCCCAACACTTGGATTAATCCTATTGGCCCTTTAAAACCTTATTTGGACCTTAATAAAAAATCTGAAAATGTGGATCCTTAGGCTAAGGCCTTTAATACACATATTCAATTAATTTCTAATGCACATTGGAAAATTCTTTTTGAACTTTTGTTTTAGGAAAAATCATCTAGATATTAGGAGAAAATTTGTATCTAGAAATATCTTAATTTTGAATTACCTCTCTCTAGAACATTTTCTTTCTCTAGGCTAAAACAAGGAAAAATAATATTTTCTTGCATTTTAAAATAGGGGATGATTATAGGGGACTAAGATTAGAGCTTATACATCTTTTAGGGCTGAGGAGGAACCTTACATCCTCTCCCACTTGAAAAACGCAAGATGTCCTTATCTCGCAAAGTAGGGGTAGTCCTTTACCAACTCTTCTTCTTTCTCCCAAGTGGCGTCCTCTAAAGGGTGGAACTTCCACTTCACCAAAATTCTCTGAGGAATCTTTTCCTGATACCCTTCTCCCAAACATCGAGGATTTCTTCAGGTTAGAGTACCAGCAGGCCTTGAGTCGAAGAAGTCAACTGTTCATTATCCAGCACATGTGAGGTACATACTTTTTAAGTAAACTAACATGGAATACATTATGTATTTTGAGATGGGGAGGCATAAGAAGTTCATAAGCTAGATCTCCTATTTTCTTAGTGATGGCGTACGGCCCACAGTATCTTGGAGACAGCTTTTTATACTTCCCTAGAGATAAAGAACTTCTCTTGGGTCGTACATGAATGAAAACCATATCTGCTTCTTCAGACACTCTTCGATCTCTTCTTGTCAGCATACTACTTTTGTCTATCCTGAGGAGCAGCCTTGTTATCCTTGTGGATTGCCTGCATTTGCTGCTCCATATCATCAAGCATCTGACTGAACATCTCAACCCTGATCAATGGGTCAGAGCAAGTTAATGGTGTGAGGCAACCTTGTCCATACAAAGCTTTGAATGGGCTCATCCGGATACTTCGGTGATAAGAGGCATTGTAAGAAAACTCCACTAGATGTAAGTAGCTTAACCACTTATTGGGCTCTTTGCATAGCATGACCGAAGAATATCTTCAATTACTTGGTTTACTCTTTCAATCTGACCATCTGTCTTTGGATGATAAGCTGTACTGAGATCTAAGGAACTTCCTACTGCTTCGAAGAATGCAGTCTAGAACCTTGATGTGAACTTAGAATCTGTGTCGCTCACTAGGGTAAGCCATGGAGCCTGAAAATCTCCTTAAGGAAGACTTTGGCAACATCCACTACGCAGAGTAGGTTTCTTTTACTAGAATCAGATAGGAAACTTTGGTTAATCTGTCAGCTACCACAAAAATGGAGTTGTAACTTGATTGCACTGACGGTAATCTAATAACAAAATCCATACTGATACATTCCCACTTCATCTGTGGAATGTCCAAGGGATGCAGCTTACCTCACATTTTAACCCTTTTTGCCTTGACTCTTTGACATGTTAAGCACTGACGTACATGCTTCAGTACATCCCTTTTGAGTCCTGGCCACACGAAGCTCTTCTTACAGATATGTAGGTCTTTATGAACCCTGGGATGTTTAGCTATCGGGCTATCATGGGCTTCCCTCAGAATTTTTCCCTTTGTTTCCTCATCATTAGGAATGCATAGCCAATTGTTCTAATACATGCATCCTTTGTCCATTTGTATCCAAGAACTCGACTCATTTCCTGAGGAGTCTTGCTTTCCTGCATTAGTAGGGTAGCAATGGGGGCAAAGAATCTATCCTACATGATTTTCTCTCTTGCTTCACTGATCAATGGATTTGACACCTATGTAATTGCAAGTAAGGAGGCTTTCCTATTGAGCACATCAGCTACTACCACATTTTCTTTCCTTGGCCGGTACTTTATCTCAAAGTCAAAATCCTGCAGGTCTGCATTCACCTTCTTTGACGCATGTTGAGATCCCTTTGGGTGAAGATCCACTTCAGACTTTGATGATCTGTCTCATCAAGGTGAATCTCTGTCCCAAGAGATAATGTCTCCACAACTTCAGATAAAAAACTACTGAGAGTAACTCCTGGTCATGGACAACATAATTTCTCTCATGCGTTCTGAGCTTTTTGGATTCATAGGCTATTGCATGACCTTTCGGAATAAGGGCACCACCTAGGGAAAAACCACTGGCATCTGATCACTACCTCCTCAAAGGGAAAGGAAAAATCTAGCAATTTTAGGATAGGGTTGGTTACTAAAGCTTTCAGCTTGTCAAAAGCACTCTGACACATAGGGGTCCAATGAAATAGGGTGCTCTTCTTGAGAAGGTTAGTTAAAGGGGATGCTATCTGAGCATACCTGGGTATAAAGATTCTATACCATTCAGTTAGTCCCAAGAATCCTCTGACTTCTTTCACTATTTTGGGCTCTGACCAATTCACAAATTTTAGCGGGGTTAGGAGAAATCCCGTCTTTAGATACTATGAATCCCAAGTATTCTACACGGTCACCAGCGAAAGTGCAGTTGCTCTTCTCTAAGAGGTGGTGCTTCCTTAGGATCTCTAGGACCTTATGCACATGATCTTCATGATCTTCTACATTCTTAGAGTATACCAGGATGTCATCAAAGAAGACAAGAACAAATTTATCGAAGTATTCTCTAAGAATGTTCTACATGAGAGGCGATTAAATGTCGCTGGTGTAAGATCCCTGTCCGCACCGCGCAACAAATTTAGGGGTGCTAGCAGCGAAAGTAGCACTTCTTGCGCAAGCCAGGGTCCCACACTCGGGGCCTTGCCCACGGATATCTAAATGACAAGAGACTAATCCATCGGTTCTTCCAAAACCGAACCCGAAAAAACCTCCCTTGCCCGGAAAGCACGAATGATTCCACCAAAATAACTTTTCTCTATCATAGTCAAAAACCTTAACTAACTGAACTGATCTGACCAAACCTGTAAGTCCCATAGTTAGATCAAAGGAAAGATTGCCCTTGGATCATAGAGACCAATGCTTTTTTCCCTCATTTAGAGGCACAGCCATTGATTCTTTTCCATAGAACAATTTTTATCCGGGATTTACTTCATCTATCGTACCAACAAAAATTTAGTCTCATTTTAGGGATCCATCAGTCCAGCCTAACCCCATCCAGTCCCTTGGGTTAGCCAATTGCCCAACCATTGTAGTGATAGGATCCAATTAAGAATTTGGTTAGGTTTTGTCCTAGGTACCAGGGAAAAGAGTTCCCAAGCCCCTTAGCCGGATATTCATGCAAACTTAAAACTAGTCACACCACTTACACACCCAATATGAAATTGCCTTTTTCACAGAATCAGCATCTTCTAAAAACAATCTTTTAATGAAACCACTGTGTCACTGATCATAATCCTCAAAATCTCTGGTTGAATCCTTATTTCCAATCATTCCTTCGTCTCGATGTACCTATGGCATCATTGTCAACCAGAACGCTCACCACCTATCCAGTCAGTGGCTTTTTGATAGTTCCTAGCTCAAAGTAACCGACAAATTATTCACATAACAAAATGGAATCTTCATTGAAGATCAGCAAGATCAACCAACGAATCCATATAAAAGAGCCATGGACTCATCTGTTTTTGAGGACCAGCGAGGTCAATCAACCAAATCCATGCCCGAATTCAGAAAACAACTCTTACTCCTTGTTCCAATATCTTCCATGATGCACGTGTGGGTATCGTCGGGGCGACCCAGAGCTCGAGCACCGTATGGTCAGCACCCTCTAGAATCATTCGCAGGTGACCTAGCCCTTCACTCATAGGCCGCTTCCTTGGTCCCTTATCCACCGTACCGGAAGCTCACCATTTTAATCGAACCGAGGCTGGTCAAGACCTCGGCCGACCTTGCTACGTGAGACGTCCTCTGTTGACTCTCCGTCAGCTGTTGCAACTTTATCAGATTAGGTCTCCATGACCACAAGACGGTCAAAATGCTTCTCCAGCATTCTTGACATAAAATAGTCATTTAAAAACAGTTCAAAAAATACAGTTTCTATAACGAACTCCCGTCTTTCCACATCAAACCACATTATTTAATTCCACAATCAATTCATAAGTATTCCTATTCTCATCCAATCACATCATTTTCATCTCATCACATCTTTCCTCAATTTATCCTCATCAGATCTCAACCACTTGCATCTACCCATATCTACATCTACATCTCATCACATCACATTCATTCACATCTCATCCACTCATACCACATCACATTCATTCACATCACATTCATTCACATCTCATCCATTCAGACCACATCACATTCATTTTACCTCACATCTCAGTCATTCACATCTATCCCCATTCACATCCCATCTGTAATTTTTTAATGAATAAAACATACCCTTTTTCTATTCAATCTGTAAATACCCCCTTTAAATGGTACCCTTCTCTATGTAAAAAATGTGTAAAAAGGGGATTTTAGAAACCCTCTCTATTGAACCCACGTTCTACGCTTAAATATTTATGAGTGACTCCCTCCCCTCCCCCCCTCTCGAGCCCATAAGTATGCAAATCATAGACACACATAAGTTTGCCAGGCGTAGCCCGGGAATTACCCCTCCAATATAAAAAACCAACTGAAGCAAACATTGGAGGCCACAGGCATGAGAGGATGGCTTCATGATTGGTGTGGAAGACTAGATCAACACATAATGCATATGAAATAAAGCAATCAAATGAATGTATGTAAAACTGTGAAAAGGTGTAGGGGAGAAGATAGCTTTAAATCTTGCAAGCACACACACACTCACAAAACCCTAAAAGAGAACACACAAGGTGAGGCTGAAAATCTTCTTCTTCTTCACACAATACTCAACACACCATATACAAAGATAAGAGTACACACAATATGAAAAGGTACTCAACCAGATACATACTAGGGTTCTCTATAGTGTGAACCCAACTAAAATCAGCTGGCGGTATAACTATGCCAATCTCTAGAATGGCTGTCACACTAACTGTCATCCCACTGGCCGCATATCACCCATGATCTCACCAACCATGCTAGTGGTGTAAGTGTAGGGCCCATCCCCCAGGCGGGTCATCAGTGTCCACCGCCTCACTAGATGAGCTCGATAACTCAACACTCCCCCCCTCGAGCTCAACTCCATCTCATGTACACCAAGCAATGCCCTGAATTTGCGGAGCTTCTCTGTACCCAATGCTTTGGTGAAGATGTCAGCGACCTGATCCTGTGTGTGCTGACATAACCAAGGTCAATGTTTGCCAAAACCTTCTCTCTGACAAAATGGTAGTGCACCTCTATATGCTTCGTGCGAGCATGAAAAATTGGGTTCCTGGCCAACTATATACTGCTAATGTTGTCATAGAAAATGACAACTTGTCTATCCAACCACTGATAGACCCGAATTTGCAAGTAGCTTTCTCTACCAAGCTACCTCACATGCTGCCATAGCAGCACCTCTGTAATCGGCCTCTGTACTGGATAGAGCAACTGTAGGCTGCTTCTTGCTGCTCCAAGTCACAGCAGCACTCCCCAAAGAAAACATGAAGCCAATAGTAGATCTTCTATCTGAGATACTACCAGCCCAATCAGCATCTGTGTACCCATGTACACATATCTCTGTCCCAGTTTCATAAAATAGTCCACAATGCAAAGTAGACCTCACATACCTCAGTATGCGTCTCAATGCATCCAAATGCAGCCTTCTGAGGAACCTGCTAAAATTGACTCACCAACCCAACAGCATAGCTCAAATCAGGCCTGGTGACCGTCATGTAGATCAAGCTTCCTACTATGCACCTATACATAGTAGGATCCTCCAAAATCTCTCCTGAATCTGCACTCAACTTGCCATTCTGATCCAATGGCACTGAGATAGCCTGTCATACCATACTTGGACAACATGTCCAAGCCATACTGTCTCTACGGTAATCCAATACCATCATGTGGTGACCTAATCACCTCAATGCCCAAGAAATATCTGAGCTCCCCCTAATCCTTCATCTCAAACTTCTGTCTAAGCAAGATCTTTACATCAAAAATCTCTATGTCATGGTTCCCCGTAATGATTAGGTCATCTACATAGATGACAAACAAGCACAACCCCTCTATCTCACTGGGTCTCACATACAGCGAGAAATCTGCATTGGCTACATGAAAGCCAATAGTGACAAGATATTGAGAAATCTTGTCAGACCATGCTCTTGGTGCTTGTTTTAAGCCATACAAGGCTTTCTTCAACCTCCAAACATGCTCAGGGTGACTCACATCCTTATAACTAGGTGGCTGCAACATATACACCTCTTCTTGCAAATCTCCATGCAAGAATGCATTCTTTACATCCATCTGATGTAAAGACCATTGCTTTGACGCAGCCACTGCTATCACAACTCTCACTGTTGCCATCTTGGCACAACTAGGCTGAAAGTTTCCTCATAATCAATGCCATATGTCTGCGCATATCCTTTGGCTACCAATCTAGCTATGTATCTGCTTATGCTTCCATCACTATTATGTTTTACTTTGTACACTCACTTGCATCCAATGGCTTTCGTGCCTTCAGAAAATTGCACTAAATCCCAAGTCTCATTTCCATATAGTGCATCCATCTCCTCATCCTCATAGCTTTCTCCCAGCACACATTTCCAACAGCCTCATCAATGCATGTGGGCTCTACAACCTGTACAACTTTTGCCATGTATGCATAGTGATGTGCCACATAACCATCATAGGTAAACCTCTGCACACGATTCTTCACTCTCCCATATCTTCGCAGATTTGCATTCATGGCTTCCATAGCCTTCTTTACACCAGGTGTTCTCATAGCTGGTATCCCAAGATCCTCATCACATCACGGCTCATCTTTGAGCCATTAGACTCTCCATCAGCATGAGAATGCCCCGCAGAAATGTCAGGCTTACTAAGGGGTTCAATCACTTTCTCTTTGCCTTTATGTGATGTACCAATCACATTTGCAGGTCTGGTATTATGATGCATCCTGCCACTCCATGGTCTATCAACTGAACCACTAGATGAGGACTCTCCTGGTCCACTCAAAGACTGTGATTGCTGACTTGCATTCTGTGCAACCACATTTCCACTCACATCAGCCCCAACAGCTTCTTTTTTAGCAGCATACCAGCTGCTCATCTCATCAAAAACAACATCCCTGCTTACCCTCAACTCATGTGTAGCAGGGTTATAACACCTCTATCCCTTTTGCTGAAGGGAATACCCAATAAACACACATTTTTCAGCTTTTGGATCCAGCTTAGTTCTCAGCTGATCTAGCACATGCACATATGCAATGCATTCAAAGACTTTCAGATGAGACAAATTAGGTTTTCTACCAGTAAACCTCTCCTCTGGGGAGTTACATCATGTATGGCTACAGTTGGACTCCTGTTCATTATGTAAACTACTCTAGAAACAGCCTCAGCCCAATAGCCATGTGGCATATTATTCTCTCCCATCAATGCTCACGCAATCTCAGCAATGTGCCTGTTTTTCCGCTCAGCAACTCCATTGTGCTGCGGAGTGTATCTGCATGTAAACTGTCTCGGAATACCATTCTTCTTCAAAAATTTAGAGAACTCATCGGAGAAGTACTCTCCCCCTCCATCTGACCTTAGGCACTTCACATATTTCCTGTTTGCTTTTCAACCATAACTCTGAAATTCTAAAAATGAGAACACCTCACCCTTCTCCTTCATGAAGTATACCCACACTTTCCTTGTGTGGTCATCAATAAATGTCACATAATACCTGCAGCCTCCCATAGACATGGTCTATTAAGGGACTAAGGTTATGTAGAAGGGTGAGAGAAGGGTGTGAGTGTGAATGGACTTGAGGTCCACTTGTTCACCTATTTAAAGGTGAGGCCATGAGGCATTTTGTATGTGAGCAAGGCCTAGTTGTATTCATAAGCAACTTAATAAGCAAGAGTTTTTTCTTGTACTTTTTGAGTCTCTCCTCTCCACACACTTGATCTAGCATGAACACCACGTTTGCTCAACATGATATCAGAGCAAAGGCTGAAGATGTTGAAGATGATGAGAGGGCACAAGCCATCATCATGCTTCATCTTGATGAGGCACTGATCCACCATGTGGACCCAGCTTCCCACTGCAAAGGAGAAGTGGGATGAGCTTGATAAGCTCTATGGAGCTCATGGCAAGAATTCCACGATCTCACTCAAGATCAAATTATTTAGCTTGGAACTCAAAGAGGGAGAGGGCATTGGAGCCTTCATCTCTCACTTGAAGGGCCTTATGGCTCAACTTGCATCAGTGAATGCAAGAATGGATGAAGATGATGTAGTGGCTGTTTTACTCAAAGCGGTGAAGAAGGTGTACCCCACTTTAGTCACCACCCTGAAGAACATACTGAATCCCACCCTCGAAGGAGTCATCCAATCATGTCTTAACGAAGAAAAGAGGCCAAAGGGACCAACTGAATCTTCACATGCAACCACTTCATCGACTATGGAACAAGCTTTGTCACATCAGGTAGTCAAAGTAAGATGATCCCATTGTAAAAAGGTGGGACACTTGGCAAATAATTGTTGGGTCAAATACCCCAACAAAATGAAATGTAACAAATGTAAATAAACGGGGCATATTACTTCTAAATGTCCTAACAAAGAGTCAGAGGCCAACTTTGTATCAGCCTCTACCTCTTCTGAGAAATTATTTTAATTCTCAATGTAATCACACCTATATTCCAAAGCCTTGTATGCCTAATGTTATAAAGGCATCCTATGGTCCAATACCTCCTATTCCATTCTTCCATAGTTGGTATTGAGGAGGGGTATTAAGGGACTAAGGTTATGTAGAAGAGTAAGAGAAGGGTGTGAGTGTGAATGGACTTGAGGTCCACTTGTTCACCTAAAGGTGAGGCCATGAGGCATTTTGTATGTGAGCAAGGCCTAGTTGTATTCATAAACAACTTAATAAGCAAGAGTTTGTTCTTGTACTTTTTGAGTCTCTCCTCTCCACACACTTGATCTAGCATGAGCACCACGTTTTCTCAACATGGTCTTCGTAGGACCCCATACATCTGCATGCACAACATCTAGTGCATTTCTGCTCACATTTTTGTGCTCACATTTCTATCACGTGGAAATACATGCTTTGTTTGCTTTCCAAATTGGCATGCTTCACATATTTTCTGCATACCCTTTGGCAGCCCTGTCACAATTCCTTTAGTCTGCATAGACTTCATTCTTTGCACATTCACATGTCCCATTCTTTAATGCCAATTATCTGTGTCTGCAATAATTCCTGAACCATTTGCAAACATCGCAGCACTCACTTCAGGCATGTTTACATTCAATGTAAACATTCTCCCCACTTTGTTGCCTTTTGCAACCAACCTGCACTTGTCTTTAAAGTCTTCTCAACATAACCACCATCAGGGTTAAACTGAATCTGCAAACCCTGCTCAATCATCTGGCCAACTAAAACCAGATTCTTTGTTATGTTCGGAACATGAAGTACATTTGCAAGGTACTTCACTTTGCCATCTTGCATAGACAATGGCACATCTCCAACATGGGCAATTCGATGAGCAGTGTCATCCCTTGTTTTCACAAAACCTGATCTTTCAAGATTTTTCATCTCCTTGAACCACTTCCCATGACTTGTCATGTGGTTTGAAGCACCTAAATCAACGTACCATACATCATCTTTATGTGGTGCTTCAACATTTTCAGACATGGCATTAACAACATGCTGCATAACAAATAACCTTTCATTATCCTCATTGTTTTTGCTCGATGATGTGTTGTTTTACTGTAGTTATTCATTTTGCATGTCAGCCTGCTTCTTATAACAATCTGCCTGCACATGTCTAGGCTTACCACGATAAAAGCATCCACGTGTATCATTATACTACCTTTGCCAATTTCCACGACCTCTTTGACTCCCCCTGCCTCTGAATTGGCCTCTTCCACCTGTGTGTTGTTGTTATTGTGAATTCTGGGACTGTTGTTGTTGCTGCTGGCCATAATTCTGATTACCTATTCGGCCACCTCCTTGGCTGCATCCATGGCCTCCTCTATCTCATCCTCTTCTTGAACTTGTGTAGAAGGCCTGTTGCTCTGAGCTCTTTTTGTTTTGTGAAGATTGTTGGTCTTGACCCAAGCACTTCTGCTCTATAATCAACATTGACACCAAATCTATGAAATTGGGAATGTTTTCCCGAGTCTGAATAGATGTCTTGAATGCCTTGTATTATGGCCCGAGACCACGTAGACAAACTTCTACCTTATCATCATCATCCACTGAAACGCTAATAAATGCAAGGGATTCCACAATACCCTTGATCTTCAATGCATAGTCTTTCACAGACATACTCTTTTTCTCCACAGTATGAAGTTCATTCTTCAACTTTATCTTTCGTGCCTTGGTATTCGTTTCATAGAGTTTTACTAAGGTGTCCCACGCCTCCTTGGGAAACTTGGCATCCTATATGTGCCCAATCATGGTGTCCTATGTATATTGATAGTAGAGAGCCAATACATAACTTTTCTGGCTCCTTGGTTCCAATCCTTGAACTCTTTCACATCTGCAGTAGTCAGATTGATCTCTGGTATCTTTGGTGCCTCTTCATGCTCACCTTCTATGTAGTCCCAGTAACCCTTTCCCATCACGAAATTTGTCAACCTGAACCTCCAAGCATGGAAGTTATTCTTATCAAGCTTCTCAGCCACAATCTGGTTTATGCCATCATTTAACATCTTTCTTGACACACAAATTTACCAGAAACAGTACTCTAGTTTGTCCTGGCACAAACTGCTGTATTTTCTACAACGGTACTATACTACACTCAAATGTCATAACCAGTGACCTCAATGTGCATACACACACCCAATGGCAACTGTTGACCTCCTTGCAGCACACACAATGTTTGCACAACCAATCTCTCTTCCTGCAGTTCTTAAAACAAACTTTTGCATAGAATTGATGACTTACCCTGCAGTGCTCGAAATCGCGTGCGTTCCAAAAAACGGAGGTCCTAACGCTCCCGAAACGCGTTTTCGGCACCAAAAATTTTATCCGATGAGACGGTATAGTTGCCCTATAGCTTTACTCTTGTGAAGAAAGCTCCTTGAACAATATTTACAACCCTCTAATGGTGCGGGCGTGGTTAGGTACAATTATTTTCTCGGGGAGTAATTTGGTTCTAAGGTAATGGAATCGAGCAATAAACTCTTCATTAGATACCGAAAGAGCATCTTCTATACAATATCCACCACGAATGATGTCGATCTGTTCGAGGAGGCGACAAAATTATACGTTTGGAGTAAAAACTGTAATGTTGCCAATGCGTATGAAAATAAAACACTCTTCATGATCATGTGTCTAAATCTTTGATCATTCGTCATGTTGTTTGGTTGTTGAATATCTGTTAGTAAATGTTGAAATATAGCACGATTTCGTTCGGACAAATAAACTAGGCGGCTACATTCTGCCATGATTCACAAGAGCTCCAAAGGTGGATAAGGGTCGTGAGGTGATGGTCGAGTCATAATGCTATAGACATAAATGTTTTGACATAAGAAATTCTAGTTGGTGCGGTGTTTTACAACTAATTTTGGTCTCATTTTTGTAGTTTAATACAAAACTTTAATTAGGCTTTGACCTAAAGCTTTTGAAAGCTGTATAACTTAGCAAAAAAAAAAGTTTAGGTATTACATAAAGGTTTATATATTCACAATGTAATATAAAGAATTTTTTTAATTAGTATTATAGTAGAGAAGCTAAAGCTTTTTAACAAAGCTATTTCAAGGAGCTTCTCCACAAACAGGTAACAGAGCCGACGTTAGGGTAAGAAGAAGAAGAAAAAATAAAAAAATTGCAGTCAGCGTGTAAGAGGGGAGTCCTTGTTAGCGTAAGGCATAACCAAGGGTTAATTAAACTTAACCATGGCTAGTAAAGAGGTTTAGTTTCACGCCTCTCCCAGCATAAAGTGCCTATGAGAGGAGATTCTAATTGGCAACGCCATCGCAGGCGAACACGAAAATGCTTCTCTCTCTTTTTGTTTTTTTTAAATTTAAATAAAGTATATATATATATATATATATAATCCAAATTCTTTTTACATCCTCGTGGACAAACGACCAACGCTTAGTGCTCAACTGAGAAGAAGAACAGAAAAGTGAAAAAGTAAATTTTGAAAAAGAAATCTTTGCACAATTCTCACCCATGGATTTTTCTCTGTAGGGCAGGGGTTTAGCAATTGAATTATGAAACTAATTTCTCCTTCAGAAACTCATTCAATCCATATGGTTCGATCATATACAGGTTATAGATTTAGTAAAAAAGACAATATTAGATAATTTGGGAAAAATCTCATACTTTGGGAATTACCTTTTCAACATAGTCTTGGCCATATCTTGAGCATATTAACTCCAAATTTGTCGGACATTATAGATTTAGATTCTACTCTTCAAGATCTTTCTAATGATATGTCACATGATGGGGTCAAAAGCTTGGATAGGTTCACCATGATCCCATTTTTCAAATGGGAATGGGATTTTTCCCAAATTATCTAATATGGTGTTAAAACCACTTTTCAAGTAGAAAGTAGTTTTATGGTTTTCTGTACAGTGGTTTTTCACTCCCTTATCCTTTGGTCTTTGCCCTTTGGATAATAGATGCAATTCTTTTGAATGAAGATTTTAAGCTTTCAATTCTTATCTCCATCTTCCTAGATCCAGCTCTCCTCTCCGATACCTAATACCACTATCACGGATCTAATTTTCTAGGATGAAAGAATTTAAAAGAAACTTGCAAGAATTGATTTAATTCAAATAGCTCATCAATACCACATGCTCAACACTTTCAATAATTGAATACCAATTAAATAAAAGTAAATAGGAAATAAACTATTAACAAGAGATAGGGATAGAGTGTACCACACAAGACAAGATTAGGTGCAATCTCCCCCCTCCAAGTGTGTATCTCCACTTCCACAACTTGAGTATTTAGAGAATTGTATTTTTAAAAATAGCCCAAGGAGCTAATGATAGTTGAGTGTACAAATTGGGCTTGCTTTTTTTCACTTTTGGGTAGTATTGCTTTACATAATATTAACCATATGAAAGTTCCTAAGGTTTGTACATATAAAAGAATTTGTCCAAATATAAATACTATTGGGCCTTTACACACATGAAATAACTCTTTGCACACTCACACATATATAATAGCCTTGTGCACACTCGTACATTCCATTAAGCCAATTCTTGCACACATTAAACAAGCATATTTTTCTACGATTATTAATTCATAAAAAAAATATGATTAAATATATACCTATAACACGAATAGGCTGGAATACAATGGATTAAGAGTGTGGTTAATCCTTAAGAAAAATCCTAAAGTACCCTTGAAGTGAGCACCTCCAAGATCTCCGAAATTACCTAAATTTGGGTGCAAGTTTGGACCTCTTCCCACTTGTAAAATAGGTGCCTAGAATATGTTGCTTTGGATCCTCCTTTGACTATAATACACTATATGTATGATGGATATAAGACTTTTGAACCATATTCTCATATCCCCAATGTCATATGGTGGTTGCAAGATGAGGTTATCTAGTTTCATTTAGTGGGCGCCCTTGGGTTTAGCCTGAAAACAGGCATTGTTTCAAGAAGAATAGCCAATCTTTCCTAGTTAGCCAAGGAGTTTCACTTCAAGTTCTTCTAATGAAACATCATATGCAAATTTGGGAACCTAAAACTATAATCTGATTGAATATCCAATAATTGAAAATCCCATTTTCTTTGGGAATCAAAATTGTATATAGGCCGTATCGGATTTTAGAGAGAAAAACTTGAAGTAGAGGGCAAGGGCACTTATACAGTAGATTGGCATTTGGGGGGTGAGACCTGAAGACAATAAAGTGCTTGCTTGGGTGTCCAGAAGGTGCCAACACCCCAAATCCTTGTCCATGGTGCATGAGAATGTGTTAGTGGGTGAATCAAGGTTTGACATTTGCGAGGCGAACATGTCTTTGGGTGCTGGCCTTGCTGTCCCGCAAATGTAAGATCCCGGTCTCCACCGCGCAACGGATTCGGGATGCTAGCAGCGGAAGTAGCACATCGTGTGCGGGTAGGGGTCTCACACTTGGGGCCTCGCCCACGGATATCCGGACAAGAGACTAATCCGTCGGTTTGTCCAAAAACGAAACCGAAAAAACTTCCTTTACCCGGAAAGCACCACGGGCGATTCCACCAGGATAACTCTTTACTCTAACGTAGTCAAGATCATTACTGATCAACTGATCTGACTGCATCTCTAATGGTACTTGGTCAAATCAAGGAAGAAACTTGCACTTGGATCATTGGGATCAACGCTTTTTTCCCCACCATCAAGAGGCACAGCCGTTGATTCCTATCCATAGAACAATTACTATCCACCGGGATTTACTTCATCTATCGTAATAATAGAAATTAAATCTCGATTTACGGATCCATCAGTCCAGCCTAACCCCATCCAGTCCCATGGGTTAGCCAACCGCCCAACCACTGTAGTGATGGGATCCAATTAAGAATTTGGTTAGGTTTTGTCCTGGGTACCAAGGAAAAGAGTTCCAAGGCCCCCTAGCCAGAAGTTCATGCAAACATAAAACTAGTCACACCACTTACACACCTAATATGAAATTGCCTTTTTCTTAGCATCAGCTAACTTTAAAACAATCCTTTAATGAAACCATTATGTCACTGATGACAATCCTCAAAGTCTCTGGTGGTTGAATCCTTATTTCCAGTCATTCATTCACGATATACTTATGGCATCATTGGCAACCAGAACGCTCACCACCTGTTCACTCAGGGGCCTTTTCCATAGTTCCTAGCTCATAGTAACCGGCAATATATTCATATAATAGAATGGA
The DNA here is from genome assembly GCF_041138505.1 of Cibotium barometz. NCBI lineage: Eukaryota > Viridiplantae > Streptophyta > Polypodiopsida > Cyatheales > Cibotiaceae > Cibotium > Cibotium barometz. Next base: position 25,314,245 of record NC_141089.1, read on the forward strand.
ATCTCCGTGGAAGATCAGCAAGATCAACCCACAGATCCATATAAAAGAGCCGTGGACTCATCCGTTGAGGACCAGCAAGGTCAATCAACCAGATCCATGCCCGGATTCGGAAAACAACTCTTACTCCTTGTTCCAATATCTTCCACGATGCACGTGTGGGTATCTTCGGCAACCCAAAGCCCGAGCACCGTATGGTCAGCACCCTCTAGGATCCTTCACAGGTGACCTAGCGCTTCACTCATAGGCCGCTTCCTTGGTCCCTAATCCACCATACCAGAAGCTCACCATTTAAATCGACGAACCGAGGCTGGTCAAGACCTTGGCCGACCTTGCTACGCGAGATGTCCTCCATTGACTCTCCGTCAGCAATTACAACTTTATCAGTTTGGTCTTCATGACCTTAATCCTTAAGACGATCAAAATGCTTCCCCAGCATTCTTGACATAAAACAGTCATTTACAAACAGTCACAAAATACAGTTTCTATAACGAACTCTCGTCTTTCCACATTATCCACTCTCGGACCACATTACTTATTCCCTATTCCATTCAATGTATACTCATTCCATCCATTCACTCATATAGACTACACAATATTTCACATACACATTCACATTTATTATTCTACATACATATCCATGTTCGTACGTCCACATCATACATCCAATTTCACATTCATACAAACGCATCTACATGCATACATCTATTTTCACATCCTCATTCATACATCCACGTTATACATACATCCAATTTCACATTCATACATACGCATCTACATGCATACATCTATTTTCACATCCTCATTCATACATCCACATTCACACACATACATCTACATCCGAATCTACATCCATACATCCACATCCACATCTTCATTCACATTCACATCCATACATCCACATCTACATATATACATCCATTTTCACATCCTCATCCATACATCCACATCCACATACATACATACATCCGTATCTACATCCATACATCTATACTACATCCATTCTCGCCCTAACACATCCTATATACATCTTATCCCATCAGATACACTCTCTACCTTGTCCCATACACATGTTAACACATCCTAACTCATCTTAACACATTCTATCACATCTCATACACCTCTTATCATATCCTATCATATCTCATACACATCTTATCACATCTTTTCACATCTCATACACCTCTTATCACATCCTAGCACACAAGCATCTTCTTAAGCATAAATTCAATTTGGTAGGAATTACACTTTTAGAATAAAAGAATTTCTCTTATGCATCTATGTTATGCATAAAATCCATTTATGAAGATCACACTTTTAGTATAAAAAGAATATCTTTTATGCATACCTCTATACATGAAATCCAATATGATAAAAGTAACGCTTTTACAATAAAATAATCAACTTTTATGCATACCTCTATGCATGAAATCCAAATATGATAAAAGTCACACTTTTATAATAAAATAATCAACTTTTATGCATATCTCTATGCATGAAATTCAAATATGATAAAAGTCATACTTTTATAATAAAATAATCAACTCTTATGCATACTTCTATGCATGAAATTCAATTGTGATAAAAGTAACACTTTTATAATAAAATAATCAACTTTTATGCATACCTCTATGCATGAAATCCAAATATGATAAAAGTAACACTTTTATAATAAAATAATCATCTTTTATGCATACATCTATGCATGAAATTCAATTATGCTAAAAGTAACACTTTTATAATAAAATAATCATCTTTTATGCATACCTCTATGCATGAAATTCAAATATGATAAAAGTCACACTTTTATAATAAAATAATCAACTCTTATGCATACTTCTATGCATGAAATTCAATTGTGATAAAAGTAACACTTTTATAATAAAATAATCAACTTTTATACATACCTCTATGCATGAAATCCAAATATGATAAAAGTAACACTTTTATAATAAAATAATCATCTTTTATGCATACATCTATGCATGAAATTTAAATATAATAAAAGTAACACTTACATTAAAATAATAATCTTTTATGCATACCTCTATGCATGAAATCTAATTATGATAAAAGTAACACTTTTATGTTAAAATAATAATCTTTTATGCATACCTCTATGCATGAAAATCAATTATGCATAATATAAAAATCAATTTCTCTATGATTACAATGAATATCTTCAATTAATCTATGATGATAATTCCTAGAATATGGTTCTATGATGATAATTCCTAGAATATGGTAGGAAGTCCTCTTTTCATGCTTTGAATGAAATTATTTTATGCGTAATTTTTATAAAAAATTTGCCATAGCTCCGTTGCTATGATTGATAAATCTCAATTTTTCTAAGGGATAAAGCTTATCATTAAGAAATAATTAGAATGATCCATAATTGGATCAATAATCCATAATGGATTGAATCATCACTATTCATGAAATACATAAACTAAAAGCATTAATTTGGTCTCAAGTATAGATTAATCTTGGATTAAGGATGATTGCTTGCACTTTTGATTGCTTTACTACTTGGTGTGTAAAGTCCCGAACTACTGTGTGTATTTGCACTAACGTATATCTACACCCATTCATATTACTCTCCTCACTCCAAATTCTTCCCTCCTTAACTAATGGGCTGATCCGTCAACCATTAACTTGGGTGATGACAACACCACAATTCTATCTACACGTACTCCTACTGTTCACTTGACTCCCATCCTAAATGAGAGGGCTGATTCATTCTCTTGGAGTCTTTTAGAGTAAGCGCTCAACTACTTGAGGATGAATGGAGGATCAAGGCTTTGTAGAGACTAACTTGTCAATACTTCTAACTTTTGGTGAACAAAAGCATACAAGGTGCAATTATGTGGGTTAGCGACATGCAATGTTATGCGAGGTACATTGTGCAATGTGTGAGGTACAACATGCAATGTGCAAGTTGGTGTGACTGTGGTATGTAGCCTGTAGCATGATGCTTGGTGTGCAATGTACAAGGTGAAATGCATGGTGTGCAATGTACGAGGTGAAATGTACATGGTGTGCGAGCATTCGGAGTAAATCTTTCTCTTCTCCTCCAAAAGGCTATGCCACCTTGTGCCTACTCCTCCAAATATAAATGAGAGTAAAGAGTTTCTTCTACCAGTGGACTCTCACAAACTCTTTCACAATCCCACACTTCATCCCCTACCTCCTTTTTTGCTCCTATGCACATCTTCCTTCCAACTCTCTAGCTCCATTATATACCCATGTCCATGCTTCACTCCACCTTGATCTTGCGATTTCATTCCAAGCCTCACTCCACTAAACTTATTCAATTAATTTGAGTCCACGGAAGAAATTAAATGTGATCGCGTTGAATTGAGTATCTCTTCCGGAGCCGGTCATTCCATAGGATGGTTCGCTGTTGGGAACAATGCATGTCCAACGTCCATAATGCGGTGCCGTTGGACCCAGCTTGGGGTACCGATCTGCGGCTGCTTGATGTTTGATGTTTTGATTGAGAGGATGAGCAATTGGCTCCAAGGCGGCGATGGCAAGGATAGGCTCTATGCTCAGCATGGGCGTGAAGAACTTGAAGCAAACCCTGATGTGTTATGACCCTTAGATACTACGCGATGGGAACCCTTGTAGCACTAGTCCCTTAGAGCTTAGAGGCCGATGTGTTATCACCTTTAGATACTGTGCGCGTGTGTATCTATATCTATAGAATCTGATAGATATGTGTGTGGTAGGCCCATATGTTACCATTAGATTCCCTGATGGATTGTGTTATTGGCCGCTAAACAACAAGCTTTTTTTCAATGATGAAATAGGATCCCTTGATGTATAAAATTGAATGTTATTTGAAAGTGTTGTCGGCGAATTTCTTTCTCTTAAAGTGTGGAATTGGGAAAGGGATGGAATATCATTGTAAACCACTGTTTCCATAAGCTACTCCTCCATGAATAACACAATCTAAGGGCTTCTATTGGGCAAGTATAATATATACCGTAATTTTTAAAGTAGTCACATGTCTTTGAATGGTTTATATCCTTATCAAGCTATCTTATGAGTGTTTGAGAAAGGAAAAGGTCGGTAGAAAAAATATAAAATTACTATAAATGCCTATTTTTTAAAAGTTTCCTCCTTGAGGGGATATAAAGAGGAAATATGTATAAGTTTCTAAAATGCTACATCTAGGGGTACATAAGGTTGAGCCAGATTTTTAGGCATAGTTTTAGTTGGCAAGGAGATGGACGAGGGAAAGTGCTATAAAGATGAAATGTGTATGTTTCCTCAAAAAAAAGTCATGGATGTTGTGTATAATAAGGGTCTTTGGACATCTACGCATGGTGAAACCCGATTTTTATGCATAATTCTCATGGGAACGTAGAAGGACAAGCAATAGTAGCTCGGAATGGACTTGGGCAAGCACGATTTAGTAGGTTCACTTGCACAGTTCACCACATGTCTAGGTTCTAGCTTTGATGTTGTGTAGAACATCACGCACCGTGGAACCGTATTTTTTGGTGCGATTCTTGTGAGTAGGGAGATGGAATGGGGATACTGCCCAAGAATGGATTTGGGCAGGTAGGATTTCTCTAAATTAACATGATTACTTGCTCTTTTGACCGCTTTACTGCTTAGTGTGTAAAGTCCCGAACTACTCTGTGTATTTGCACTAACGTATATCTACACCCACTCATATTACTCTCCTCACTCCAAATTCTTCCCTCCTTATCTAATGGGCTGATCCGTCAACCATTTGAACTCTTTGAGAGAAAGTTCTCACTATGTAAGGATCCAATATTAACTTGGGTGATGACAACACCACAATTCTATCTACACGTACTCCTACTGTTCACCTCACTCTTATCCTAAATGAGAGGGCTAGTTCATTCTCTTGGAGTCTTTTAGAGTAAGCGCTCAACTACTTGATGATGAATGGAGGATCAAGGCTTTGTAGAGATCAATACTTCTAACTTTTGGTGAACAAGCATACAATGTGCGATTATGTGGGTTAGCGACATGCATTGTTATGCGAGGTACGTTGTGCAATGTGTGAGGTACAACATGAAATGTGCAAGTTGGTGTGACTGTGATATGTAGCCTGTAGCATGATCCGTCAACCATTTGAACTCTTTGAGAGAAAGTTCTCACTACGTAAGGATCCAATATTAACTTGGGTGATGACAACACCACAATTCTATCTACACGTACTCCTACTGTTCACCTCACTCTTATCCTAAATGAGAGGGCTAGTTCATTCTCTTGGAGTCTTTTAGAGTAAGCGCTCAACTACTTGATGATGAATGGAGGATCAAGGCTTTGTAGAGATCAATACTTCTAACTTTTGGTGAACAAGCATACAATGTGCGATTATGTGGGTTAGCGACATGCATTGTTATGCGAGGTACGTTGTGCAATGTGTGAGGTACAACATGAAATGTGCAAGTTGGTGTGACTGTGATATGTAGCCTGTAGCATGATGCATGGTCGAGGTGAAATACATGGTGTGCAATGTACGAGGTGAAATTGTCATGAGAATATATTTTAAGTCCTCTTTAAGAATATTATTTTCCCCTCTTAAGTAATTTGGGGACGCCTAGGTTACTCTTGCGTCATGCCGGCTAGGTTAATATCATGGGTGACACCACTAAGATATTAATACGTGTGGTATATGACGTATGCTTGGGGCCGTCTATGATTATTTCAGCTAGGTTTGTATGACAGGGTGATTCCTGGGATACTCACGCCTGGTAGTCATGAGTTGGTGATGGTTTGTGCCTATTTAATATTTGTGGGATTAATTTAATTATTAATTGGGCCTATATTTTCAGGTGATGAAGATTACGAGGATTGATGAATAATGTCGAGGAGAATGTTTCTTATGCGCAACAAGAGTTGAACCCTCAAACCATCAAGCCAAAGGAAAGCTCCAAGAAACTATGTAAGTAGAGATTCTTGTAATTTTCTTTATTGATTTTATGTTTTTCTAATGTTTATGATTGTTTGAATTGATAAATGGAAGTTATGCCTTGATCGAAAGGCTTTTCCCCTCTCTCTTCTTAGAATCAACCCTTCTTTATCCTAGTTAAAGTGATAATTATTGGAATTAAACTTTTTATAATGTTTTCTCTTTTATAAGTGAATTTTGATTAGTCTAGATTACTTTAAATCAATTAAGAGTTAATTTTTAAGACAAATTAAGTAGAAAAATTTGAAAACTGGTGAGCCGAACAAAGGAGGTTATGGCGAATTTTTTTTGGAAATAAGTATTATCTTTTATTGTGCTAAAATAGTAATTCCTATCAATTCTACACTCTAAAAGTGTCATTTTCATGCATAGAAGATGCATATTGATTATTACTTTTATGCATAAAGGAGTAATTTTCTTTTATTATGAAAGTGTTACTTTCATCAAAATAGATTTTATGCATAAAGGAATAATTTTCTTTTATTATGAAAGTGTTACTTTCATCAAAATAGATTTTATGCATAAAGGAATAATTTTCTTTTATTATGAAAGTGTTACTTTCATCAAAATAGATTTTATGCATAAAGGAATATTTTTAAAAGTGTTACTTTTATCATAATTGATTTTCATGCATAGAGGTATGCATAAAAGATTATTATTTTATTGTAAAAGGGTTACTTTTATCATATTTGATTTTTATGCATAAATGGGTGCATAAAAGATATTTTTTTAATAGTAAAAGAGTGATTTTCATCATAAATGATTTGTATGCATAAACATATGCATAAAAGATATTTTTTTATATTAAAAGTGTGATTTTTATCATAAATGATTTTATGCATAAGAGAAATTCTTTTATTCTAAAAGTGTAATTCCTACTGAATTCGATTTATGTAGTATGGAAAAATACATAAAGAATTTATTTTAATTCAGAAGTGTTATTCTCATCAATTTTAATTTTATGCATAGAAAGATGCTTAAAGAAATCTATTTTTAGTTCAAAAGAGTTATTTTCATCAATTTTGATTTTATGCATAGGAAGATGCATAAAAGATTGATTTTTAATTCAAAATTATCATTCTCATTTTAAATGAATTTACGTTTAAGAAGATGCATACAAGATTGATTTCAAAAGTGTTATTCTCCTTAAAATGGAATTTATGCGTAAATAGATGCGTAAAGAAATCTTATATCAAAAATAAGAATTCGCTTGTATTCTATAATAGATATGAGGATGTGAAACGAATCAGATAGATGAAAATGAACGAGGAATAGATGGAGATGTATGTATGTGAACGAATGGATGTAGTTATATGTATGTGAAAGAAATGATGTAGATGTATGTGAATGTGAATGTGGATGTGTGAATGTGGATTTGAATGTGGATATGGATGTAAGAATGTGGATGTATGTGAATGTGAATGTGGATGTGTGAATGTAGATATAGATGCAGATATGGATGTAGATATGGGATGTGGATGTGAATGTATGTGAATGTGAATGAGGATGTGGAATGTGGATAAGGATGTATGGATGTGAATGTGAATGTGGATGTGAAATGTGGATAAGGATGTATGGATGTGAATGTGAATGTGGATGTGAATGTATAAATGTGGATGTGGATGTGGATATATGAATGCGAATATGTATGTAAATAGATATGAAGTCGATATGAACAGATGGATGAGATGAGATGTCATGTGAATCAGAATGTGAATGAATAACATAAGATCTGAACGAATGAGATGTAGTGAGAAATGGAAGTGATGAGACGTAATGTAAATTAAGAAAGATAAGAATGGATGTTATGCGAAGTGAATGAATCTCATGTGATGGGATGGAAAATGATGTATCTGGTCAAGAATGGATACACATATGATTTGGATTTGGATTAAGTAATATGGATTGATGTGGAACAATCCGGAAAGATGTGAGTTCAGTATTGAAACTGTATTTGTGAACTGTTTGTAAATGACTGTTTTATGTCAAGAATGCTAGGGAAGCATTTTGACTGTCTTGAGTATGTGGTCGTGGAGACCTACCTGTTAAAGTTGCAATTGCTATACGGAGAGTCAATGGAGGACGTCTCACGCTTAACCAACCTCAGTTCGATTTAAATGGTGAGCTTCCGGTACGGTGGATGAGGGACCAAGGAAGCGGCCTATGAGTGAAGCGCTAGGTGACCTGCGAAGGATCCTAGAGGGTGCTGACCATACGGTGCCCGAGCTCTGGGTCGCCAAAGATACCCTCACGTGCATCGTGGAAGATATTGGAACAAGGAGTAAGAGTTATTTTCTGAAACCAGGCATGGATCTGGTTGATTGACCTTGCTGGTCCTCAACGGATGAGTCCATGGCTCTTTTATATGGATCTGTTGGTTGATCTTGCTGATCTTCAACAGAGATTCCATCTTGATTTTTATAAGTGATTATATTATCGAGTACTATGAGCTAGGAAATGTTGAAAAGGCCCCTGAGTGAACAGGTGGTGAGCGTTCTGGTTGCCAATGATGCCATAGATACTCTGATGAAGGAATGATTGGAAATTAAGATTCAACCAGAGATTTTGAGGATTGTGATTAGTGACATAATGGTTTCATTAAAGGATTGTTTTAAGATAGCTGATCTCATAAAACATATTAGATTCATGGGGGCTAAATAAAAAATAGAGGGATTACAAGAATTCCTAACAATGGTAAGAACCCATAGAAGGATATAGGAGTACCACCATAAGAAAGGGTATAGCCTTTAAACAAGGTTAGACTATTAGCCCTATTATAGAGCTTGTTCTCAAGTATAACAAATGATATCAATATTCTTTTCATGTATGAAATTCCAAAGCTTGGCATGTTTAGAGGGTTCTACTATAAATTGATTCTCATTAGTCTATGTGATGTGTGCCTTAGGTTTGAGCACTTCAAGATATCATGCTTGCCCAATATGTGGGCCATCGTGTTGGAACATGCAGTAGAAATGAGATATATAAAAATTTAAGAGCAATAAACATAGAAGAGCAAGAAAGGAGAGTTTCTATAAACTCTATTATATAAATAAGACAGCTAGTGTACAACTGTATGTGGGGGGGGAAGTGCCCTATATATATGGGCAAGGGGCATGCACTCAGCCACCAATAGAAACAGATCGACGAGAGTCCCCTCCATGGGCCCACTCCTAGGTAGAAACAGATCGACGACAGTCCCCTCCATGGGCCCACTCGTAGGTATAGCCTAGTCAGCCTCGGTCAGCCAGCAAACCCTGGTCGGTCAGCATGCAACCGGACCCCTATCGCCAACCACCTCCTAACTATAGACCGGCTAGGAAAAAAGGAAAATAGTAGAAAAAATAGCCGCCTCGGCACAAGCCTAAAAAATTGGGAAATTGGAAAAACTCTGGGACTCCTCCCGCCCCCACCACGGCGGCGGGCACACCCACATCATAGGCCCTCACTCCCTAAGGTATAATATGGTACAAATAGGAGATGAATGGTAACACCCCCTCTTAGCTCTTGGATGTGAATCCAATCCTAGTGAGCTGTAGTGATAGCGAAGCATCTGCTGAGGAAGAGGCTTCACGAAGAGGTCTGCCGCATGTCCTCCGTCAAATAAAAGGCTAGCAAGATGTCACCATCCAAAATCTTCTCTAAAAAAAAGTGATATTGTATCTTGATGTGATTGGTTCGGGCATGGAAGATCGGCTTCTGAGCAATAGCTATATAGCTATGGTTATCACACTACTGGATAATCGTGGGAACCTTCTGCGAAAACCCAATGTCAATAAGTAACCTCCTCAACCATACCACCTCGCAAGCAGCACCACAAGTATCTCGATACTTTTCCTTAGTGGAAGATAAGGCAACAGTTGGTTACTTCTACTCCTCCAAGAAATCGCTCTTGAGCCAAGGGTAAAACGGTATCCTGAAGTAGATCTCCTCATGTCTCGATCTCCTCCCCAATCAGAGTCATTCCAACATTGGAAACTGAGTTGGTCCTTCGACCCCCTCTAGTGCCATAAAAGAGTCCAAGATCCTTTGTACCTTGCAAATACCACAAGATTCATAATCCTGCATCCCAATGAGCCTTCAAAGGTATCTGCATAAATGAGCTCAACAACCCCACTAGAAAACTCAAGTCTGATCTGGTGTTCAGCAACCAAATCAATGAACTCACAAAGTTTTTGATATAAAAAGGCATCAACCTGCTCACAAGAAGGATCATTTCATTAAGTTTGGTATTCGGGTCCATTGGGGATGAAATAGGCTTGCAGTTCTCCATCCTAGAAACAAAGAACCCCCTCTAGGTCTACCGAATCTCCAATCCCAAAAAAGAAATGAAGTAAGCCTAAATCAGTCATCTCAAAATCCTCTGACAAGGCAACCTTCATCACGGTTTTGTGCTCCACATGACTGCAGTGGGGACAAGATCATCCACATACAATGTGACCATACTGTGTTTCCGAAAGAGATACAAGTTCGGGGATTTGTAACTAATCTTTGGAAACCCTGTGTCTGAAAAAAAGCATCAATCTTTTGGTTCCAAGACCTACAAGCTTGTTTGAGACCATATAAGGCCTTTTACAACCTATAAACCATACCTTTTGAGCCCGGAACCTCAAAGCCTAGACATTGCTCAACGTACACCTCCTCCTACAAGTCACCATTTAGGAACATAGATTTAACATCCATCTGATACACCAGCCATTGCTAATGAGAGGCAAGGGCAAGAACTATCTAAATCATGTCCATCCTAGCTGTTGATGTGGAAGTGTCCTCATAGTCGATGCCTCGCCATTGAGCATAGCCCTTACCCACAAGTGTAGCCTTGTTCTTTTCCACCGACCCATCGGACTTATAATTGGTTTTGTAGACCCACTTCACACCCATGAGATTGACCGTTTCGATGGCCTTGGAACCAACTCCCAAGTCCCATTCTTCTCTCTATGGCCTCTAGTTCCACTTGCATGGCTTTTCTCCAAGTCTACTGGGAATAAGCTTCCTTAACTGAAGTAGGCTTCTTGTCCTGAATGATACGAGACATCAAAGCATAAGTTTCCTATAACTCTGATTGACATTTGTCATGAACTCCATGTGATCATTGAGTTCAATCCTCCATAGTCCACTCAAAGGGATACTCCGTCACACCAAACTCTCAAAGGGTATTCAACAACCACTTTGGTACGTGAACAAAACATGGAGCCGCCTATTGTGGAAAATTTCCAACCTCGAGATCAACTTCTCCTACTCACTGGCTGGATGGAACAATAGCCTGGGACTCATCCTCTTACTCATTTGGAAACATCTCCCTATGTTGCTTCCCATGATTGCAAGAACCGCATTTGGGCTTGGAAAGCCCGCCTCCACAGCGCATCCACATTGAAGTTGCCAAAACAAGAATGCCACATATCACTGAGCCGAGTACCTCAAAGAAAAGAGAGTGCTAAGAGTTTGTAAATCCCATTCTCCACTCTGCCTCCCCAAACAACCTGGCTTGTTGCTTTGTCCTGGATAGCGTCAAACTCCAACTGCATGCCAGTCCTGCAAACCTCATGTACAGACAGAAGATGAAAGCCATGAGATGGGACATAAAGAACCGGGGAGGAATGATTCCCCCCTCTTCCACTACCATTGAGAACGATCTCCAAAACCTACCCTCACTATGAATCCGGATAGTGGACTTGCCACCAATAAAGTTGTGACCTGTTTTCCTCCGAAGGTCTTGTAACAACTCTCAGGAAGGAGTCATGTTCCTAGCAGCACCACTATATGAATCCACTCTCAGGTATCCCCAACAGTGAGACCAACCGCCTCTGTGCTTGAAGAAGATGAAGCTCTGGTGTCCATAATCTCCAAGTGCACAAAAGCTAGATTCTTCATGCGACTGGAGTAGGCTGAGGAATCTGCACCTTTCTCGGTGCTCCACTAAGGACATTTCCTCCAGTATAGACCTTTCTAGCCACAATGGTGGCCTTTTAGGCATCATAGTTCGAGTTGGGCTTCTCCTCAAAAGACTTTGACTGTGAAGACTTCCCTTTACCCTTGTTGTTGTTGTTGCAACCTTTCAACCGCTTGCTAGTAAAAGCCTTAAAATCTCCACCCTGTGGAGGTTTCAAAAACCGTTCCTCTTGGTACAATATCTTGGCACAAGCTCCTCCCAAGTAATGGTTTGGAGCCTCCCATTTTGGTGATCAAAGAAGAATAAAAAGTTTACTAAGAAGATAGAAGAGACAACAGTGTGATGACAATGTCCTCTTATGATATCTCCTTCCCAACCTGAAGAACAACCTAAAGAACCTCTTGCTGCTAAAGAGCTTAAAAAACCTCTAGTTGAAGATCCTATAATTTGTTGATGTGATCCCGCATCATCAAAGACTTTGTTTGATTCATCAATCACATCTGCACTTCCAAGGAAACTCTCTTCATGGGTGATACTTGATTATACACAGAGGCCAAGTGCTGCCAAAATCCTCAGGCCAACATCATGTGTTTGATATGATTGATCACTTGGGGTGTGTAGTTGAGAAAGGTGAAAGAGTGCACATGAGCATTGACATGATCTTACAAGTGTGCTTGGGCCTCCTACTCTTTTACTGATAGTGAACACTCCTCCTCCATTGGATCTGGCCTTGAAACTCCAACCTTGAACCAGAAGATTCCAAAACAGGATCCATCATCACCTTCCAAATGCAATAGTTGTTCCCATCCAATTGTTAGTCCACCGATAACGTCGGGAGGGTGGGGATATTCACAAGTTTCTCCACCATCTCGAGCAAAGCTGCCATCTCAGGGGTTCAAGTCATCTTGTGAAGGGAGGGTGGGTAGGAAAAAAATTGAACAAGAGGCTGCACCTTCTTTAGAGGTGGCTGCCCAGTGATGACACCCACCTTCTATCAGCTCATCCACATCCCATATGGCCTAAAAACTCTCAATCAGCACCAAGAATAGCAACCTCACAAGCTCTGACCGTCTCCAAAGCTTCAAGCCACCTTGGGATCTGATACCATGTCAGAATGTACAGTGAAAATGAGACAAAAGTCAGCAGACTGTAGAAAACATAGGAGAGCAAGAGAGGAGAAGTGATGTAAATTCTTCTATATACATAAGATAGGTGATACAACTGTGTGGGGGGGAAAGTGCTCCATATGTATGGTCAAGGCGTATGCAACAAATTGACCAGTAGAAATAGGCTGACAGTCCCTTCCATGGGCCTAGAACTAGGTCTAGCCTAGTTGGCCAACATGCAACTAGGCCCCCATGGCCAGCCACCTCCTACAGGTCGGCTAGGAAAAAAGAAAGCAACACAAAAAATATCTTCCCCCCACAATCTTACCAAACTGGGAAAATGGACAAACTTGGGGACTCCTACCAACAAGCGGGCACACCCACATCACAGGCCCTCACTCCCTAAGGTATAATATGGTATAGATAGGAGATGAATTCTAACACATCACTCATGGAGCATCAAGATCAAATAATCTCAAGAAGGTGGTTTATGAAAACCATCACCGCTTTCTCCCTTGTTCCCATATGAGCTTTGTCCCTTCTTTGATTGAAAGGTGTTCTACTACACCCCATGATCATGGCCTATTGTTGGCAAATATATTGGAATGGAGTGGAGAGAAAGCCACCATGCAGGATGAGTAGGTACTTCATCTTCTTTTGCCTCCCCTATTGGCCACAACTAAAGCTCCATCACCTCTTGGATCTAATGCACATCTTTAATAATGTTGCCTCCAACATTTAGGGATCACTTAAGTGATGCATGGGATACACTTGGGGTGCAAGAAGACATGAGATTTCTTGATCAATTCCCTTACACATAGCCAATGGTGAGGGAAAATGGGAAGGTGGTCTTATCCAAGGCAGTGATCCTTACTGAATTGCCTATTTCTGCACACCCATGGGCTTCATGTGTTTGTTGAAGGGTACATTTTCAAAGATAAAGAAATAGAGATCTCCCCAATTTTATGGGCTAAATATCCATGATTGAAACAAAGTCTTATAAGTATGTTGAAGTCTTTGGCTCATTACATCTATGCTTACATTCATTTTGCTATGGTTTTATGGTGTGAGATCCCGGTCTCCACCGCGCAACGGATTCGGGGTGCTAGCAGCGGAAGTAGCACATCATGCGCGGGTAGGGGTCTCACACTCGGGCCTCGCCCACGGATATCCGGACAAGAGACTAATCCGTCGGTTCGTCCAAAACCGAAACCGAAAAAACTTCCTTTACCCGGAAAGCACGGGCGATTCCACCAGGATAACTCTTTACTCTAACGTAGTCAAGATCATTACTGATCAAACTGATCCGACTGCACCTCTAACGGTACTTGGTCAGACTGATCCGACTGCACCTCTAACGGTACTTGGTCAGATCAAGGAAGAAACTTGCACTTGGATCATTGGGATCAATGCTTTTTTTCCCATCAAGAGGCACAGCCGTTGATTCCTATCCATAGAACAATTACTATCCGGGATTTACTTCATCTATCGTAATAATAGAAATTAAATCTCGATTTACGGATCCATCAGTCCAGCTGAACCCCATCCAGTCCCATGGGTTAGCCAACCACCCAACCACTATAGTGATGGGATCCAATTAAGAATTTGGTTAGGTTTTGTCCCGGGTACCAAGGAAAAGAGTTCCAAGGCCCCCTAGCCGGAAGTTCATGCAAACATAAAACTAGTCACACCACCCAATATGAAATTGCCTTTTTCTTAGCATCACCTTACTTTAAAACAATCCTTTAATGAAACCATTATGTCACTGATGACAATCCTCATAGTCTCTAGTTGAATCCTTATTTCCAGTCATTCATTCATCGGTATACTTATGGCATCATTGGCAACCAGAACGCTCACCACTTGTTCACTCAGGGGCCTTTTCCATAGTTCCTAGCTCATAGTAACCGGCAATATATTCATATAATAGAATGGAATCTCCGTGGAAGATCAGCAAGATCATCCCACAGATCCATATAAAAGAGCCATGGACTCATTCGTTGAGAACCAGCAAGGTCAATCAACTAGATCCATGCCCGGTATCAGAAAACAATTCTTATTCTTTATTCCAATATCTTCCACGACGCACGTGTGGGTATCTTCGGCGACCCAGAGCCCGAGCACCGTATGGTCAGCACCCTCTAGGATCCTTCGCAGGTGACCTAGCGCTTCACTCATAGGCCGCTTCCTTGGTCCCTCATCCACCGTACCGGAAGCTCACCATTTAAATCGAACCGAGGCTGGTCAAGACCTCGGTCGACCTTGCTACGCGAGACGTCCTCCATTGACTCTCCGTCTCAGCAGTTTCAACTTTAACAGTTAGGTCTTCATGACCTTAATCCACAAGATGGTCAAAATGCTTCCCCAGCATTCTTGACATAAAACAGTCATTTACAAACAGTCACAAAATACAGTTTCTAAATCGAACTCTCATCTTTCCACATTATCCCTCCTTAGTCTACATTACTTATTCCACATTCCATTACTCATTCTCATCCATTTCCTCATATCGACGACACATTAATTCATATACACATTCACATTCACATCCATACATCCACATCTACATGCATACATCCATTTTTACATCCTCATTTATACATCCACATCCCATATCCACATTCGTACATACACATCCATATCCACATCCATACATCCACACCACATCCACATTCACATCCATACATCCACATTTACATGCTTACCTCCATTTTCACATCCTCATTTATACATCCACATCCCATATCCACATTCATACATACACATCCATATCCACATCCATACATCCACATCTACATGCATACATCCACTATCACGTCCTCATTCATACATCCACATCCACATACATACATACATCCATATCCACATTCCCATTCACATCTATACATCCACATCTACATCCACATATATACATACATCCATATCCACATTCCACATTCACATCTATACATTCACATCTACATCCACATCCACATTCCCATTTACATCTATACATCCACATCTACATCCACATACATACATACATCCACATCTACATCTACATCCACATCCACATACATACATACATCCACATACACATTCCACATTCACATCTATACATCCACATCTACATCCATATTCACATACATCCACATCTACATCCACATCTATGCATATACATCTACATCCACATCTACATCCACATTCACATCTATGCATATACATCTTCATGCATACATCCATTTTCACATTCATACATCCACACTCCCATCTCCACATCCACACATCCACATACATACATCCATTTCCGCATTCCCATTCATATAGCCCCATATACCTTCACATCTAATCTTTTACATCACATCCATTCTCGCCCTATCACAACCCATATACATCTTATCCTATCACATACACTTCTTACCTCATCCCATACACATCTTATCACATCTTAATTCATCTTATCACCTCCTAACTTATTTCATAAGCATCTTATCACCTCTTATCACATCTTATACCTCTTATCACATCCTATTACATCTCATATCTATTTATAAAATACAAGAGAATTCTTATATTTGATATAAGATTTCTTTACACATTTATTTATGTATAAATTCTATTTAAGGAGATTAATACTTTCGAAGTAAAAATCAATCTTTTATGCATCTTTCTATGCATAAATTTATTTTAAATGAAAATGACACTTAAATTAAATTTCAATCTTTTATGCATTTTCCTATGCATAAATTCAATTTAGATGAGAATGACACTTTTAAAATTTAAAATCAATCTTTTATGCATCTTCTTATGCATAAATTCAATTTGGTAGGAATTACACTTTTAGAATAAAAGAATTTCTCTTATGCATCTAAGTTATTCATAAAATCCATTTATGATGAACATCACACTTTTAGAATAAAAATAATATCTTTTATGCATACCTCTATGCATGAAATCCAATATGATAAAAGTAACACTTTTACAATAAAATAGTCAACTTTTATGCATACCTCTATGCATGAAATTCAAATATGATAAAAGTAACACTTTTATAATAAAATAATCAACTTTTATGCATACCTCTATGCATGAAATCCAATTATGATAAAAGTAACACTTTTACAATAAAATAATCATCTTTTATGCATACCTCTATGCATGAAATTCAAATATGATAAAAGTAACACTTTTACATTAAAATAATAATCTTTTATGCATACCTCTATGCATGAAATCTAATTATGATAAAAGTAACACTTATATGTTAAAATAATAATCTTTTATGCATACCTTTATGCATGAAAATCAATTATGTATAATATAAAAATCAATTTCTCTATGATTACAATGAATATCTTTCAATTAATCTAGGATGATAATTCCTAGAATATGGTAGGAAGTCCTCTTTTCATGCTTTGAATGAAATTATTTTATGCATAATTTTTATAAAAATTTTGCCATAGCTCCGCTGCTATGACTGATAAATCTCAAATTTTCTAAGGGATAAAGCTTATCATTAAGGAAATAAATAGAATGATCCCTAATTGGATCATTAATCCATAATGGATTGAATCATCAATATTCATGAAATACATAAACTAAAAGCATAGAAAAAAGCCATTAATTTGGCCTTAAGCATAGATTAATCTTAGATTAAGGAAAAGCTTTATGAAAAGCTTCATTTGGATTGAGAATGGGTCATGAGTATGACCATTTCTTGAGTGAGAGAGAGAAATTACATAAAAACCATTAGAATTAAGCATAAATGGAAATTTATGTAATTCTTAACTATCATTAATTAATTAACTTCGATAGCATTCATCAAATTATGTAACTCTTCACTACCATTCATCAATTAACTTTAATAGCATTCAAAAACCATTCCAATTAAGCTTCTCAAGCCTGAGAGGGGTTGAGAAGAGAGAAACATTGAGAAATTATAGAAAATGATCCAAATTCACTAATTACCTTACAAATTTCTTGATTCTTTGTTCACGGTAGAGGCCCCCAACCAATCAATTGGTTAAGTATGTTGATGGAGCCACCAATGGGGATTGAAGAAAGAGGGAAGCTCCAAAAACTAGTGAATTATTAATGAATTCACAGTTCTTGGCTTAGGTAGAGTAGAGTAACGATGCATAAACACTATATATTTTTCAACAAGGGGGAGGCTTCTATTTATAGGAAAAATTGAGCTCCTAACCAAACAAACTGATTCTAGAATTTTCTAAATCAGTTTGGTCAATATTTGACCATTTTTAGATCAGTTAAGCTAACTTTTTGAAACTAGACTTGAATGAGGAGAGAGGAGAGATGAAATATCTCAATTTTTATGAGTTTAAAACTCATTCAAGTATGTGAAATATGCACCTCCTTTAAAGAACTCCCGTTCCTTACATATGTGTCAAAATGGAATCATTATACCCAAAATATCTCATATTTTTAATATTGCTCATAGTTTTTTACTAATAAACCTTGTACATTTTCAACTCTTCATCTTATGTGAAATATGCACTAATAAACCTTGTACATTTTCAACTCTTCATGTTATGTGAGCATTTACTCATTTTTGGATACCCAAAATATCTCATATTTTTAATATTGCTCATAGTTTTTTACTAATAAACCTTGTACATTTTCAACTCTTCATCTTATGTGAGCATTTACTCATTTTTGGGTATCTTCTTTTACAAATTGGATTTATCTCCTCCCTACACATGGATTGATGCTATTGGCCCATGGGAACCTTAATTGGACCATAATCCAAAAATTTCTGAAAATCTAGACCCTTAGGCTAAGGTCCTTTATACCCATTTCCAATTAATTCCAATTGCACATTGGAAAGTTTCTTTTGAATTTATGTTTCAGGGGAGCTTATTTTAATAAGATGAGATAATTTTCTATCCAAAAATATTAGAAATCTGAATATTCTCTCTCTAGAATATTTTCTCTCTCTAGGTTAAAACAGTTAGAAACAAGTCTTTTATATTTCTGAAGAGGGATTGATTACAGGGGAAGATGCTGGACATTTTGAGAGGCTGGGGAGGAATCTTACATTCTCTCTCACTTGAAAAACGCGAGATGCCCTCATCTCGCAAACTGGGAGGTAATTTCGCAAGATGCACAAGTATGAGACTGAGAGAAATTTTTTAATTAAGATTAATCACCAATTAAAAAAGTCTCAAAGAGAGTAAGGGTCAAGACAAGAACAAGATTTAAACTTTATTCATTCTTGGAACATATATAGTAAAAATAGAAGAACTCTTTACACTTCCATAAGCCCGTCCATCATATGATCACAAAAGCAGCACTCACAAGCTGCGCACGTATAAGGTAACTCATCTATGGAAATAATTCTGTTGGTTATTGCCGCACCTATCTCAGTGGTATGAGGTGATCTAACAAAAGGACCTCTGAGAGGCAAGCCAAAAACGGGGTAAAGGCATATCTTCTGATGAGGAAGAAAACACGCCAGTAAGAAGACCCGCTCAGAAAACCCAAGATGTCTTGATCTCATGATGCAGTAGTATCGGGGACCCAAACCCAAGGCTTCAATAACCATGGCCAAGCGGACATTGTTACGAAAGTGCTGCTGACCCCAGGGTGTTACCCTAGTTATGTCTTGATAGGTCCGCCATTTGGTCTGAGCTACAGACGTTCCCAACAAGTGAGAAAAAAGTGAGCGCTCATACTGTTCTATAAAATCTTTCTTCACAGACTCACTTGCGTCTTGAAGGTGAGAAATCATCATGGATAAAACTAATTCCTGTTGCCAAGCCATGAAGGAGATTAAGAAAAAGGGAGATCGATGGAAGTAAGATTACTGTGAGCGACAAGTAAAAGTTACGACTTATATAAAGGAAGGAGCTAGCATAACTTAGAAGCCAATGGTATCTTGCCACTGAAGTTTTACCGTCTTTCCATGATTTGGGTTTGGCACATTTTTCTATAGAAGGCATTAAGAACTTTGAGATGAAGAGATAAAAGAAGTTCGTAGGCTAAGCTACCTACTTTCTTTGGTCCACAATATCTGGGGGATAACTACTTATACTCCCCTAGAGATAAAGAAATTCTTTTGGTCCGTATTCAAATGAAGACTATAGCTGCTTCTTTGAATTCTCTGATTGTCCTCTTCTTATATGTATATTGTCTCTGTCGATCCTAGGCAGCATTTATATCTTTATGAATTGCCTGCATTTGTTGCTCTAAGTCGCCAAGCATTTGACTGGTCATCTCGACCCTAATCAATGGGTCGGACCTAGTTAATGGAGCTAAGCAATCTTGTCTGAGACGGACCCTGATTAGATTGGTATGAAGGAATTGGTCTCTGAATTTAGGTTCTAGACTTCCCTGTGCCCTTTTCATGGTAGGAGTTGGGCAGTCTTTTAACTGATGGTCAAAACCTTGGCATCACCAAAACACCGGTTCTCACTTCTGAATTCATCGTTCTGAATCTTTAAAACAGGTGGGCTCCTGAGAAGGTATTCTGGTAAAGTGTCTTCTCTTTTTAAACAGAATCTTTCTTTTATTTAGAGAGGGAATAATTATAAGATTCTTACTCCTGTATACCTCGAAGGCTGGGGGAGAAATCTTACATTCTACCCCATTTAAAAAGTGCGAGATGTCCTTATCTCGCAAAGTAGAGGACAACTCTTTTTCTTAAGATCCAATTTATTCTGGGGTTCCTTATATTCAGGTCAACCCAACAGAATACGGGGATAAATATCCCTTATATAGAACTTATCATTAAATAACAATTCATTTAGATCATATCATTCATATCTTTAACACGATAATGGTCCATTAGACCGAAAAATTTTCTTCGGAACATTCCTCCACGGGAATTTCAGTTAAGTAAGTTCTCAATTTGACATCCCTTAATTTGATCATCCATGTTAAGTATTAACAATAGCAATTTGATAGCACAATCCACTAATCTCATAGTGATTTGCTGAAATCATTATCATCATTTATCATCACAGGGACTCGTCCCATTCATCCTCATTGTGGTTTTGCTCAAGTTATTATATTTCAACTAAATTTTAGAAATCATAATTTTTCAATCAGAATCCCAATCAGTTCATCAGTTCCCAAACAGAATTAAAAATCATATCAACCACATTCGAATTCATCAACTGGATAGCATTAATGCTTATAATTTCAAGTCTTAGATTTACTCGTATATACTGCCGGTAAAGAGCTGCAGTTATACCCTCAGTATATACGGATAATCATGATACTCGAAACTATAAGGTAAATACCATCATGTCTAGGTCTCAAGCAAGTCAGAATTCTATACAATTGCGGTACTTCCAATTGAAGTCCTACTTACTAATTTACGAATTTCAGTTTGAATAACAAATTGTATGAATTATATCACACAATTACAACCTTTTTGTGCGTCTTGATAAATTTTTGACATAATTGGCTCCTCAGTTGATCTTATTGGAGATCTATGACATAAGTCTGATAAACAGATTTTTCTTTATCCGATCATCCGTAAACAATCACTTAAATAACAGGAAAAACATTTGTATATTTATATACAAGTTGCAATAAATACATAGAGTGGCTCGGCTCCAAAATTCAAAATCTCCTCGAGAGACGCATAAGACGACGGTACTGGGCCATAGTTATGCCCTGTTACATAATTTCTCTAATTGCGAAGGGAGCTATTATTTTCTCCTTAGGGATAAATCGACTGAAGAGTCTATAAACTCGGCAAGCAAGTCTAAAATTTTGAGGCGTTGAAAGATATAGAATGACACCATGCGTCATTTTCAGCTTTATCAAAATCATGGCCAATGAGAGGTTCTACCTCAGCATTGCACGCCGGTTGCAAGAGGCATGTATATATAGCCCTGCAAACCACTTATGCTGTTGTCTCTCCACTAGGTTAGGAAAATATAATTCCTCGAAATGGCGTGCGAGTCTTGCTCGGCTTGTTCGTGTTGAAGCGAAAGAGATGAGATGCTCGAAGACAAATGCAATCATATCTTGAGACTGGGTGAGGTCGGAAATACCACATAAATGGGAAACTTCCATCTATAAAAATAATTTCTTTGATTAAAATTTCTTCATTAAAGAAGCTTACGGAATGAAAATACATTATGAAAATGCTGTTTCTGAATTCTTATTACCAATTTCAGATAAGAATTTAATTATCTTTATTAGCTTTCAATTTCGCTCTGATACCAACTGTGAGATCCCGGTCTCCACCGCGCAACGGATTCGGGGTGCTAGCAGCGGAAGTAGCACATTGTGCGCAGGTAGGGGTCTCACACTCGGGGCCTCGCCCACAGATATCCGGACAAGAGACTAATCCGTCGGTTTGTCCAAAACCGAAACCGGAAAAACTTCCTTTACTCGGAAAGCACGGGCGATTCCACCAGGATAACTCTTTACTCTAACGTAGTCAAGATCATTACTGATCAAACTGATCCGACTGCACCTCTAACGGTACTTGGTCAGATCAAGGAAGAAACTTGCACTTGGATCATTGGGATCAATGCTTTTTCCCCATCAAGAGGCACAGCCGTTGATTCCTATCCATAGAACAATTACTATCCGGGATTTACTTCATCTATCGTAATAATAGAAATTAAATCTCGATTTACGGATCCATCAGTCCAGCCTAACCCTATCCAGTCCCATGGGTTAGCCAACCGCTGTAGTGATGGGATCCAATTAAGAATTCGATTAGGTTTTGTCCCGGGTACCAAGGAAAAGAGTTCCAAGGCCCCCTAGCCGGAAGTTCATGCAAACATAAAACTAGTCACACCACTTACACACCCAATATGAAATTGCCTTTTTTTTTAGCATCACCTAACTTTAAAACAATCCTTTAATGAAACCATTATGTCACTGATGACAATCCTCATAGTCTCTAGTTGAATCCTTATTTCCAGTCATTCATTCATCGGTATACTTATGGCATCATTGGCAACCAGAACGCTCACCACCTGTTCACTCAGGGGCTTTTTGCATAGTTCTTAGCTCATAGTAACCGGCAATATATTCATATAATAGAATGGAATCTCCGTGGAAGATCAGCAAGATCATCCCACAGATCCATATAAAAGAGCCATGGACTCATCCGTTGAGAACCAGCAAGGTCAATCAACTAGATCCATGCCCGGTATCAGAAAACAATTCTTATTCTTTATTCCAATATCTTCCACGACGCACGTGTGGGTATCTTCGGCGACCCAGAGCCCGAGCACCGTATGGTCAGCACCCTCTAGGATCCTTCGCGCAGGTGACCTAGCGCTTCACTCATAGGCCGCTTCCTTGGTCCCTCATCCACCGTACCGGAAGCTGACCATTTAAATCGAACCGAGGCTGGTCAAGACCTCGCTCGACCTTGCTACGCGAGACGTCCTCCGTTGACTCTCCGTCAGCTGTTGCAACTTTAACAGTTAGGTCTTCATGACCTTAATCCACAAGATGGTCAAAATGCTTCCCCAGCATTCTTGACATAAAACAGTCATTTACAAACAGTCACAAAATACAGTTTCTAAATCGAACTCTCATCTTTCCACATTATCCCTCCTTAGTCCACATTACTTATTCCACATTCCATTCAATGTGTACTCATTCTCATCCATTTCCTCATATCGACGACACATTAATTCATATACACATTCACATTCACATCCATACATCCACATCTACATGCATACATCCATTTTTACATCCTCATTTATACATCCACATCCCATATCCACATTCGTACATACACATCCATATCCACATCCATACATCCACATCCACATCCACATTCACATCCATACATCCACATTTACATGCTTACCTCCATTTTCACATCCTCATTTATACATCCACATCCCATATCCACATTCATACATACTCATCCATATCCACATCCATACATCCACATCTACATGCATACATCCACTATCACGTCCTCATTCAAACATCCACATCCACATACATACATACATCCATATCCACATTCCCATTCACATCTATACATCCACATCTACATCCACATACATACATACATCCACATCCACATTCCACATTCACATCTATACATTCACATCTACATTCACATTCACATACATCCACATCCACATTCCCATTCACATCTATACATCCACATTTACATCCACATACATACATACATCCACATCTACATCTACATCCACATCCACATACATACATACATCCACATACACATTCCACATTCACATCTATACATCCACATCTACATCCATATTCACATACATCCACATCTACATCCACATTCACATCTATGCATATACATCTTCATGCATACATCCATTTTCACATTCATACATCCACACTCCCATCTCCACATCCACACATCCACATACATACATCCATTTCCGCATTCCCATTCATATAGCCCCATATACCTTCACATCTAATCTTTTACATCACATCCATTCTCGCCCTATCACAACCCATATACATCTTATCCTATCACATACACTTCTTACCTCATCCCATACACATCTTATCACATCTTAATTCATCTTATCACCTCCTAACTTATTTCATAAGCATCTTATCACCTCTTATCACATCTTATACCTCTTATCACATCCTATTACATCTCATATCTATTTATAAAATACAAGAGAATTCTTATATTTGATATAAGATTTCTTTACACATTTATTTATGTATAAATTATATTTAAGGAGATTAATACTTTTGAAGTAAAAATCAATCTTTTATGCATCTTTCTATGCATAAATTTATTTTAAATGAAAATGACACTTGAATTAAATTTCAATCTTTTATGCATTTTCCTCTGCATAAATTCAATTTAGATGAGAATGACACTTTTAAAATTGAAAATCAATCTTTTATGCATCTTCTTATGCATAAATTCAATTTGGTAGGAATTACACTTTTAGAATAAAAGAATTTCTCTTATGCATCTAAGTTATGCATAAAATCCATTTATGATGAACATCACACTTTTAGTATAAAAATAATATCTTTTATGCATACCTCTATGCATGAAATCCAATATGATAAAAGTAACACTTTTACAATAAAATAGTCAACTTTTATGCATACCTCTATGCATGAAATTCAAATATGATAAAAGTAGCACTTTTATAATAAAATAATCAACTTTTATGTATACCTCTATGCATGAAATCCAATTATGATAAAAGTAACACTTTTACAATAAAATAATCATCTTTTATGCATACCTCTATGCATGAAATCCAATTATGATAAAAGTAACACTTTTACATTAAAATAATAATCTTTTATGCATACCTCTATGCATGAAATCTAATTATGATAAAAGTAACACTTTTATGTTAAAATAATAATCTTTTATGCATACCTTTATGCATGAAAATCAATTATGTATAATATAAAAATCAATTTCTCTATGATTACAATGAATATCTTTCAATTAATCTAGGATGATAATTCCTAGAATATGGTAGGAAGTCCTCTTTTCATGCTTTGAATGAAATTATTTTATGCGTAATTTTTATAAAAATTTTGCCATAGCTCCGCTGCTATGACTGATAAATCTCAAATTTTCTAAGGGATAAAGCTTATCATTAAGGAAATAAATAGAATAATCCCTAATTAGATCATTAATCCATAATGGATTGAATCATCAATATTCATGAAATATATAAACTAAAAGCATAGAAAAAAGCCATTAATTTGGCCTCAATCATAGATTAATCTTGGATTAAGGAAAAGCTTTATGAAAAGCTTCATTTGGATTGAGAATGGGTCATGAGTATGACCATTTCTTGAGTGAGAGAGAGAAATTACATAAAAACCATTAGAATTAAGCATAAATGGAAATTTATGTAATTCTTAACTATCATTAATTAATTAACTTCGATAGCATTCATCAAATTATGTAACTCTTCACTACCATTCATCAATTAACTTCAATAGCATTCAAAAACCATTCCAATTAAGCTTCTCAAGCTTGAGAGGGGTTGAGAAGAGAGAAACATTGAGAAATTATAGAAAATGATCAAAATTTACTAATTACCTTACAAATTTCTTGATTCTTTGTTCACGGTAGAGGCCCCCAACCAATCAATTGGTTAAGTATGTTGATGGAGCCACCAATGGGGATTGAAGAAAGAGGGAAGCTCCAAAAACTAGTGAATTATTAATAAATTCACAGTTCTTGACTTAGGTGGAGTAGAGTAACGATGCATAAACACTATATATTTTTCAACAAGGGGGAGGCTTCTATTTATAGGAAAAATTGAGCTCCTAACCAAACAAACTGATTCTAGAATTTTCTAAATCAGTTTGGTCAATATTTGAGCATTTTTAGGTCAGTTAAGCTAACTTTTTAGGTCAGTTAAGCTAACTTTTTGAAACTAGACTTGAATGAGGAGAGAGGAGAGATGAAATATCTCAATTTTTATGAGTTTAAAACTCATTCAAGCATGTGAAATATGCACCTCCTTTAAAGAACTCCCGTTCCTTACATATGTGTCAAAATGGAATCATTATACCCAAAATATCTCATATTTTTAATATTGCTCATAGTTTTTTACTAATAAACCTTGTACATTTTCAACTCTTCATCTTATGTGAAATATGCACCTCCTTTAAAGAACTCCCCTTCCTTACATATGTGTCAAAATGGAATCATTATACCCAAAATATCTCATATTTTTAATATTGCTCATAGTTTTTTACTAATAAACCTTGTACATTTTCAACTCTTCATGTTATGTGAGCATTTACTCATTTTTGGATACCCAAAATATCTCATATTTTTAATATTGCTCATAGTTTTTTTACTAATAAACCTTGTACATTTTCAACTCTTCATCTTATGTGAGCATTTACTCATTTTTGGGTATCTTCTTTTACAAATTGGATTTATCTCCTCCCTACACATGGATTGATGCTATTGGCCCATAGGAACCTTAAT
This sequence comes from Cibotium barometz, assembly GCF_041138505.1. Lineage (NCBI taxonomy): Eukaryota > Viridiplantae > Streptophyta > Polypodiopsida > Cyatheales > Cibotiaceae > Cibotium > Cibotium barometz. Next base: position 25,341,106 of record NC_141089.1, read on the forward strand.
TGGACCATAATCCAAAATTTTTGAAAATCTAGACCCTTAGGTTAAGGTCCTTTATACCCATTTCCAATTAATTCCAATTGCACATTGGAAAGTTCTTTTTGAATTTTTGTTTCAGGGGAACTTATTTTAAAAAGATGAGATAATTTTCTATCCAAAAATATTAGAAATCTGAATATTCTCTCTCTAGAATATTTTCTCTCTCTAGGTTAAAACAGTTAGAAACAAGTCTTTTATATTTCTGAAGAGGGATTGATTACAGGGGAAGATGCTGGACATTTTGAGAGGCTGGGGAGGAATCTTACATATGGTTACCCTTATTCTATATGCCTTTCCATGTAGTTTAGCCTTCCCATATGCATTAGTATTTAAATAATACACCAAAATATCATACATAGGGTGGTTGCAAGATGAGGGTACTCACTTTCATTCACTCTCTCTAAAATTTGGACATCGAAGCAACTCGGTCGTGATATCGCGAATCAATTAGAACACAACACTTGCCTCTCAAGCCTAAAGCGCCGTATCTCGAACGAGATACCAACTAATGCCATGCCAGCATAGGTACGGGTTTCAAGTCACCATCCATATCACTAATACATGTCTCACTACCACCACATTATCTCAATCGAGATATGCATGCCACTCAGATCCACGTGAATGCCAATGTGTATCCCCCTGGGGACATGCCCGCTTGGATGTACATTTAGCATATTCAATGATGCCATCTCCACCATCCACATATCTCGAACGAGATAAGGAAATATAATCTCGACCATTGACAAATCTCGTTCGAGGTAGAGATGTGATTGCATCCGTCCACATATCTTGTTTGAGATACCAAGATGACATCGAAGTCATTCAAAAACCTCGAACGAGATACATCTACACAATCCGGCCCATCCATTCGTGCACATTTGAAGATGCAATCCCAGATGTTTATATATCTCCATTGAGGTATGAAGTGAATCTCGACCGTCAAACATACCTCGATCATGGTAATGACCCAAAATCTAAGCTGTCCATGTACCTCGAATGAAGTACTTAATTCAAATCGCAGTCGTTGATCCCACCAACCCTTAAATCAAATGCATATCTTAGATGTTTATCTCACTAACCCTAAAACCACGTGTACATCTTGAAAACCCTAAATTGCATGCCAGCATACCTCGATTAAGGTTATAAAACTTGAAAGTTTTTTTTTGCCTCATTGTTACATGTTGTTTTCACTCTCCTTACTCTTTTGATTTGGATTAGCAATTACTGGGCTCATTAGCATTAATTTATAGCAACACCATATTAGATAAAGTGGGAAAAATCCCATTCCCAGGTTGGTCGTGTTTTTCATTTTTATGTGCTTTCTGTGTGAAAAAATATTTAAAGACTGTGCAAACTTGTTAGGAAATATATGATATATACTATGAAATTAGGAGCCCCCATGTGCCACACTGTTATTTTAATAGTCCAAGAACAAGATAAAAGAATGGTCCTAGGGCCGTTCTAAGGCTGTAGAGTAAAGAGAAACTCCTGTAATCTGCTACTTTGAAATAAAAGTGAAACAAACCCTGTATGCAACACATTGAAGCTAGATGGGAGTTTGTGGGCAATGAACCATTCTAGCACTAATGTGCACCTTCAAATAATAAGTAAAGTTTTAGTTTGAATAATAGAATAAGTTTTACTCTAGACGTTGCTACATAGGTTTCTTAAACTATGTGCCTTATCTGGCATTAGAAGAGGTAAATATGAGTGCATGCTTGCTCAAGACTCTTAAATTTAAGAACAAAAATGTGTATTAATAGAGGAATGGCCCTAAGACCATTTTGTACCTCTGATTGTTTATAGTGGGAGTGGTACAAGATGAGAAAAATATGAAAATATAAAATAATGTGAAAGGAGACACCAACAAACGATATGCCATGCATGATGGCTACTGATCTTGACACTTAAATTGGTATAAACTAGAATGATTCAAATAACAATATAGGCCATGCATGATAGTTATTGACCTTGACACATGAATTGGTATAGACTAGAATTATTCAAATAACTTGCATTTGTAATCAGATTTGAGACTTCTACATGAATAATAAAGAAAAGAGGAAGACCAATAAACAAAAAACATAAGACTTGATGCTCTAGCAAATAACATTAAACTTTTATTTCTGGTGAGAAATGTACATTATCTTATATAGGAGAGGACACAGTAGAATTACATTTATGTTATACAAGTGAAGAGATACCCATTGAGATTTTGTTTGTCAAGATGGGTCTTTTGGCTTCAAATATTTACAAGATTTGTGACATACATGAATGAACATTGCTTTTGTGTCCAAAGCACCTTTCCTTTAATGATGTCACCTCCGTAAATATTCCTCCATAGTTGTGGTTTTTAAGAAGCCTTGAAGTTCCTTTGGTGTCTGATTCCACGGCTTTGGAAATACAAGACAGGAACTAGGCATGTTCCACATAATTTGATACAGTTTGTCAAATCAAAAATCAAAGTGTTGTCTCCATCCAATTCTTGAAAATATATCCAGATTGTTGATAGATTCTTGTGGTAAGCATGCTCATAGCCAAAGAACACAGGGCTTCTAAAGAACATCCCAGTGTCTTGGCATATCTCTTGGCTCAGCACATACTTAAATTTCATATGATGTTTTGGAAGACATAAATTGAGGATGCAAAGAATATCATCTAATTTGCATCTACTCCAAATCTAAACCTCGAAGCATTTAAAGCAAAAGTCTAAGAATTTTTCTACATCCAAATGCACAGCATGGTACAATTCATTGCTTTCTTGAACTATTCGCATATTCTTAGTCCAATATGGCATCTCATCAACATGGTCTAGCTCAAATGATTCAAGAAGTATTCCAATCATATCAAGAATAAGAACCCTTCTTTGATCTTTAAGTGAAGGCACACATGTGAACATTGGTTGTCATGGTGGTAACAAAGATAATGAAACATGCCAACATAGCATCAACGTATTTGATGGCTCGCAAACATTTTGATTTGCCAAGATTGCTCCTATGCTATCATCTCAAATAGGAACACACATAACTAGCCAAATTCCTTCATTCATTTACAAGACAAGGAAAGAATAAAAACCCTTTATGTCTAGGCTCAAATAAGGGCTTACTAGTGGTATAGTGATCTTGGGGCCATTTAAAGGAGAAATATTACAAAAGTGTGTATAGTAGGATGGCCCTATGATCATTCTGTACCCCTTCTAACACAACAATATATTACCACAATATAATAGTCCCGGTAAGGCATGCTAATCTAGACCTTGAGAAAACTTACAGACAAAGGACTTGAGGACTTGTGGTCACCTAGGCCATTCTTGCATGAGCCCCCAAGTCCTCAAGGTCATGTTGGAGATGGCCATGGGGCATCCAAGAATGGACCTAGCATTGGCTTCCTGGATCACCCAACTTTCATGCATCCTTCTAGGCATCAAAGAATGGCCCTAGGCCCATTATTGGATCATCTAGCTTTCTTGCATTCTCCTCAACATCAAAGAATGGCCTTAGGGCCATTTTTTTCATGCATAACAGGTGTAAGAATAGCCATGGGACTTTATTTTTTGGGGCAAATAAGGCCCTTGTTTAGCCTTAAAGGCCTCAAAGAGCATTCAATAGTGGCCTTGGGGCAAGAATGGCCCTAGGGCCATTCTCTTCATGTAGAACAAGTGCAAGAATGGTCCTAGGGTCATTCTTGCTCTTGTTGTTCATGAAGATGTCCCATGGCCACTCATGCATACTCTTTGAGACCTTCAAGGGAAAACAGTGGCCTTATTTACCATTAAATAATGGCCCTAGGTGCATGTTATAGAATGGTCATAGGGCCATTTAAAACTCCTTGTGCAAAGCTATTAGTACAAGGTGCTAATCAAACCTTAGAGCGAGGGGCTTTAGATTATAGAAGAACAAAAGAGAAGATACAAAGTAATAGATTGTAGAATGGTTTTTAGGTACATTATAAGAAACAAGTGGTATATAAACTTTATGTTGTGAACACACTTATGTGAGAACAAGCCTCAAAAGGGTGGACTCCGACGAAGAAGTAGGTTGCACTCCAACGAAGAAATTGTCTGACAAAATATGAGAAAATTTGCAATAAAGGAGCCTCCTTAGAATAGGATGCAGTCCTACTATAGGCTAACACTAGAAAAAATGCAACAAAGTTCAAGACCCTAAAGACTGAAATAATCCATCAAAACTTAAATAAAGAGAATAAACATGGACATCAAGAGAATAGAGATATCTCCACAAAAACTTGAATAGATTCATTAAGATAACAAACATGTACATCATTGTGAATATTTCTAGACTTCCAAGTTATATCTTGATTTAAAGTTCTTGATCCATTACATTACATAAATAGATGTTTTGAAAATTCTACAACTTAGAAAAACCTACACACAAAAGGTCACAATGAAAGTTAGAATGTTACAGTATACAGTTTCTGAATATATTTGTAATATAGTGAGAGATTCTAGATAGGATAACACTTTCTCTACTTATACTCATATTTAGAAGACCATGATTGTTTGGCATTTTATTGATAAATGCCTTTGCAGACTATGACCTCAAGTTACTCCCTCCTTTGGCAACCCAATCTTTTAGCTAGATAAATCAATTTTGATGGATTCATGCCTGAAATTTGAGGACCTTCTTTGATTCGAATATCCTTTATCTCATCTCCCATGATGTAAGACGAGATACCACTAAGGCTTTGCATGCTTCTTACACCACCTTTATCACCTCTCTTTCCACTTGTGTCCTTCACCTTATAAGAGTCGTGTAAATGACTTGCAAAAGGAAGTTTACTTGTGTTGAACCTTGTTTGTGACGAAATCACATTATACTATTGTCATTTGTCAGTAACATCACCAACAAGGTTATATAAATCATGGCCATTTGATACTAGGAGCTGACCATATCGATTATTTTCAACGATAATACATATATCTTCTGCATCATCAAGAAGAATTAAGTATGGTAGTAGCTCTCCCATGAGAACATTGTCATCTTTCTTATCTAAATCAAACTTGTTTGGAAAGATGCAGTTATTAGAGAGAGCAACACAAGCTTTATATGAAGAGTCATCAATAAGAATTGTCCTCCTTGGATCACATTGAAAAGCTTTTGGCATTCTTGCAAGTGGTTTAAACATTGCCTTAACACCTGAGTTATCTGGCCTGAATACTTTTCTCTTCTCAAAACTATAACGTGCATTCTGACTCCAAATAGCAAAGAAAGGAAGTATTCTCCCAACTTTCTCTTATAAAGCTCTCACCATTTGGAGAACATTATCTTGTGTTGCAGTTGACCAGATACCAACATTGAATTTTTCTAAAACATTCTGCAAAAATGATATACACCTTTGACAAAGTATAAGGTATCTATTTGGAGCATACATAATGGATTGGTGTAGAGAACATGGCTGGAAGCAACGCTTAAAGAGTAATCCATTTAAATCCAATACCATAGTCAACATTGCTCTCTTAGATGTGTTTTGTATTGAACAAATCTTCTTCTCAAGTGGAATTGACTCCTCCCCAACTTCAATGGCAATTTCATTCGTGCTAGTATCCGTGATTCTTGATGTTATAGTTATTTCATGTACGGATCATAAGAGGCTCCTACACAAAATAACTCTAATGATAACATTTTTGAGCATGATATGGCCTAGACGACAGTGTACCCATATACATAGTAAACAAATATGTTCTTTTTTAAGTAAATGTTTTCTCAAAAAAATATATATCTACTTAAAATTAATAAAGCTCCCAAATAGAGCTTTTGATATATTTGCTGTCGTAGAAGAATGGCTTCAATTCTACTACATTAGAACTTTGCAATGACTTGGTGGAATCTAGTTCATCATGCAAATATCAACAAACTAAAAGGATGCACAAAACTTAACTACAAGTAAACAGTTCTCAAGCAAAAAGACGTGGTAGCCAATTTAATTCTCTAACTTGCACAAAATTTAAACTATGATAACCTTGCTCTAGGGGCATTATTTCCATGCACAATAGCATTAGGAATGGCCCTAGGGCCATTCTTGCATGACCCCAAGGCCATCCTTGCATGCTCTAATGGCCTAATTGCCATGTTAGAGTGGCCTTGGGCATCAAAAAATGGTGCTAGGGTAATTTTTCTCATGCACAACAATTGCAAGAATGGTCGTAGGGCCATTCTTACATGCTCTAATGGCCTCAAGGTCATGTTGGAATGGCCCAAGGTCATTTAAGAACAGCCCATAGAGCGGTGCTCACATTAACAAGAAGAGAAAGAATGGCCCTAGGGCTTTTCTTTTCATGCACGGGCCATTCCAAGAATAGACCATTATTCTCATGCACAAGGGCTATTGTATGATGCCCCAAGGCCATTCCAACATGACCTCTAGGGCCATTCTTCTAATGCACAAATAGGAATAGGAATGGCACTAGGGAGATTCTTGCATGCTCTAATCGGCAAGTCCATGTTGGAGTGACCTTGGGCATCTAAGAATGGCCCTAGGTTCGTTCTTCCCATGCACAACAATTGCAATGATGGTCCTAGGGCCATTTTTACATGCCCTAATGACCTGAAGGCCATGTTGAAATGGCCCTATCGCATCTAATAATAGTCCTAGAGTCATTCTCACATGAACAAGATGAGAAATAATGGCCCTAGGCCATTCTTGCTTCACTCCAAGGCCATGATAGAGTTGTCACCAGGCATCAAAGAATGGTCCTTAACCATTCTGAGCTAGCATCAAGGCCATGTTGGAGTGGCTTGGGGCATTCAAGAATAGCCTAGGGCCATTCTTTCCATGCACGACAATTACACGAATAGACTATGTACAACAATCATGATGTTTACACTAATACTATGAAAGAGATTAACTTTGAAAAATAATTAAACATGACAATGTAAACAAGTAATATTTCTATCATCAATCATCAAGAATGTGCATAGAATCAAATAAAGCTATAATTAACTAACAACTCTTCACCAGCATGAATATTGCATAAGGTTTCCACACATATGTAGCCATACGCTGTTGAATTGATATTCTTACCAAGGGGGTAATTTTGGGTGAAGAGTAAAACATACATTTGGTCTCATGTTTGTGCCTTGACAGCTATTTATGTATCCTACTACATTTCCATACTCTACATCACCAATGATGTACACCCTATCCTCTGGACTATCTACATTGGGTTCCTCTTCAAATGAGTACTTCAATGCTCTTGTATTCAGCTTGCACAACTCCTTCCAATCATGGAGATAGTACTTGTCTCCACCATAATGAAGAATAGTCACACCTCTTGGAAGAGAAGAGGATTAAAAAAGTCTAAGACCTACTTCTCGTATGGTTGAAGAATGGACCATAAAGAATACATTATTAATTTTAAACATTTCATCAATTGGAATAGGAAAAATGGACATTCCAAGAGGATCACACTCGCTCACATATCGCGCAACATATGGTATAGGGAGGTATACTTGATTTATGGGTCTGTACCAAGCACAAGAAGTATAAGTGAAATTAGAAGCCCATGCTACTATAATATTCTATATTAGCTTGTGCATTGTACATGGTTGTATTTAGATATGAGTTTACTTTGCACCATTAGTAGACACAAGGGAGACTAGATAGGCACCTATTGTACATTCTAATATCCAACAAGGTACAAGGGGAGTAGATACCAATCTTCATAGAACACAAAAAAGAAAAAAAGTATGTCTTGAAAGCCAATATAAAATGGTAACAAAGGTATAAATTGGATCTATGCCATTAAAGAAGAGAATATCTCTCTTCTCATCAATATACGGAGCATAAATTTTCCCTAAGGCAACTCTATGCTCATCTATATGTGGAGAGATAAAAATTGACCTATTATGTGCAAGAGCATGCAAGAAAGTTGGGTGATCCATCAAGCCCATTCTAGAATGTCCCTTGGGCCATTCTCGCATGCCCAAGAGCATCAAGAATGGGCCATTCTTACACTTGTTGTGCATGATAAGAATGGCCCTAGGGCCATTCTTGTTGCCCCATGGCCATTCAAACACAACCTTAAGATTGAAAGAGGATGCAAGAATGGCCTTGGAGAATGGCCCTTGGATCATGCAAGAATGGCCCTGGGATAATTCTTTGACTTGTGGTGCAAGAAACGAATGGCCCACAGGCCATTGTTGCACTTGTCGTGCATGACAATAATGGCCATTCTTTTAGGACACTCTTGAATACTCTTTCAGGCCTTATTTGGCGTGAAAGAATGGCCCTAGGACCATTCTTGCACCTGAGTCCATTCTAGGATGCCCCAGGGACACTCTTGCATGTTGTTTGAGGCCTGTAAGGCAAGTAGTGGTCGTTTCTTGCACTCCTGTGCATGAAAAGAATTGCCCTAGGGCCATTCTTGGATGCCCCATGGCCATCTCAAATATGATCTTGAGGCCATCGAGTCATGCAAGAATGGCCATGGGACCATTCAAAGATTCCCCAAGGCCACTCTTACATACTCTTTGAGGCCTTTAAGGCAAAACAAGGGCTTTATTTGCCATGCAAGGATTGCCTTAGGGGCCATTCTTAGATGCCCACAAGCATGCAAGAAAGTTGGGTGATCCACCAAGCCCATGCTAGAAAGGCCCTAGGGCCATTCTTGGATTCCCTATGGCCATTCCAACACAATGTTAAGACTAAAAGAGGATGCAAGAATGGCCTTAGACTTAGAGAATAGCCCTAGGATCATGTAAAAATGGCTCATGGGAAATTATTGCATGCCCTAGGGTAACTCAGAGAGTGTTTTTTGAGGCCCTTATATCAAAACAATGGCCTTAGTTTCCATTAAAGAATGGCCCTAGGGCCATTCTTGCACCTATTGTGCAAGAATAGAATGGCCTTAGGGCCATTCTTGAGTGCCCACCAAGAGCATGCAAGAAAGTTGGATGGCACCAATGCTAGAATGGCCCCCGGCCATTCTTGCATGCACATGCTCATCATCAAGAATGGACCTAGGGCCATTCTTGGATGGTCCAGGGCCATTCCAATACGATCTTGAGACTCACAGAGCATGCAAGACTGGAATGGTCCTAGGGCCATTCTTGGAAGAATACACTAGAGCATTGTAAGAATGGCCCTAGGTCCAATCTTAAGGTTCATGTGTATAAAAAGAATGGCTGTACGACCATCATTAAATCATTATATTGTGCATACAAGAGACTGTGCATAGAAAAAAAACATGACTTTTCATATGTAGTTTGTACCTAGGGCCATTCTATGTTGTGCATATAGAAGAGACAAGAATAACTTCCACAAAATATTTAACTAGAAACCTTAAGGTAAAAAACAAATTTATATTCAATAAAGAAAAAGAAATTTACAAAATCAATGCCACTAGCTCATGAGACTCCTTATAGAAGAAAGCTCTCTTAGCATCTAGTGAATAGTTGCACAAATTATTTTCTTTTCTCTGAGCGTATAAGCTTAGAAACCAAACATGTAGTGGAAATTTTTCTCACAGGAAAGGGTTGGGCTTCTTCAGCTTGTGAAACAGATGCCTGGGAGGTAGAAGTAGTAGCTGGTTGTGGGTCCTCAGGGATCTTTGCCCACTGTCTAACACTATGATCCAACTTTGCAAACGCCAAGAGATTGGAATGCATGTCATCATGATCTTGAGCTCTCTCAACTAGACATATTACCTCTCTTTTTGCCTTCAGTACTTGCTTTGATACAAAACCATTACTATATACATCAATCATCTCATAAGATCTTGCATACATAACCTCTTTATGCAGTGATTGATGACCATGGCCTTTTTCAATTGTAAAAAGACTATGGGGTCCATACTCTTTACTTTATCATACTCCAATGGTAACATAGTTGCATCTAAGATGGGACCTTGAGCACCAACATAGTTGTTGTCATAGCCTTCATATGTGTTTTCCTTACTTAAAAAAATAAGCACACTAAAGAGCTCGATTGCACCACTGCATGGTGCATCATGCACAAAATGTAGAGTAGCATAGAACGCTCTATGCCATCCAGGAACTTTCTATAGAGCATCTTGCAGATGCACAATATCAACAATATTTAAAAAGGCAAGGAATGCATATTGTGATTGTGAGACTGCCATGATGCCATTCAACAATTGAGAAAATATCTCGATGCTCCGCTACATCTCTTACACTCCCTTCTGTGCTATCCAAGACACACAATCCAAATGGCATTTGATATTGATAAAATTGAGCTAAAAAGTGTTCACCTTCCATCTCTAAGCTCACATTGGGAATACGCCATGGAAGATCAGTCACAACCTGATCTTCCCTATTGACAGAAACAATCCATTGTATGTAACACTTTGCATTTGATGGAAACTCCAAGTTCGTCTTACCAACTTATCATCTTGCCTTTATCCATGGCTCACACTTTCGATAAAGCACATGTGATAGACACTTTCGATAAAGCACATGGTAGACACTATCGTTAATGTGATAAGTTGAAGCCAGGTCCTGCCAGTCCTTGCATTTCTTTGAATCATTAACATTGTTGAATTGAAGCAATAGCTATTCTTGCAAAACCTTATCATGCTTCAGTAGCATCACTCTATCAACAATGTCAATCTTTTCCTTGTCCACAACCCCCTTCAAGATCAAGATGTCCCCTTTCAAAAGCTCTATTTGAATAAGCTTGATCATGTCCTGTTCTAAACCATACAAGCATATGAAATGAGATGGATTAGGCTTCTTTCCCCCAAGTTCGCCATTCTCGACATCTTCTATAATTTTTAGCCAAGTATAGAAGATGTCATCGCGGGGCATGTAGCCATGTGTGCCTACTTCTCTACAAAGTAGCCACCCATTGATGATTCCGCACTCAAAGAGAAATTATGGCATCATGAAAAAACAAACAGAACATAAACAACAAGACAGTTCCAATTCTGGTACATCGAAAAAGCTATCAAATAAGATTAAAAAACATAAGATACAGTGACTTACATCCTAGTTTACATGAGAAGGGTGTCCCTTTGGTTCTCCAACTGTTGGTCTTGAAGGCTTTTTATAATGCTCGTACTGGCTTCTCAAATGCTTTAATATATCACTATAGAGCTGCTTCGTGAGGAATAATGCTTGTGCCTCTATATTTTCCATCTTGGAGATGGCCACCTGTTGAGATTCAATGTCAGTGTGAGCTAGCTATGCTATGTGCTGGCATGTTAGGTAGGAACATGTGTGAGACATAAATGACCGCGTCCAGCTGGTCATAGTGTGTGGACATTAGCTAGGGTTAGATGTGTGTGGACACAACTCATAGTGTGTTGTGTGTATTATGGATTATGGCTTTATGCATTGTGTGAGAAGGGAGATGGCTTCCCTCTATGGTTAGGGTTTGCAATATACATTAGGGTTTGCTCCTGTGTGTGTGTCTCTTCTCCCTCTACCGTTCTTTCAACATGGTATCACAGCCTTGTGCTGTCTATTAGGGTTTATGAGTGAGTGAGAGAAGAGGGAGAAGAAGCTGTGAAGAAAAGCTATGAAGCTTGTCATTGGAACTGTGAAGCTTGGAGCACACCGATTACTATCAGATCTGAGAGCTTGGCCTACCGGGTAAGGTATTCTAAACATCCTTGAGCGGATTGCAGGTGATTCAGGCAAAAGCAAAGCAAGTTAGAGCAACTCAAAGCAAAGAAAATTTTTGGTTTTTGAAAGCTTTCCATTAAAGCTTGGAAGCACTAATGTATGGTGGAAATACATGTAAATCTAGCAAAAGACACATGTATCTGACAAGGAGGAATGTATTGGCAACTCCTATGCAAGGCTTAAACTCATTTTGGAGCAATTTGGATGCATTTGAATGAGTGGAATTTACTAGTTTTTGAGCTCTCACAAAACAGAGAAAAGCAACTCAAAATTTGATGCATTTGGAGTATGTTTTTGGCAAAAATCAAAGGATTGACTGGTTGCACACATACGTAGGTGTGTTGGGGACTTGATTAACTCATCAATTAACATTATAATCACTCCCAAATCACTGTAGAGCAGGCGACACAGATTGCACGTAGAAACAGGGCAAAAATTTGATCATTTTGATGCGAGGAGGTCGATTACAACTTCTGTGCTTCAAATATTTCAAATTTGCTTTAGCAATTGGTTGCTACACATACTTGAGAAGAGGGCTACATGGTTGGTTTAATCAATTATGCTTAATTGAGCTGGGAATGAGCTGATTAAAAAGCCTGTCCACTGGTTGCAGAGAAACAGAGTGATTTTAATCGAGCAATTACTCATTGGTCTTAAACAATTGGACAAATTCCTCTTACATGGAGTTAGTGGACATCATTGCTAAGCTAATGAATGCCTGGTTGCTCAATTTGGACAAATATTGAAGAAATTAGAGCAAAATTACTACTAGTTTTTCTGGTTTTTCTGGTTTTTCTGGTTTTTCTGGTTTTTTCCGAAACAGAGAAAGGGGTTTTCAAAAATTGATCTGTACACATGTCATATGGTGTTGATATTCAACATTGAGGTTGTTCAGGTGTCAATGAAAGTTGTCCATACTTGATTGAACCACTACATTGTTATTTGGATCCGTGGAAAGCACATCAAAGCAGGGTATCTCGGACTACGTGAGCCAGTTCATTTGGATGCATACAGGTTGATTTTCTACATCAAATTTGAAGATTGTTGGATACATTGGAGTATCTGGAACATTCATTGGAGTGTGGTTGAGCTGAGGAAGGCTCATTTACAGATTTGACGTGTGCGGAAGGTGTATGCATTGAGTAAATATGTCGGATAATCCAGTACAAATTGTTGGTGAAAAGCTGGATAGGAAGAACTTCCAGGCATGGAAGTACAGGATCAAAAGTTTTCTGAAGGGAAAAGGTTTTTGGAATCTCATTACAGGTGCTGAACCAGAGCCTAAACTACCCCAACAACCTACACAGCAGCAGGTTATAGCTCACAAGCAATGGTTAGAAGAGCATTCAAAGTGTTGCATTATCTGTCTATATATATTTAAGATGCTATGCTCATACACATACAGGATGCTGAGAATCCCAAAGATGCATGGGATACTTTGGAAAAGATGTTTGATACAAACACGAGTGCTCGCAAGTCTGAGTTGTGACAACAGATACATAATGTGAAGCGGAATAAAAGGAGCATCCATGATTATGTGCAAGAAATAAAGAAGTTTGCAGATGCATTGGCAACAATAAATGCCCCCATGCCTGATGATGATTTGGTGGATATTACCTTGTGTGGTCTTGGCAAGGAATATAAATCTTTTGATACATCCATCTTGGTTTGGAGTACAGGTTTACCAGACTTTGATGAGTTGGTTTCACTCTTGCTTGTTGAGGAAATCAAACTCAGTGATTCATTTCTGGATAAATCTACTAGCCATGATGATAATGGTAGAAATCAGGCTTTCTACTCGTTGCGCAAAGAGGTTTTAGAGGCAGGGGGAGATTCACATCACGTGGCCGTGGTAATGGTCGTGGATGGCAGGACAGGTCACCACAACAGAATTTTTAGTCTTCATATGGTGCTAGAGGTGGTCGTGGATATACACCTCAGAGAGACAGAGGTAATCCTCGTGGTAGCATTAGGAAGTGAATGGGGTCTTCTTGGGCCCTTTAATTTGCCCAAGCCTAATCAAGGTGATTAAGGAATAGCCAAATGGGGGGTTGCCATGTGGACTGAAATGTTGGGTTTGTAAGAGAGGTGTAAGAGTGGTCAAAGGGTGCACTTTTCCCCCCAAAAAGGGGGGGAGGCCATTTTACAATTTTCGGACCTCCATAACTTCTACATACAAGCTCTGATTTGAGCGCAGATTATAGATCCGTGATCTACGCATCAAGAGCTTTCCATAGATATGTTACATGATATGGTTTTGTTTGCTAGATTTCAAATTCCATTTTCCCCCCAAAATTCAAATTCGAATAAAGTAGCCGTTTTGAAGCTTCTAATTAGAAAACGTTTCTTCTTAAGAGAAAAGGTTTGACTGCTTAAACTGCCAAATAAAAGGGCCCAAGAAGCCTTCCATTGAGGTCCTAATGAGGACATTGGCAAGGCCAACAAACATCTATGCAAGATGTGGAATGCCATTACTGTGGGAAATTTGGTCATATGGCGAGAGATTGTTTCCGCAAACAGAATGATTTGAGAGGAGGTAGAGCACAACGTGGTGGACATTATGGTGGACATTATGCGCAACATGGTGGAAATTATGCATCAAGCAGTAATGATGGCATAGCAAATCACTTGTTTGCCATGAAACATGTTGTTGGATCTATGATGACAAATGCTGAGAATGATGACACTTGGTATATGGACTCTGGAGCATCAAAGCATATGACTTGTCATGGTGAATGGTTTGAGCATATGAAGCCTATGGATGTGAAAGGCTATGTGGAAACAAGAGATGATACCAGCATGCCATTACACATGTTGGAAGTGTACCATTGGTTATGCACAATGGTCAAACAAAGTCTATGTCAGATGTATTGTATGTGCATTCTATCACAAAAAGCTTGGCCTCAGTTGGTCAAATGGTGGAACAGGGATTACAGGTTCGTTTCAATGAGCATGGTTGCTTCGTTGAGGATTTCAAACATGGATGTAGAGTCATTGCTAAAGGCAAGAAAGAAGGCAGGTTGTTTAAGCTGGATGCTGGGATTCCTGAGTTAAAATCAGCCATGTTCTCTAAAAGTAAAAATGTGGTACAGGACATTGATATGTGGCATAAGAGGATTGGACATGTCAATATACAAAGGTTAAAGAACATGCAGACAAGAGGCATTGTCAGTGGGCTGCCTAGATTCAAGTATGATGGGAATATGCATGTTTGTGAAGCCTGTCAGTTTGGAAAGTAGGGAAGGTTGTGGTTTCCTAGAGAAGGAAACATGAGTAGCAGGCCACTTGAGATAGTACATAGTGATGTATGGGGTCCTGTACAAAACCCATCTTTCAAAGGCAGTTTATACTATGTGATGATTTCAGCAGAATGACATGGGTATACTTTCTCAGAGAGAAAAGTGAAGTGTTGGAAAGGTTTATGGATTTCAAAGCTTTTGCAAAAAAGCAATATGGCTATTGGATTAAATGTTTGAGGACAGATGGAGGTGGTGAATACACCTCAAAGGCTTTTGAGCATTTCTTGAGGAAGCATGGAATAGGAAGACAATTGACTTGCAGGTATACACCTCAACAAAATGGTGTGGCTGAGAGAAAGAATAGAGTCATATGTGAAGTGGCAAGGGCGATGCTTAATGAAAAGAGCATGCCAGATTATTATTGGGCAGAAGCTGTACAAGAGATAATTGGGCACTCGTAAGGTGCATTTGAAAGAAGGTATGGAAGCATGGGCAATTAAAAGATTGAAAGGGGACAATGTTGCCTTGGACATGGTGTGGAAAGGAAAGGTGGCCATCATTGAAGCTCTAAGAAATAAAACAATATAATAACAACGTGGCCACAAAAAAGCATGACCACGTGGAGGCTAGAGTTGCTGCAAGCGCAACGGCTAGCACGTGAAAGGAAGATGCGAGAAGCTGGCGAGTGCAGGTGATGCGCAGCTATACAGACAACAAGTGGAGGCCGCCTTGTTTTGTTTTGGGGACTCTTGGGCGCAGTCGCAGGCATATGCAGAGGAAGCCGCCTTGTGGTGGTAACGTAGCATGGAGGAAGGCGCCCGTTTGTGTTGGTGTGCAGGGACAGAGAGTCGCCTGGCATTGGAAGCCTTGGAGCTGTGGTTGGCGATACCAGAGACAGAGGAAGCGGCTGATGGCTGACAGGCTGGCGACTTGCAGAAAGGCCGCCTAGGAGAAACTAGGAGTTCAAGGGACACACAAGGGCGTTGAAGGTGCTGTAGTTGCAAGAAGGCACCGACGTGTGGGCTGTTGAGGTTGGCGTGGATGCACCCTAGTCATAGAGAGAGAAGAAGGCGAAGGGGAGCCGCCTTGGGTATAAGAAGTGGTGGTTGGTGATACTCCGGGGACAGAGTGGAGAGCAGGTAGCACAGCAGCTGACTAGCGCAAGAGGGCGCCGGATGCTAGAGTGTGGTCGAGCAGCTTGCTGGCAGCTCTTGAGGTGGTGGTCGTCTGCTGCAGAGCGAAGTGAAGAGACTGGACGAATAGCAGATGGGCTGGTTGGCACAGTGGTTGGCGCAGAGAAGCTAGAAAGGGGTTGACAGATGCAAAGAGTGTGCCTGGTGTGGGCCGCGTAGGTGAAGCCGGATGTGGAAGCAAAGGCAAGTGATGAAGATCGGAAGCTGAAGCTGACAATGGATAGCATGAGCGGGTGCTGAGTGAAGCAGAGAGAAAGATAGAGGTGTTGCTACTTGGCTAGTGGGGCCGGTAGCATTGCAGAGAAGCTCCCTGTGACAGAGGTTGTGAGGCTGGCAGAGGATCAGCACACAGAGAGAGAGAGAGAGAGAGAGAGAGAGAGAGAGAGAGATGTTTGGGTAGCTACTACTGGCGACACACACAGAAGTGATGGGTTGCAGAGAGTTGAGGGTTAGCTGGTGGGGTGCCCTCTGAAGAGAGAAGTGGCCGGGTTCTTTCTGGTGTAGTTGGCAAAGCACGCAGGTGAAGGTTCGCGGTGATTGAGGATGTGGTGTATCCTGACAGGTCAGAGTGTTGATGTGTTCGTGGCTGGATGGCTTGGTTGTCACACACAAGGTCATAATTCTTGAGGTGGTGTGGCTGTGGTGGAATTCCCTTGGCAGTAAATCCAGGCCTGAGTGTTTGTAAGTTGTGTGAGTAAGGCTTCTGTGTCGGGAGAAGCTTGTATGGTGTGTTGATTTGGAATATATTGTTGGGTGTTTACTTGTCTATGGTGCCCCTGTTTTGTGCTATCTTTTTGGTAAGGGTGGGGTGGTGGACTGAGAGAAGTGTTCCAACCTGGCTGGTGGTGCCCCCGTTCGTGTTTGTGTTTCCAAGGTTGGGAGGTGAAGGGCTATAGAGGCATGGTCTTTTGTTCTTGTTTTCACCTCACATTCTTCTAGCGCCCCCACTGAGGATAGCTGTAGTGTTGTTCTTTGCCTAGAAGGACGTATTTCCCACTGAGGAGAGCTCTGGGATTGTTATAGGTTTCATGATGTGGTCTTATCCAGAATTTCATGGCAAGAAGGAGGAAGATGTGGTTGACTTTTTGGAGCAAATGGAGTTGGCATGTATTAGCAATCATGTGACAAATGAAGAGCAGGTTCTGAGGTCTCTAAAGATTTTCTTGAAGGGAGATGCCCGAAGCTGGCTTAAGGATTTTGAAGCACACGATGCGACATATGAGCTACATGGTGTCTTGACCTTAGACAGGTTGAAAGAAGGCCTTTTGGAGCATTTTCAACAAGCAGAGGATTCTAGTGCACTTTGGCAGGAGTTGAGCATCTTGAAGCAGGTCCATGGGCAATCACTGGATGACTTTGTGAAGGTATTTACATGTTTGTGGAGTAAGTGGTGTATGACATTGAAGCAAGAAGTACCTCCTATAATTTTGAAGAAGAGCTTGTTTATTGATGGTTTGCTACCCCATTTGAGGGTCAGGGTTGAGATGAAGAGTCCCAAGTCATTTGATGATGCAGTTAGGATTGCTAGGGAAAAGGAAGGCAAGATTTTGAAGCAGATGGAGATGGGTATTTATCCGTATGAAGGTGTTGTGTCTGCAAGGGATATGCATGTAAATTTGGTTGAGGTGGATAAGAGTTCTATGCAAAGTTTGATTAGACAAGAGCCTCAAAGGCCTATACAGGTGCAAAGGGGGATGTTTTATATGCCTTCTGATTTTTTTCCAAAGTCTTTGAAGCATGTGAAGGTGGATGAAAAGCAGGATGAGGAATCTGGGTCAAGGTTTGAGACTAGTGCAGATAAGGAGTTGCCAGTGGATTCTTCTTTGGATTTGGACATGGCTGTTCATGACAGTGATTTGGAATGTTCTATCGAAGATCATTTGGATCTGGATGATATGCATGCTCATGGAAGCAAAGGGGATGATGTCTTGGGATTGAGTGATGATAAGAAGGAAGAGGAGCTGGATACAGGATGCTTTGAGGATGATTCTTTGCCAGATTCTACAAGGGAGGAGGATGGGGTAGAGACTTATGATGAAGTGAAGACGGTTTGTAATGCGGATGTGGAGAGTGTGGAGGAAGATCCTATTATTATGGATTTTCTTAGACAGCTTGTTGATGATGGTATGATACCTGCGAATGATATGGATGTTTTTCCATTTGATGCATTATGTGCTGGGGAGTCTTTGGACGATGATACCAGGGGGGTTGGCAACACTCAAGAAGGTATGCATGTAGATTTGGCTGATGAGAGGAGCGTTGTGATGTGAGTATAGTGCTTGAGGATGATGTGTGAAAAGTTGCTAGCCTTGATGAACAGGAGGAGCCAGAGATGGACATGGATGCTGATATGGTTGAGAGTGCAACTAAGGCTTCTTTGCGTGTTGCTCAAATACTAAAAGCAAAGTGCATGGATGACAAGGGTTCTAAACCAGCTGAGCTGTATGGTTGTGAAGAGATGCCTGAATTACAAGAGTTGGAAGTGTTTGTGGACACTGCTGTTGGAAAGGATGTGGATTTTTGTGTGCAGAAAGGTCAAAATGTTGGAACCTGGCCTTCACTGGAGTTGAGGAATTGGATGCCTAATGTTGCAATGCCACAGGCTTTGAAGACAAGGAGGGTTGTTGTGGGTGAAGTGTTCTCAAATGATTTTGTGGTGGCTATGGTTGATGTTTGGTATGTAGTGATATAGCCATTGTGTTTCACAGATAGTGGGAAGTGGGATGGTGACTTAGAGATGTTTCCTTTTGATCCTGGTGGATAGCTATTGGACTTTATCTTTTGCTGCTGAGCATGAATGCTCTAGCAGATGGGGGGGTTGGCAAAGTATGTCAGGCATTTTTCTGAAAGGAGCAGATCTATGCTGCAATTGAAAATCAAGGGCCTAACCAGTAGTTCTCCGTCATCCACACTCCAGCAGAGTATCAGGGTAAGCCTTTTAAGCTTTTGATTGATTCAGGCAGTTCTCATTCATTCATTTCCCCTGGATGTTTACGTAAGCTAGTCTTAGAACAGAAATCAGGGAAACCTATGCAAGTTGAATTGGCCAGTGGGAAGACTCTTTTCACTCACCATGAGACAGATCTTATCCAGTTCAATCTAGATGGTAATGTAACTGACTGTCAGTTCAAAGTCTTACCTCCAAGAGTTTTTGACGAGATCCTTGGAATGGATTGGCTCCACAAAAATCAAGTTGACATACACTATCACAATGGAACTATTTCCTTCCATGACCTTCATGGGAATAAAGTCCAAGGAACTGGAGTTTCCGGAGCCCCAGACCTTCAGTTAGTAAAAGCTTCCAGGTTACTGAAAGGACTTAGGAAGAAGCAGCAAATTTATGTTGTCAAAATGAACCTAGTAGACTCAAAACTTAAAGCTAAAGAACCAGAATGGTTAAGTGAATTTGATGATCTATTCCCAGCAGAGCTAACTGAAATGCCTCCAATTCGAGAAATAGATCATGTGATTGAATTGACCTCTGGAGCTCAACTAGTAGCCCTACGCTCATACAAAATGCCAGTTCCTGAAGCCATCGAACTCAAGGAACAGCTTAGGCAACTGTTAGAACAAGGGTTTATAAGACCCAGTGTTTCACCTTGGGGTGCGCCAGTTCTCTTTCTGAAAAAGAAAGATGGAACGCTTAGACTCTGTGTGGACTATAGAGGTCTAAATCAGCTGACAGTTAAGAATAAGTATCCTATCCCAAGGATTGATGAGCTTTTGGACAGGTTAAATGGAGCCCAGATCTTCACAAAAATAGATCTCAAATCCGGGTATTACTAGATCAGGATCAATGATCCAGATATACCAAAAATAGCCATCAATACTCGCTATGGGCAATTTGAATTTATGGTCATGCCGTTTGGATTAACTAATGCCCCAGCTAAATTCAATCGCCTAATGTAGGACATCCTCAGAGAATACTTCGATGATTTTGTTCTAGTTTTCTTTGATGACATTCTGATTTACTCAAGGAATGCAACTGACCACCATGAGACTCATGTCCGAAAAGTTCTTGAGATTCTAAGGAAGCATCAACTCTTTGTCAAAAAGAGTAAATGCACTTTCTCTGCCGATCACGTTGAATACTTGGGCTTTCTGGTATCCAAAGATGGAATTTCTCCACATTCCGCAAAAATCCAAGCTGTCATAGATTGGCCTGAACCAAAGACAGTGAAAGAAGTTAGAGGATTCTTGGGATTGACTGGTTGGTATAGAATTTTTATACCAAAGTATGCTCTCATAGCTTCCCCCTGACTAACCTTCTCAAAAAGAATATCCCATTTCAATGGTCTACCAAGTGCCAAAGTGCTTTTGATAAGCTAAAGACCGCCTTGGTAACCAGTCCCGTTCTGAAGCTGCCAGACTTCTCTCTACCCTTTGAGGTAGTAACTGATGCAAGTGGTTTTGCCCTGGGAGGTGCACTCATGCAAGAAGGTCATGCAGTGGCCTATGAATCCCGAAAACTCAGAACGCATGAGAGGAATTATGTTGTTCACGACTTGGAATTGCTTTCAGTAGTCTATGCCTTAAAGTTGTGGAGACATTACCTCTACTGGGAAAAAGATTCACTTTGATGACAGATCATCAGAGCTTAAAGTGGATCTTTACTCAGAAGGACTTCAATATGCGTCAAAGAAGGTGGATGCAGACCTTGCAGGAATTTGATTTTGAAATCAAGTACCGCCCAGGCAAAGAAAATGTGGTAACGGATGCAGAAAAGCCTCCTTGCTTACAATTACTGTAATATCAAATCCTTTGATTATTCAAGCAAGTGAAAAGATCATGCAAGATAGATTCTTTGGCCCTATTGCTACCCTACTTATGTAGGAAAGCAAAACTCCACATGAGTTGAACAGAGTTCAAGGGGATAGCCTGGATGATGGCATTATGTATTATAATCGCAGGCTATGCATCCCCAATAATGAGGGAACCAAGGGGCAAATTCTGAATGAAGCCCATGACAGTCTTATTGCAGAACATCCAGGTTTCATTAAGACCTACATGTCCGTAAAGAAAAGCTTCTTTTGGCCTGGTCATAGAGAGAGAAGAAGGTGAAGGGGAGCCGCCTTGTGTACAAGAAGTGCTGGTTGGTGATACTGCGGGGACAGAGTGGAGAGCAGGTAGCACAGTAGGCTGACTAGCGCAAGAGGGCGCCGGATGCCAGAGTGTGGTCGAGCAGCTTGCTGGCAGCTCTTGAGGTGGTGGTCGTCTGCAGAGCGAAGTGAAGAGACTGGGCAAATAGTAGATGGGCTGGTTGGCACAGTGGTTGGCGCAGAGAAGCTGGAAAGGGGTTGACAGATGCAAAGAGTGTGCCTGGTGTGGGCCGCGTAGGTGAAGCCGGATGTGGAAGCAAAGGCAGGTGATGAAGACCAGAAGCTGAAGCTGACAGTGGACAGCATGAGCGGGTGCCGAGTGAAGCAGAGAGAAAGATAGAGGTGTTGCTGCTTGGCTAGTGGGGCCGGTAGCATTGCAGAGAAGATGCCTGTGACAGAGGTTATGAGGCTGGCAGAGGATCAGCAGAGAGAGAGAGAGAGAGAGAGAGAGAGAGAGAGAGAGAGAGAGAGAAAGAGATGTTTGGGTAGCTACTAGTGGTGACACACACAGAAGTGATGGGCTGTAGAGAGTTGAGGGTTAGCTGGTGGGGTGCCCTCTGAAGAGAGAAGTGGCCGGGTTCTTTCTGGTGTAGTTGGCAAAGCACGCAGGTGAAGGTTCGCGGTGATTGAGGATGTGGTGTATCCTGACAGGTCAGAGTGTTGATGTGTTCGTGGCTGGATGGCTTGGTCGTCACACACAAGGTCATAATTCTTGAGGTGGTGTGGCTGTGGTGGAATTCCCTTGGCAGTAAATCCAGGCCTGAGTGTTTGTAAGTTGTGTGAGTAAGGCTTCTGTGTCGGGAGAAGCTTGTATGGTGTGTTGATTTGGAATATATTGCTGGGTGTTTACTTGTCTATGGTGCCCCTATTTTGTGCTGTCTTTTTGGTGTGGGTGGTGCGGTGAACTGAGAGAAGTGTTCCAGCCTGGCTGGTGGTGCCCCTGTTCATGTTTGTGTTTCCAAGGTTGGGAGGTGAAGGGCTATAGAGGCATGGTCTTTTGTTCTTGTTTTCACCTCACATTCTGCTGGCGCCCCCACTGAGGATAGCTCTGGTGTTGTTCTTTACCTAGAAGGGCGTATGTCCCACTGAGGAGAGCTCTGGGATTGTTATAGGTTTCATGATATGGTCTTATCCAGAATTTCATGGGAGGAAGGAGGAAGATGTGGTTGACTTTTTGGAGCAAATGGAGTTGGCATGTATTAGCAAAATGTGACAGATGAAGAGCAGGTTCTGAGGTTTCTAAAGATTTTCTTGAAGGGAGATGCCCGAAGCTGGCTTAAGGATTTTGAAGCACACGATGCGACATATGAGCTACATGGTGTCTTGACCTTAGACAGGTTGAAAGAAGGCCTTTTGGACAAGCGGAGGATTCTAGTGCGCTTTGGTAGGAGTTGAGCATCTTGAAGCAGGTCCATGGGCAATCACTGGATGACTTTGTGAAGGTATTTACATGTTTGTGGAGTAAGTGGTGTATGACATTGAAGCAAGAAGTACCTCCTATGTTTTTGAAGAAGAGCTTGTTTATTGATGGTTTGCTACCCCATTTGAGGGTCAGGGTTGAGATGAAGAGTCCCAAGTCATTTGATGATGCAGTTAGGATTGCTAGGGAAAAGGAAGGCAAGATTTTGAAGCAGATGGAGATGGGTATTTATCCGTATGAAGGTGTTGTGTCTGCAAGGGATATGCATGTAAATTTGGTTGAGGTGGATAAGAGTTCTATGCAAAGTTTTATTAGACAAGAGCCTCAAAGGCCTATACAGGTGCAAAGGGGGATGTTTTATATGCCTTCTGATTTTTTTCCAAAGTCTTTGAAGCATGTGAAGGTGGATGAAAAGCAGGATGAGGAATCTGGGTCAAGGTTTGAGACTAGTGCAGATAAGGAGTTGCCAGTGGATTCTTCTTTGGATTTGGACATGGCTGTTCATGACAGTGATTTGGAATGTTCTATCGAAGATCATTTGGATCTGGATGATATGCATGCTCATGGAAGCAAAGGGGATGATGTCTTGGGATTGGGTGATGATAAGAAGGAAGAGGAGCTGGATACAGGATGCTTTGAGGATGATTCTTTGCCAGATTCTACAAGGGAGGAGGATGGGGTAGAGACTTGTGATGAAGTGAAGACGGTTTCTAATGCGGATGTGGAGAGTGTGGAGGAAGATCCTATTATTATGGATTTTCTTAGATAGCTTGATGATGGTATGGTACCTACGAATGATGTGGATGTTTTTCCATTTGATGCATTATGTGCTGGGGAGTCTTTGGACGATGATACCAGGGGGGTTGGCAACACTCAAGAAGGTATGCATGTAGATTTGGCTGATGAGGAGTGTTGTGATGTGAGTATAGTGCTTGAGGATGATGTGTGGAAAGTTGCTAGCCTTGATGAACAGGAGCCAGAGATGGACATGGATGCTGATATGGTTGAGAGTGCAAATAAGGCTTCTTTGCGTGTTGCTCAAATGCTAAAAGCAAAGTTCATGGATGACAAGGGTTCTGAACCAGCTGAGCTGTATGGTTGTGAAGAGATGCCTGAATTACAAGAGTTGGAAGTGTTTGTGGACACTGCTGTTGGAAAGGATGTGGATTTTTGTGTGCAGAAAGGTCAAAATGTTGGAACCTGGCCTTCACTGGTGTTGAGGAATTGGATGCCTAATGTTGCAATGCCACAAGCTTTGAAGACAAGGAGGGTTGTTGTGGGTGAAGTGTTCTCAAATGATTTTGTGGCGGCTATGGTTGATGTTTGGTATGTAGTGATACAGCCATTGTGTTTCACAGATAGTGGGAAGTGGGATGGTGACTTAGAGATGTTTCCTTTTGATCCTGGTGGATAGCTATTGGACTTTATCTTTTGCCTGCTGAGCATGAATGCTCTAGCAGATGGGGGGGTTGGCAAAGTATGTTAGGCATTTTTCTGAAAGGAGCAGATCTATGCTGCAATTGAAAATCAAGGGCCTAACCAGTAGTTCTCCGTCATCCACACTCCAGCAGAGTATCAGGGTAAGCCTTTTAAGCTTTTGATTGATTCAGGCAGTTCTCATTCATTCATTTCCCCTGGATGTTTGCGTAAGCTAGTCTTAGAACAGAAATCAAGGAAACCTATGCAAGTTGAATTGGCCAGTGGGAAGACTCTTTTCACTCACCATGAGACAGATCTTATCCAGTTCAATCTAGATGGTAATGTAACTGACTGTCAGTTCAAAGTCTTACCTCCAAGAGTTTTTGACGGGATTCTTGGAATGGATTGGCTCCACAAAAATCAAGCTGACATACACTATCACAATGGAACTATTTCATTCCATGACCTTCATGGGAATAAAGTCTAAGGAACTGGAGTTTCTGGAGCCCCAGACCTTCAGTTAGTAAAAGCTTCCAGGTTACTGAAAGGACTTAGGAAGAAGCAGCAAATTTATGTTGTCAAAATGAACCTAGTAGACTCAAAACTTAAAGCTAAAGAACCAGAATGGTTAAGTGAATTTGATGATCTATTCCCAGCAAAGCTAACTGAAATGCCTCCAATTCGAGAAATAGATCATGTGATTGAATTGACCCCCGGAGCTCAACTAGTAGCCCTACGCTCATACAAAATGCCAGTTCCTGAAGCCATCGAACTCAAGGAACAGCTTAGGCAACTGTTAGAACAAGGGTTTATAAGACCCAGTGTTTCACCTTGGGGTGCGCCAGTTCTCTTTCTGAAAAAGAAATATGGAACGCTTAGACTCTGTGTGGACTACAGAGGTCTAAATCAGCTGACAGTTAAGAATAAGTATCCTATCCCAAGGATTGATGAGCTTTTGGACAGGTTAAATGGAGCCCAGATCTTCACAAAAATAGATCTCAAATCCGGGTATTACCAGATCAGGATCAATGATCCAGATATACCAAAAATAGCCATCAATACTCGCTATGGGCATTATGAATTTATGGTCATGCCGTTCGGATTAACTAATGCCCCAGCTAAATTCAATCGCCTAATGTAGGACATCCTCAGAGAATACTTTGATGATTTTGTTCTAGTTTTCTTTGATGACATTCTGATTTACTCAAGGAATGCAACTGACCATGAGACTCATCTCCGAAAAGTTCTTGAGATTCTAAGGAAGCATCAACTCTTTGTCAAAAAGAGTAAATGCACTTTCTCTGCCGATCACGTTGAATACTTGGGCTTTCTGGTATCCAAAGATGGAATTTCTCCACATTCCGCAAAAATCCAAGCTGTCATAGATTGGCCTGAACCAAAGACAGTGAAAGAAGTTAGAGGATTCTTGGGATTGACTGGTTGGTATAGAATTTTTATACCAAAGTATGCTCTCATAGCTTCCCCCTGACTAACCTTCTCAAAAAGAATATCCCATTTCAATGGTCTACCAAGTGCCAAAGTGCTTTTGATAAGCTAAAGACCGCCTTGGTAACCAGTCCCGTTCTGAAGCTGCTAGACTTCTCTCTACCCTTTGAGGTAGTAACTGATGCAAGTGGTTTTGCCCTGGGAGGTGCACTCATGCAAGAAGGTCATGCAGTGGCCTATGAATCCCGAAAACTCAGAACGCATGAGAGGAATTATGCTGTCCACGACTTGGAATTGCTTTCAGTAGTCTATGCCTTAAAGTTGTGGAGACATTATCTCTACTGGGAAAAAGATTCACTTTGATGACAGATCATCAGAGCTTAAAGTGGATCTTTACTCAGAAGGGCCTCAATATGCGTCAAAGAAGGTGGATGCAGACCTTGCAGGAATTTGTTTTGAAATCAAGTACTACCCAGGCAAAGAAAATGTGGTAACAGATGCAGAAAAGCCTCCTTGCTTACAATTAATGTAATATCAAATCCTTTGATTATTCAAGCAAGTGAAAAGATCATGTAGGATAGATTCTTTGGCCCTATTGCTACCCTACTTATGCAGGAAAGCAAAACTCCACAGGAGTTGAACAGAGTTCAAGGGTACAGCCTGGATGATGGCATTATGTATTATAATCGCAGGCTATGCATCCCCAATAATGAGGGAACCAAGGGGCAAATTCTGAATGAAGCCCATGACAGTCTTATTGCAGGACATCCAGGTTTCATTTAGACCTACATGTCCATAAAGAAAAGCTTCTTTTGTCCTGGTCTGAAAAAGGATGTACTGAATCATGTGCATCAATGTCTGACATGCCAGAAAGTTAAAGCTGAGAGAGTAAAAATGCCTGGGAAGCTACATCCATTAGACATCCCCCAGATGAAGTGGGAATGTATCAGTATGGACTTCATTCAGTGCAATCAGATTACAACTCCATCTTCGTTGTAGTCGACAGACTAACCAAAGTTGCCCATCTGATTCCAGTAAAAGAAACTTACATTGCAGTGGATGTGGCCAGAGTGTTCCTCAAAGAAATCTTCAGATTACATGGCCTACCGAGGAGAATAGTAAATGACCGAGATCCCAAATTTACTTCAAGGTTTTGGACTACATTTTTCGAAGCAGTGGGAACTTTCTTGGATCTCAGCACAGTCTATCACCCTGAGACCGATGGCCAAACTGAAAGAGTAAACCAAGTAATTAAAGATATACTTCGGTCATGTTGTGGCAGGGAACCCAAGTAGTGGCTAAGCTATCTGCACCTAGTCGAGTTTGCCTACAATGCTTCTTATCACCAAAGTATCGGAATGAGCCCTTTTAACGCTCTATATGGACAAGATTGCTTAACTCCATTAACTTGGTCTGACCCATTGATTAGAGTCGAGATGTCCAGACAAATGCTTGACAACATGGAGCAGAAGATGCAGTCAATTTGTAAAGATATTAAAGGTGCCCAGGATAGACAGAAGCAATATGCAGATAAGAAGAGGACAGATAGAGAATTCAAAGAAGCAGATATGGTCTTTATTTGAGTACGGCCCAAAAGAAGTTCCTTATCTCTTGGGAAGTACAAGAAGTTATCTCCCAGTTATTGTGGGCCATATCTGATTACAAAGAAAGTAGGTGACTTAGCCTACGAGCTTCTTCTGCCTCCTCATCTCAAAGTTCATAATGTATTTCATGTAAGCCTTCTAAAGAGATATGTGCCAAGCCCAAATCATATGTTGGATGATGAAATCCTAACCTCTTCATCCCAAGGACAGATGGAACTCCAACCTGAAGAAATTCTAGATGTTCGAGAAAAGATTCTCAAGAACAAAATTCTCAGAGAATTATTAGTAAAATGGAAGTTCTATCCTTTTGAAGATGCCACCTGGGAGAATGAAGCCGATCTGTTATGGGATTACCCCCAGTTTGCGAGATGAGGACATCTCACGTTTTTCAAGTGGGAGAGAATGTAAGACTCCTCCCCAGCCTCTCAAGATGTCCAGTATCTTCCCGTGTAATCAAATCCCTCCTTAAAAATATAAAATATCTTGTTTCTAAATATTTTAGCCTAGAGAGAGAAAATATTCTAGAGAGAGAATATTTAGATTTTTAATATTTTTGGATAGAAAAATATCTCATCTTATTAAAATAAGTTCTCCTGAAACAGAAATTCAAAAAGAACTTCCAATGTGCAACTGGAATTTATTGGAATTGGGTATAAAGGACCTTAGCCTAAGGGTCTAGATTTTTAGAAATTTATAGACTATGGTCCAATTAAGGTTCCTATGGACCAATAAGATCAATCCATGTGTGGGGAGGAGATAAATCCAATTTTGTAAAAGAAGATACCCAAAAATGAGTAAATGCTCACATAAGGTGAAGAGTTGAATATGTACAAGGTTTATTAGTAAAAAACTATGAGTGATATTAAAAATATGAGATATTTTGGGTATAATGATTCCATTTTAACACATATGTAAGGAAGGGGAGTCCCTTCAATTCTCACATAAGATGAAGAGTTGAATATGTACAAGGTTTATTAATAAAAAACTATGAGTGATATTAAAAATATGAGATATTTTGGGTATAATGATTCTATTTTAACACATATGTAAGGAAGGGGAGTCCCTTCAATTCTCACATAAGATGAAGAGTTGAATATGTACAAGGTTTATTAGTAAAAAAACTATGAGTAATATCAAAATATGAGATAATTTGGGTATAATGATGCCAGTTTGACACATATGTAAGGAAGGGGGAGAGCATTTAATGAGGCACCTATTTCACATGATTAATTGAGTTTTAAATCATCATAAATTCAGATATTTTATCTCTCCTCTCTCCTAATTCAAGTCTAGTTGCAAAAAGTTAGCTCAACTGACCTAAAAATGGTCAAAAATTGACTAAACTGAATTGGAAAATTCTAGAATCAGTTTGTTTAGTTAGGAGCTCACTTTTTCCTATAAATAGAGGCCTTCCCCTTTGTTGAAACTCAATAATGTTTATGCATTGTTACTCTATTCCA
This sequence comes from Cibotium barometz, assembly GCF_041138505.1. NCBI lineage: Eukaryota > Viridiplantae > Streptophyta > Polypodiopsida > Cyatheales > Cibotiaceae > Cibotium > Cibotium barometz. Next base: position 25,369,625 of record NC_141089.1, read on the forward strand.
CCCAAGCCAAGAACTGTGAATTCATTAATAATTCACTAGTTTTTGACATTTCCCTCTTCTAAAGATAGGTGGCCACTCTTGTTCAATCAAGAGTTGAACCCTCAAACCCTCAAGCCAAAGGAGAGCTATTAAAGTCTTTAGTAAGTTGGTGACTCTTTTTTTTTCACTTATTTCATGTTTTTATAATTTAAATGATTTTTATGCTTTATGTCTTCTCTATAATGTTAAGCCTCATTACAAAAGGCATTCCCCTCTCTTATCTAGCAAAACCAACCATTCGCTATCCTTGGTAAATGGTTAATGATAAATTATCAAGTTTTTATAGTGTTGTTTTAATTAAGAGAGAAATGGTTTACTTTAGGATAAATCTAATACTTCTAGCTAATTTTTTTTTAAGACTTAGAAAGTTGAAAAATGGTCAACCATACAAAGGAGGTTATGGCGAAATTTGTTGAAATTAGTTAAATAAAATTCTTCTTTAATCTTTAGGATTTCTATATTCCAAGTTTTATTTTCATGCATAGGAGTATGCATAATGATAAATTTTTATATCAAAAGTGTTACTTTTATCATTTTTATTTTCATGCATAGGAGTATGCATAATGATAAATTTTTATATCAAAAGTGTTACTTTTATCGTTTTTATTTTCATGCATAATGATAAATTTTTATATCAAAAGTGTTACTTTTATCGTTTTTATTTTCATGCATAGGAGTATGCATAATGATAAATTTTTTAATCAAAAGTGTTACTTTTATCATTTTTATTTTCATGCATAGGAGTATGCATAATGATAAAGTTTTATATCAAAAGTGTTACTTTTATCATTTTGATTTTCATGCATAGGAGTATGCATAATGATAAATTTTTATATCAAAAGTGTTACTTTTATCATTTTGATTTTCATGCATAGGAGTATGCATAATGATAAATTTTTATATCAAAAGTGTTACTTTTATCATTTTTATTTTCATGCATAGGAGTATGCATAATGATAAATTTTTATATCAAAAGTATTACTTTTATCATTTTTATTTTCATGCATAGGAGTATGCATAGTGACAAATTTTTATATCAAAAGTGTTACTTTTATCACTTTTATTTTCATGCATAGGAGTATGCATAATGACAAATGTTTATATCAAAAGTGTTACTTTTATCACTTTTATTTTCATGCATAGGAGTATGCATAATGACAAATTTTTATATCAAAAGTGTTACTTTTATCATTTTTATTTTCATGCATAGGAGTATGCATAATGATAAATTTTTATATCAAAAGTGTTACTTTTATCATTTTTGTTTTCATGCATAGGAGTATGCATAAAGATATATTTTATAAAAATTGATTTTAATGTATAGAGGTGTGCATAAAAGATAAATTTTAATCGGAGATCGACGTAAATGAATATTTCTCGAGAAATCCCTGTTTTGAATTTGTAAACAAATATTCATCGAAAGAAATTTTAGAAAAATATAAACTGGGATACTATCTTTCAAGAAGATAATTTTAGAAAGAACCTTTCAGACCTAAACTCTGACTCAGACTATTGACCAAGACCTAATTCCTTTGTCAGTTTCAATCAATGACGATGTGCCCAGTTCAGGGAAAATGTATTCAATCACCCATAGAATCTGAAACTAAGTTAAGACTTGTGACTTTGATCTAAGGATCAAGTTAATAGAATTTGGAGAATTCTGTTTGGAATTGAAAATTGGATCTAGAGGTATTGAGATAGGGATTTACGATATACTCATGGTATTCAAACAAAAATCCAAACTATACACTTGCATCGAAACCCTGCCTTTCTTAAAAGACTGTCTTACGCCAGAATGCTAGAGGGAGCATTTGGCATTTATGTTTATCTAAGGGAAGTTCGGTTGCAACAGCTGGCGAGGAGTGTTCGAGGGACAGCTCACGCGGCAAAACCTGCCAAGGTCTTGACCAGCCTTGGTATGGTTAAAATGGTGCGCTTTCGGTACGATGGATGAGGGCCGACGAAGCGGTCCCTGAGTGAAGTGCCAGGACACCTAAGGAGGATCCTGGAGGATTTTGACCAGGTGATGCATGGGCTCGCAGTGCCAAGGACATCCATGCGTATGTCAAGGAAGATATTATATGATGGACCTATGTTTTTATAATCTATCACTGGATCTCGTTGTTGACTTGCTGGTCTCAACGGAGAGTCCAGAGTGATACTGTTTTGTTGAGAAACAAGGACTCAATGAAAATTTTGAAGTATGACATGTATAAACCGTTAATTGTTTATCAAGGATTGTTTTTATTAAAGTTTTAATAAAGAGGAGTGTGTGCGTATCTATTTTCTAAAGCTAAAGTTAAGAAAGGCAATTCAATTATGGGTGGGTGAGTACTTGTTTGGTTCCACCGATTCCAGTGGTAGGGTGGTGGCTAACCCATGGGCCGGATGGGGTTAGGCTGGAATCAGTGGAGTTTTAAATAATCAAACTGTAAAATCTTAGGATTGCGCTAATTTTCGAGTAGTTAGACAATTCCCTGATAAAATTTTCAATAAGTGGATCAACGGCTGTGCGTGACCTGGGATCAGGAAAAAAGCGTTGAATTTACTAAAATGATCAAATTATATCAGTGATAATTTCCTTCTATCTAGTTTATTCAGTTGAAGGATAGCTTAGAATTGATCACGTTAAAAAAATTCATAAAGGAGGAACCGTCCCCGCTTTTCGGGCATGGGAATTTTTCTCGGTTACAGTTTTCTGAGTGACCACCAGCCTAGTCTTGTGCCCGGACATTCGAGGGCGAGGCCTTGAGTGAGAAACCTTGCCCCGCGCATGAGGGGGTTGCTTCCGTTGTTCAGCTACCGGGAGGCGGGGAGGGGGCTTAGGGATCTCACAGGAGGTCTATGCTATATGCATAAGAAAGTATAAACATTCAAAAAGATTATACTCTCCATCCATACATAAAACTCCACATAAAAAAATATTTATGCATAAAAACATTACACATGAAGCCTTATGCATCTCATGCACAAGCTTTATGCATAAAACCTTATATATTAAGCTTTATGCATAGCAATATAATGAAAAAGTATAAATCAATCTACCATAAACATGGTCTATGTGAGTGATGCATGCTCTATGCATAAACATATAATGTAAAAGTATAAAAACAAAATGCAAAAGCATAATCATGCTCTTTGTAAATGATGTATGACCTATACATAAACATATACATACATAGCTCACATAGAGCATGTGTATGCTCTATGCATAACAATATGCACACATAGCTCACATAGAGCATGTGTATGCATACATAGCTCACATAAGCATATGTATGCTCTATGCATGCTCTATATGAGCGATACTAGCTGTATGCAAAAACATATGCATACATAGGTCACATAGAGCATTCACATGGAAAATCCCTCATGCATAAAGCTTTTATATAAGACATATGCATTAAGATTTATGCATAAGGCTTTGCATAAAGCCATAATGGATCAGCCTTATGCATAAAAACATATTGCATATGCATAAAACCATAATGGATGAGCCTTATGCTTTATTTGATACACAAAAAAATGATCCCAAGCACTCGGGGGTGCACCATAAACAAGTACATAAAGGTATTATGAAAAGTATTCTCACCTTAAGAAGAAGAGAAGTTGAGTTTGTGTTGCAAAGTTAAGGTTATGTTGCAAATACAATCTACAAGTTTAATCAAATATATATGTTAGTAAGGCACCTCTATAATTAATCTTATGTATAAGCTTAATGTATGCATCAGATTTAACCATTATGCATAAGCTTAATGTATAAAGCTTCAAGCTTATTTATAATGCATAATGCATAAGCTCAATGAATAATCCATAAGTTAATTGCATAATACATAATACATAATTTAATACATAATAAATTATGCATAATGCATTAGGTATAAGCTTATGCATAAGCATTTTGTATTATGTATTAATGAATTAATAATTTATAATCTTATGCTTAATGAATTACTGCTCATGCTTAATGCATTAATATTGCATTATACATTAAGCTCATGCTTAATGTAATAATGCATTAAACATAAGCTTATACATGATGTTAGTTTACTTTTACATTATGTGTTAAGTTTATTCTTAATGAATTATTTAATTATGCATTATACATCAATACATTATCCTCAATGTATTGATGCAAAATGCATTAATGAATAATATATAAGCTTATGCATTTTACAAAAAAAACATTAATGCATCATGCATTATGCAATAATGCATTAAGCTAAATGCATTAATGTATTAATGCATTAGGCTTAATGCATTAATGTATTAATTTACTAAGCTTATGCATCAATGCATTAATGCATATTGCATCATACATAAGCTTAATACATTATGCATAAGCTTAATGCATTAATAAGTACTAGAGGTTTAAAAAAAAACTTAAGAAATAATCCCGAATATTGAAGGTGCAAGAAAAACAAAACGTTCGGTCAAGGGATTACCTCTTATGCTTTTTAGAAGCTTGTATGTGGTTGAGGGAGTTCGGAGATGATTTCCTTAACCTAGCCAAAGAATGCCTTGGTCTAGCCATAAAAAGAAAAAGATCAGTAAAGGAATTTTTTATAAATAAATATTATTACATGGTTTGCTTTATGAAGGTAGAAGGGCTTGTGAAGGTGAGAAGAGGGTTTGCTTATGAAGGGAGAAGTGCTTGTGAAGGTGAGAAGGGGTTTGCCTATGAAGGGGAGGGCTTATGAAAGATCTTGAGAAGGACTTCTGAAGGGAGAAGAGGAGGGTTTGCCTATGATGGCGAGGGAGGGCTTGTGAAGGGAGAAGGATAAGGGCTTGTAGGGAAAGGGAGGGCAAGGTTCATGCCATGGTTAGAAAGGGTCAACCTATAAATGCATGCAAAGGGGGAGATGACTTGAGAAAGCAAAATCACATGGCAGAGGGAGGTATCTGATTTCTTTCCCGATACACAGCTATGGGCATGGGTATATCCACGTACATAGCCATGCCCATAGCTGCATATTGAGACCAAATTCTAGAGAGTTGTTTTTGCAGATTCCAAAGAGCCCACTAGGTGCCCACCATGCACTTTTGTATTCTTGATGTTGACAACTAGGTGCCCATCATGCATAGATGACCATTGATGCTTTCTTCTTTTGAGAATGACACGGCACCTAGGCAAAGTCAAAATGAGTGGCTACATCAAAATATTCCATGTCCATGTGAAAGATGCAAGGGAGAAATAGTGTGTTTATGACGAAACAAAATAAAGCATGTGTAAGATTACGACTAATTGAAAGCTGTATGGCGTCCAAATTCTTTGGTGAGTATATATATTCACTATCGCATGTTCTTATGCACATAATTCAGGTATTCATGAAGTAGTCCATGTTTTTTAGGATGAGGAAAAGACACCTCATAAAATGAGGGATTCTATGCCTCATTTACTTTGACGAGTAGACAACAACATAGAGGCTTTACAAACTTCGATGCTGCAATTGGGGTTAGCCCATGTACTTGACATGGGGAAGGAATGCCTCCATCAATGTCACATGAATTAAATGAAGATTTGGGCATGAAGTAGTCCATGTTTTTTAGGATGAGGATGAGGAAAAGACACCTCATAAAATGAGGGATTCTATGCCTCATTTACTTTGACGAGTAGACAACAACATAGAGGCTTTACAAACTTCGATGCTGCAATTGGGGTTAGCCCATGTACTTGACATGGGGAAGGAATGCCTCCATCAATGTCACATGAATTAAATGAAGATTTGGGCATGGACAAGATGATTGATGGATTCTTTGAGAAATAAGAAGAGGAAGAGCCTAAAACTACACTTGATGAAGATCAATTTGCGACAAGTAGATTGCACTCCACTACACGAGAGGTGTGCATACTCCACCCTTTTTGCAACCTTCAAGTTACTAAACTTGAAAACCATGTAAGATTGGAGAAATGCTAGTGTTAGAAATCTCTTTCAGTGAATCCTTAGCGTTTGTGGTTAGCAATTACAATTTTGACATACCATACCCTTTATAGATAATATTTGAAATTATCCCAAACCCTTTGTAGGCTCATAAACAATATGATTCCTTCTGACAATTACAAGATTCCAAACACAATGTTGCATGTGAGGAGATTATTGATGGCACTTGGCTTGGATTACGAATGTATATATGTGCCAATGATTGTTTACTATTTAGGGGTGCTTAATATACAAAGATGCAACTCAATGTCTGAAATGTGGAGAGTTTCATTATTGAAGTGCTTTTCAAGGTACGATGATCCCTCAAAATGTGTTGAGGTATTTTCCTATCATACCATGTATTCAACACATGTTTTGATGCCAGTCTATTACCGAACTCATGACATGGCATGCACACAATCATTCCACTGAGGGTCCCTAAAACGGATTCATCAGCATGGCAACACATAGAAGAGGAGTGGTTAAAATTCAAAGATGAGCTACCTCACTTACGACTTGGATTAGATATGGATTCAATTCACTTGGTCTCAAATCAACATCATTAACCACATAGCCAGTGGTAGTAGTGAACTAAAATCTCCTTCTTTGGAAATCAATAAAGAATGGTCATGTGATGCTAGCTTTTCTCGAGCCCAATAAGCACAAGGTCAATAACATGGATGTGTACCTTGACCCTTTGATTTAGGAGCTTGAGACATTCCACAATCTTCTAGATCCAATGCACATCATAAAAAATCAAGCATCAAATATTTGGAACCACATAATTAGCAAAAGAGATCCTTTAGTGGTTCAAGAGGACTCGAGATTGATTGAATGCCTCCCACCATTTGGCCAATAGTTCAAGAGAATGGGAAGGTAAGTCTACCTAAAGGACCTTGGATGTTGAAAAAGAACAAAGCGAAGAGAGTGAAGGATCACATTTCCTCCTTTTATACCCCTACGGGTGGCATACATTCTTTAAAGGGGGAATTCACAAAAACAAAAGAACAAAGAACAAAGGAGAAAAGTCTAAATTATATGGTCTAAAAAGGCATGATTGGCACAGGATGTTTCAAGTATGTTCAATTTACTTATGTAAGCTTCATGACGATCTTACATACATAACATTGATTGCATTTTTTTGTGCTACATAGTTCATTCTTATTGTATGCATTATAGGGTGTGGAAATCAAAAAGTATACGAGGACATCTATGAAAGGGGGGTAGTGGTGAGGTATGTGAAAGGAAAATTATAATATGGCTTTATTTTATTATTACACTAGTTTGTAAAACATGTCATGCTAATTAAATAATCTCAACTCCATTTTAGGTACAAAAGTTCCAAGTAGATCCATACATCCACTATTGATGCAACCCGAGTAATGGCAAGTGGAGGCAGTGTACATGATTGAAAAAAACCTCCCAAGAACTATCCTTAGTAGTCAATTATTTCTTGTGCTATACTTGATAGATGAAGTCTTCTCTTCTAACCACTTTCAGCCTTCATTTACATCTAGCTAAGCTCATATAATTTTAGCACTAAAGGGTTTCAAAAAAGGCATCAAAATGTTCTTACTTTTAATGTAAAAATTACATGGGAAGAACTTGTGAATTCTCCACCTATCCTTGGAGAGCAGTAAACTTTCTTAGGGATCTTCAATTGGGTTTAAGAGAAGCACACTCATCAAATCTTAAAGAGTGGTATCACTACAAGAGAATGAGGGCATACCAAGGACCCTATGAGCAAAAATATAATGAGATGTTAGGCTCCATTTTATTGGTACAATCACTAGGAAAACACTACAAGAGATGGGGAGCATAGCAGCATAGCATAGCCATGTGAAGAGGAGCGAGAGAGAGGGGACCCAGGTAGGTGTATAGGGTGTACACAATTCCAATGCATGGCTATGCACGTGACTATATCTATACGTGGCTATAGCCTCAGGCATAGCTTTGTGCATAGTAGTGTGTATAGCCACATACTAGGAAAAAACTCTAGACATTCTAAAGAGCTCAAAATATCCCAATATCTCAAAAGAAAAAGCACAAAATGTAATCCCAATGTCAAAAAAGAAGAAGCACCAAATGAATTGCAATAGAATCTAATATGGACTAAATCAAGATTGGCAAATTGAGAAATTGTTTAATGAATCAGAGTGAGCTTGGTCCAAAAAATTTTGCATCTTCCATTAAATCCATACATTCTAATTAGTTTATCTCAAGATCTACATATCCCATTACAAGATCAATAAAAATATATATCTCACTACTAGTGGACTTAACATCATCATCATGCTTGGATTTAATTCCTTCCTCATCATCTAGGATAGGGACACCTTCATCTTGATTAGTTGGTGGTATTTCATGCTCTTCATCTTGTACTTGACCCTCAACATATTCATTTCTAACTGCCACTTCATCCATGAGCTCTTCAACATCCCTATCGTTAAAAATACTCTTTGAATGAGGAGCGACTTATATGACATACCACCATTTCTTGTTATTTATATCCACATGATACATAATCTTGTGAGAAGAAACAAATCAAGTGTAAATTAAACATGCATGAGGATGATATAATAAAAGCTTATGGTTAGAATTTACTTGTTCATAATGGCGAGGTAGCACAAATGTGTCTCTCTTTGTTTGCCATTTGTGGAATGGTTTACCATAAATCCATTTGGATGTCTTTCACAGTTTCGTGAGCGCCTCCACACACCATATCCTTGAACCACTTTACATCCAATATAAAAATTTGGAATATCCTGAATCTAATCTTTAGGATGTTTTGGATCATGCCAGAATAATCAAGCATTGTTCCACTCTCTTGCTCAAAGATTGTCATAATCCCACAATATTGCATATTTCTCTTTGTATCTATGTGTTGAGTGCGTAAATGTCTTGCTTGGCATTATATATCTTATACTACTAGCAATACCAAATGAAATATAGTTATGATATTGAATAACCATATCATGAGTTCTACTTGAAGAAAAAAAGAGAAAGTAAACACACTTACATGAGGCTCCCACTCTTGTTTTGACACCATCTCTCCATGTTCTTTAGACTTTTTCATTTCTTTATAAAACTAATCAATGGTACAATATTTTGGAAGTGATTCAAGTTATGGAATAAATGGCAAGCCTCTTGAATACAGCCTAAATGCTCCTCTCCTCATATGAGTTTCTCATGACCTCTTCATACCTTGCCACCCATCTCTCCATAACTTCACTATATTGATAATACAAAATTTATTCACCTTCTTTAACATTGAATACATCCTAAATGCTCCTCTCCTCATATGAGTTTCTCATGACCTCTTCATACCTTGCCACCCATCTCTCCATAACTTCACTATATTGATAATACAAAATTTATTCACCTTCTTTAACATTGATGGGCCCATTCTCCTTGACCTTCCTTTTCCTTATGGTATGTGGGACACCATGTGCTTATCATCCTCATTACTCCATAATCGTGGCATTGTGGGATCCACTTGAGAGAGATACTCTAAAATATAGACACATGCTTCTTACACTAACTAACCCTCTTCTGTGCTTCCTTTTGGCATAGATCTTTTTCTAACAAAATCCTTCAATGTCTTTATGAAACTCTCAAGGAAGAACATCCAACAAGCCTGCACAACACCACACACTGACACTATAGAATTTAGAATTCCATGAAGAGGGAGATCTCAGCTAGTTAGCAGAAAAGGGTATTTCTACTAAGAGAAGAGAGTGTTATATCACTAATGATGGTTTTAGCTATCTATTAGTGAGGCTAAGGATTGAAGTAGCTCCCATACTAGTTGATTGGGATGTTTGGATAACATAGAAGTGAAGCTTAAACATGACGTTTAGGTATGACACGCATACTAAACATTGTGAGCTATAATAATGTATTGACACTAATGACTCAAAATTTAATTGAATGGGGTAGGATTATGATAATGGCACACACATAATATCCATAGCTACTAGAGGAATTTAAATGGGCATGAGTACATATGTTTATAGCTTGAGGCATTACCACCTAATGGTGGATTAATAACCCCTTATATGTATTCTATGAATCTAGGAATGACTTCTATAATTTGGGCTCTCTTTATGATATTTGGAATCCTCCTAACCCCTAGGTGGTATCTTGCTCTAGGTAGATTATAGGGCTATTAACTTCTTACATTGGGGGTTAGTTATAATATCCAAATTTACTCTAAGGCTATAAGCTTTACATTATTAGGCTTAAATGTCTCCTTAATGGATTAATAATGCTTGATATTTCCAATAATCATGGCTTGCCTTTTGTAGAAACAATGAAAAATTTAATAACCCATATTACTAAATTTAAAACATATAAAGGTTAATGGCATTTGAATGACATGAAGCTACAAAACAAAGCAATCAAGAAAATAATCATTATTGAGTTAAGAAAACATGCATAGACTATTCATAATCTCTATGCATAGAGCTTATGAATATCCCTATGCATAAGCTCATACAAAAATAAGAAAAAAATGTAGAAAAAAATAAAACTTTAATCATCCATATCAAAAAAATTAAATAGTTAAAGGTTTAATAGGCTTACCTCCAAGGGAATGGACAGCTAAGAAGATACAAACATTAATTAGTTAGAATTAGAGTTTTAAAATATACAAAATTATGGGCTAATTGAGATACATAAAATGAAAAGTAATACACCATTAGCGAAGATGAATAGAAAAAACTCACCTTTTCTTGAGAGAGAAGATGAGACTCATTCTTTGACTGAGAGAAAGGGAAAGAGTTAATCTCTTCGGTTAGTGTGTGATTGTGTAATCAGGAGAGGTTTAGATTTGGTCTGGAAGGCAAAAATATGTGGCTAGTCTAAAAGAGGAAAGTAAAAAGAAAAAAAGAAAATGATATAATGAGTTAATCTTCTATTAGTGTATGATTGTGTAATTAGGAGAGGTTTAGATTTGGTTTCGAAGGCAAAAATATGTGGCTAGTCTAAAAGAGGAAAGTAAAAAGAAAAAGAGGAAATGATATGTTAGTTGAGTTGTGATATTTGATATCCATGGCAACCATCTACCTTGACCAGAGCATGAGCTTGAAGGGGGCAAGCATTGCACATAGTTGTCGGTACAAGATTGTCAAAGAGGAGGATGAAAGTAAGAGCTACAACGATGAAACGATGATGGTCTAGGTGGGCAGGTGACAACTTACATATCCACTTACACCAAACACACCCTCCGAGAGGATTTGAACCCAAGACCTCAATCGATACCCTCGCAAATCTCATTGTCTATACACTATCCATGTTAGTTAAACAAATAATTGAACATATCAATTAATCCCAACGTCGTCTTGAGATATAAGCAACCCATAAGCTCGGGGGGTTAACTATATGTAAACTCTCTATATCACATTGCGTTTAAGGCCTAATCTAAAGACCCCTTCTCTATAAAACTTTCATGAATAAAACATACCCTTTTTCTATTCAATCTGTAAACACCCCCTTTAAATGGTACCCTTCTCTATGTGAAAAAATGTGTAAAAAGAGGATTTTAAAAATCCCTTCTGTTGAACCCACATTCTACGCTTACATATTTATGAAAGACCCCCCCCCCCCCCCCCGAGCCCATAAGTATGCAAATCATAGCCACACAAAAGTTTGCCAGGCATAAGTAGACCGGGAATACCCCTCCATACAAACCATCTGAAGAAAACATTGGAGGCCACATGAGAGGATGGCTTCATGATTGGTGTGGAAGACTAGATCAACACATAATACATATGAAACGAATAAATCAAGTGAATGTATGTAAAACTAGTCTAACTGTCCCATACCACATAGGCACATTGCACATACATACATAAGATGGTAAAAGATATAAGACATAAATGTGTCTGGAGCAAGTATATGAAACCAATCTCGTCCCATACCACCACATTAATTCCACTCATCACTTCCTTCATAGTAGAAGTTTGAGGTGGAGTGGCCGCTTCCCTCTGAACTTAAATATAACACAAATTTGCTTTATATTTAATTTTTTTAACTTAGTAAATTTGAAATAATCTTAATGTTGAATCTATTAGGTTTATGGTTTTTTTCTTTAATCTCCAAATAGTTCTCTCTTCTCAACCCCTCTCAAGCTTGAGAAGCATTCAATTGAATGCAATTGAAATTCTTTAATGAATTTTATGATAAAACACATAAATTTCCATTTATGCTTAAGTTAAATGTTTTTTTTTGCATGTCTCTCTCTCCCCCGCAAAGAATGGTCATTCCTATGGCCTATTCTATATTCAAATGAAGCTTCTCATGAAGCAATTCTCTAATCTAAAAGTAATTTCTATGCTTGCCAAATTAGAGGCCAAATAAGTGGCTTTTTAATGCTTTTATGCTACTTAATTCATGGAAAAGTTAAGAATCAAGTCCATAATTGGATATTGATCCAATTAATGATTATCCTAATCATAGGGATGTTACTAAACTTTATGATTTCAAATTATTAAGAATTATGAGCAATAGCAGCGGAGCTATGGTAAAATTTTTAAAAAATTAACACATAAATCATTTTCATTCATAATATGAAAAGAGGACTTCCTTCCATATTCTAGGATTAATCATCGTAGAGTAATTGAATGATTCTCATTATAATCATGGAAATTTTAATTTTATATTTATGCATAAATAGTGAATTAGGAAAAAGAGAAATTTCTAGTAATTCATTTTTATGTTAAAAGAGTAATCCCAATGACAATGGAAATCCATGTATTCCAATGAAGTAAGAGAAAAATTGGGATGCTCAAATAATGTATATTTTATTTAAAAATTAAAGAAGGATTTTTGTTAAATTTATCTTTTTTCATAGATAAGTTTAAATGTTAAAAGAGAAATTCCTATGACATTTGGACTTCTATCATTGAGATGGGAAAAGAGAAATTCCTAGCATATTGGAATTAATGAGTATTTTAATTAAATTCAAAGATGAAATTTAGATAAATTTATTTTATCTATGAGAAATACTTAAATGTTAAAAGAGGAATTCCTATGACATTTAGAATTCCATCATTGAGATGGAAAAAGAGAAATTCCTAGCATACTCAATTAATGGGTATTTTATTTTAGATGAAATTACTTTATGAGAAATATTTGATGGTAAAAGAGGAATACCCATGACATTGGAATGTAATTAATTAAATGCAAAAATAAGAATTTCCATGGTATTTGAGATCCAAGAAATTAAATGAAAAGAACATGAATTTTTAGTATAATTCAATTTATGATTAATTATCAAAAGTGGAAATATGGGTAGAATTGATTTCTGTAAATCATCCCATGAATTCTTTTATTCAAAAGAGGAATATTGAATATAATTCATTTGAGAAATTGAGAATTAATATGGAAATAATCATCAAGAAAAAGAACCTTTAATTAGGCCAAGCAATTGGTAGAAATTTAGAAAAAGTCCCATTATCGGGATCAACCTAGAAAAAGCTATTAAATGGGAATAGCATGTGAATGGATGCAATAAGGTGAAAATAGGATGTGATAATATGTGTATGGGATTTAATAGGATGTGATAAGATGAAAATAGGATGTGATAAGATGTGATGTAATGAATGTGGATGTATATGTGGAAGAATGCATGTAGATGTGTATGTGGAAGAATGAATGCGGATGTGTATATGGAAGAATGGATGTGGATGTGTATGTGGAAGAATGGATGTGGATGTGTATGTGAAAAAATGGATGTGGATGTGTATATGAAAGGATGTGATGTCGATGTGAGTGAATGAATGAGATGTGATGTGATGTGAATCGGGATGTGAATGAATGAGATGTGATGTCATGCGAATCAAATGTAAATGAATGAGATGTGACGTGATGTGAAAGGATGTGATGTCGATGTGAGTGAATGAATGAGATGTGACGTGATGTGAATCCGGATGTGAATGAATGAGATGTGATGTCATGCGAATCGGGATGTGAATGAATGAGATGTGATGTCATGCGAATCAAATGTAAATGTATGTTAAGTGATGTGAATGAATGTGATGTGATGGATGTGAATGGATGAATGTGATGTGATGGATGTGAATGGGTGGATGTGATGTGATGTGAGTCGGACAAGTATGAATGAATGATATGTGATGTGAATGGATGAGATGTAATGTCATGTGAATCAGGATGTGAATGAATCATATGAGATTTGATGTGATGTGAATTGGGATGTGAATGAATGAGATGTGATGCGAATGAATGTAATGTGATGTGATGTGGATCGGGGTAGATATGAATGGATAAGATGTGAATGAATGTGATATGATGAGATATGGAGATGGGTAGATGTGAGTGGATGAGATGTGATGAGAGTAGATGAGGAAAGATGTGATGAGATGGAAAATGATGTGGAACAATGTGGAAAGACGAGAATTCATTATAGAAACTATATTTATAACCTATTTTTAAATAACAGTTTTATGTCATTAATGCTGGGGAAGCATTTTGATCATCTAGAGAATGAGGTCGTGGAGACCTAACTGATAAAGTTGCAACAGTTGACGGAGAGTCAATGGAGGACGTCTTGCGTAGCAAGGTCTGCTGAGGTCTTGACTTGCCTTAGTTCGATTTAAATGGTGAGCTTCCGGTACGGTGGATGAGGGACCAAGGAAGTGGCCTATGAGTGAAGTGCTACGTCACTTGCTTTGCGAAAGATCCTAGAGGGTGCTGACCATACGGTTCTCGGGCTCTGCATCGCTGAAGATACCCACACATGCGTCGGGGAAGATATTGGAACAAGGAGTAAGAGTTGTTTTTTTGAAACCGGGTATGGATCTGGTTGATTGACCTTGCTTGTACTCAACGGATGAGTCCACGGATCTTTTATATGGAGCTGTTAGTTGATCTTGCTAGATTCCATCTTGATTTATATAAGTGATTATATTGTCGGGTACTATGAGCTAGGAACTATCAAAAAGGCCCCTGAGGGATAGGTGGTGAGCGTTTTGGTTGCCAATGATGCCATAGGTACACCGATGAAGGAATAATTGGAAATCAAGATTCAATCAGATATTTTGGAGGATTATGATCAGTGACACTATGGCTTCATTAAATGATTGTTTTAAAGATAACTGAATCTGTGAAAAAGGCAATTTCATATTGGATGTGTAAGTGGTGTTACTGGCATTAAATTTACATGAATATCTAGTTCGGGGGCCTGGGAACCCTTTTCTCTGGTACCCCACGACAAAACCTAACCAAAGTCCTAATTGGATCCCATCACTATAGTGGTTAGGCGGTTGGCTAACCCATGGGATTGGATGGGGTTAGAGGCTGGACTGATGGATCCGTAAAATGAGACTCAATTTCGTTATAGTATGATAGATGAACTAAATCTCGGATAGTAATTGTTCTATGGAATAGGAATCAACAGCTGTGCCTCTCGATGGGGAAAAAAGCGTTGGTTTCTATGATCCAAGTGCAAGTTTCTTCCTCGTCGATGGGAAAAAAAGCGTTGGTTTCTATGATCCAAGTGCAAGTTTCTTCCTTGATCTGACCAAGAGACTCATAGGTTTGGTCGGATGTGTCAGTAATGACCCTGACTATGTTAGAGTAAAAATATCCTACAGGAATCCCTTGTGCTTTTTGAGCAAGGGAAGTTTTTCCAGGTTTGGTTTTTGAAGAACCGAGGGATTAGTCTCTTGTCTAGATATCCATTTGGGCGAGGCCCCGAGTGAGGGATCCTGCCCTCTGTGCAAGAAGTGCTACTTCCACTACTAGTACCCCCAAATCTGTTGCACGGAGGGGGCAGGGATCTTTCAACTCGTATCAGAGCGAATTGACTAAAGTGAATCAACTAAGAAGCCAAAATTGTCAAAAATTTGTGAAATATGAGTAAAAGGTTGGAATTGTGTGATAAAATTAAAACAAATTGATATTCAAACTAAAATTCATAAATTGGTAATTACGTCTTTAGATGGAAGTTCCGCAATTGTATGGAATCCTTGACTTGCTTGAGACCTAGACATGATGGTAATTACCTTACAATTCTAAGGACCGTGAAGACTACCCCTATATACCAAGGGTATAACTATAGCTCTTTACTGGCAGTATATACGAGTAAATATAAGACTTGAAATTATAAGCATAAATGCTATCCAGATGATGAATTCGAATGTGGTTGATATGATTTTAAAATTCTGGTTGAAAATTGATGAGTTGATTTGGATTTTGATTGAAAAATGATGATTCTTGAATTTTGGTTGAAATGTAATAAGCTAAGCAAAGCCACAATGAGGATGAATGGGATGAGTCCCTGTGATGAATGTTCGTAATTGGAATGACGATAATGACTTCAGCAAATCACTCACTATGAGATTAGTGGATTGTGCTAAACAGATTGCTGCTGTTAACACTTGACCCAATGGATCCAGCTAAGGGATGACAAATTAAAAACCTGCATAACTGAAACTTCCATGGAGGAATGTTCAGATGGAATTTTTGATCTGATGGACCATTATTGTGTTAAGAATATGAATGATATGTTCTGAATGAATTGTTATCTGATAATGAGTTCTATATAAGGGATCTTTATCCCATGATTCCATGGAGAGCTGTCCAATCTTAAGAACCCCAGAATCAGTTGGATCTAAAGTCAAATTTGAATTGTAAATAAAAGGACTTAACAAGAATTTTCGTATTGATAGGATCATGGATCGAGGTCGTCATGGTGGTAGGAATAATAACCCACAACTCGATGAAGAAGAGCTCGACTTGGATGTTCGTAAAACTCTTCATAGATTGCAGCCTGAACCTTTCAAGGGTAAAGGGAAAAACTTGGGTGAGACTGTGGAGAAGTGGATCAAAGCAATAGAAGAGTACTTCGATGTTATCGGGTACAATGAGAAGAGCAAAATGGCTCTTGCAAGGCTGAAGATAGTAGAAACAGCGAGAGTAGCATGGAGAAACCACTGCGAGGCAAACCGTGTGGATCGAAACACTCATACATGGAATGATCTCAAAATTTACTTAAGGAAGAGATTTTGTCCTCCCGGCTTTTTGGAAACAAAGATGAATGAATTCTTAGAGTTAACCGAAGAGAGTAGAACTATTGAAGTATATCACCAAGCGTTCCGTCTTCTCCTCAAATACTCGCCCGCTAGATGAAGAACAGCTGATGGCCAGGTTCATTCGGAGACTGAACCAACCTTTGAATATCCTAGTGAAGAAGGCCAAGCCAGTTTCCATGGCTGAAGCAATGCGGATGGCGAAAGATTTCACCAGGGCCTTTGATGTCAAGGTCCCGCCAAAGCCAACACCATCACCTCTCAAAAGGTTTTTAGCTCAAGAAGGTGATTCCAACCTTCCATTATCTAAGAGATAAAAGGGTCAAGCCCAAGATATGGGAAGTTCCAGAATGGAAGAAATGTCCTTTCCCGAAACTCAATTCCTTGGAATTCAACTTCAGAAGTTCCACCCTTGAACAAGGGAGTGAAATGCTATAACTGTCAAGGATTTGGACATCACAGTATGGATTGCCCAACACCTTTTGGAACAAGGTTTTCTGGGTCAGAAAATCAAGGATCAAGATTTGAGACTCTAGCTCCTTCCTTCCAGAGTAATCAGGTTTCTTTCCATCAAAATTAGAGAAATCCCAGAGGTAGCCCCTCTAACCAACCCGCAGTTTCAATCGAAAGTAATGCAAGACCTCTGCCTCAGAATAGGGGAAGTCAAAGAGAGATGTTCCCAAATCGGCCCTCCACTTCCAAGGCAATAATGCTCGAAGTGATTGAAGAAGAAGAAGAGGATGAAAGAGATCATACTCCACCTACGAGATGAGAGCATCTCGCGTTTTTTAAGTGGGGTAGGATGTAAGATTCCTGCCTCGAGATTTTTAGGTGTATAGGCATAAGAACCTCCCCTTCTGATCTTGTAATTATTCCCCTCTTTGAAAAAAAAGAAAGATTCTGTTTTACCCTATTTTGGCCTAGAGAGAGAAAATGTCTAGAGAGAGAATATCCAAAATTGAGATATTTTTGGATATAAAAATCCTCTTAGTGTCTAAAATGATTTCTCCTAAAACAAAAATTCAAAAAGAACTTTCCAATGTGCATTTAAATTAATTGAAAAGAAGTATAAAGGACCTTAGCCTAAGGGTCTAGATTTTCATAAATTTTTGGATTAGGGTCCAATTAAGGTTCCTATGGGCCAATAGGATTAATCCAAGTGTGGGAAGGAGATAAATCCAATTTATAAAAGAAAAACCCCCAAAAATGAATAAATGCTCACATAAGATGAAGAGTTGACTAAGGACGAGGTTTATTAGTAAAAAACCATGAGTATTACTAAAAAAATGAGATATTTTGGGTATAATGATTCAATTTTTACACCTTGTTAAGGAGAAGGGATCTCTTCAAGGAGGTGCCTATTTCACATGTGTGGTGGAGTTTTAAGCTCAAAAATATTGTGATATTTATATCTCTCCTCTCTCCTAGATCAAACCAAATCACAAAAGGGAGCTAAACTAGGTCCAAATCTTGTCCAAATTCAGCCAAAATTGAACCTCGAAAATTCTAAAAACTAGTTGGACTTGGTTAGAGGCCTCCCTCACCTATAAATAGATCCTTAGCCCTTTGTAAAAAAATATGAGAACTATACCATGCCAGTATTATATTGAAATAATGATATTTTTTATTATCCTCTAAAAATCCTTTACAAATTGATGAAGAGATTGGAGCTTCTCTCTCTCTTCAATCTCCCCTAAAGACTTCATCAACATACCAAACCATTGGGGGCGTCTACTTTAATCAAAGAATCAAGAAATCTAGGAGGTAAAATGTAGTTTATTGTTTTTTCTTCTTTAATATCCAAATGTTTCTCTCTTCTCAACCCCTCTCAAGCTTGAGAAGCATTCAATTGAATGACTTTTTAAATACAATTGAAGTTCTTTAATGAATTTTATGATAAAACATAAAAAAATTTATTTATGCTTAAGTTAAATGTTTTTTTTAAAAGCATGTCTCTCTCTCCCCCAAATAATGGTCATTTCTATGACCTATTCCATATTCAAATGAAGCTTCTCATGATGCAATTCTCTAATCTAAAAGTAATTTCTATGCTTATCAAATTAGAGGCCAAATAAGTGGCTTTTTAATGCTTTTATGCTATTTAATTTATGGAGAAATTAAGAATCAAGTCCATAATTGGATATTGATCCAATTAATGGTTATCCTAATCAAAGGAATATTACTAAACTTTATGCTTTCAAATTATCAATAATTTACACATAAATCATTTTCATTCATAATATGAAAAGAGGACCTCCTACCATATTCTAGGATTAATCATCCTAGATTAATTGAATGATTCTCATTATAATCATGAAAATTTTGATTTTTTGTTTATGCATAAATAGTTAATTAGAAAAAAGAGAAATTTCTAGTAATTCACTTTTATGTTAAAAAAGTAATCCCCGTGACAATGGAAATCCATGTATTCCAATGAAGTAAGAGAAAAATTGGGATGCTCAAATAATGTGTATTTTATTTAAAAATTAAAGAATTTTTTTGGTTAAATTTATCTTTTTGCATAGATAAATTTAAATGTTAAAAGAGGAATTCCTATGACATTTGGAATTTTATCATTGAGATGGGAAAAGAGAAATTCCTAGCATATTGGAATTAATGAGTATTTTAATTAAATTCAAAGATGAAATTTAGATAAATTTATTTTATCTATGAGAAATACTTAAATGTTAAAAGAGGAATTCCTATGACATTTGCAATTCCATCATTGAGATGGAAAAGGAGAAATTTCTAGCATATTGAATTAATGGCTATTTTATTTTAGATGAAATTACTTTATGAGAAATATTTGATGATAAAAGAGGAATACACACCATGACATTGGAATCAATTAATTAAATGCAAAAAGAGGAACTCCCATGGTATTTGAGATCCAAGAAATTAAATGAGAAGAAGAGGATTTTTTAGTATAATTCAATTTATGATTTATTTCAAAAGTGAAAATATGGGTAGAATTGATTTTTGTAAATCCCATGAATTCTTTTATTCAAAAGACGAATATTGAATATAATTCATTTGAGAAATTGAGAATGAATATGGAAATAGTCATCGAGAAAAAAAACCTTTAATTACGCTAAGCAATTGGCAGAAATTTAGAAAAAGTCCCATTATCGGGATCAACCTAGAAATTTCTATTAAATGGGAATAGCATGTGAATGGATAGGATAAGGTGAAAATAGGATGCGATAAGATGTGTATGGGATGTGATAGGATGTGGTGATAAGATGAAAATAGGATGTGATAAGATGTGATGTAATGAGAATGAATGTGGATGTGTATGTGGAAGAATGAATGCGGATGTGTATGTGGAAGAATAGATGTGGATGTGTATGTGAAATGATGTGAGTGAATGAATGAGATGTGATGTGATGTGAATCGAGATGTGAATGAATGAGATGTGATGTCATGCGAATCAAATGAAAATGTATGTTATGGGATGTGAATGGATGTGATGTGATGGATGTGAATGGATGAATGTGATGTGATGGATGTGACTGGGTGGATGTGATGTGATGTGAGTCGGACAAGTACAAATGAATGATATGTGATGTGAATGGATGAGATATGATGTCATGTGAATCAGGATGTGAATGAATGATATGAGATGTGATGTGATGTGAATGAATGAGATGTGATGCGAATGAATGTAATGTGATGTAATGTGGATCCGGGTAGATATGAACGGATAAGATGTGAATGAATGTGATATGATGAGATGTGGAGATGGTAGATGCGAGTGGATGAGATGTGATGAGGGTAAATGAGGAAAGATGTGATGAGATCGAAAATGATGTGATTGGATGAGAGCCGGTATACATATGAATTGGATGTGGATTAAGTAATGTGGATTGATGTGGAATAATGTGGAAAGATGAGAGTTCATTATAGAAACTGTATTTATAACCTATGTTAAATAACTGTTTTATGTCATTAATGCTGGGGAAGCATTTTGACCATCTAGAGAATGAGGCCCTAGGGAGACCTAACTGATAAAGTTGCAACAGCAGCAGCGTGACGGAGAGTCAATGGAGGACATCTCGTGTAGCAAGGTCGGCTAAGGTCTTGACCACCCTCAGTTCGATTTAAATGGTGAGCTTCCGGTACGGTGGATGAGGGACCAAGGAAGCGACCTATGAGTGAAGCACTAGGTCACCTGCAAAGGATCCTAGAGGGTGCTGACCATACAATGCTTGGGCTCTGGGTCATCGAAGATACCCACACGTGCGTCGGGGAAGATATTGGAACAAGGAGTAAGAGTTGTTTTCTGAAACAGGGCATGGATCTGGTTGATTAACCTTGCTGGTCCTCAACAAGGGATGAGTCCATGGCTCTTTTATATAGAGCTGTTGTTTGATCTTGCTGGTCTTCAACGTAGATTTCATCTTGATTTATATAAGTGATTATATTATCGAGTACTATGCGCTAGAAACTATCGAAAAAGCCCCTGAGGGATAGGTGGTGAGCGTTCTGGTTGCCAATGTGCCATAGGTACACTATGAAGGAATGATTGGAAATTAGGATTCAACCGCATATGATTCGAAATTAGGATTCAACCGGATATTTTGGAGGATTATGATCACTGACACTATGGTTTCATTAAATGATTGTTTTAAAGATAACTGAATCTGTGAAAAAGGCAATCTCATATTGGGTGTGCAAGTGGTATGACTGGCGTTAAATTTGCATGAATATTTGGCAGCTAGGGGACCTGGGAACTCTTTTCCCTGGTACTTGTGACAAATTTTAATCAAATTCCTAATTGGATCCCATCACTACAATGGTTGGGAAGTTGGCTAACCCATGGGATTGGATGGGGTTAGGCTGGACACTGTTGGATCTGTAAAATGAGACTCAATTCTATTATAGTACGATAGATGAAGTAAATCTCGGATAGTAATTGTTCTATAGAAAAAGAATCAACGGCTCTACCTCTCGATGGGGAAAAAAGCATTGGTTTCTATGATCCAAGTGCAAGTTTCTTCCTTCATCTAACCAAGAGACTCATAGGTTCATTCGGATCAGTTTGATCAATAATGACCATAACTACGTTAGAGTAAAAATATCCTGGAGGAATCGCCTGTGCTTTCTGGGCGAGGGAAGTTTTTTCGGGATTGCTTTTTGAAGAACCGAGGGATTAGTCTCTTGTTTGGATATCTGTGAGCAAGCCCTGAGTGAGGGATCGTACCCCATGCAAGAAGTGCTACTTCCGCTAGTACCCCCAAATCCGTTGTGTGGAGGGGACATGGATCTTTTAGTTGGTATAAGAGCAAATTGACTAAAGTGAATCAACTAAGAAGCCAAAAATGTCAAAAATTTATGAAATATGAGTAAAAGGTTGGAATTGTGTGATGAAATTCATACAAATTGATATTCAGACTGAAATGCATAAATTGGTAATTGGGTCTTTAGATGGAAGTTCCACAATTGTATGGAATCCCTGACTTGCTTGAGGCCTAGACATGATGGTATTTACCTTTTAAAATTCCAAGGACCGTGACTACCCGTATATACCAAGGGTATAACTGTAGCTCTTTACTGGCAGTATATACGAGTAAATCTAAGACTTAAAATTATAAGCATAAATGCTATCCAGATGATGAATTCGAATGTGGTTGATATGATTTTAAAATTCTGGTTGAAAACTAATGAGTTGATTTGTATTCTGATTGAAAAATGATGATTCCTGAATTTTGGTTGAAATGTAATAAGCTGAGCAAAGCCACAATGAGGATGAATGGGACGAGTCCCTATGATGATGTTCGTAAATGAAATGATGATAATAACTTCATCAAGTCACTATGAGATTAGTGGATTGTGTTGACAGATTGCTACTGTTAACACTTGACCCAATGGATGCAGTTAAGTTATGATAATTTAAAAACCTGCATAACTGAAACTTCCATGGAGGAATATTCAGATGGAATTTTTGGTCTGATGGACCATTATTGTGTTAAGAATATGAATGATATATTCTGAATGAGCTGTTATTTGATAATAAGTTCTATATAAGGGATCTTTATCCCATGATTCTGTGGAGAGCTGACCAATCTAAAGAACCCCAGAATCAGTTGGATCTAAAGTCGGATTTGAAATGTAAATAAAAAGACTTAACAAGAATTTTCGTATTGAAAGGATCATGGATCGAGGTGGTCGTGGTAGGAATGATAAACCCCAACTCAATGAGAAAGAGCTCGACTTGGATGTTCGTAAAACTCTTCATAGATCGCAACCTGGACCTTTCAAGGGTGAAGGGAAAAACTTGGGCGAGATTGTGGAGAAGTGGATCGAAGCAATGGAAGAGTACTTCAATGTCACCAGGTACAATGAGAAGAGCAAAATGGCTCTTGTAAGGCTGAAGATAGTAGAAACAACCAGAGTAGCATGGAGAAACCATTGCAAGACAAACCGTGTGGATCGAAACACTCAAACATGGAATGATCTCAAAATTTACTTAAGAGATTCTGTCCTCTTGGCTTTTTGGAAACAAAGATGAACGAATTCTTAGAGTTAACCCAGGGGAGCATAACTATTGAAGTATATCACCAAGCGTTCGCTCTTCTCCTCAAATAATCGCCACTGTTGGATGAAGAACAGCTGATGGCCAGGTTCATTCGGGGACTGAACGAACCTTTGAATATCCTAGTGAAGAATGCCAAGCCAGCTTCCATGGCCAAAGCAGTGCGGATGGCGAAAGATTTTGCCAAGGTCTATGATGTCAAGGTCCTACCGAAGCTAGCACCATCACCTTTTAAAAGGATTTTAGCTCCAAAAGGTGATTCCAACCTTCCAGCCCACAATATGGAAGTTCCAGAATGGAAGAAATGTCCTATTCCCGGACTCAATCCCTTGGAATTCAACTTCAGAAGTTCCACCATTGAACAAGGGAGTGAAATGCTAAAACTGTCAAGGATTTGGACTTCGCAGTTGGATTGCACACTTTTTGGAACAAGGTTTTCAAGGCGGGAAAATTAGGGATCAAGATTCGAGACTCCAGCTCCTCCCTTCCAGAGTAATCAGGTTTCTTTCCGTGAAAATCAGAGAAATCCCACAGGTAGCCCCTCTAACTAACCCGCAATTTCAATCAAAAGTAATGCAAGACCTTCGCCTCAGAATAGGGGAAGTCAAAGAGAGATGTTACCAAATTGGCCATCCACTTCCAAGGCAGTAACGTTGGAAATGATTGAAGAAGAAGAAGAGGATGAAAGAGATCATACTCCACCTACAAGATGAGGACATCTCGCGTTTTTTTAAGTGGGGTAGGATGTAAGATTCCTCCCTCCAGCTTTTGAGGTGTACAGGTCTAAGATCCTCTCCTTCTGATCTTGTAATTATTCCCCTCTTTGAAATAAAGTAAAGATTCTGTTCTACCCTGTTTTGGCCTAGAGAGAGAAAATGTCTAGAGAGAGATAATCCAAAAATTAAGATATTTTTGATATAAAAATCCTCCTAGTGTCTAAAATGATTTTCCCTAAAATGGAAATTGAAAAAGAACTTTCCAATGTGCATTTGGAATTAACTGAAAAGAAGTATAAAGGACCTTAGCCTAAGGGTCTAGATTTTCAGAAATTTTTGGATTATGGTCCAATTAAGATTCTTATGGGCCAAAATGATCAATCCAAGTGTGGGGAGGAGATAAATCCAATTTATAAAAGAAAAACCCCCAAAAATGAGTAAATTATCACATAAGATGGAGTTGACTAAGGACAAGGTTTATTAGTAAAAAATTATGAGTATTACTAAAAAAATGAGATATTTTGGGTATAATGATTCAATTTTGACACCTTGGTAAGGAGAAGGGAGCTCTTCAAGGAGGCACCTATTTCACATGTGTGGTGGAGTTTTAAACTCAAAAATATTGTGATATTTTTATCTCTCCTCTCTCCTAGATCAAACCAAATCAAAAGGGAGCCAAACTAGGTCCAAATCTTGTCCAAATTCAGCCAAATTTGAACGTGGAAAATTCTAGAAACTAGTTGGACTGGGTTAGAGCCCTTCCTCACTTATAAATAGATCCTTAGCCCTTTGTAAAAAAATATGAGAACTATACCATGCCAGTATTATACTCAAATAATGATATTTTCTATAATCCTCTAAAAATCCTTTACAAATTGAAGAGATTGGAGCTTCTCTCTCTCTTTAATCTTCCTTGGAGACTTCATCAACATACCAAACACTTTGATTGGTTGGGGGCCTCTACTTTGATCAAAGAATCAAGTAATCTAGGAGGTAAAATGTGGTTTATGGTTTTTTCTTCTTTAATCTCCAAATGTTTCTCTCTTCTCAACCCCTCTCAAGCTTGAGAAGCATTCAATTGAATGGCTTTCTAAATGCAATTGAAGTTCTTTAATGAATTTTATGATAAAACACATAAATTTCCATTTATGCTTAAGTGAAATGTTTTTTTTAAAAGCATGTCTCTCTCTCCCCCAAAGAATGGTCATTCCTATGACCTATTCTATATTCAAATGAAGCTTCTCATGAAGCAATTTTCTAATCTAAAAGTAATTTCTATGCTTGTCAAATTAGAGGCCAAATAAGTGGCTTTTTAATGCTTTTATGCTATTTAATTTATGGAAAAATTAAGAATCAAGTCCATAACTAGATATTGATTCAATTAATGGTTATCCTAATCATAGGGATATTACTAAACTTTATGCTTTCAAATTATTGAGAATTATCAATAATAGCAGGGCGGAGCTATGGCAAAATTTTTGAACAATTAACACATAAATCATTTTCATTCATAATATGAAAAGAGGACTTCCTACCATATTCTAGGATTAATCATCCTAGATTAATTGAATGATTCTCATTATAATCATAGAAAATTTGATTTTATGCTTATGCATAATTATTTAATTAGAAAAAAGAGAAATTTCTAGTAATTCATTTTTATGTTAAAAGAGTAATCCCCATGACAATGGAAATCCATGTATTCCAATGAAGTAAGAGAAAAATTGGGATGCTATAATAATGTATATTTTATTTAAAAATTAAAGAAGAATTTTTGTTAAATTTATCTTTTTGCATAGATAAATTTAAATGTTAAAAGTGGAATTCCTATGACATTTGGAATTCTATCATTGAGATGGAAAAAGAGAAATTCCTAGCATATTGGAATTAATGAGTATTTTAATTAAATTCAAAGATGAAATTTAGATAAGTTTATTTTATCTATGAGAAATCTTTAAATGTTAAAAGATGATTTCCTATGACATTTAGAATTCCATCATTGAGATGGGAAAAGAGAAATTCCTAGCATATTGAATTAATGGGTATTTTATTTTAGATGAAACTACTTTTCGAGAAATATATGATAAAAGAGGAATACCCATGACATTGGAATGCAATTAATTAAATGCAAAAAGAAGAATTCCCATGGTATTTGAGATCCAAGAAATCAAATGAGAAGATGAGGATTTTTTAGTATAATTCAATTTATGATTAATTATCAAAAGTGGAAATATGGGTAGAATTGATTTCTGTAAATCCTATTAGTTCTTTTATTTAAAAGAGGAATATTGAATATAATTCATTTGAGAAATTGAGAATGAATATGAAAATAGTCGTCAAGAAAAAGAACCTTTAATTAGGTCAAGCAATTGGCAGAAATTTAGAAAAAGTCCCATTATCGGGATCAACCTAGAAAATTCTATTAAATGGGAATAGCATGTGAATGGATGGGACTAGGTGAAAATAAGATGTGATAAGATGTGTATGGGATGTAAGATGTGATAAGATGAAAATAGGATGTGATCAAATGTGATGTAATGAGAATGAATGTGGATGTGTATGTGGAAGAATGAATGTGGATGTGTATGTGGAAGAATGGATGTGGATGTGTATGTGAAAGGATGTGATGTCAATGTGAGTGAATGTATGAGATGTGATGTGATGTGAATCGGGATGTGAATGATAGAGATGTGATGTCATGCCAATCACATGTAAATGTATGTTATGGGATGTGAATAGATGTGATGTGATGGATGTGAATGGATGAATGTGATGTGATGGATGTGAATGGGTGGATGTGATGTGATGTGAGTCGGACAAGTATGAATGAATGATATGTGATGTGAATGGATGAGATGTGATGTCATGTAAATCAGAATGTGAATGAATGATATGAGATGTGAGATGTGATGTGATGTGGATCGGGGTAGATATGAATGGATAAGATGTGAATGAATGTGATATGATGACATGTGGAGATGGGTAAATGCGAGTGGATGAGAAGTGATGAGGGTAAATGAGGAAAGATGTGATGAGATGAAAAATGATGTGATTGGATGAGAATGGGTATACATATGAATTGGACGTGGATTGATGTGGAACAATGTGGAAAGACGAGAGTTCATTATAGAAACTATATTTATAACCTATTTTTAAATAACTGTTTTATGTTATTAATGTTGGGGAAGCATTTTGACCATCAAGAGAATGAGGTTGTTGAGACCTAACTGATAAAGTTGCAGCAGCTAACGGAGAGTCAATGGAGGACGTCTCACATAGCAAAGTCGACTGAGGTCTTGACCAGCCTCAGTTTGATTTAAATGGTGAGCTTCTGGTATGGTGGATAAGGGACCAAGGAAGCGGCCTATGAGTGAAGCGTTAGGTAACCTGTGAAGGATCCTAGAGGGTATTGACCATATGGTTCTCAGGCTCTGGGTTGCCGAAGATACCCACACGTGCGTTGGGGAAGATATTGGAACAAGGATCAGTAAGAGTTGTTTTCTGAAACCATGCATGGATCTGGTTGATTGACCTTGCTGGTCCTTAACAGATGAGTCCATGGCTCTTTTATATGGAGCTGTTGGTCGATCTTGCTGATCTTCATCAACAGAGATTCCATCTTGATTTATCTAAGTGATTATATTGTTGGGTACTATGAGCTAGGAACTACGGAAAAGGCCCTTGAGGGACAGGTGTTGAGCGTTCTGGTTGCCAATGATGCCATAGGTACACCGTGAAGGAATGATTGGAAATTAGGATTCAATCAAATATTTTGGAGGATTTTGATCAGTGACACAATGGTTTCATTAAATGATTGTTTTAAATATAACTAAATCTGTGAAAAAGACAATTTCATATTGGGTGTGTAAGTGCTGTGAACTGGCATTAAATTTGCATGAATATCCGACTAGGGGACCTAGGAAATCTTTTCTGTGGTACCTGGGATAAAACCTAACCAAATTCCTAATTGGATCCCATCACTACAGTGGTTGGGATTGGATGGGGTTAGACTGAACTGATGGATCCGTAAAATGAGACTCAATTCTGTTAGAGTACGATAGATTCAGTAAATCTCGGATAGTAATTGTTCTATAGAAAAAGAATTAACGGCTGTGCTTCTCGATGGGGAAAAAAGCATCGGTTTCTATGATCCAAGTGAAAGTTTCTTCCTTGATCTAACCAAGAGACATAGGTTCGGTCGGATCAATTTGGTCAGTAATGACCCTGATTATGTTAGAGTAAAAATATCTTGGAGGAATCGCCCGTGCTTTCTGGGCGAGGGAAGTTTTTCTGGGTTTGGTTTTTGAAGAACCGAGGGATGTCTCTTGTCCGGATATCCATGGGGGAGGCCTCGAGTGAGGGATCCTGCCCCGCACAAGAAGTGCTACTTCCGTTGCTAGTATCCCCAAGTCCGTTGCGCGGAGGGGGCAGGGATCTTTCATTCTCAGGGAGTAATTTGGTTCTAAGGTAATGGAATCAAACAATAAACTCTTTATCAGATATTGACAGAGCATCTTCTATACTATATATCCACGAATGATGTTGATCTGTTCCAGGAGGCAACAAAAACGTATGTTTGGAGTAAAAACTGTAATGTTGCCAATGGGTATGAAAACAAAACACTCTTCATGATCATGCGTCCAAATCTTTGATCATTTGTTCTATTGTTGGTTGTTGAATATCCATAGTAATTGTTCAAATATAGAACGATTTTGTTCAGACAAATACACTAGGCGGCTACATTCTGCCATGAGTCACAAGAGCTCCAAAGGTGGATAAGGGTCATGAGGTGATGGTCGAGTCATAATGCTATAGACATAAATTTTTTGAAATAAGAAATTCTAGCTGGTGCGGTGTTTTACAACTAGTTTTGGTCTCATTTTTGTAGGTTTTAGAGGGTTGAGATTTTCAATGCTTCCAAAATTTAAGCACATTTATAAACATGATTATAATGAAAAACTAGCATCAACTTATATAATTTGGATTGATGAAAATAAATGAAAAAATATTTTCTAGAATTTGTAGTTCAAAATAAGTTAGACAAATTAAACTTGCTTACATCTTTCACCTAGGGACAAGGGTGCCAAGATCCCTTCTTGCACAATCTAAAAAGATGACAGGGAAAAGTGTTCATAAGGTTAGTGATAGCTATTATCGAAAATGTTGCCAAAAAGTTAGGGATATGGATATGAATTTCAGATACCATGTTAAAGAAAAATAGAATGTTTAATTTAGATAAAGCATTTGGAAAGGTGTTATGGGTCACAACCATGATTTCAAAGTCCACAAATTTTGTAGTTGAATCCCAAACAATTCCATGTGCCCATAGGGTAATAGATGTCCGTCCCTCAAAGAAGTACTAAGGAGGAGGTTCGTGGTCAATGAGTTTCTCGACCAAGAGATAGATATGTGGTCCCAAAGTTTCTCTAAGGGCCAATAAGAGTGGTCGGATTGTAGGATTAGCCATCTTGCAAGGTTGACTCCAAGCCAAGATAGTAGAACTTTATCCGAATTCCTGATAAATGAGCTTATGAAGAATAAAAATATCTTATCGAAATTCTAGGTAGAGTTTTCTTAAATGTTTTTATAACACAAGAAGAGATTGAACAAGAAATATAAATTTAAATAAAACTTTATTTATGCTATGCATTAATCCCAAAATAATTTGAGTCAAAATTAAACATGGTAAAAAAGAAACACTAAAAAATAAATGATAAAATAAGGAAGAAATAAAGAAGAAAATGGCCAATTAAAATTAAGGACAAGGTGAGGGGTCTTGAAGTAATAGTTATAAGGTTTCAAAACTTATGTTTAAATATAAATGCCCCTTGAAAGTTGTAAACTTTTATAAGCTTATAAAGTTTAGATTTTTAAGTTTTAATACAAAAATTTAATTAGGATTTGACCTAAAGCTTTTGAAAGCTGTATAACTTAGCAAAAATAAAGTTTAGGTACTACATAAAGGTTTATGTATTCACAATGTAATATAAAGCATTTTTTAAATTAGTATTGTAGTAGAAAAGCTAAAGCTTTTTAACAAAGCTATTTCAAGGAGCTTCTCCACAAACGGGTAATACCTGAGGTTTGGCAACGACGGTAGGGTAAGAAGAAGAAGAAAATAAAAATAAAAATAAAAAATTTACAGTCGCCAGCATGTAAGAGGGGAGTTCTTGTTAGCGTAAGGCTTAACCAAGGGTTAATTAAACTTAATCATGGATAGTAAAGAGGTTTAGTTCCATGCCTCTCCCAGATGATGGTAGCATAGAGTGCTATGAGAGGCGATTTTAATCCACAATGCCTTCAGGGGGGAGAGAAGCACCTGCGGGCAAAAACGGAGGAGGAGAGGACATGACAACCCTTCTCCCTCTTTTTGTTTTTTTTGAATTTAAATAAAGTATATATATATATATATATATATAATATACAAAGTCTTTTTACATATTCGTGGAAAAACGGCCAGCGCTTAGTGCTCAACTGAGAAGAAGAACAGAAAATCGAAAAAGCAAATTTTGAAAAAGGAGTCTGTGCACAATTCTCACCCGTCCATGATGGATTTTTTTTTTGTAGGCAGGGGTTTAGAATTTGAATTATGAGACTAATTTCTCCTTCAAAAGCTCATTCAATCCATACGTTTTATAGAGGTTATAGATTTAGGAAAACCACTTTTTAAGCAAAAAGTGGTTTACGGTTTTCTTCAGAGTGGTTTTCCACCCCTCTTATCCTTTGGTCTTTTCCCTTTGGATAGTAGATGCAATTCTTCAAAAACCTTTGAATTAAGATTTTAAGCTTTCAATTCTTATCTCCATCTTCCTAGATCTAGCTCTGATACCCGATACCACTGTCTCACGGATCTAGTTTTCTAGGACAAAAGAAACTTGCAAGAATTGATTTAATTCAAATAGCTCACCAATTACTACATGCTCAACACTTTCAATAATTGAATATCAATTAAATAAAAGTAAATAGGAAATAAACTATTAACAAGAGATAGGCATAGAGTGTACCACACAAGACAAGAATTGGTGCAATCTCCCCCCTCAAGTGTGTAGCTCCACTTCTATTACTTGAGTATTTAGATAATTGTATTTATAAAAATAGCCCAAGGAGCTAATGATAGTTGATTATGAACCAATGCGTCCATCTCAACATCCATTGCCTTCTCCCATACATGCTTTCCAATAGCTTTTGTATAGCATGTAGGTTCCACATGCTTCACCACCAAAGAGGTCATATATGCGTAATGCATAGCAAAATCACGATATGTCAACCTATCAACTGGATACCTGACCCTTTTGGATCTCCGCAATGCATGTGGGTCACTCTGAACACCTGTCACTCTAGCATGTGGAGGCACATATCTATCCTGCCTTGCACAGGTGTGCGTAAAACTGGTATGCCAAGTTCTTCATCAAACTCTTTGAACTTGACGACTCATAACCTATAATTCCAATTCCTTCAACTTTCTTTTTCCCTTTATCCACAGCACTACTTCCAGTGCTCACACTCTCATGCCTCAAGCGTCCTGACCATGAATGTATAGTGCTACTCTCAGACTCTGCTGGCCCAGACATAGAAATAGAACTTGCTTGTGGCAAGTTCACATGCATATCAGCATCAAGTGAATCTTGCGATCCTGTGCATATCCAACAAACACACACTTTTTTGCCTTAGGATCCAACTTCCTCCTTCTCTCGTCAGGCACATGTACATAAGCTATGCAACCAAACACTTTGAGGTGTCCAATGTCTGGCCTAAAACCTGTAAGTCGCATCTCTGGCGTACTTCCATGTATAGCTAATGTGGGGGTCTTATTAAGTATATACACTGCGGTGGCACATGCTTCTGCCCAATAATAGTCTGGCATGCTCTTTTCATTGAGCATCACCCTGGCCACTTCACAAATGACTCTATTCTTCCTCTCAGCAACACCATTTTGCTGAGGTGTATACCTACAAGTTAACTGCCTTCTTATGCCATACTTTCTCAAGAAATGCTCAAAAGCATGTGAGGTGTATTCACCACCTCCATCTGTCCTCAAACATTTTATCTAAGAGCCATATTGCTTCTTTGCAAAAGCTGTAAAGTCCATAAACTTTCCCAACACATCACTTTTCTCTCTAAGAAAGTAAATCCAAGTCATTCTGCTGAAATCATCAATGAATGTCACATAATATAAACTGCCTTTAATGGATGGGTTTTGTGCAGGACCCCATACATCGCTATGAACTATCTCAACAAGTGGCCTACTATTCATGTTGCCTTCTCTAGGAAACGGCAACCTCGCCTGCTTTCCAAACTGACAGGCATCACAAACATGCATATTCCCATCATACTTGAATCTAGGCAGCCCACTAACAATGCCTCTTGCCTGCATGTTCTATAACCTTTGTATATTCACATGTCCAATCCTTTTATGCCACATGTCAATGTCCTGTACCACATTTCGACTTTTAGAGAACATGGCTGATTTCAACTCAGAAATCCCAGCATCCAACTTAAATAACCTGCCTTCTTTTTTGCCTTTGGCAATGACTCTACATCCATTTTTGAAATCCTCAACGAAGCAACCATGCTCATTGAAACGAACCTGTAAACCCTGTTCCACCATTTGACCAACTAAGGCCAAACTTTTTGTAATAGAAGGCACATACAAGACATTTGCCATAGACTTTGTTTCACCATTGTGCATAACCAATGGTACACTTCCAACATGTGTGATACTAATGTTGGGTATCATCTCCTGTCTCCACATAGCCTTTCACATCCATAGGTTTCATATGCTCAAACCATTCGCCATGACAAGTCATATGGTTTGATGCTCCAAAGTCCATATACCAAGTGTCATCACTTTCAGCATTTGTCATCATAGATCCCACAACATGTTTCATGGCAAATAAGTGATTTGCGCTGCCAGCATTACTGCTTGATACATAATTTCCACCACCATGTTGTGCATAATGTCCACCATGTTGTGCTCTACCCCCTCTCAAATCATTTTGTTTGTAGAAACAATCACGTGCCATATGACCAAATTTTCCACAGTAATGGCATTCCACATTTTGCATAGATGTTTGTTGGCCTTGCCAACGTCCTCTACCACGAGGATTACCTCTGCCTCTTTGAGGGGTATATCCACCACGACCACCTCTAGCACCATATGTAGGCTGAAAATTCTATTGTGGTGACCTGTCCTGCCATCCACGACCATTACCACGGCCACGTGATGCATATCTCCCCGTGCCTCTAAATCCTCTTTGTGAATAGAAAGCCTGATTTCTGCCATTATCATCATGGCTAGTAGATGCATCATGAAAAGAATCACTAAGTTTGATTTCCTCAACAAGCAAGAGTGAAACCAACTCATCAAAATGTGGTAAACCTGTACTCCGAACCGAGATGGATGTATCAAAAGACTTATACTCCTTACCAAGACCACGCAAGGTAATGTCTACCAAATCATCATCAGGGATGGGGACATTGATTGTTGCCAATGCATCTGTATACTTCTTTATCTCTTGCACATAATGATGGACAGGATTCATCTTAATGATATAAATAGCTTTCCTCTTTTGTTCTAGTAATTTCAGATACCCACATAACTAGTTTCTGATAACTATGCACAAAGTTATACCTATTGCAGGTTGCAATCCTGACAATAGATCCGAGAGGCTGGACAAATCTGCAAATAGCACTTCCATAGCTTCTAGAGAGTAGACATGGATTCCAATCACTCAATACATCATCAAATAAGTATACAAACCCTCTTTTTGTTATTTTGCTTTAAATTCTTTTGAGATTAAATAAATAAATCGATAAGCATGTATATGAGAGAATCTGAGTTAAGGTATGAAACACTTAACGATGAGTAATTCTTGACTTTCTTAACTATCCAACATGATTGCCTTAGTCTATGCGACTCATAGAATAAACACTTTTGGAGTTAAATAATTAGAAGATAGAATATTTGACTAGTTTATAACTAGGTTTAGGTATAACCTTCATTAGGTGGTTTTGTGAAGAGTTTATCTTTTTGTGTGTTTAGAATCAGATGTGGAGGTAAATGCATGCAAAAGTTTTAGAGGACAAGGAACTCTATAAGAGTGTATGAGACTCTAAGAAAGCCAACTCCCTTTTAATTTTGAGTTATGCAAGTGCAAAGTGGGGCACTTGGCTTCTTATGACAGTTTTATGTTGAAAACACAACTTTGGACATTTTTAACTCTCTCAAAAAGACCTTAGAACTCATACTCATTTTTAGAGAACCATCACTGAAATATGTTTATAGAGAATTAGAATTCCTTAAACTTTGTAGTTTTGACTTTTCTCTAATTTCAAATAAATTGGAAGATATTACTCTCCCAGATTAGTTGTCAGGCTTTGCCTTAGAAATTGCTATCAAGATTGACTATAGCTATAGTTACTAGAGATGATCTCGCTTGCTGAAATGTGATAATTAATTTTGTTAAAAATAAAGATTCCTGTATGACTTGAAATAATTAAAAGACTAAGAGAAGTTAATGATTCTATGAATTAAAAGATTGTTTTTATATTGATTTGAATATGTTTGCCTTGAAAGATTATGGAATAGTGATGAGTGTAAGATGATATATACGACTTGTTATTGCTTTGTTTTGGAATGAATGATTGATATGCATGTGTATGATGAGACTCGACATGAGAATAAGATTAAGGTTGGTCGCGATTAGACAAGGAACGCCGAATTGTGAACAAGATTTATGTTCTCTGGGAGCCATGTGGTAATACCCAGAGAGAATGAGAATGAGATGGAGGTAAACCGAGGATGACCGTCATGTCCAGTGTGGAGTTGGGTAGACACACATCGGAGAAAGCCCTAGATTGGCTAGATTCTGGTCAATATGACTAACCATGTTGTTGAGAATAGTGATGATGACATAATATTTGAGATAGACACGTACATGGTGATTGATTGAGATGCTGTACTTTTTTTGATAGACATTTATATTGTGTTAAAATTTATCTGAGATTCTATGATTCTTTTCTTATGTAATAAGAATCTTGCATATGGCATGCATGCTTATTTTGCTATTTGAGAGGATTTATTTGATTGTATTGTATGTAGAAATAGCACGATCAAGTGAGTTTTAACGTTTTCGTAGATTAAGTTGTACGATTGAGATATGGCTAGATTTGGGATTGTCACAAGATTGAAGCGCTCTTGGAGCCATGTGGTAGAACCCAGAGAGGACAAGATTGGGAAAGAAGACATACCCGGGATAGTTGTGACATCCAGTCTGGATATTGGGTGGACATGCGGAGAAAGCCCTAGATTAGTTTGATTTTCTATTGGTGATTATCTCTCTAGATTTTGATTTTCTATTGGTGATTATCTCTATAGATTTGTGTAATTGTATTAGTGATTATTATTATTTTTGGATTGATCAAACTTAGAAATGATTATAAATATTGGATAAATATCCTCTTTCTCATGAAGTGTGATATAATCTCTTAGATCTAGTCAGGTCTTGTGATTTTCTGAATATTTGAGAAATATTATGAATTTTTATGATTAATTAAATAGAACAAAATATATAGTATGTTACATTATTAATCGTTGATGTGAAATGGTTCAAGGTGATATATAGAGGTTTTCAAGCACCCGCCGCCGTGAAGAAACATCCAAATGGGGATTTTCAATTTGATTCCACTAAGTTATGGAATTATGAAAAGGATATTGAAAGTGTAATCCCTTTAAGACCATATTAGGGAATTTGGGAAGATCCCATTACTTTGGAAATTTTCTTTTCAATCTAATTTTTGGTGTATCTTGAGTATACCAATGCCATAGTTGTTAGAAAATTTAGATTTAGAACCTACTCTCAAGAGCTTTCCAACAATATGTCACATGAGGTGGTTTTGAAAAAATCTTAAAGGGTTCACCATGCCCCCCCTTTTTTGATCTTGGAAAATGGGAATTGGGATTTTCCCAAACTCCCTAATATGGTCTTCTTTTCTTTGTGATTTTTTATTGTGTTTCATGCCAATTGAATTGATCAAAAGTGGTGGTATATTATATAAGTTTCCCCTTGTTCAAAAAATATCTTTCAAGATCAAAATGTTGAGGACAAATCTCCAGATAAGGTGCAATTACTACCTCAAATTAACTCATTGGAAGAAGATGATGATAAAATGAAGAAAACAATTTAGAGAAGGCCGATCAAGAGCATGAGGAGCATCAATCAGAAGAAGATGATGAGTCACCTATCAATCTTACAATGCTTCATTGGATAATGATAGTGATATTGATATAGAACCCCATATTTTTATTAAACTTCCATTAGATATAGAGATTTATGAAACAACACAGATGGATCTATGAGACAAGATTGGATAGATTTCTTATTTTGACATTGTTTATGTAATTATTTTCCTTAAATAAATTTCAACTATCTTTCTTTTTATTTTTCAAACATGGCTTTAAGGTTGTTTAAGGATGTTTTTTAAAAACTATCATCTTTTTCTGTATATATGTGTGACATGTATAACCTGACATCAATATTCAATAACTCTTTGAAAATTTTATAATAGTGTAGCAATGTACTTTTGCTATTATTTTTGGTGCCAATGAGTGAAATTACATTGTAGCAGGGTAATTTCACTACTATTATTGTTGGTGCCCCACAAAAAATTTCAATATTATTGCTACCCTGCAAACAATGAAACTTTTCTCCCCAGCAAATGAAAATAAAAATGAAATTATGTTGCTATTTTTGCTACCCCACTAGAGAAAAATTTCAATGTTGAACACTGTTAATTCATTGTTGCGCAACAATGACAAAAAGCTCGCACATCCCAAAGGTTGCAATGCTACTAGAGGTTATTAGAAAATGCTACTATGCCTTTCATGTGTCGTAATGCTAACTTCAAATATTTCCAAAGTTTCATGGAACATTGTGTATATTAAGCAAATATTTATCTTCATGTATAGAAAACTCTCTTAACCACTATGTAGATTTCTCATTATCTTTAAATGGACTGAAGTATCTAAAAAGGCATTCTAGAAGTTGAAGATGGCACTGTGTTTAGCTCCAATACTTAAACTACAAAGATGGAAAGTCATTTTTCATGTGCAAATTGATGCGTCGGCGTTTTCCATTAGTTGTATTATTTTAGCCCAACCAGGAGAAAACCACATGGATTTTCCTATATTCTATGCACGAAGGTAACTCAATGACACATAGGAAAATAACACAACAACCAAACGAGAGGATTAGCCATGGTATATGGAGTGAACAAGTTTAAACATTACCTTTTAGCCAATGAGTTTGTGTTTTTTACTAACCATCAAACACTTTTATATTTGGTAAACAAGGCTTGTGACATTTTGTGTATCACTTGATGGTTGCAAATTCTTATAGAATTTGATCTTATAGTGACACTTAGAACAGGTTTTCACCATGTTCAGGCTCATCAGATTTTATCCAAAGTTCTAAATGGAGAACTTTCCATAGGAGTGGAGGTTGATTTGCATGATGCATGCTTATTTCACTTAATCAGATACCAAATTGGATCCATAAAATCGCTCATTTCTTGTCGAATGGATGAAGATATCACTCCTGTGAGACTGAGCGCATAAGTTGAAGAAAGAAGCATCTCTATATACACTTACAGTTGGCAGTTTGTATCAACAAGGCAAAGATGACAACTTGAGGCTATGCATTCATGGGGACCTTGTGGGATGATCATTCAGTCGACTCACAAGTTTTTGTATGAAAATGTTACCACACGCTTTGGCTTCTCCCTAGAAATTATAAGTGATAACGGAACCCATTTCATAAATGAGATAGGAAAATTTTTGTTGGATGAGTTTATGGTTATCTATAGGAAATTATCACCTTATTATATCCACAAGAAAATGGGCAAGCTAAAAGTAGCATAAGGTCCTTTGTTGAATCCTAGCCAAGACTATAGAGGCATCATGCTTAGACTGGGAACTTAAACTTCCATCTATTCTTCGGGCTTTTTAAACGACTTATAAGACAGCTACTAGCATGACACCTTTTCACTTAGTATATGGTCTTGATGCTATAACTCCAATTGAATTGTTGATTTCCACTTACGGGCAACAAAAGGCACAAATTTTATCTTGGAGCTCGTGACCTTTTGAAATGATTAGTTGAATTGGAGAATTTTGATAAAGTATAACTATATGCTATGATTGGAATTTATACCGAGAAATGCTCACAAAAATATTAGTTTGATGCAATGTAAGTTCCACATGGGTAACTTGGTATTAATATGTAAAAACAAAGAAGTAAAAGAAGAAACTTTAGCTTCCAGGCTAAGGACCTTATAGAATTCTTGAAATCTACAAAAGTGGTGTGGTTGAATTAGAAAGGTTCGAAGCAATTTCTATGGAGACCTTCATGAGTCCGTTAATACTTTGGACCATTAACAGAGGAACAACTCAAAAGCATACATGCCACCACGAACATTTAAAACTGAAAAATGAAATGCTAAAACAAGCTATTAAGAAACCTAAAGAACATGAAAAAATCAAACAAAGATTCCAAGTGTTGCAATTCAACATGGAAAGAGTTGTGGGAATCAAAGATGAGGAAGAGTGGGAAGTAAAGCCTGCTAGGCTATGGTTACACCACAAGCTTGTGACATTGTGTGGATCACTTAATGGGTTCTAATTCTTATGAAATTTGATCTTATAGTGACACTTAGAATAGGCTTTCAGCATGTTCAGGCTCATCAGATTTTATCCAAAGTTCTAAATGGAGAACTTTTCATAGGAGCGGAGGTTGATTTGCATGATGCATGCTTATTTCACTTAATCATGATACCAAATTGGATCCATAAAATCGCTCATTTCTTGTCGAATGGATGAAGATATCACTCCTGTGACTGTGCGCATAAGTTGAAGAAAGAAGCATCTCTATATACACTTAAAGTTGGCAGTTTGTATCAACAAGGCAAAGATGACAACTTGAGGCTATGCATTCCTGGGGACCTTGCGGGATGATCATTTGGTTGACTCACAAGTTTTTGTATGAAAATTTTACCACACGCTTTGGCTTCTCCCTAGAAATTATAAGTGATAATGGAACCCATTTCATAAATGAGATAGGGAAATTTTGTTGGATGAGTTTATGGTTATCTATAGGAAAGTATCACCTTATTATATCCACAAGAAAATGGGCAAGCTAAAAGTAGCATAAG
The DNA here is from genome assembly GCF_041138505.1 of Cibotium barometz. NCBI lineage: Eukaryota > Viridiplantae > Streptophyta > Polypodiopsida > Cyatheales > Cibotiaceae > Cibotium > Cibotium barometz. Next base: position 25,409,094 of record NC_141089.1, read on the forward strand.
GTCCTTTATTGGATCCTAGCCAACACTATAGAGGCATCATGCTTAGACTGGGAACTTAAACTTCCGTCTATTCTTTGGGCTTTTCAAATGACTTATAAGACAGCTACTAGCACGACACCTTTTCACTTAGTATATGGTTTTGATGCTATAACTCCAATTGAATTGTTGATTTCCACTTACGGGCAACAAAAGGCACAAATTTTATCTTGGAGTTTGTGACCTTTTGAAATGATTGGTTGAATTGGAGAATTTTGATAAAGTATAACTATATGCGATGATTGGAATGTATACCGAGAAATGCTCACAAAAATATTAGTTTGATGCCAATATCAAAAAACGTTAGTTCCACATGGGTGACTTGGTATTAATGTATAAAATCCAAGAAGCAAAAGAAGAAACTTTAGCTTCCAGGCTTAGGACCTTATAGAATTCTTGAATTCTCCAAAAGTGGTGTGGTTCAGTTAGAAACGTTAGAAGGAATTCCTATGGAGACCTTCATGAGTGGTAGTAAAATCCATTAATATTTTGGACCATTAATGGAGGAACAACTCAAAAGCATACATGCCACCATGAACATTTGAAACTTGAACTGCAAAAACAAGCTATTAAGAAACGTAAAGAACATGAAAAAATCAAACAGAGATTCCAAGTGTTGCAAGTCAAGATGAAAAGAGTTGTGGGAATCAAAGATGAGGAAGAGTGGGAAGTAAAGCCTGCTATGGTTACACATGACCACAAGCTTCACATCTCTCAAAAAGTTGGGATAGACATCTCTAAGCAAATCCAAAGTGACTCCTCCTACGATTGCTCAAGTGCATGTTTTGGGCGATTGCTTAGTAGATTGTGTGTAGCACATCAAAAATGGTATCTTCAATGCCAACATCCAAAACTATAAATAGAAAATTACCTAAGGTTTCTCCGCTATATAGCAAACACAGCAGCATTTTTTTGCCTTCTAAAAGTGAAATTTTGTTGCTCAATAGCAAAGCTAGCAGTGAAATTTTGTTGCCAAGCAACGACCTAGGAATTGTGACTCCTACCTCAATACCTACCTACTTCCCCTATCTTGCACATGCATAGGCTACGCCTGCAACCCGACTATTCCTCTCACCACACGTCTTCTCTCAAGGGTTTTGCATCAATCAACACTCCCTCTCCAAGGTAAGCCCTCGTTCTTTCTTTCATCAAGCTTTAATGGAAAGCTTCAATATTTGCCTTATTCCAAGATTTCATGGAAAGCTTGTTCATAGCTGAATGTGATAATTTATTCCCCTTCCTCTCTATTTCCTTCCCCTTTCTCCCTTCCCTTGTCTTTCCTCTCCCTTTCTCTAACCCTATCCTGTGATGCATAGAGCTCTAATAGAGAGCTTTGATGGAGAGCTCTAATAGAGAGCTTTGATGGAGAGCTCTCCATCAAAGCTTTCTATTAAGAGATAGGGTTTAGGCTTAACATATTTTTTCATTCACTTATGCATTAAGAGTAGGGTTTAGGGTACTCACCTCGCCTTATGCATAGGCTATGCAATAGGCCTTATGCATAGGCTATGCAATAGGCCTTGCATAGGCCTTATGCATAAGGCCTATTGCACAATATGTTAATACGAACTAATGTTATGATTTTTTATGATAATCTTTTGTATGTCTATTCAAATGAGCAACCACCAAGGGTATAGGCTACGGGCTGCTCCTATAGATTCGGCTATAAGAGGTAAGCCCTCTTTTTCCATGCCTTGTTTATGCTTATTCTGTTTGTGTTTTTATACCTTTGGGTGCTAGGGATTAGGGTATAGTGCTTATGCATACTCTATGCATAGTTCATAGTTCTTATCCATAGGTTATGCATAGTGCTTATTATGAACTAATGAGCAAATGTTTTAATTTATTATGATAATGTTTCGTAGGTCTATTCAAGCAAACAACCACGAAGGGTTCCGGTCATGTAGCGGTTCTCTTTTTCCATTCTTTGTTTATGCTTCTTTTCTTTGTGTTTTTGCACCCTTGGGTTCCAGGGATTAGGTTCAGGTCAAGAGCTTATGGCCCCTATGCATAGGCTATAAACAGGGCTTATGCATAAGCTATGCATAAGGTATGCATAAGTTATAGAGTAGGCATAGGGTATGCATAGGCTATAATGCATTCCTCCCTCCATCTTTTGAGGTGTAAAGGTGTAAAAAACTCCCCTTCTATTCTTGTAATTATTCCCCTCTCTGAAATAGAAGAAAGATCTTGTTTTACCCTGTTTTGGCCTAGAGAGAGAAAAAGTCTAGAGAGAGATAATCCTAAATTAAGATATCTTTGGATATAAAAATCATCCTAGTGTTTAAAATGGATTTCCCAAAAATAGAAATTCAAAAATAACTTTCCAATGTGCATTTGGAATTAATTGAAAATGCATATAAAGGGCCTTAGCCTAAGGGTCTACATTTTCAAAAATTTTGGATTATGGTCTAATTAAGGTTCCAATGGGCCGATTGGGTTAATCCAAGTGTTGGGATGACATAAAGCCAAAGAATAAAAGAAAATACCCAAAAATGAGTAAATTCTCACATAAGATGAAGAGTTGACTTAGTACAAGGTTTATTGGTTAAAAACAGGGATTTCACTGACGTAAACGAGAACATGTGAACATGTTAATAACATATGTTAATAGCACAAAAAATCTTGTGATCACATGTTATATTCACAAGGGCCTAAAAAAAATTTGTCGGGCATAAAAAATCTTCTTAGGTGGCCACTGACCTGCTATTATGTGAAGATGGTAACACGAGAACATGTGAATAGCTTATTCCCATGTGTAGCCAAGCTTTTAAGGGGTTCCCAAATGGCAAGTGACCTGTTATTTTGTGAACGGTAACATGAGAACATGTGAATAACTTATTCACATGTGTTATTATCACAAAAAATCTTGTGATCACGTGAATATTAAATCCCTGGTTAAAAACTATGAGATATTACTAAAAAAATGAGATATTTTAGAATAATGATGCATTTTTGACACCTTGGTAATAAGGAGAGGGGGACTCTTGAGGTAGGCACTAATTCACACATGTAGATGAGTTTTTAATTTAAAAGAATTGTAATATTTTTATCTCTACTCTCTCTTGGATTAAACTAGATCAAAATGGAAGCTAAACTAGTCCAAATCTTGTCCAAATTCAGCCAAACTAAAGCTGAAAAATTCTAGAACTTAGTTGGACTCAGTTAATTGGCCTCCTTCACCTATAAATAGACCCTGATTCTTTTGTACTCTCATCTTTGAGCTATACCATGCCAATATTACATTAAAATAATGATATTTTCTATTATCCCTTAAAAATCCTCTACTTTTGGAGAGATTGGAGCTTCTCTCTCTCTTGAACAATCCTTGGAGCTTTCTTCTCAACATACTAAACCAATTGATTGGTTGGGGGCTTCCTTCTACTTGATAAAAAAGCAAGCCAAATCTAGAGGTAAGAAGTAATTTCATGGTTTTCATTAATATTCTCAAAAGATTTCACTTCTCAACCCCTCTCAAGCTTGAGAAGTTTCAAATTAATTGTTTTCAATGCAAATCAAGCTTTCTATAAGAATTCTAATGATTAATCATAAAAAAAAGTTAATCTTTATGCTTAATTAGGATGCTTTTTATGTATATATCTCTCTCCTAAAAGAATAGTCATTCCTATGACTAATTCTTTAGCAAATCAAAGCTTCTCATTGATAAATGTTTAATTCAAAATCAATCTCTAAGCTTGTTAAGTTAGAGGTTAAGAAAATAGCTTTTTATGCTTTTATGTTAATAAAATTATGGTAAAATTATGATTTAATTCCATAAATTGGATTTAAGTCTAAGGATAGTTATTCTATCATAATTGTATTACAAAGTCTTATTCTTTCTAGAAATATGAAAAAATATTAGTAATAGCAACAACAAAGCTATGGTAAAATTTTTAGAAATTAATACATAGCTCATTTTTATGCATAATGTGAAAAGAGGACTTCCTACCATATTTTAGGATTGGTCATCCTATGCTAAAAGAATTATTTTCATCACATTCATGGAAAACTAATTTTTAGTGTTTATGCATAAATAATTATTAAAGAAAAGAGAAATTTTTGGTAATTTCTTAAAATGCAAAAAGAGAAATTTCCATGATAATGGAGATCCATGTAATTAAATGGAAAAAGAGAAATTTTGGTATTTTAAAATAATGAATATTTAATTAAAGAGGAATTATAGATAAATTTATTTTATGCATGTGAAATTTTTAAATGACAAAAGAGGAATTCCCATGACATTTGGAATTCAATCATTTAAATGGTAAAAGTGGAATTCTTGATATATTTGAAATAATGGATATTTTTATTAAAGAAAAAAGAATTTTAGATAAATTTATTTTATGATAAAAGAGGAATTTCCATGATATTTGAGATCCAAGAAATTAAATGAAAAAAGAGGAATTTTTAGCATAATTCAAATTATGAGTATTTATCAAAAGTGGAATTTTGAGTATTACTGGGAAATATGGGTAGAATTGTTTTTTGTAAATCCCATGAATCTTTTACTAAAAAGAAGAATATTGAATATATTTCACTTAAGAAATTTGAGGAAGAATATGAGAATAACCGTCCAAAAAAAGTATCTTTAACTAGGCCAAGCAATTGGCAGAAATTTAGAAAAAGTCCCATCGGTATCGAACTAGAAAAAGCTACTAAATGTGATTACGATGTGAATAACATGTGAATGTGATGTAAATGGATGTGGATGGGATATGATGTGATGTAAATGGATGTGGATGTGAATGATGAGAGATGAGAATGAGAATGAGATGTGAGGATATGTGAAAGGATGTGATGTGATGTAAATGGATGTGGATGTGGATGTGAATGAAGAGATGAGAATGAGATGCGAGGATATGTGAAAGGATGTGATGTGATATAAATGGATGTGGATGTGGATGGGATAAGATGTGATGTGATGTAAATGGATATGGATGTGGATGTAGATGAGATGTGATGTGATGTAAAGAGATGTGAATGTGAATGTGATGAGATGTGGATGAAATATGATGTGATGTAAATATATGTAGATGTGAATGTGAAGAGATGTGATAATATGTGAATGGGTGTGTGACATGATGTAATGTGGATAAAATGTATGTGATGGGATAGGGATGCAATGAATGTGATGGATGTGAATGGATGAGATGTGATGTGAATTGGGATAGATGTGGATGGATGAGATGTGATGTGAATGGATGTGATGTGATGTGAATCGTGATAGATGTGAATGGATGTGATGTGATGTGAATCGGGATAGATGTGAATGGATGAGATGTGATGCAAATCGGGATAGATGTGAATGGATGAGATGTGATGTGAATGGATGTGATGTGATGTGATGTGGATCGGGGTGAATGTGAATGGATGAGATGAGATGTGAATGCATGTGATGTGATGTAGATATGGGTAGATGAGAATGGATGAGGTGATAAGGATAGATGTGGATAAAGGTGATGAGATATATTATGATGTGATTGGATGAAGAACAATGGGAATACATATGATTGGATGTGGGTTAAGTAAAGCGAATTGATTCAGAAGAATGTGGAATAACGAGAAATGATGTGGAACGATGTGGAAAGATGAGAGTTCATTAGAAACTGTATTTATGAAACTTGTTTTTAAATGACTGTTTTATGTCAAGAATGTTGGGAAATCATTTTGACCATCTTGTGAATGAGGTCGTGGAGACCTAAGTGATAAAGTTGCAATAGCTAACGAAGAGTCAATGGAGGACGTCTCGCATAGCAAGGTCGGCCAAGGTCTTGACCAGCCTCAGTTTAATTTAAATGGCGAGCTTCCAATACGGTGGATGAGGGACCAAGGAAGCAGCCTATGAGTGAAGGGCTAGGTGACCTACAAAGGATCCTAGAGGGTGTTGACCATACGGTGCTTGGGCATCGAAGATACCCACGCGTGCGTCGAGGAAGAAAATGGAACAAGGTGTTAGAGTTGTTTTTTGAACTCGGGCATGGATTTGGTTGATTGACCTTGCTGGTCCTCAATGGATGAGTCCATGGCTCTTTTATATGAATCTGTTGGTTAATCTTCTTGATCTTCAACGGAGAGTCCATCTGGACTTTTATAAGTTTCCAGGTACTATGATCTAGGAACTATTGAAAAGGCTCCTAAGTGGACAAGTGGTGAGCTTTCTGGTTGCCAATGATGCCATAGGTACACTGATTGAAGGAATGATTGGAAATTAGAATTCAACTAGATATTTTGGAGGATTATGATCACTGATACTAAGGTTTCATTAAAAGATTGTTTTAAAGAAAGCTCAATCTGTGAAAAAGGTAATTTTATATTGGGTGTGTAAGTGCTGTTACTATCTTGAACTTTGCTTGAAGCGTCGGCTAGGGGGCCTGGGAATTCTTTTCCCTGGTACCCGGGGCAAAACATACCCAAATTCCTAAATGGATCCTATCACTACAGTGGTTAGGCGGTTGGCTAACCCATGGGACTGGATGGGAAGGCTGGAGTGATGGATCCCTAAAACGAGACTAACTTTTGTTAGGGTACGATAGATGAACTAAATTCCAAATAGTCTTTGTTCTATGGAAAAGAATCAACGGCTGTGCCTCTCGATGAGGAAAAAAGCGTTGGTCTCTATGATCCAAGTGCAAGTCTCTTCCTTGATCTGACCATGTGACTTATGGGTTCGGTCCGATCAGTTTGGTTAGTTAAGGCTCTTGACTACATTAGAATAAAAATATCCTGGAGGAATAACCAGTGCTTTCTGGGCAAGGGAAGTTTTTTCGGGTTCGGTTTTGGAAGAAATGAGGGATTAGTCTCTTGTCCGGATATCCGTGGGGGGTGGGCGAGGCCCCGAGTGAGAGGCCCTGCCTTGCGCAAGAAGTGCTACTTCCGCTGCTAGCACCCCCGAATTCGTTGCGCGGAGGGGGTAGGGATCTTTCACATAAGCTATGCATAGGGTATGCATAGGCTATGCATAAGCTATGCGTAGGGTATGCATAAGCTATGCATAGGCTATGCATAGACTTATGCATCGAGATATGTTGCATTGTTATCCACGACTAGGTGGTTAAATAGTGGAGGGGGAGCCCTCGATCCTCTCACTACCCTTCTCTTGTAAAAGAGGATTCGCCTTTGGTTTAATAGTGGGGAGAATGTGGAAAGTCCTCAGAAGCTATCATCCGAAAGTGGCACTATCCACCCTGCGTGTCTAAGCAGTATTGTAGGAGGTCTTTATAATGTTCTAATATCATATGTTGCCTTTATTGCCTAGTCATGTGTTGTTGTTTTCTCTTGGTTGGATTGACATTGTTGAGGTAAGCTATCTTATTCATTCTATTTGATGTTCATAACACCCTTGGGTGTTGGGTTTAGGATTTAGATTTATGTATAGAGATATGGGGCATTGTTATATGCCATCTAGAATGCTGTTTATGTCATGTTAGCAATGGTTATCTGTGAGAGTGAGTAGGTGGTTATAGTGGAAGGGAAGCCCTCGATCTTCTATCACTATTCTTCTCTTGTAAAAAGAGGAGTTGCCTTTAGCTTTAATAGTGGGGAGCGTGTGGAAAGTCCTCAGAAGCTATCATCCGAAAGGGGAACTGTAAGATTCCTCCCCAGCCCCTCAAGATGTCAATCAATCCCCTTTTTAGAATAATAAAAGATCTTGTTTCTACCTATTTTGACCTAGAGAGAGAAAATATTCTAAAGAGAGGTAATTCAATTTTTAGATATATTTGGATGGAAAAATATCCTTTCTTATTAAAATAAATTCCCCTGAAACAGAAGTTTAAAAAGAAATTCCTAAGGTGCATTAGAAATAAATTAGGTGCATTAGAAATAAATTATAATCTACACAAAAGACCTTAGCCTAAGGGTCCAGATTTTTTAAAAATTTTGGATTAAGGTTTTGAGGTACCAATAAGATTAATCCAAATGTAGGGAGGAGATAAATTGAATAATAAAAGAAAAACCCCCCACATAAGATGAAGAGTAGACTAAGGACCAAAGGAAACATTTAAGAAACTGAAATTTGACACCTTAGAGTGGGGATCTCCCCTCATGAAGGAGGTGCCTTTTCTCTCATCATTACTCCCCAATTTTAAATCAAAAAAATGAGATATTTCATCTCCTCTCTCTCCTATTTCAAGTCTAGTTCAAAAAGTAAGCTGAACTGACCCAAAAATGGTCAAAAATTGACCAAACTGATTTGGAAAATTCTAGAGTCAGTTTGCTTGGTTTGAGGCTCACGTTTTCCTATAAATAGAAGCCTTCTCCTTTGTAAAAGCTTAATGGTGTTTATGCACTGTTACTCTACTCTTACCCAGAGCCATTGAATTTTCTTGATAATTCAATGGTTTTTGGCTAAATCTTCTCCAAAGTAATTGGTGGCCACTCTTGCTTCAAACAAGAGTAGAACCCTCAATCCCTCAAGCTAAAGAAAAGCTTACAACTCCATGTCAGCTAAATTTTTCTTACTTTTTAATTTTAAATCTATGATTTTCTTGATTTTCTTGTTTTATAGTTGATTGAAGTAAATTCTAATGCTATGCCTCGATGAAAAGGCCACCCCCTTCTCTTCTTTACATTCCAGCCTTTATTTATCCTAGAATAATGAACAAAAAGATTAATTAAACTTTTCTTTTTGTTTACTCTCTTGGAAATTGAAAATTGTGTAGATTAGAGACCTATACATCTAATTGGGGTTAATTTAAGTTGAAAATAGAATGATAAAAATGAGAAATGGTCAGCCATACAAAGGAGGTTATGGCAAAATTTTCTAGAATTTTGTGGAAAAGAAAGTTTATTTTATGTTATTCCAAAAGAGTAATTCCCACCATTTGTGCATTGTAAAAGAAATATTCTAATTTACTCCATGTGCATATTCACCTATGAATATGCATGGATATCACTGATATTAATTATTAAAATTGATTTCTATGCATAGAAAGATGCATAATGGAATTTTTTATTATAAAAGTATTATTTTCATTGAATTTAATTTCTAAGCATAGGAAGATGCATAATGGAAATTTTTTGTTATAAAAGGGTTATTTTCATTGAATTTAATTTCTATGAATAGAGAGATGCATAATGGAAATTATTTTATTATAAAAGTGTTATTTTCATTGAATTTAATTTCTATGCATAGAAAGATACATAATGGAAATTGTTTTATTATAAAAGTGTTATTTTCATTTAATTTAATTTCTATGCATAGAAATATGCATAATGAAAATTATTTTAATATAAAAGTATTATTTTCATTAAATTTAATTTTTAGGCATAAAAAGACGCATAATGGAATTTTTATTATTATAAAAGTGTTATTTTCATTGAATTAAATTTCTATGCATAGAAAGATACATAATGGATTATTTTTAAATTATAAAAGTGTTGTTTTCATTGAATTAAATTTTTATGTATAGAAAGATGCATAATGGAATTTTTTTAAAATTATAAAAGTGTTGTTTTCATTGAATTTAATTTCTATGCATAGAAAGATGCAAAATGGAATTTTTTTTAATTATAAAAGTGTTATTTTCATTAAATTAGATTTTTAGGCATAGAAAGATGCATAAAGGAAGTTTTTATTACAAAAGTGTTATTCCTATTAAAATTTATTTTATGCATAAATAGATGCATAAAGAAATTCTTTTTTTCTTAAAGTTTTATTCCCATTGAAGGTAATTTTCATGCATAAATAGATGCATAAAGAATTTTTATATCAAAATTAGAATTCTCTTTAATTCTATGTTTAATTTCTATGAGTATTTAAGAAATGAATAAGTAAATACTCTAAGAGAGAAATTTCTATCATTTTATATTCACACGGATTATAAAGAGAAAATTCACAAAATCTATGGAGATCAAAATATTCATATAAATGATTAACTTATTTTTCATCGAAATTCGTAATTAATTTAGAAATCAATTAAGTGAATATTCAATGAATGAAATTCAGTAAATTAGTAACTAAATTATCAATCCTTTTTGAGAAAGATAGTTCAAGAAAAACCTTATCAGACTCCAACCTTGAATCAGACTATGACCAAGACCAAACTCTTTCGTCAGTTTCGAAGAGGAAAGAAAATGTGACAAGTTTAGAAAAATACAATCAAAACTCTCGCCAAATGTGAAACTAAGTTTGAGACCCTTCGAATTGATCTGTGGATCAAAGTTATAGAATTCGAGGAATTCTGCTATGGAATTGAGAATTACAATCAAGAAGTTTTGGGGATATTGATTCAAGAAATACTCCTTGTATTCAAATAAAAAATCAAACTAAAAACTTACATAGAAACCTTGTTTTCTTAAAGGAATGTCTTACGCCAGAATGCTGGAGGGAGCATTTGGTATGTGTTTTTCTAAGGGCAACAGTTTGCGGGGAGTGTTCAAGGACAGCTCACGTGGCAAAGCATGTTGACTAGCCTCGATCGGTACGGTTAAAATGATGCACTTTCGGTACGATGAATGAGGGCTGACAAAGCGGTTCTGAGTGAAGTCCCAGGACCTTGAGGGTTCTAACCACGCGATGCACGGGCTCGCGGTGCCTAGGACACCCATACGTATGTCGTGGAAGATTGTATGATGGACAAATGATTATTGTAATCTATTACTGGATCTCGTTGTTGCTGACCAGCTGGTATCAATGGAGAATCCAGAGTGATACTGTTTTTTTTTTGAGAAACAAGGGATTGGATGGAAATTTTGAGTTATGGCATCTCTAACCAATAACTGTTTGTTAATGGATTGTTTTATATTAAGTTAAAGTTTTAAGAGGAGTGTGTGTGTATCTGTATTCAAAAGCAAAAGTTAAGAAAGGCATTCAATTATAGGTGGGTGAGTAATTGTTTGGTTCTACTGATTAAAGTGGTTGGGTTAGGCTGGAATAAGTGGAGTTTTAATAATGAAATTGAATAATAGGAATACGCTTAGAACTCGAGTAGTTAAATAAAAACCTGAAGACATCTCTAATGATTAGATCAACAGTGGCTGTGCCTAATTTCGGTTAGGAAAAAAGCGTTGATTTCTTCAAGTTAATAGTTTTCCTTCTATCTGGTTTAATCAGGTGAAGGATAGTTTAGTTCTCTTGACTCCGTTCGAAAATTCGTTAAAAAAATTAAAAAGGTGAAATCGTCCACGTTTTCTGGGAAAGGGAAATTTTTCCGGTTCTGGTTTTGGAATGACCACCAGATTAGTCTCATGTCCGGACATTCGTGGGCAAGGCCTTGAGTGGGAAACCCTGCCCTGCGCAAGAGGAAGCTAATTCCGTTGCTAGCAACCGGGAGGGGGCAGAGGGGTCTCACAGGAACTGTCCACCTTGTTTGTCTAAGCAGTATTGTAGGAGGTATTAACAATGTGACAAGATGGCTCATCATCAGAAGTGCAGCAGTTGTGCAGTTTTAGAACCCAATAGGATGATATTTGTCGTACTCCGTGACCCCATTGTACATCCTCAGTCCAGGATAAGTCAGGCACGAGCTACGTAGGTCATTCCTCAGCCTTAGCGGGTCAGTCAGTCAGTCAAGTCCCTTAACCCACTTGGAGAGAATCATTCATGCATGTAGAGTCAGTAGAAGCCTTAGGGTTTGCATCAGAAAGCACTCTGCATCTTGCATAATATGCATACATATGCCTGTGCATCATTTAGAACATCCCCGAAGCCTTAGGGAATTTACTAGGATTTATCTGGTATTTTTCCCATATTTATTAGTATTTATTTATCATTATTTGCATTATTGGGCATTTATAAATATTAACTTTATTAAATGACCAACCTCCAGTTAGTATAAATAGGCTTGCCTAGAGCCTCTTTTCCTCATTCAGTCTTCATTGTGCTAAGAGCTCTCCTCCTCCTTGCTTTCAGCCCAAGACTAATCCAGCCCTAGAGCCCATAAGCTTTCTTCTCCAGCCCCTTGAGAACCATAGCTTCAGCCAGCCCTAGGCGCCTACCTTCAGCAGAAAGCAGCCTTGAATTCAGCACTCAGTTCAGGCCCAGAATCAGTCCACAGTTCAGCTCAGTTTAACGCCAGATTTAGCCTGCATATACCTGCGTTTTTGCACAGTCGTACAGCAGCAGTCTGCGTTTCTGTTCCAACCGTACAGCAGCAGCCCAGCAGCCCTGTTTCTCATGCGTTTCAGTCCACAGCATCCTGTTGTATTTTATGCAAATATTGATGGCATCACAAAATGGAGAGATGATCACAAGAGAAGAGAATGAGTATGCAAGAGGATGTGACCCTCAAGTAAGTACATTCTTCATCTCTATCTCATCGACCCTTCACAATACCCTCATGCAGAAAATCTATTATATATTATAAATGAACGATATGGGCCGCAAGTTGGTCTCAGTTTACTTAGAGATAGGTATGGTTCCATCAAACCTTTTCACATACACAAAGTTAATCTTTTTGGGATGCTATAGGTCTTATTTTTTAATCTTATATGTAGGTAGGCTTACAATTGGGCAGACGATGCCGTGGGGGCAATCTACCCAGCTTGGCTAATCGGGGCATACCACAGCTTTGATAGACGTGGGGCCGAGTGGTGCAAGCACATCACGATATGGTTGTGATGAGCCTACACCACCCTTCCTTGACTAGACCCACCCCTGCTCCCTCATGTCCGTCTTCACCCCCATGACGATGATGTAGTAGGGAGTCTAGTGGGGTAGTAGACATGCTAGCGGGGGGGAGGAGGTTGCTTTTTGTTTGGCACTATATCTCCTATAGGGGGGCAATTCATCTACACATTATAAAATGAGCTAGCCCCCAAGAGACCCATTCCACCATTCAATCCATGCACCCTACCATACAACGTGGATGTGGATGGTGCCCTTGTGAGGATGGATGCATGAGGAAAGAAAGTCATGAACCGCACACATGTACTTTGCAAACTTGGTGTTCATGAACTCCTTTAAAATGTGGAAAGCACAAGATAAACTTTAAAAGAAATATATTATTAATGTGCTTAAGTCAGAGTTCCCTTTTCCACATGCAGGTCTTTGCTTCTCCAAAGAGTGGATGAAGAGGCGAATCAAGATTTTTCTCTCTAATAGGAGAGCAAATATCAAGAGAGTAGCAAAGAATAACTTGGAGAAGCCCAGTGTCTTCACAGCCTAGGAGTGGAGGCACGCACACAGCTTCAAGAGAAAGCACCCACGTGCTTCTCAATAACAAGCAGTGGTGAGTGCTTCCCGAACGGAAGCGAGGGGCTTCACTGTTATGTGCACATCATGTGCATATACTAGGAGGCTAACCCACCGTAGGCATGTGAGCGTGGGAGCATGGGAACATGCTCTTATGGGGCTAGGGTTAGGTCTAACCTTGGGTTGAGGTTAGGATCAAGAAACCAAGGGTCACACATAGAAATGGATGGCCAAGAGTCACTCTCGAAATGGAAGGCCAAGAGTCACTTTGGAAATGGAAGTTCAAGAGTCACTCTAGAAATGGAAGGCCAAGAGTCACTCTAGAAATGGAAGGTCAAGAGTTACTTTGGAAATGGAGTGTCAAGAGTCCCTTGAGAGCTCTCCTATATAATAGGGGCATGGGGCACTCTTAAGGGATGTTATCTTGTGTAGATCATTGTGTCTACTCTCTTTCCATTTCATGCTAGAGCTATGTGTTGCTAGAATGAAGTCATATCTCTTCGTGGTATGGGACACCAAGGTAAGGAATGGTGTACTTCATTATATTTATGTGTGCACCCTTGGGCTCGGGGGTGGTCGAGTGGATGAGTATATGCCTGGTTTATGCATAGTGATTAATTAGAGGTCTTCTGTGGGATCCCACTGCCGCCTCTGCGCATCGGATTCCCGGTTGGTAGCAGCGGAAGTAGCTTCCTCTTGCGCGGGGCAGGGTTTCCCACTCGGGGCCTCGCCCTCAAATGTCTAGGCACAAAACTAATCTGGTGGTCATTCTGAAAACGAAACAAAAAATATTTCCTTGCCCGAAAAACGGGGACGATTCTACCTTTTTGAATTTCTTAACAAATTTTCTAACGGGGTCAAGAGACTAAACTAACCTTCATCTGATTAAACCAGATAGAAGGAAAATTTATTACAGACTTAACTTGAAGGAATCAATGCTTTTTTCCTAATTGAATCAGGCACAACCGTTGATCTATTCAGTTGAGAAGTCTTCAGGCTTTTATTTAAGTACTCGAGTTCTAAGCGTATTCCTATTAATCAATTTTATTATTAAAACTCTACTGATTCCAACCTATCCGGCCCATGGGTTAGCCACCACCCAACCACTGGAATTGGTAGAACTAGACAAGTACTCACCCACCCATAATTGAATGCCTTTCTTAAATTTTGCTTTAGAATACAAATACGCACACACTCCTCTTTAAACTTTAATTTATAAAACAATCCACTGACAAACAATTATTGGTTACAGATATCATAGCTCAAAATTTCCATCCAATCCTTATTTCTCACAAAAAATAATATCACTCTGGACTCTCCCTTGAGACCAGCTGGTCAGCACAACGAGATCCAGTAACATATTATAATAAACATTGATCCATCATACAATATCTTCCACGACATACGCATGGGTGTCCTCGGCATCGCGAGCCCGTACATCGCCATGTCAGAACCCTCCAGGATCCTCCTTAGGTGTCTTGGCACTTCACTCAGGGACCGCTTTGTCAGTCCTTGTCCATCGTACCGAAAGCGCACCATTTTAACCGTACCGAGGCTGCTCAAGACCTGGGCAAGCTACCATGTTAGCTATCCTTTGAACACTCTCTCGCCACCAGCTGTTGCAACTGAACTTCCCTTAGAAAAGCACATAAACCAAATGCTCCCTCCAGCATTCTGGTGTAAGATAGTCCTTTAAGAAGAAAATACGGTTTCTATGCAAGTTTTCAATTTTGATTTTCTTTTGAATACAATGAGTATATCTTAAATCCGTATCTAAGACTTCTAGATCGCAGGTTTGAATTCCAAACAGAATTCCTCGAATTCTGTAACCTTGATCCTTAGATCAAAATTAAAGGGTCTCAACTTAGTTTCACATTGGGTGGGTGATTTGAGTGTATTTTTCTTGAACTGGTCACATCATCTTTATTGGTGAAAGCAACACTTTTATAATAATAAAAAAATCTTTTACGCATTAATTTATGCATAAAAATTAATATTGGTGGAAGTAACACTTTTATAGTTAAAAAAATTCTTTTACGCATCAATTTATGCATAAAAATCAATATTGGTGAAAGTAGCACTTTTATAATAAAAAATTCTTTTATGCATCATTTTATGCATAAAATTTAATTTTGATGAAAGTAACACTTTTATAATAATAAAAATATTCTTTTATGCATCACTTTATGCATAAAATTCAGTATTGGTGAAAGTAACACTTTTATAATAAAGAAATTCTTTTATGCATCACTTTATGCATAAAAATAAATATTAATGAAAGTAACACTTTTATAATTTAAAAAAAATTCTTTTATGCATCACTTTATGGATAAAAATCAATATTGATGAAAGTAACACTTTTATAATTAAAAAAATCTTTTATGCATCTTTCCATGCATAGAAATTAAATCTAATGAAAATAACACTTTTATAATGAAAATATTTCCCATATGCATCTTTCTATGCATAGAATGAAAATAACACTTTTAGAATACACAAACGAAGGGGATTACTCTTTTTGAATAACATATCCAATTTCAATTTGAAAGAAGCAAAAATTAGAAAACGATAGAATAGAATTAAAAAAAAAGTAGAATTTCTAACTTACATGGAGTTTTGTGAGCTTTCCTTTCGCTTGAGGGATTGAGGGTTCTACTCTTGCTTGGATCAAGAGTGGCCACAAATTCTTTGTAGAGGAAATAGTCAAAAAAAGTGAATTATCAAAGAATTCAATGTTTTTGGCTCTAGGGAGAAGTAGAGTAACAGTGCATAAAACACTATTAAGCTTCTACAAAGCGGGAGGCTTCTATTTAAAGGAAAAAGTGAGCCTCTAACCAAGCAAACTGATTCTAGAATTTTCCAGATCAGTTTGCTCAATTTTTGACCATTTTTGGGTGAGTTTAACTTACTTTTTGGAACTAGACTTGAATTAGGAGAGAGGAGAGATGAAATATCTCATTATTTGAGAGTTTAAAACTCCACCACACATGTGAAATAGGCACCTCCTTCATGAGGGAGAATCCCCACTCTGAGAGGTGTCAAAAAAAGTTTTTTTTTAGTATTTCCTTTGGTCCTTAGTCCACTCTTCATCTTATGTGAGTATTTACTCATTTTTGGGGGGGATTTTCTTTATTTCTTCAAATTATCTCCTCCCTACATTTGGATTAATCTTATTGGTCCATAGGAACCTTAATCTAAAATTTTCAAAAAATCTAGACCCTTAGGCTAAGGCCTTTTTAACATATTATAATTTATTTCTAATGCACCTTCTGAAATTCTTTTTGAGCTTCTGTTTCAAGGGAATTTATTTCAATAAGAAGAGATATTTTTCCTTCCAAAAATATCTAAAAATTGAATAATCTCTCTCTAGAATATTTTCTCTCTCTAAGCCAACATAGGTAGAAACAAGATCTTTTATTATTCTGAAGAGGGGATTGATTACAGGGGAAGATACTGGTCATCTTGAAGGCTGGGGTTACATTCTCTTCCACTTGAAAAACGCAAGATGTCCTCATCTCACAAACTGGGGATAATCCCGCAATAGTTCAGCTTCTTTCTCCCAGGTGGCATCTTCAAAAGGATAGAACTTCCATTTGACCAATAATTCTCTCATAATTCTGTTCCTGAGAACCTTCTCTCGAACATCAAGGCTTTCTTCAGGTTGGAGTTCCATCTGCCCTTGGGTTGAAGAAGTTAAGATAGCACATGATTCGGGCTTGGCACATACAGTAGGCTGACATGAAATACATTATGTACTTTGAGATGAGGAGGCAGAAGAAGCTCGTAAGCTAAGTCACCTACTTTCTTTGTAATCAGATATGGCCCACAATACCTGGGGGATAACTTCTTGTACTTCCCAAGAGATAAAGAACTTTTGGGGTGTACGCGAATGAAGACCATGTCTGCTTCTTTGAATTTTCTGTCTGTCCTCTTCTTATTTGCATATTGCTTCTGACTATCCTGGGGGTAGCTTTTATCTTTGCGAATTGATTGCATCTGGTGCTCCATGTCGTCAAGCATCTGTTTGGACATCTCGACCCTAATCAATGGGTCGGACCAAGTTAATGGAGTTAAGCAATCTTGTCCGTACAGAGCTTTGAAAGGGCTCATCTCGATACTTCAGTGATAAGAAGAATTGTAGGCAAACTCGACTAGGTGCAGATAGCTCATTCACTTCTTGGGTTCCCTACCATAGCATGACTGAAGTATATCTTCGATTACTTGGTTTACCCTTTTTGTTTAACCATCAGTCTCAGGGTGGTAAGCTGTGCTGAGATCCAAGAAAGTTCTTACTGCTTCGAAAAATGCAGTCTAGATTCTTGACGTGAACTTGGGATCTCGATCACTTACTATTCTTCTGGATAGGCCATGCAATCTGAAGATTTCTTTGAGGAACACTGTGGCCACATCCACTACAGTGTAGGTTTCTTTTACTGGAATCAGATGGGCAACTTTGGTTAGTCTATCAACTACCACACAAAGATGGAGTTGTAACCTGGTTGCACTGAAGGTAATCCAGTAATAAAATCCATACTGATACATTCCCCCTTCATCTAGGGGATGTCTAATGGATGTAACTTCCCAGGCATTTTTATTCTCTTGGCTTTGACTTTCTAACATGTTACACATTGACGTACATGATTAAGTACATCCTTTTTTAGACCAGGCCAAACAAAGCTTTTCTTTACAGACATGTAGGTCTTGATGAAACCTGAATGTCTTGCAAATAAGGCTATCATGGGCTTTATTCAGAATTTGACCCTTAGTCCCCTCATCATTGGGAATGCATAGCTTGCGATTATAATACATAATTTCATCATCCAGGCTGTACCCTTGAACTCGGTTCAACTCCTGAGGAGTTTTGCTTTCTTGCATAAGTAGGGTAGCAATAGGGCCAAAGAATCTATCCTGCATGATCTTCTCTCTTGCTTCATTAATCAATGGATTTGACACCACCGTAATTGCAAGCAAGGAGGTGTTTCTGCTGAGGGCATCTGCTACCACATTTTCTTTGCCTGGGCGATACTTGATTTCAAAATCAAATTCCTGCAGGATTTGCATCCACCTTCTTTGGGGCATGTTGAGATCCTTCTAGGTGAAGATCCACTTTAAGCTCTGATGATCTGTCATCAAAGTGAATCTTTGACCCAGTAGGTAATGTCTCCACAACTTCAAGGCATAGACTACTGAAAGTAGTTCCCAGTCGTGGACAACATAATTCCTCTCATGCGTTCTGAGTTTTCGGGATTCATAGGCCACTGCATGACCTTCCTGCATGAGTGTACCTCCTAGGGCAAAACCACTGGAATTTACTACCTCAAAGGGTAGAGAGAAATCTGGCAACTTCAGAACGGGATTGGTTACCAAGGCGGTCTTCAGCTTATCAAAAATGCTCTGACACCTGGCAAACCATTGATACGGGATATTCTTCTTGAGAAGATTAGTTAGGGGGGAAGCTATGAGAGCATACTTTGGTATAAAAATTCTATACCGACTAGTCAATCCCAAGAGTCCCCTAACTTCTTTCACTATCTTTGGTTCAGGCCAATCTATGACTGCTTGGAATTTTGTAGAATCTGGAGAAATTCCATCTTTGGATACCAGAAAGCCCAAGTATTCAACATGGTTACAGAGAAAGTGCATTTGCTCTTTTTTGCAAAGAGTTGGTGTTTCCTTAGAATCTCAAGAACTTTTCGGACATGAGCTTCATGGTCAACTGCATTCTTTGAGTAAATCAAAATATCATCAAAGAAAACAAGAACAAAATCATCCTAGTATTCTCTAAGAATTTCCTGCATTAGGCGATTGAATGTTGCTGGGACATTTGTCAATCCAAACGGCATGACAGTGAATTCATAATGCCCATAGCGAGTATTGATGGCTGTCTTTGGGATGTCGTGATCATTAATCCTGATCTGGTAATACCCTGATTTGAGATCTATCTTTGTGAAGATCTGGGCTCCATTTAGCCTATTCAGAAGCTCATAGATTCTGGGGATAGGATATTTATTCTTAACTGTCAGCTGGTTGAGACCTCTGTAATCCACATAGAGTCTTAACGTTCCATCCTTCTTTTTTTGAAAGAGAACTGGGTCTTACAAACCCTTGTTCTAACAGCTGTCTAAGCTATTTCTTGAGTTTGATGGCTTCAAGAACTGGCATTTTGTACGTGCATTGGGCTACTGGCTCCAGGGGTCCATTCTATCACATGATCTACTTCCCGAATTGGAGGCATCTCTATTAGCTCTGCTGGGAATAAATCGTCATATTCACTTAACCATTCAGGTTCTTTAGCTTTTAACTTTGTGTCTACCGAATTCATTTTGACAACGTAAATGAGCTGCTTCTTTCTAAGTCTTTTTAGTAACTTAGAAGCTTTTACTAATTGCAGACTTGGGGATCCTAAAATTTCGGTTTCTTGAACTTTTTTTTTGTGAAGGTCACGGAAGGAAATGGTTCCATTATAATAGTGAATGTCAGCTTGATTTTTGTGGAGCCAATCCATTCCAAGGATCCCGTCGAAAACTCCCAAAGGTATAACTGAACTGACACTGAGTTATATTACCATCTAAATTGAACTGAATACGATCTGTCTCATGGTGAATGAAAAGAACCTTCCCACTAGCCAACTCAACTTGCATAGGTTTCCCTGATTTTTGTTCTAAGACTAGCTTACGCAAGCATCTTGGGGAAATAAATGAATGAGTACTACCTAAATCAATCAAAAGCTTAAAAGGCTTACCCTGATACTCAGCTGGAGTATGGATGACGGAGAACTGACGATTTTGCCCTTGGTTTTCAATTGCTGCATAAATCTATCTTCTTTCCTCTTCTACTACTTCTGCTATTGTGAAGACTCTGGCTCTGTTTACAAATTGGGGCGGAACTCTTACTCTTTGGTAACCCCAGTTTTGGGAAGGAGTTCTGAGACTACTTTGAACAAAGGCAGATTGCTGGAGTTCTCTTCGGATTGCGTTGATTTTGGCGAGACAAACTTTGGTTTAACTGATACAAAGGGGTTGGTCTTTGCACTCTCGGTCCTTGACTTCCCTATCCCCTTGACATGGTAGGAGTCGGGCAGTCTTTCAGCTGTTGACCAAAACCCTGACATCAGAAACACCGGTTCTCACTTCTGAGCTCATCCCTCTGAATCCTTGAAAGAGGTGGGGCTCCTGAGAAAGTGTTATGTGGGAAGGGTCTTCCTTCACTTTTGAATCTCCCAGTATCGTGATTGTGATTTGAACCTTTCTGCCTCTTTGGGGGTGGAAAGTTTGAAGTACTTCCCGGGGTTTGGAATCTTTTAAAGTTAGAGGGTGCAGGCCTCTAACTTCTGAGCTCATCCCTCTGAATCCTTGAAAGAGGTGGGGCTCCTGAGAAAGTGTTCTGTGGAAAGGGTCTTCCTTCACTTTTGAATCTCCCAGTATCGTGATTGTGATTTGGACCTTTCTGCCTCTTTGGGGGTGGAAAGTTTAAAGTACTTCCCGGGGTTTGGAATCTTTTAAAGTTAGAGGGTGCAGGCCTCGGCGGAATCTTAACAACAATGGCTTTGGCAAAGTCCTTTGCCATTCTTACAGCTTCGGCCATTGAGACAAGTTTGGCATTCTTCACTAAGGTGTCCAATGGTTCGTTCATTCCTCGAATGAATCTGGCCACCATCAAAATTGCTCTTCATCCAATTGTGGGGAATATTTGAGGAGAAGGGAAAAGGTATAATGGTACTCTTCAATTGTCCGTCTATCCTACTTTAGTTCTAAGAACTCATTCATTTTGGTTTTAAGGAAGCCCGGAGGGCAAAACCTCTTCCTGAGGTAAGCTTTAAGATCTGTCCTGGTTTGGGTATTTTGGTTGAAATGATTTGTCTCGCAATGATTCCTCCAAGCGACCTTGGCTATTTCCACAATCTTTAATCTAGTGAGAGCCATCTTGCTTCTCTTGTTATAGCCAGTTACATCAAAGTATTCTTCCATTGCCTCAATCCACTTTTACTGCGAGGAGTTTTATATGTTCCTAATTTATAAAGAAACTTACTTTCTGTTGTGCGGCTTGTGGATCTTGGTCTATTTGTTGGATTTGATAATACAAAGTGTCGCATCGAAAAGGATGGCACCAGTATTGTGGTTGCTCCTCGACATGGTAATCTCTTTGAACTTTCATTGAATGAGGATGTTGCAAATGTTGTTACAGCTCCAGGAGATCTGGATTGTAAGCGATGGAATCATTGGTTTGCTCACGCAAATTTCTCAAAGCTTCTTGATATTCATCGTCATGATCTTGTGAGAGGTATGGACCTTAAATATCACCGGCATATGGAGATATGTGAATGTTGTGCTCTAGGCAAACATCATCGTAAGCCATTTCCAATGTCTACAAATATTCATTCAAATGATCTTTTGGATCTCATTCATACTGATATTTGTGGACCCTTTCCTCCATCCAAGTCTTGCTATCATTACTTCATTACTTTTATTGATGACTATTCACGATATACAAATGTCTTTTTGCTATGACATAAATCAGAAGCATTGGACACATTTAAGAGGTACCAAATATCTATGGAGAATCACGCTGGTCAAAGAGTCAAAATTCTTCGAAGTGATAATGGTGGTGTGAATATATTTCCAACTTTTTTCATGATCATTGCATCAACCACGGCATCCACCATGAGTATACCATTCCATATTCTCCCCAACAGAATGGAGTTACAGGGCAAAAGAATCATACAATTTTGAATGCAATCAGATGCATGCTTACTCGTTCTAGATTATCTCGCTCTTTTTGGGCAGAAGCAGTATTGACAGCCGTTTTTGTTCAAAATCATCTTCCCACTACTGCACCTTCTGGTAAGATTCCAATCACAGCTTGGATAGGCCAAACTCCTTCTGTTGCACATTTCAAAGTCTTTGGGTGTATTGCTTATATTCATGTCCCAAAAGAGACACGACACAAGCTAGAACCTTCAGGTTTGAAGGTTATTTTTATTGGTTATTCTCACAACTCAAAGGGTTACAAGTTTTACGATCCAAGTTCTCAAAAGGCAATTGTTAGTCGAGATGCTATATTCAATGAGCAATTGATCAGAGGTTCGTGGTCCACAAATAATGCTAATGATACAAAAACATTACTCACTTCTTTTCCTTTTCTACTTTTGGACAATGATTTGCATGATGACAACACTCTTTTGATTAGATATTGGAGACAAGTCTATTGATGTTCATCCTACAATTTCAAAGGACACTCTTTTGATGGATATTGGAGACAAGTGTATTGATGTTCATCCTATGGTTTAAAAGGAGACTGCTCTACAGATCTTGATATCTATGTTGATCTTCCTATTGAACTTGAGCACGGTGCAAATCATATATATGATGATGATCTTGAAACCTTTAATCACATATTGGCTATTTGTGAAGATCCCTCAACTTATGCAGAAGCTATGTCCTCCCTTCACAAAAGTAACAATGGAAGGAAGCCATGGAAGCTGAATATGAGTCTTTTATCTCGAAAGGTACATGGGTTCTTACCAATCTACCTTCTGACCGTACTCCTATCAAATGTAAGTGGGTTTACAAGACTAAAACAAAGGCATATGGATCCTTTGAAAAATTCAAAGCTCGTTTAGTTGCAAAGGGATACTCACAAATTGCAGGGATTGACTATCATGACACTTTTTCACCCGTAGTTCGTAGTACAAGCATTCGAGTACTACTAGCTTTTGCAACTCAGTTTGATTTGAAAATACATCAAATGGATGTTAAGATGGCTTTTCTTAATGGAGACTTAAAGGAGGAAATATATATGGAGCAACCTGAAGGATTTTCAATTCCCGGAAAGGAACATCTTGTATGCCAACTCCACCATGCTTTTGTATGGACTAAAACAAGCTTCACGATCATGGTACATCAAGATTGATCAACTTCTCACATCTCAGGGGTTTTTTTCTTTCTTTTCTAATCCAAATCTTTGTATCAAGCGCAATGTGGAGAGCCATTTTGTGATATTGGCCCTTTATGTTGATGACACTATACTTGTGTCTAATAATCTATCTTTCATGCAACAAGTAAAAAAGGTTTTATCCTCAGCCTTTGATATGGTGAATCTTGGCGAAATCCATTCATGCCTTGGTATTCAAGTTCAAGAGTATCGTCACAATGGTATTTTACTTCTTCGTCAAACAAAGTTTATCCAAATGATTGCAGACATTCTCACCAAAGGACTCCATGAAGCTCGGTTTACACTTTTGCGATAAGAACTTGGAGTTGTGGCGGTCTCTTTTTGGAGATTAGCACATCTCATGTCATGTCATTTTTTTCTAGACTTGTACATAGCCTATAGACTTTAGGACACTTCATACATTACTTCACATACACATTTATTCTTTGTTCTTTGTATATAGAAACACATTGTACATGGACTTTAAGGTGGCATTGTACATTTATATGTAGGAGCTCAGGTTTTTCCATTGTGCTCCCAAGGGTTTTTTTACTGGTAGCTCAAGACCTTTATTTGAGTGGGGGTGTTGGAGCTATATATAGCTAGCCCTAATTCACTCTAGGTCTTGCCTATATATATGTGACTTGTATCTAATATGATTCATTCTTGTGGAGCGTATGTGGTGTCTCTTGTCTCGTCTCTCTCCCTCTCTCAACACTTCAGATTAATGTTCCTCATGCTCTTGATTGGCCCCCTCCAAAATGTTTTCTTCATCACCATCTTCTTCCAATGAGCCGATTATTTGAGGTAGTAGTTGCACCTCATCTAGAGATTTGGCCTCCACATCTAGATCTTGAAAGATATGTTTGAAATGAGGGGAAACTTGTATAACATACCACCACTTTGGATTAATTCGATCGGCGGTGTAAAATACAACCTATTATCACAAAGAAAAGGGGTTACAATTTTATTATAATACATTTAGATTTAATTTGGGATTGGTTGGGTTACTAACCTGTAAACAGTTTTGAGGTAGTACGAAAATATCTTTCTCATCATTCAAAAACTTGGTGGAATAAATTTGAAAGAACCCATTTGGATGTTTCTTCACGGTTCCTTGAGCACCTCTATATATCACCTTGAACCATTTAACATCAAAGATGAATAGACTAAATTCTCTAAATCCAATGTCAAGAATATCTTGAATAGTTCCATAATACTCAATATTGTCCTCTATGACATTGATATCGTCTACTAGCTTACGTTTCTTGCTCAAAAGTTGCCATCACACCACAATCAAATGCGTTTCTTTTAGAATCCACACCATATTGCATTATATAGTTTGTACTAACATTAAACAAAATCATGACATTAAATATAGTTTGTGTATTAAACAAGGTATATATGTGAGATAGAGATGAAGAATGTAATTACTTGAGGGTCACATCCTCTTGCATACTCATTCTCATTTCTTGTGATCATCTCTCCATTTTTTGATGCCATTGATATTTCCATACAAAGATATTATATATTGATCACATTTGGTAGAGGTTCCAAGCTAGGCGGGAATGACAAGCGTCTATCTACTCTTCTCAAAGCTCTTCTCAAAGCTCTTCTCTCATCCTTTTGTCTATTGATTGCATCTTTGTATCTCCCAATCCAATTCTCCATGATGGGACTATTTAGAATACAGAATGTATTCACCTTGTGCTGTAATGCTTTATCCAGTCTTCATTGCCTTCCTTTTCAATGAGCCACATTAGTGATTAGTCAGTCATCCTCCTCATTACTCTATGATCATGGCATGGAAGGATCTATGTGAGATAGATGTTTTGAGATATACACAAGAGACTCTTGCATCAACCATCCCTCTTCCATGCTTGCTTCTGGCCTTGCTCTTTGTCTCACAAAGTCCTTTAAGGTTTTCATGAACCTTTCAAGGAAAAACATCCATTAAACATGAACAACACCACACAATTCAACTTCATCAACCAAATGCACCACAAGATGCAATTGGCTAGTGAGAATTGTTCTAGGAAAGTTGTCCTTGATTATACACACTTCCTCCATAGTGTTGAGATGAGCCATCTCAATGGATGTAGGATCTATCTCCTTTAAGGATATGTACCTACAGACATAGCAATCATGTGTGCTATTTACCAATACATAACTTGTGAGCACATGAGAATACCAAATAAGAAATATAGCTTAGTGAATTGAAGAGAAGATTCATACCTCACCAAGCTTCCAGCTTTTTAAATCTAGCCGCTCTCACCTTCTTGTCTCCACAACCAACTATAGCAATTGGAAGAATAAACTATGCATAGAAAAAAATGGAAATTAATATATGAGCTTACAAATTATGTACCGCAAAGAGAAAATGAATAACACAATATTTATATACCTATAATATCTTGTGTCAACCATGATTCGAAACCAACTTCATATATAATGTCCCTTGTATCGATCACACAATGAATTGTTTCTCTCAACCATACCTCGGAACTAACTTACGTCCCTTGATGATCATTGTGAGACATCTTTAACCTTGACAAAACTGATTTAGGGTTCATACAAGACACACAACAACATCCAAAACTATAAACAGAAAATTACCTAGGGCTTCGCTGCTACACAACAAACACTGCAGCGTTTTTTCACTGCCCAAAAGCGAAATTTTGCTGCTCCGCACACCAAAGCTAGCAGTAAAATTTTATTTTGTTGAGTAACGAATGGGTGTCAATACTTACCTAATTCCCCTATCTTGCATATGCATAGGCTATGCCTGCAACCTGCCGACTATTCCTCCCACCATATCTCTTCTCTCAAGGGTTTTGCATCAATCAACTCTCCCACTCCAAGGTAAGCCCTCGTTCTTGCTTTCTTCAAGCTTTAATGAAAACCTTCAATCTTTGCCTTATTCCAAGATTTCAATGTGAGCTTTTCTTCCCCTTCCTCTCTCTTTCCTTCCCCTATCTTTCCTCTCCCTTTCCATAACCCTAGCCTGATGCATAGAGATCTAATATAGAGAGCTATCAAAGCTTTCTATTAACCATTCTATGCATAGAGCTAGGGTTTAGGCTTAACATAAACTAATTTTTTCATTCACTTATGCATTAAGATTAGGGTTTAGGGTACTCACCTCTTTTTTCTCTTGTTCTTCTTGCTTGCTAATATTTTAATGATGAGGACTAAATTTTTTATTTATTATGTTTCTTTTTTGTAGGTTTATTCAAGTGAACAAGGATTTGGGCATAGCCTCTCTCCACAGTACGCGCTCTTTCTTCATTTTGGCTTATGCTTCTTGTCTTTGTGTTTTTGCATCCTTGGGGGTGGCCGGGATTAGGGTTAGGTCAATAGGCCTATTGAAATAGGGTAATTCATAACCCTTATGCAATAGGGCTTATGCATAAGCCCTATGCACTAGGTTTATGCATACCCTTATCCTATGCAATAGGTTTATGCATAGCCTTATGGAATAGGGTTTATGTATAGCCTTATGCATAAGCCCTATGCATAGCTTATTGCATAAGCCCTATGCATAGCCAATTGCATAAGCCCTATGCATAAGTCTTATGCAATAGGGCCTATTGCATAAGCCTTATGCATAGGCTATGCAATAGGCCTTATGCGCATAAGGCCTATTGCATAATATGTTAATATAAACTAATGTTACGATTTTTTATGATCATATTTTGTATGTCTATTCAAGTGAGCAACCACCATGGGTTTAGGCTAGGGGTAGCTCATACAGATTTCGCTATAAGAGGTAAGCCCTATTTTTGCACCCTTGGGTGCTAGGGATTAGGGTATAGTGCCCATGCATACTCTATGCATAGTGCATAGTGCTTATTCATAGGTTATGCATAGTGCATAGTGCATAGTGCTTATTCATAGGTTATGCATGGTGCTTATGCATAGAGCCTATGCATGGCTTCTGCATAGCCTGTGCATAGTGCTTAATGAACTTATGATTTTTTGCCTCCTGCATGTAATCCTATGTATAAGCAATGTCGATCGACCCCTCACAATACCCTGATGTGGAAAATCTGTTATCTATTGTAAATGAATGATATGGGCACCAAGCTTGGTTTCAGTTTACTTAGAGATAGGTATGGTTCTTGTAAGATCCCTGACCCCACTGCGCAACGAATTTTGGGGTGCTAGCAGCAGAAGTAGCACTTCTTGCATGGGGCAGGGTTCCACACTCGGGGCCTCGCCCACGGATATCCGGACAAGAGACTAATCCGTTGGTTTTTCCAAAACCGAACCCGGAAAAACTTCCTTTGCCCAAAAAGCACAGGCGATTCCACCAGGATAACTTTTCCCTAACATAGTCAAAAGCCTTAACTAACTGAACTGATCTGACCGAACTCGTAAGTTTCATAGTCAGATCAAGGGACAAATTGCACTTGGATCATAGAGACCAATGCTTTTTTCCTCATCGAGAGGCACAGCCGTTGATTCTTTTTCTATAGAATAATTTTTGTCTGGGATTCACTTCATCTATCGAACTAAACAGAATTTGAGTCTCGATTTACGGATCCATCAGTCTAGCCTAACCCCATCCAGTCCCATGGGTTAGCCAACCGCCCAACCACTGTAGTGATCGGATCCAATTAGGAATTTGGTTAGGTTTTGTCCCGGGTACAAGGGAAAAGAGTTCCCAGGCCCCCTAGCCGGATGTTAATACAAACATAAAACTAGTCACACCACTTACACACCCAATATGAAATTGCCTTTTTCTCAGCATCACCTATCTTTAAAACAATCCTTTAATGAAACCATTGTGTCACTAATCACAATCCTCAAAATCTCTGGTTAAATCCTTATTTCTAATCATTCCTTCATCGGTGTACTAATGACATCATTGGCAACTAGAACGCTCACCACCTGTTCACTCAGGGGTCTTTTCAATAGTTCCTAGCTCATAGTACCTGGCAATATAATCACTTATAAAAATCAAGATGAAATCTTCATTGAAGATCAACAAGATCAACCAACAGATCCATATAAAAGAGCCATGGACTCATCCGTTGAGGACAGGTCAATCAACCAGATCCATGCCCGGTTTCAAAAAACAACTCTTACTCCTTGTTCTAAATATCTTCCTCGACGCACGTGCGGGTATCTTCGGTGACCCAGAGCCCGAGCACCGTATGGTCAACACCCTCTAGGATCCTTCGCAAGTCACCTAGCGCTTCACTCATAGGCCGCTTCCTTGGTCCCTCATCCACCGTATCGGAAGCTCACCATTTAAATCGTACCGAGGCTGGTCAAGACCTCGGTCGACCTTGCTATGGGAGACATCCTCCGTTGACTCTACGTCAGCTGTTGCAACTTTATCAGGTAGGTCTCCACGAGTCAAAATGCTTCCCCAGCATTCTTGACATAAAACACTCATTTACAAAGAGTTCACAATTACAGTTTCTATAATCAACTCACGTCTTTTCAGATTGTTCCACATCAATCCATATTACTTAACCCAAATCCAAATAATATGTGTATCCATTCTTGACCAGATACATCATTTTCCATCCCATCATATCAGATTCATTCCCTTCACATAACATCCATTCCTATCTTTCTTAATTTTCATTACAACTCATCACATCCATTTCTCATTACATCTCATTCGTTCACATCTTATATTATTCATTCACATTCTGATTCACATGACATCTCATCTCATCCATTCGCTGATATCAACTTTATATCCATTCACATACATATTCGCATTCATTATTCCATATACACATCCACATTCGTACATCCACATTCACATCTACATCCATACATCCATTTTCACATCCACATCCACATCCACATTCATACATCCACATCCACATCCACATCCATACATCCACATCCATATCTACATCCATACATCCATATCATACATTCACATCCGCGTTCACATTCATACATCCACATCCACATCCACATTCACATTCATACATCTATTTTCACATCTTCAATCATACATCCACATCCGCTTCTACATCAATACATCCACATCTACATCCACATTCACATCCATACATCTATATCATACATTCACATCCGCATTCACATTCATACATCCACATCCATACATCCAAATCCACATTCCACATTCATACATCTCCATCTATTCCTCGTTCATTTTCATCTATCTGATTCGTTTCACATCCTCATATCTATTTATAGAATACAAGAGAATTCTTATTTTTGATATAAAATTTCTTTATGCATCTATTTATGCATAAATTCGTTTTCAATAAGAATGACACTTTTGGATTAAAATAAATTCTTTATGCATCTTTCCTCCATGCATAAATCCAATTTAGTAGGAATTACACTTTTAGAATAAAAGAATTTCTCTTATGCATCTAATTTATGCATAAAATCCATTTATGATGAAAATCACACTTTTAATATAAAAAATATATCTTCTATGCACCCATTTATGCATAAAAATCATTTATGAAGAAAATCACACTTTTAATATTAAAAAATATCTTCTATGCATATGTTTATGCATAAAAATCTTTTGTGATGAAAATCACACTTTTAATATTAAAAAAAAATCTTCTATGCATATGTTTATGCATAAAAATCTTTTATGATGAAAATTACACTTTTAATATAAAAATATCTTCTATGCATATGTTTATGCATAAAAATCTTTTATGATGAAAATCACACTTTTAATATAAAAAAATATCTTCTATGCATATGTTTATGCATAAAAAACTTTTATCATGAAATCACACTTAATATAAAAGAATATCTTCTATGATGAAAATCACACTTTTAATATAAAAAATTTTTTTCTATGCATATGTTTATGCATAAAAATATTTTATGATGAAAATCACACTTTTAATATGAAAAAAATGTCTTCTATGTACCCATTTATGCATAAAAATCATTTATGATAAAAATCACACTTTTATAATAAAAAATTAATCTTTTATGCATGCTTTATGCATGAAAATCAAATACGATAAAAGTAACACTTTTATAATAAAAGAATAATCTTTTATGCATACTTTATGCATGAAAATCAAATATGATAAAAGTGACACTTTTATAATAAAAAAATAATCTTTTATGCATAAAAATCAATAATAATGAAAGTAATACTTTTATAATAAAACTAAATTTCTTTTATACAAATAATCAAAATGCATCTTCTATGCATGAAAATGATACTTTAGAATATAGAAATCATAAGGATTACTCTTTTAGAATAATGAAAGATAATACTTATTTTCAAATTTTTGAAAAATTTCACCATAACCTCCTTTGTATGGCTAGCCATTTTTCAATTTTAAGTCTCTAAAATTAATTAGAGATGCATCAAGAGTATTTAAATCATTTTTAAGTAACATTTTTCTACTTATTTAAGAGAAACATTATGAAAAACTTGATTTTATTCATTAATCATTCACCTAGGATAAAGAATGGTTGGATTTACTAGAGAAGAGAGGGGAATGCCTTTTGCAATGAGGCATAACATCATTTGCAATGTAGAGAAGACAAAAATCATTAAAAAAACCATAAAATAAATGGAAAAGAGAAGAATCTCCAACTTAGATTGATAATTTGAGAGCTTTCCTTTGGCTTGATGGTTTGAGGGTTCTACTCTTGTTTGGAAACAAGAGTGGCCACCAATCTTTTGGAAGAGGGAAGGTCAAAAACTAATGAATTATGAGTAAAATTCATTGTTTATGCCACTTGGGAGAGGCAGGGTAACAGTGCAAAAACACTATTGAGTTTCAACAAAGGGGAGGGCTTCTATTATAGGAAAAAGTGAGCTTCTAACCAAGCAAACTGATTCTAGAATTTTCGGGATCAGTTTGGTCAATTTTTGACCATTTTTAGGTCAATTTTGCTCACTTTTTTGGATCTAGTTGAAACAGGAGAAAGGAGAGATAAAAATATCTCATTATTTGGGAGTTTAAAACTCATTCAAGCATGTGAAATAGGCACCTCCTTCATGAGGGAAATTCCCCTATGCAGAGGTGTCAAAAATGCATCATTACTTCTAAATATCTCCCTTTTTTAACTATTAACCTTGTCCTTAGTCAACTCTTCATCTTATGTGAGTATTTACTCATTTTTGGGGGATTTTCCTTTTATTACTTCATTTATCTCCTCCCTACATTTTGATGAATCTTATTGGTCCATAGGAACCTTAATTTAAAATTTTGAAAAAATCTTCACCCCCAGGATAATGCCTCTTGAATAGATTATACTTAATTTCTTAATGCACCTTCTGAAAATCTTTTTGAACTTCTGTTTTAGGGGAACTTATTTTAATAAGATGAGATATTTTTCTATCCAAAAATATTTAGAAATTGAATTACCACTCTCTAGAAGATTTTCTCTCTCTAGGCCAAAACTGATAGAAACAAGATCTTTTATATTTCTGAAGAGGGATTTGACTACAGGGGAAGATATTGGACGTCATGAGGACCTGGGGGAGGAATCTTACAATTTCATTAAACCTTTTTACGTACACAAATTTAATCTTTTATGCATGATATAGGTCTTATTTTTTAATCTTATATGCAAGTAGGCTTACAATCATGCTAGACAATGCCATGGGGGCAATCTACCCAACTTGGCCAATTGTGGTGGCACAGGGCCGAGTGGTGTAGGCCCATCATGATATGGTTGTGATGAGCATATACCACCTTCATCGACTAGACCCACCACCCCTGCTCCCTCCTTTAGCACTATGTCTCCCGATGTGTCTCCCCAATAGGGGGGCTCTTCATCTACACATTATAATGAGCGAGCCCCCTGGAAACCCATTCCAGCATTCGATCCACGCACCCTATCATACAACGTGGATGTGGATGGTGCCCTCATGATAGATGCACGAGGAAAGAAAGTCATGAAGTGCATGAATGTAATTGCTAAATTGCAGTTCATGAACTCCTTCAAAATGTGGAAAGCACAAGATGAACTTTAAAAGAAATACGTTATTGATGTGCTTAAGTTGGAATTCCCTGTTCCACATGCGGGTCTTTACTTCTCCGAGGAGTGGATGAAGAGGTAAATCAAACTTTTTCTATCTAATAGGAAAGCAAATATCAAGACAGCAACAAAGAATAACTTAGAGAAGCCCAGCATTTTCATGGCCTAGGCATGGAGGCACGCACGCGGCTTCGAGAGAAAGCACCCAAGTGCTTCTCAACAACAAGCGGTGCAAGTGCCTCCCGACTACGGAAGCGAGGGGCTTCACACTTTAGCTCCGACAGAAAATCCTCCTCTATTGCTCATTTCATAAGTAATTATTTCTTCTTCTCTTTCATTTCTTTTTGTAATTTATTATTTTCTTTAACTATTGTATATTTTATTTTATTTGTAAAGGACCCAACAAAGGAGGAGTATGACTGTGGGTACAGAGTCCCCATCCACAATTGTGGGTGTGAATGCGAATGTGAGGCATACACTTGGATGAGTCCATTTTGGGGACTCAAGCAGATGAGGTAAGTGAGACGAAACCATTCTCTTTTCTATATCTAATTGTATTTTAATGCCCTTTCTTACCTTATGCTTAATGGCATGTCTGTAGAATGAAGGGGAAGATGAAGAGGAGGATCCTGATTATGAGCATGAAGCGATGAAAGCAAGTGAAGAGGATGAGGAAGACGATGATGATGATCACTTAGAATCGGATGATGATTCTAGTTAGATACCTCTTCATTATAAACATTTTATGTATATATGGACAAAGGCCCAACACTTTTTGAAATATAATAATTTTTTGGCTCAATTGAATTCTCCACAATCTATGTGTTTCTTATGTTTGTGTTTGTGTTTGTGTTGTGTCATAAAACTAAAATTGTGACTCTTTTTTAATAAAAAAAAAGAGTTGGGCTAGAATGAGGAGTCTTATGCAAACTCCCCAGTCTGTCCTAGCTCTTTTTTTATTGTGTAGAGCTTTTGCTATTGAGCAGTGAAAATAACAGCAAAATATCGCTATTGAGTAGCGTAATTTTGTTGCAAGATAGTGAAATATTGCTATTAAGCAATGAACCCATTGCATAACAAATAGCAGTGTTTCTAGCAATAAAAATAGCCCTACATCTACCTACCCCCCCTCTAGTTATAAAAATGCTACTATTTTCGCTGCTACACCCTCATGTTGTTGTAGTGCTAGAAGACTTTTGCTTTAGGGTAGGCGAATTTGATTCAAAGCTGGAGGAGGAAGCATTTTGACTATCTTATGGAAAAAGGTCATGGACTTAAGCATTTTGCTATCTTATGGAAAACAGTCATTGACCCACTTAAAAAATGCGAGATGTCCTCATCTCGCAAAACTGGGGGTAATCTCGATAAAAATCATCTTCTTACTCCTAGGGCGATACTTAATTCCAAAAATAAAATTCTTGCAAGGTCTGCATCCACCTTCTTTGACCCATGTTGAGATCTTTTTGAGTGAAAATCCACTTCAGACTTTGGTGATCTATCGTCAAGGTGAATCTTTGTCTCCCAAGAGGTAATGTCTCTACAACTTTAGAGCATAAACTACTGAGAGTAACTCCAAGTCTTGGACATTATAATTTCTCTCATGCGGCCTAAACTTTCTAGATTCATAGACTACTTCTAAGGCAAAGCCATTGGCATCTCTTACTACTTAAAAGGGTATGGAAAAATCTGGCAAATTAGGAACAGCGTTGGTTTCTAAGGAAGCGTTTAGCTTATCAAAAGCACTTTGACATGAAGCAGTCCACTGAAACGGAACATTCTTATTGAGAAGGTTTGTTAAAGGAGATGCTATCTGAGCATACTTGGGTATAAAGATTCGATACTACCTAGTTACTCCTAAGAATCCTCTGACTTCTTTCACTGTCTTGGGCTCTGGCCAATCTACGATTGCTTCAATTTTAGCGGTGTCAGGAGAAATTCCATTCTTAGATACTATGAATCCCAAATAATCAACATGATCTACTGAGAAGGTACATTTACTCTTCTTTGGAAAAAGTTTGTGATCTCTTAAGATTTGCAAGATTTTACGCACATGACCTTCATAATCTGCTGCATTTTTTGAGTATATCAGAATGTCATCGAAGAAGACAATAATAAAACCATCCAAGTATTCTCCAAGAATATCCTGCATGAAGGTTGCCTTTAGGATATCTTGATCCATGAACCTGCCAATACGGAAATTCTTTGTCAAGTCCTTTTTCCAACTTAACCAAGACGCTCAATTGAAAAGACCAATTTATTTATAATTTGAATCCAAAAGGAGTTAAACTTCAGATTCAACTGATTCTGGGGTTCCTTAAAGTTTGGTCAACCCTCTCTGAATCTTGCGGATAAAGATTCATTCTATAGGAAGAAACATACAGAACTCAGTATCAAAAAATAGATCATTTATATCCTTAACACAATAATGGTCCATCAGACTAGTAATTTCCAATTAACATATGAACATTCCCTACGAGAATTTCAATTATACAGGTTTTCAATTTGTCATTTCACAATTGGGTCCACTGGGTCAAAGGTCAAGCTGCGAACAATCTGTCATCATGATCCACTAATCTTATAGTGATCTGCTGAAATTCTTGATCATCTACCAAGATAATAACATCATCACTGGAATTCTCTCCATTCATCTCATCATCACGAGTTATTCAACTCATTTACTTTGAACCGAAATTTAAAAAAATCATCATCCTGCAATCAAAATCCAAATCAATTCATCAATTTTCAACCAAAATTCTAAAATCATATCAACGAGCATTCGAAAAATCAAATCATCATCTAGGATAGCATTTTTTCTCATAACTTCAAGGTCTTAAATTCACTTGCATATAATGTCAGTATAGAGCTGCAGTTATACCTAGGTATATACAGGTTTTCACGGCCCTTAGTGTTATAAGGAAAATGCCATCATATCTAGGCCTCAATCGAAGTCGGGGATTCCACACAAAAGCAGTACTTCCATCTAAAAACCTAATTTCCAATTTATGAATCTCCATTTTGAATATCAACTCGTATGAATTTTAACATAGAATTACAATCTTTCACTGGTAATTCATAAATTTTTAGACATTTCTTGCTTCTTGGTTTATTAACTTCAACCAAATGCTCTGATACCAGTTGCGAGGCACCTGCTCTCTCTGATACCAGCTGCGAGGCGCCTGCTCTCTCTACAAAAGTAGCAACCTCACGCATAGGGCAGAGCTTCCCACTCAGGGCCTCACCCAACCATGACTATCTGGGCAAGGAACTAGTCCTATGGCTCTTCCAAAACCAAACTCAAAAAAAACTTTCCTCGCCCAGGAAGCATAGGCAATTCCTCCACGAAATCTTCTAATGTGATCAAGAGCCTTAACTATCCTTTGTATTTCAATTGAGCCCGTGGATCATATGGCCAAATAAACGGAGGAGCTTGCACTTGGATCAGAGAACAATGCTTTTTTCCCTTCAATGAGGCACAACCATTGATTCTTTTCCATAGAACAAGAATTATCCCATGACTTACTTCAACTATCATACCTTTGAATAGAATTGAACTTTATTATAGGAATCCACCGATCCAGCCCAACCCCATCCAATCCCATGTGTTAGCCAACCGCCCAACCATTGTATTGATGGGATCCTTCTTTATAAAAATTTGGTTATGTTTTGTCCCGGGTACCGAGGAAAAGAGTTCCCAGGCCCCCTAGCCGGCACTCATGCAAAAATATTTGTAAGATTCCTCCCCAGCCTCTCAAAATGTCCATCATATTCCCCTGTAATCAATTCCCTTTTCTGAAATATAAGAGATCTTGTCTCTGCCAGAGAGAGAAAATATTCTAGAGAGAGAATATTCAGATTATGAATATTTTTGGATAGAAAAATAACTCATCTTATTAAAATAAGTTCCCCTGAAACAGAAATTCAAAAAGAACTTTCCAATGTGCAATTAGAATTAATTGAAAATGGATATGAAGGACCTTAGCCTAAGGGTCTAGATTTTCAGAAATTTTTGGATTATGGTCCAATTAAGGTTCCTATGGGCCAATAGCATCAATCCATGTGTAGGGAGGAGATAAATCCTATTTGTAAAAGAAGATACCCAAAAATGAGTAAATGCTCACATAAGATGAAGAGTTGAATATGTACAAGGTTTATTAGTAAAAAGCTATAGTAATATAAAAAAAATGAGATAAATCGAGTATCCCCAAAAATGAGTAAATGCTCACATAAGATGAAGAGTTGAAAATATACAAGGTTTATTAGTAAAAAACTATGAGTAATATCAAAAAAATGAGATAAATTGAGTATCCAAAAATGAGTAAATGCTCACATAAGATGAAGAGTTGAAAATGTACAAGGTTTATTAGTAAAAAACTATGAGCAATATTAAAAATATGAGATATTTTGGATATAATGATTCCATTTTGACACATATGTAAGAAAGGGGAGTTCTTTAAAGGAGGTGCATATTTCACATGCTTGAATGAGTTTTAAACTCAAAAATAATGTGATATTTTTATCTCTCCTCTCTCTTGAACCAAACCAAATCAAAAGGAAACCAAACCGAATCAAAAAGTAACCAAACTAGGTCTAAATCTAGTCCAAATTCAATGAAACTGAATTTGGAAAATTCTAAAATTCAGTTAGCTTTGGTTAGAGCTTCCCTCTCCTATAAATAGACCATGAGTCCTTTGAAAAAAATAGAAGAATTTTACTATATTAGAGTTATGCTGAAATAATGCTAATTTCTACTATTCTCTAAAATTCTCTCCAAATTGAAGAAATTGGAGCTTCCCTCTTTCTTCAATCCCCATTGGTGGCTCCATCAACATACTTAACCAATTGATTGGTTGGGGGCCTCTACCGTGAACAAAGAATCAAGCAATTTGTAAGGTAAATGGTGAATTTTGATCTTTTCTATAATTTCTCAATGCTTCTCTCTTCTCAACCCCTCTCAAGCTTGAGAAGCTTCATTGGAATGGTTTTTGAATGCTATTGAAGTTAATTGATGAATGGTAGTGAATAGTTACATAATTTGATGAATGCTATTGAAGTTAATTGATTAATGCTAGTTAAGAGTTACATAAATTTCCATTTATGCTTAATTCAAATGGTTTTTATGTAATTTTTCTCTCTCACTCAAGAAATGGTCATACTCATGACCCATTCTCAATCCAAATGAAGCTTTTCATAAAGCTTTTTCTTAATCCAAGATTAATCTATGCTTGAGGCCAAATTAATGGCTTTTTTCTATGCTTTTAGTTTATGTATTTCATGAATATTGATGATTCAATCCATTATGGATTAATGATCCAATTAGGGATCATTCTAATTATTTCCTTAATGATGAGCTTTATCGCTTAGAAAAATTGAGATTTATCAGTCATAGCAGTGGAGCTATGGCAAAATTTTTATAAAAATTATGCATAAAATAATTTCATTCAAAGCATGAAAAGAGGACTTCCTACCATATTCTAGGAATTATCATCCTAGATTAATTGAAAGATATTCATTGTAATCCTAGAGAAATTGATTTTTATATTATGCATAATTGATTTTCATGCATAGAGGTATGTATAAAAGTTTATTATTTTAACATAAAAGTGTTACTTTTATCATAATTAGATTTCATGCATAGAGGTATACATAAAAGATTATTATTTTAACATAAAAGTGTTACTTTTATCATAATTAGATTTCATGCATAGAGGTATACATAAAAGATTATTATTTTATTATAAAAGTGTTACTTTTATCATAATTAGATTTCATGCATAGAGGTATGCATAAAAGATTATTATTTTAATATAAAAGTGTTACTTTTATCATAATTAGATTTCATGCATAGAGGTATGCATAAAAGATTATTATTTTAATATAAAAGTGTTACTTTTATCATATTTGAATTTCATGCATAGAGGTATGCATAAAAGATTATTATTTTATTAGAAAAGTATTACTTTTATCATATTTGAATTTCATGCATAGAGGTATGCATAAAAGATGATTATTTTATTATAAAAGTGTCACTTTTATCATAATTGAATTTCATGCATAGAGGTATGCATAAAAGTTGATTATCTTATTATAAAAGTGTGACTTTTATCATATTTGAATTTCATGCATAGAGGTATGCATAAAAGTTGATTATCTTATTGTAAAAGTGTTACTTTTATCATATTTGAATTTCATGCATAGAGGTATGCATAAAAGATGATTATCTTATTGTAAAAGTGTTACTTTTATCATATTTGAATTTCATGCATAGAGATATGCATAAAAGATGATTATTTTATTATAAAAGTGTGACTTTTATCATATTTGAATTTCATGCATAGAGGTATGCATAAAAGATGATTATTTTATTATAAAAGTGTGACTTTTATCATAATTGAATTTCATGCATAGAGGTATGCATAAAAGTTGATTATTTTATTATAAAAGTGTGACTTTTATCATATTTGAATTTCATGCAGAGGTATGCATAAAAGTTGATTATTTTATTGTAAAAGTGTTACTTTTATCATATTGGATTTCATGCATAGAGGTATGCATAAAAGATATTCTTTTTATACTAAAAGTGTGATTTTTCATCATAAATGGATTTTATGCATAACTTAGATGCATAAGAGAAATTCTTTTATTCTAAAAGTGTAATTCCTACCAAATTAAATTTATGCATAAGAAGATGCATAAAAGATTGATTTTTAATTCAAGAGTGTCATTCTCATCTAAATTGAATTTATGCATAGAAAAATGCATAAAAGATTGAAATTTAATTCAAAAGTGTCATTTTCATTTAAAATGAATTTATGCATAAGAAGATGCATAAAAGATTGATTTTTACTTCGAAATTATTAATCTCGTTAAATAGAATTTATGCATAAATAAATGTGTAAAGAAATCTTATATCAAATATAAGAATTCTCTTGTATTCTATAAATAGATATGAGATGTGATAGGATGTGATAAGAGGTGTATAAGATGTGATAAGAGGTAATAAGATGCTTATGAAATAAGTTAGGAGTTGATAAGATGAATTAAGATGTGATAAGATGTGTATGGGATGAGGTAAGAAGTGTATGTGATAGGATAAGATGTATATGGGTTATGATAGGGCGAGAATGGATGTGATGTAAAAGATTAGATGTGAAGGCATATAGGGTTATATGAATGGGAATGTGGAAATGGATGTATGTATGTGGATGTGTGGATGTGGGGATGGGAGTGTGGATGTATGAATGTGAAAATGGATGTATGCATAGATTTGAATGTGGATGTAGATGTGGATGTATAGATGTGAATGGGAATGTGGATGTGGATGTGGATGTATGTGAATGTGGATGTAGATGTGGATGTATAGATGTGAATGTGGAATGTGGATGTGGATGTATGTATGTATGTGGATATAGATGTGGATGTATAGATGTGAATGGGAATGTGGATGTGGATGTATGTGAATGTGAATGTAGATGTGGATGTATAGATGTGAATGTGGAATGTGGATGTGGTATGTGGATGTATAGATGTGAATGTGGATGTGGGTGTATGTATGTATGTGGATGTAGATGTGGATGTATAGATGTGAATGGGAATGTGGATGTGGATGTATGTATGTATGTGGATGTGAATGTATGAATGAGGACGTGATAGTGGATGTATGCATGTGGATGTGGATGTATGGTTGTGGATATGGATGTGTATGTATGAATGTGGATATGGGATGTGGATGTGAAAATGGAGGTAAGCATGTAGATGTGGATGTATGGATGTGAATGTGGATGTGGATGTGGATGTATGGATGTGGATATGGATGTGTATGTATGAATGTGGATGTAAATGAGGATGAAAAAATGGATGTATGCATGTAGATGTGGATGTATGGATGTGAATGTGAATTAATGTATCGTCGATATGAGGAAATGGATGAGAATGAGTTCACATTGAATGGAATGTGGAATAAGTAATGTGGACTAAGGTGGGATAATGTGGAAAGACGAGAGTTCGATTTAGAAACTGTATTTTGTGACTGTTTGTAAATGACTGTTTTATGTCAAGAATGTTGAGGAAGCATTTTGACCGTCTTGTGGATTAAGGTCATGAAGACCTAACTGTTAAAGTTGCAACTGCTGACGGAGAGTCAATGGAGGACGTCTCGCGTAGCAAGGTCGACCAAGGTCCTGACCAGCCTCGGTTTGATTTAAATGGTGAGCTTCCGGTACGGTGGATGAGGGACCAAGGAAGCAGCCTATGAGTGAAGCGCTAGGTCACCTGCGAAGGATCCTAGAGGGTGCTGACCATTCGGTGCTCGGGCTCTGGGTCGCCGAAGATACCCACACGTGTGTCATGGAAGATATTGGAACAAGGAATAAGAGTTGTTTTCTGAAACCGAGCATGGATCTGGTTGATTGACCTTGCTGGTCCTCAACGGATGAGTCCATGGCTCTTTTATATGGATCTATGGGTTGATCTTGTTGATCTTCCACGGAGATTCCATTCTGTTATATGAATATATTGCCGGTTACTATGAGCTAGGAACTATGGAAAAGGCCCCTGAGTGAACAGGTGGTGAGCGTTCTGGTTGCCAAAATGATGCCATAAGTATACCGATGAATGAATGACTGGAAATAAGGATTCAACCAGAGACTATGAGGATTGTCATCAGTGACATAATGGTTTCATTAAAGGATTGTTTTAAAGTTAGCTGATGCTAAGAAAAAGGCAATTTCATATTGGGTGTGTAAGTGGTGTGACTAGTTTTATGTTTGCATGATCTTCTGGATAGGGGGCCTTGGAACTCTTTTCCTTGGTACCCGGGACAAAACCTAAACAAATTCTTAATTGGATCCCATCACTACAGTGGTTGGGCGGTTGGCTAACCCATGGGACTGGGTGGATGGGGTTAGGCTGGACTTATGGATCCATAAATCGAGACTCAATTTCTGTTACTACGATAGATGAAGTAAATCCCGGATAGTAATTGTTCTATGGATAGGAATCAACGGTTGTGCCTCTTGATGGGAAAAAAAGCGTTGATCCCAATGATCCAAGTGCAAGTTTCTTCCTTGATCTGACCAAGTACCGCTGGAGGTGCAGTCGGATCAGTTTGATCAGTAATGATCTTGACTACGTTAGAGTAAGGAGTTATCCTGGTGGAATCGCCCGTGCTTTCCGGGTAAAGGAAGTTTTTTCCAGTTTCGGTTTTGGATAAACCGATGGATTAGTCTCTTATCCGGATATCCGTGGGCAAGGCCCCGAGTGTGAGACCCCTGCCCCGCGCACAATGTGCTACTTCCACTGCTAGTACCCCAAATCGATTGCGCGGTGGAGACCGGGATCTTACAGTTGGTATCAGAGCCATTAAAAGATCAACTGAGAAGACAAATATGTCAAAAATTTATCAAGAAACACAAAAAGGTTGTAATTGTGATATAATTCATACAAATTGATATTCAATCTGAAAATTCATAAATTAGTAATTGGGTCTGCAAATGGAAGTACCGCAATTGTATGGAACCCTGACTTGCTTGAGGCCTAGACATGATGGTATTTACCTTATAGTTCCAAGTATTATGACGACCCGTATATACTGAGGGTATAACTGCAGCTCTTTACCGGCAGTATATACAAGTAAATCCAAGACTTGAAATTATAAGCGTTAATGCTATCCAGATGATGATTTCGAATGTGGTTGATATGATTTTAATTTTGTTTGAGAACTAATGAATTGATTTGGATTCTGATTGAAAAATGATGATTTCTGAAATTTAGTTGAAATATAATAACCTGAGCAAAACTACAATGAAGATGAATGAGACGAGTCCTGTGATGATAAATGATGATAATGATTTCAGCAAATCACTATGAGATTAGTGGATTGTGCTGTCAAATTGCTA
Source organism: Cibotium barometz (assembly GCF_041138505.1). Taxonomy (NCBI): domain Eukaryota; kingdom Viridiplantae; phylum Streptophyta; class Polypodiopsida; order Cyatheales; family Cibotiaceae; genus Cibotium; species Cibotium barometz. The sequence continues at coordinate 25,451,055 of NC_141089.1, forward strand.
CTGTTAACACTTGACCGTTAGATCAAGTTAAGGGATGACAAATTGAGAACTTACTTGACTGAAATTCCCGTGGAGGAATGTTCATCAGAAGGAAATTTTTCGGTCTAATGGACCATTATCATGTTAAAGATATGAATGATATGATCTCAATGAATTGTTATTTAATGATGAGTTCTAAGGGATATTTATCCCAGTATTCTATTGGGTTGACCAGAACATAAGGAACCCCAGAATAAAATTGGATCTTAAGAAAAAGAGTTGTCCTCTACCTGGCGAGATGAGGACATCTCGCACTTTTTAAGTGGGGTAGAATGTAAGATTCCTCCCCAACCTTCGAGGTATACAGGAGTAAGAATCTCCTTTTCTGATCTTTTAATTATTCCTTCTCTAAATAAAAGAAAGATTCTGTTTAAAAAGAGAAGACACTTTACCCAAAATACCTTCTCAGGAGCCCACCTATTTTAAGGATTCAGAACAATGAGTTCAGAAGTGAAAATCGGTGTTTTGAATACCAAGGTTTTGGTATTCATTCGAGTACGGCCCAAATGAAGTTCTTTATCTCTTGGGAAGTATAAGAAGTTATCCCCAAATATTGTGAGCCTTATATCTGAATTCAATGAAAGTAGGTGACTTAACCTACAAGCTTCGTTTACCTCCTCATCTCAAAGTTCTTAATGTATTTCATAGAAATATGTGCCAAACCCAAATCATGGAAAGACGGTAAAACTTCAGTGGCAAGATACCGTTGGCTTCTAAGTTACGTAGTTCCTTCCTTTATATAAGTCGTAACTTTTACCTGTCGCTCACAGTAATCTTACTTCCATCGATCTCCCTTCTTCTTAATCTACTTCATGGCTTGGCAACAGGAATTAGTTTTATCCATGATGATTTCTCACCTTCAAGATGCAAGCGAGTCTGTGAAGAAAGATTTTATAGAACAGTATGAGCGCTCACTTTTTCCTCACCTAGGAACTTCTTTAGCTCAGACCAAATGGCGGACCTATCAAGACATAACTACGGTAACACCCTGGGGTCAGCAGCACTTTCGTAACAATGTCCGCTTGGCCATGGTTATTGAAGCTTTGGGTTTGGGTCCCCGATACTACTGCGTCATGAGATCAAGGCATCTTGGGTTTTCTGAGCGAGTCTTCTTACTGGCGTGTTTTCTTCCTCATCAGAAGATATGCCTTTACCCCGTTTTTGGCTTGCCTCTCAGAGATCCTTTTGTTAGATCACCTCATACCACTGAGATAGGTGCGGCAATAACCAATAGAATTATTCCCATAGATGAGTTACCTTATACGTGCGCAGCTTGTGAGTGCTGCTTTTGTGATCATATGATGGCGGGCTTATGGAAGTGTAAAGAGTTCTTCTATCTTTACTGTATATGTTTCAAGAATGAATAAAGTTTAAATCTTGCTCTTATCTCGAATCTTACTCTCTTTGAGACTCTTTTTTGTGGTTAATCTTAATTCATTTTTCTCTAAGTCTCATATTCGTGCATCTTGCGAAATTATCCCAAGTTTGCGAGATGAGGACATCTCGCGTTTTTCAAGTGGGAGTGAATGTAAGATTCCTCCCCGGCCTCTCAAAATGTCCAGCATATTTCCCTATAATCAATTTCCTTTTCTGAAATATAAGAGATCTTGTCTCTGCCTGTTTTGGCATAGAGAGAGAAAATATTCTAGAGAGAGAATATTCAGATTATGAATATTTTTGGATAGAAAAATAACTCATCTTATTAAAATAAGTTTCCCTAAAATAGAAATTCAAAAAGAACTTTCCAATGTGCAATTAGAATTAATTGAAAATGGATATGAAGGACCTTAGCCTAAGGGTCTAGATTTTCAGAAATTTTTGGATTATGGTCCAATTAAGGTTCCTATGGGCCAATAGCATCAATCCATGTTTAGGGAGGAGATAAATCCTATTTGTAAAAGAAGATACCCAAAAATGAGTAAATGCTCACATAAGATGAAGAGTTGAATATGTACAAGGTTTATTAGTAAAAAACTATAGTAATATCAAAAAAATGAGATAAATTGAGTATCCAAAAATGAGTAAATGCTCACATAAGATGAAGAGTTAAAAATGTACAAGGTTTATTAGTAAAAAACTATGAGTAATATAAAAAAAATGAGATAAATTGAGTATTCAAAAATGAGTAAATGCTCACATAAGATGAAGAGTTGAAAATGTACAAGGTTTATTAGTAAAAAACTATGAGCAATATTAAAAATATGAGATATTTTGGATATAATGATTCCATTTTGACACATATGTAAGGAAGGGGAGTTCTTTAAAGGAGGTGCATATTTCACATGCTTGAATGAGTTTTAAACTCAAAAATAATGTGATATTTTTATCTCTCCTCTCTCTTGAACCAAACCAAATCAAAAGGGAACCAAACCGAATAAAAAAGTAACCAAACTAGGTCTAAATCTAGTCCAAATTCAACCAAACTGAATTTAGAAAATTCTAGAATTCAGTTAGCTTTGGTTAGAGCTTTCCTCTCCTATAAATCGAACATGGGTCCTTTGAAAAAAATAGAAGAATTTTACTATACTAGAGTTATGCTGAAATAATGCTAATTTCTACTATTCTCTAAAATTCTCTCCAAATTGAAGAAACTGGAGCTTCCCACTTTCTTCAATCCCCATTGGTGGCTCCATCAACATACTTAACCAATTGATTAGTTGGGGGCCTCTACCGTGAACAAAGAATCAAGCAATTTGTAAGGTAAATAGTGAATTTTGATCTTTTCTATAATTTCTCAATGCTTCTCTCTTCTCAATCCCTCTCAAGCTTGAGAAGCTTAATTGGAATGGTTTTTGAATGCTATTGAAGTTAATTGATGAATGGTAGTGAATAGTTACATAATTTGATGAATGCTATTGAAGTTAATTGATTAATGCTAGTTAAGAGTTACATAAATTTCCATTTATGCTTAATTCAAATGGTTTTTATGTAATTTCTCTCTCTCACTCAAGAAATGGTCATACTCATGACCCATTCTCAATCCAAATGAAGCTTTTCATAAACCTTTTCCTTAATCCAAGATTAATCTATGCTTGAGGCCAAATTAATGGCTTTTTTCCATGCTTTTAGTTTATGTATTTCATGAATATTGATGATTCAATCCATTATGGATTAATGATCCAATTAGGGATCATTCTAATTATTTCCTTAATGATAAGCTTTATCCCTTAGAAAAATTGAGATTTATCAGTCATAGTAGCAGAGCTATGGTAAAATTTTTATAAAAATTATGCATAAAATAATTTCATTCAAAGCATGAAAAGAGGACTTCCTACCATATTCTAGATTATCATCCTAGATTAATTGAAAGATATTCATTGTAATCCTAGAGAAATTGATTTTTATACTGTGCATAATTGATTTTCATGCATAGAGGTATGCATAAAAGATTATTATTTTAACATAAAAGTGTTACTTTTATCATAATTAGATTTCATGCATAGAGGTATACATAAAAGATTATTATTTTAACATAAAAGTGTCACTTTTATCATAATAAGATTTCATGCATAAAGGTATGCATAAAAGATTATTATTTTAACATAAAAGTGTTACTTTTATCATAATTAGATTTCATGCATAGAGGTATGCATAAAAGATTATTATTTTAACATAAAAGTGTTACTTTTATCATAATTAGATTTCATGCATAGAGGTATGCATAAAAGATGATTATTTTAATATAAAAGTGTTACTTTTATCATATTTGAATTTCATGCATAGAGGTATGCATAAAAGATGATTATTTTATTATAAAAGTATTACTTTTATCATATTTGAATTTCATGCATAGAGGTATGCATAAAAGATGATTATTTTATTATAAAAGTGTGACTTTTATCATAATTGAATTTCATGCATAGAGGTATGCATAAAAGTTGATTATCTTATTATAAAAGTGTGACTTTTATCATATTTAAATTTCATGCATAGAGATATGCATAAAAGTTGATTATTTTATTATAAAAGTGTTACTTTTATCATATTTGAATTTCATGCATAGAGGTATGCATAAAAGATGATTATTTTATTGTAAAAGTGTTACTTTTATCATATTTGAATTTCATGCATAGAGGTATGCATAAAAGATGATTATTTTATTGTAAAAGTGTTACTTTTATCATATTTGAATTTCATGCATAGAGGTATGCATAAAAGATGATTATTTTATTATAAAAGTGTGACTTTTATCATAATTGAATTTCATGCATAGAGGTATGCATAAAAGTTGATTATTTTATTATAAAAGTGTGACTTTTATCATATTTGAATTTCATGCAGAGGTATGCATAAAAGTTGATTATTTTATTGTAAAAGTGTTACTTTTATCATATTGGATTTCATGCATAGAGGTATGCATAAAAGATATTCTTTTTATACTAAAAGTGTGATTTTTCATCATAAATGGATTTTATGCATAACTTAGATGCATAAGAGAAATTCTTTTATTCTAAAAGTGTAATTCCTACCAAAATAAATTTATGCATAAGAAGATGCAAAAAGATTGATTTTTAATTCAAAAGTGTCATTCTCATCTAAATTGAATTTATGCATAGAAAAATGCATAAAAGATTGAAATTTAATTCAAAAGTCTCATTCCCATCTAAATTGATTTTATGCATAGAAAAAAGCATAAAAGATTAAAATTTAATTCAAAAGTGTCATTTTCATTTAAAATGAATTTATAGATAGGAAGATGCATAAAAGATTGATTTTTACTTCGAAAGTATTAATCTCCTTAAATAGAATTTATGCATAAATAAATGTGTAAAGAAATCTTATATCAAATATAAGAATTCTCTTGTATTCTATAAATAGATATGAGATGTGATAGGATGTGATAAGAGGTGTATAAGATGTGATAAGAGGTGATAAGATGCTTATGAAATAAGTTAAGATGAATTAAGATGTGAGAAGATGTGTATGGGATGAGGTAAGAAGTGTATGTGATACGATAAGATGTAAATGGGTTGTGATACGGCGAGAACGGATGTGATGTAAAAGATTAGATGTGAAGGCATATAGGGTTATATGAATGGGAATGTGAAAATGGATGTATGTATGTGGATGTGTGGATGTGGGGATGGGAGTGTGGATGTATGAATGTGAAAATGGATGTATGCATGAAGATGCATATGCATAGATATGAATGTGGATGTAGATGTGGATGTATAGATGTGAATGGGAATGTGGATGTGGATGTATGTGAATGTGGATGTAGATGTGGATGTATAGATGTGAATGTGGAATGTGGATGTGGATGTATGTATGTATGTGGATGTAGATGTGGATGTATAGATGTGAATGGGAATGTGGATGTGGATGTATGTGAATGTGAATGTAGATGTGGATGTATAGATGTGAATGTGGAATGTGGATGTGGATGTATAGATGTGAATGTGGATGTGGATGTGTATGTATGTGGATGTATAGATGTGAATGGGAATGTGGATGTGGATGTATGTGAATGTGAATGTAGATGTGGATGTATAGATGTGAATGTGGAATGTGGATGTGGATGTATGTATGTGGATGTATAGATGTGAATGTGGATGTGGATGTATGTATGTATGTGGATGTAGATGTGGATGTATAGATGTGAATGGGAATGTGGATGTGGATGTATGTATGTATGTATGTGGATGTGGATGTATGTATGTATGTGGATGTGAATGTATGAATGAGGACGTGATAGTGGATGTATGCATGTGGATGTGGATGTATGGTTGTGGATATGGATGTGTATGTATGAATGTGGATATGGGATGTGGATGTGAAAATGGAGGTAAGCATGTAGATGTGGATGTATGGATGTGAATGTGGATGTGGATGTGGATGTATGGATGTGGATATGGATGTGTATGTATGAATGTGGATATGGGATGTGGATGTATAAATGAGGATGAAAAAATGGATGTATGCATGTAGATGTGGATGTATGGATGTGAATGTGAATGTGTATGTGAATTAATGTGTCGTCGATATGAGGAAATGGATGAGAATGAGTACACATTGAATGGAATATGAAATAAGTAATGTGGACTAAGGTGGGATAATGTGGAAAGACGAGAGTTTGATTTAGAAACTGTATTTTGTGACTGTTTGTAAATGATTGTTTTATGTCAAGAATGCTGGGGAAGCATTTTGACCGTCTTGTGGATTAAGGTCATGAAGACCTAACTGTTAAAGTTGCAACTGCTGACGGAGAGTCAATGGAGGACGTCTCGCGTAGCAAGGTCGACCGAGGTCCTGACCAGCCTCGGTTCGATTTAAATGGTGAGCTTCCGGTACGGTGGATGAGGGACCAAGGAAGCGGCCTATGAGTGAAGCGCTAGGTCACCTGCGAAGGATCCTAGAGGGTGCTGACCATACGGTGCTCGGGCTCTGGGTCGCCGAAGATACCCACACGTGCGTCGTGGAAGATATTGGAACAAGGAATAAGAGTTGTTTTCTGAAACCGGGCATGGATCTGGTTGATTGACCTTGCTGGTCCTCAAAACGGATGAGTCCATGGCTCTTTTATATGGATCTGTGGGTTGATCTTGCTGATCTTCCACGGAGATTCCATTCTGTTATATGAATATATTGCCGGTTACTATGAGCTAGGAACTATGGAAAAGGCCCCTGAGTGAACAGGTGGTGAGCGTTTTGGTTGCCAATGATACCCATAAGTATACCGATGAATGAATGACTGGAAATAAGGATTCAACCAGAGACTATGAGGATTGTCATCAGTGACATAATGGTTTCATTAAAGGATTGTTTTAAAGTTAGCTGATGCTAAGAAAAAGGCAATTTCATATTGGGTGTGTAAGTGGTGTGACTAGTTTTATGTTTGCATGATCTTCCAGCTAGGGGACCTTGGAATTCTTTTCCTTGGTACCCGGGACAAAACCTAAACAAATTCTTAATTGGATCCCATCACTACAGTGGTTGGGCGGTTGGCTAACCCATGGGACTGGATGGGGTTAGGCTCGACTGATGGATCCATAAATCGAGACTCAATTTCTATTACTACGATAGATGAAGTAAATCCTGGATAGTAATTGTTCTATGGATAGGAATCAACGGCTGTGCCTCTTGATGGGGAAAAAAACGTTGATCCCAATGATCCAAGTGCAAGTTTCTTCCTTGATCTGACCAAGTACCGTTGGAGGTGCAGTCGGATCAGTTTGATCAGTAATGATCTTGACTACGTTAGAGTAAGGAGTTATCCTGGTGGAATCGCCCGTGCTTTCCGGGTAAAGGAAGTTTTTTCCGGTTTCGGTTTTGGATAAACCGACGGATTAGTCTCTTGTCCGGATATCCGTGGGCGAGGCCCCGAGTGTGAGACCCCTGCCCCGCGCACAATGTGCTACTTCCGCTGCTAGTACCCCAAATCCGTTGTGCGGTGGAGACCGAGATCTTACAATATTAATTAGACACACCACTTACACACCCAATATGAAATTGCCTTTTCTCATATTCAATTATTTTCAAAATAGAATTGCAATAAAACCACAGTATTTCCATCATAATCCTCAGTATTCTAGTTCCAGGGTCCAAGTTCCAACTTTTCCACTTTCCAACCATAAAATCCAAATTCCAGTCATACCTTCCTTAGCGTACCTATGGCATCATTGGCAACCACAGCATTCTCCACCACCTGGTCAGTCCCTCTAGGCTCACTTAGTACTTCACTCAAAGGCCATTTCATGGTTCCTAACTCATAGTACCTAGGAGTATGATCTCTTTTATCCATAAGATCCATAAGGACTCTTTGTTGCAGCTAGATCAACCTTGACGAGATCTTTTATCCATAAGATCCATAAGGACTCTTTGTTGAAGATCAGCTAGATCAACGAACGAGATCTTGTTTATCAAAAAGGCACCATGGACTCATCAATTGAAGACTAGCAAGGTCAACCAACCAGATCTATGCCCCTGTTCAGAAAATAACTCCAACTCCATTTCTTCCTCGATGCACGCGTGGGTATCCTGGGTGATCGATCACTGTATGGTAAGCATGCTCTAGGATCCTTTGTTGTTGTAGGTGACCTAGAGCTTCACTCATAGGCCGCTTCCTTGGCACCTCATCCATTGTATCGGAAGCTCACCATTTTAACCAAACCCAGGCTGGTCAAGACCTCGACCGACCTTGCCAACGAGACGTCCTTCTTTGGGTGTTGCAACATTTTTCACTTAGGTCCATGACCTTTTTCTATAAGATAGTCAAAATGCTTCCCCCACCATTCTAACTTAAAACAATTCTTAAAAAAGAGGTTTCACATGCAAATATAGTTTCCAAGCAAAATTCTGATCTTTCCATATCATTTTTTATCATTTCACATCATTTCTCATCATTCCACATCATTTCTCATCATTCCTTGTCATTTTCCATTATTTCACATCACTCCTCATCATTCCACATTATTTCACATTATTCCACATCATTTCACATCATTCCATGTCATTTCACATCATTCCACATCACTTCATTTCACATCATTCCACATCACTCCAAATTACTCCACATCATTCCACATCATTCCACATCATTTCATATCATTCCACATCAATTCACATCAATCCACATCAATCCACATCATTCCACATCAATTCACATCACTCCACATCATTCCACATCATTTCAAATCAATCCACATCATTCCACATCTCTCCACATCATTCCACATCATTCCACATCATTTCACATCATTTCACATCAATCCACATCAGTCCACATCAATTAACATCATTCCACATCAGTCCACATCATTTCACATTATTCCAGCTTCTTTATTTTTCTGGTAAATGAATAATGCTCAAAACTCTAGTTTTAGCATAAAATTTATTATGCATAAATTTAAATTCATTTCCTAATGATAAAATTTGTGCCATACTTCCCCACATTTTCTATGAAATGAGAATGCTCAAAATTTCACTTTTAATATAAAAATTAATTTATGCATAAAGCTAAGCATAAATATAAACATTACTTTATCTAAACAACAACATAAATAAAAAAGGGCATGTTTAAAGAAGAAATCATGAGATAGAATGCTTCCCAAGCATGTAGAGAGGTTGGGAAGAATATTAACATCTAAAGAAGAAAGTACACATCATTATTTAGGCTTACCCTTGAATTTGGCTTGATTCTTTACGGAGATGTGTAGCCCTCAAGGAAGAGCTTGGCCACCAAGAGAAGAGGATAATCTTCAAGAGAAGAAGAGGTTTAGTGAAGCACCAAAAGCTTCACAATGGAGAGGCAAGGAAGAGGGATAAAGGAATTTCACTAAAATGAAAATTACACTAGCATGGAAATACACTAAGAGATGAAAATACAAAGGAATGGGGTTCTATTTATAGGTGAGGGAGGTCACCAACCAAGCCCAGCTGGGCCAATTTGGACAAGATTTAGACTAGTTATGCCCACTTTTTGATCTAGTTTGGAAGAGGTGAGATGAGAGATGAAATATCTAACCACCTCATGTATTTTTTGAATAAAAAATGACCCTTTTGATGTGATTTCTAGGTGCCTCCTTGAAGTGGGGTTCTCTCTCTTTTGAGGGGTCAAAATTCACATTTTTATTTTACTTAAGAACCAATACTAGTCAACTCTTCATCTTATGTGAAAAGTTACTCATTTTTGGTGGATTTTCTTTTCTTCTTGAATTTTTCTTATTCAAACACTTGGATTAATCCTATAGGCCCATTAAAACACTCTTTGGACCGTAATCCATAATTTTCTAAAAACAGGTACCCCTAGGTTAAGGTGTCCAGTGCACATATTCAATTGATTTCTAATGCACATTGAAAAACTCTTTTTAAACTTCTATTTCTGGGGAATTCATCTTAAAAATAAAGGGTAACTTTGTATCTAGAAATACCTCAAAATTGTATTATCTCTCTCTAGAATAAATTCTCTCTCTAGACCAAAACAGCATTAAACAAGATCTTTTTCCATTCTGAAAGGGTAAGATGTTTACAAGAGACTGAAGGGGAGATTCTTACATCTTTACATCATCAAAAGTTGGAGGGAGGAATCTTACATGCCCCGTTGATGATGACTCCACTAGATCCATACCAAAGGCCACCATTCCTCCCATGTGGGAATTTTCCTCCTCGGGATGTGCTCGGTGCTCAATAGCCCTCTTTCACATGTTTCTATTGCTAGGCCCTAGGACATTGAAAATCTGAGAGAGAGATTTGGAGAAAGCACAGGGATGAGGTGGAAGGAGCCCAAGCTTCAGTATCAGGCCCGTCGCTAGTATGCCATGAAAATCCAAGCTCTTCATGAGAAAGAAGCACTTAAGCCGACCATAGAGGTGGCCAAATCATCATCCATGGTGGTGGCATGATCCATGCAGCCCAAGACTCTCGAGGTGCATAAAGAATCGACCTCGGATAAGAGGAGGAAGCAGAAAGTTATCACCTAGCAGGAGCAAAACAAGGTATAGAGACGGATGTGTCCAATTGGGTGGAAAAGCAACAAGCCCGAGAGGCACTGCCAGAAAGGCCTAGCCAATCTATTGACAAGACGCCAAAGTCATTATACCGACGAGATGAACCCAGGTTAGGGAGGCAAAGTGCCCTCGCCCACAACCAGATAGGAGCCAGGGGAGAAGTGCAGAGACACCGCGGGACCGAAGAAAGGCACGGAGACACTGCCGGGTCGGCTAGAAAGAGGTGCGGAGAAACTGAAGAAGCAGGAGGAAAGCCAAAGTAGGCACACATAAGAAAAAACATGGCCGTATAATCTGTGGGAAGATTTGAAGTAGTAGCCCATCCATTTGTCGCTGGAACAACTCCTCATGTTTGTGTCGAACTTCAGGGAGCGCTGTTGTGCTTCCTGATTCTTCAATAGGAGAAGACAGCATCCTCATAGCCTCTAGAAACCATGCATATAGATATGACAAACTATGCTGAGGGAAATCCCGATTTATAATGAAGCTATTCTGATGATCCAGGTCAAGTTGGCCGGAGTGGACATAGCATAAGTACTGGGATGGTTGATCACGAGTCAACATTTTGTCGAATACAACATGTAGAATGTTCAAGTTGAGAATGTAAGGTTCCTCCTCAACCCCTAAACATATATAAGTTCTCCTCTCAGTCCCCTGTGATCATCCCCTTTTTTAGAATACAAGAAAACATTATTTTCCCTTGTTTTTTGCCTACAGAGAGAATTTATTCTAGAGAGAGGTAATAAAGTTTTGAGATATTTCTCGATACAAAGTTATCCTTCAAATTTAAGATGAATCCCCTTGAAACAGAAGTTTAAAAAGAGTTTTCCAATATGCATTAGAAATTAACTGAATATGTGCATTGGATACCTTAGCCTAAGGGTACCCATTTTTAGAAAATTATGGATTAAGGTCCAAAGAGTGTTCGAATATTTAAGAATATTTCCATGTGAATATTTTAATAAAATGATGTATGCATACTTATTAAAGGATAATTTAGAAAAAGAAATATCCTTGTTAAATTCCATTATTCACGAGTAGAAGTTCTATTATATCCAAAGTAGAATGAATTTTCATAATATTGGATGTTTATCCTTACTATTAGAAATCACAGTTATTTTATAAGAAAAATGGAGAAATATCTTTAGGAAATAAATCTAGGAATAAATTTAAGTAATTCTGTAAGATCCCTGACCCCACTACGCAACGAATTCTGGGGTGCTAGCAGCGGAAGTAGTACTTCTTGCGCAGGGTAGGGTCCCACACTCGGGACCTCACCCCCACGGATATGCAGACAAGAGACTAATCCATCAGTTCTTCCAAAACCAAACTCGGAAAAACTTCCCTTGCCCGGAAAGCACCGGCGATTCCTCCAAGATAACTTTTCTCTAATGTATTCAAAAGCCTTAACTAACTGAACTCATCTGACCAAACCCGTAAGTCCCATAGTCAGCAGATCAAGGGAAAGATTGCACTTGGATCATAGAGACCAACGCTTTTTTCCTCATTGAGAGGCACAGCCGTTGATTCTTTTCCATAGAACAATTTTTATCCGGGATTTACTTCATCTATCGTACCAACAGAAATTTAGTCTCATTTTAGGGATCCATCAGTCCCAGCCCCATCCAATCCCATGGGTTACCAACCACTGTAGTGATGGGATCCAATTAGGAATTTGGTTAGGTTTTGTCCCGGGTACCAGGGAAAAGAGTTTCCAGGTCCCCTAGCCGGAAATTCATGCAAACTTAAAACTAGTCACACTACTTACACACCCAATATGAAATTGCCTTTTTCACACAATCAGCATCTTCTAAACATTAGGGGAAGGTTGAGGTCTATAGGGGAAGATTGAGGTCTATAGGGGCCCTTTAAGATGCCATGTGATTAAAAGGTTATCAAGGAAAAGGGCCAATCATGTGATGCCATGTATACAAAAATGTTGGGTGATTAAAGGTGGTCAAAAGATTCTCTAGAAGATGCCTTTTTGTACTTTTCATTCCCAAAAAGTGGGGGGGAAAGTTTTTGAAATTTCGGACATCCATAACTTCTATATATGAGCTCAAAATTTGTCGGAGATTAGAGAACCAGAATCTACTCGGCTGAGCTCTTTCCATAGATATGTCACATGATATGGTTTTGCCCACTCAATTTTAAATTCAATTTTGGCAGGAAACTTTGAAATTCAAACTTCTAGCCATTTGAAGAATAAGAAGGTATCTAAAGTCAAAGAAACTTAACATTTTAACAAAAAGTCATTAAAATCATAATATGGCAGCTTAAAGGGCCCCTATAGACCTCAACCTTCCCCTAATGAATAATCTTTTAACGAAACCATTGTGTCATTGATCATAATCGTCAAAATCTCCTCTTGAATCCTTATTTCCAATCATTCCTTCATTGGTGTACCTATGGCATCATTGGCAACCACAACGCTCACCACCTGTCCACTCAGGGGCCTTTTTGATAGTTCCTAGCTCATAGTAACTAGCAATATATTCACATATCAAAATGGAGTCTCCATTGAAGATCAGCAAGATCAACCAACGAATCTATATAAAAGAGCCATGGACTCATCCGTTGAGGACCAACAAGGTCAATCAACCAGATCCATGCCCGAATTCAGAAAACAACTCTTACTCCTTGTTCCAATATCTTCCACGACACACATGTGGGTATCGTCAGTGACCCAGAGCCCGAGAACTGTATGGTCAGCACCCTCTAGGATCCTTCGCAGGACCTAGCGCTTCACTCATAGGCCGCTTTCTTGGTCCCTCATCCACCGTACCGGAAGCTCACCATTTAAATTGAACCAAGGCAGGTCAAGACCTCCACCGACCTTACTACGTGAGACATCCTCTGTTGACTCTCCATCAGCTGTTGCAACTTTATCAGCTAGGTCTCCACGACCTCATTCACACAAGACGGTCAAAATGCCTCCCCACCATTCTCGACATAAAAAAGTCATTTAAAAAGAGGTCATAAATACAATTTCTATAATTAATATCTTGTCTTTCCACATCAATCTACATTACTTAATCCACATTCATTTCATAAGCATTCCCATTCTCATCCAATCACATCATTTTCCATCTCAACACTTCTTTTCTCAATTAACCTCATCAGATCTCATCCACTCGCATTACCCATACATCTCATCTCATCATATTCATTAACATCTATCCAGTTTACATTGCATCTTATCACATCCATTTCACATCACATCTTATTCATTCACATCCTGATTCATATCACATCACATCCATTCACATCCCATACCATTCGTTCTCATCCCGATTCACATGCCATCACATTCATTCACATCCCTTATGATTCCTACATCCGGATTCACAAGTTATCACATTCATTCACATCCTGATTCACATGCTAACACATTCATTCACATCCCATACTCATTCATTCACATGCCATCACATTCATTCACATCCCTTATCATTCATTTACTTCTGGACTCACAGGTTATCACATTCATTCACATCCTGATTCACATGCTAACACATTCATTCACATCCCATATCATTCATTCACATCCTTTATCATTCATATCTATCCAATTTACATCACATCTCATCGCCTCTATTCACGTTCATATCCATCACTACATTTGTTGTACATTGACATATGTTCGGCACCTCCAACGTTTATTTTAGTTGGTTTGTATGGAAGGGTGATTACAGGGTTACTTATGCCTGGCAAAAATGTGTGTGGTGATGGTTTATATACTTATGGAGTATTTGTTTACAAAATTTTTTATTATTTTATAGGTGAATATGACTCAAAAGATTGAGGAGGATACACAAATATATGTGTGGTGATGGTTTATATACTTATGGAGTAAGTTTTTACCAAATTTTTGGTTATATTTTAGGTGAAGAGGATTCAAAAGATTGAGGAGGATATGCAAAATATTATCTATGGCACACATTTTTGTACACAAGCTCTGTATATATATGTGCTAGCTTGTGTACGTTTTGATTTCTTTTGGAAGCTTAGATTTATCAAGCTTAGTCTGAAACATTCAAACTTTAATACTTTTGTAAAGCGTGGTATGACTTAACCCTAGCGTCAATTTATAAACACTATATTTTGAGTAAAAGAGAGTGTCATTTGAAAGGAAAATAACCTTTAAATTGTATTTTTGGAGGCTGTGGCCTATTATTGGAATGAAAATTATGTAATGCCTCATGTGTGGAGAGAGGCCACACACATGAGGGGGGACGATTACACCCAATGCTACGTTTTTTTATGGGCTAAGTACTTTCCATGTTCTTTATTCAATTCTTGAATATGTTGAACTTGTAGTTTTTGATGAGTTGATTGGATTGAGTAATATATTTTCTTGCAAGTCTCTATTTTCTCTTTTTTCCTTGATGTGGATCCGTTTCAGCCTCATGGGCATGAACCTTCATAAGTGTGAGCCTCACAGGCAAAAACCTTCACAAGCGTGAGCCTCACAAGTGTGAACCTTCATGATATGAGCTTCCAAAGTGTGAGTCTCATGGGTGTGAACCTTCATGGTGTGAGGCTCAATGCATGAACCTTCATGGTGTGAGGTTAAATGCATGAACCTTCACGGTGTGAGCCTCAAACCCGTGAATCTTCATGGAGTTTTCTAAGTGCACAATATATTCATAGGTGCTTCCTTGATGCTTCGGAAACATAGATCCTCCTTTATAGCACTCACTTGAGCTTCACTTACATCCACTATTGAATTCATTGATGATTGAACTTCACGTTGATCCAGGACACAATAATCTAGACTACATTTGATTAGGGGTCGCTCAGATTTTGAGGACTAGCTTTAGGCCACTCCACCTTTGTGTATATTCTTGCTTTTGCCTTTATCTTTTCTTCCATATACACACACCCACCATACACAATCAAACCTCTTGTGAGGAGTTGCATGCTACTTTGGTCATCATTCATTTATCTTTAGCTTGTCATTATTTTTAACTTTCTACTTTGTGTTATGATATTGATTCAATTAGTGAAATCTATGATTCTTATAATTAAAAAGTTGTGATTCTTAATTCTTTAAAGAATAATTCAATGGCATAATACCCTACCCTGAAGGAAACATGCTTGCATGAGCATTTAGATTAGTTCCACTTCATGCAATTAGCATGAACACTCACATGGAAAACACCAAAAAGGGTATTAAAAAATAATAATCCAAAAGAGACATTTTGAAAAGAAACATGGGCATGAAGGGGTAAAATAATAAACTTAACCTCTGTGAGGTGGAACACGGAGTCACACTCTCTTTCCCCTCAATATTTTCTTGAGAAGGACAAAAATTGTGTCTCGCAGACATTCTTAACTATGAGGAGATATATTTTTGAGGAGGTCAACCTTTGCACTTGCGATCAGGGAAAGTAAAGGTGCTAGTTACTATCTCTAACCCTCTATACAAAGATAGTGAGAGTGAGGTCGCCTCACGTGCTTTCACAATAGGTAGTGAGATGAGAATTGAGCAATTCGTAACCCCATAGATCCTCATAAGTCCTTTCTTTGACCTAGAAAATTTGTCATCAACAAGTGAGGATTTCATAGAACCACTAGTGGCTTGAGCCAGCCCATTCAACAATTCTACTTAACCAACAGTGGTCTAGACCTATTCCCAGCTTCAAGAGCAACAACCCCATTATCAAGTGGCAAAACAACAACCTTTAATATAGATATTCTCCCTCCTATCAAACTGGAGGGATCCCACAAAATCTCAATGTATTATCATCCTCAAATAAATCATCAATCCAATCACACATGAAGTGAAATATGAGATCGTGACCCCCAAAGGGGTAAACAAAGAAAATGTTGTTGAACCTTTGATTCCCACGGTGCAGAGATTTCCCCTTAGAGGGTCCGGTTAGAGGTTCCGGTTGAATATACCCACTCCTACCCAATGTCGATTATAAAACTAGATGTGGACTTTGTAAGAATTCTTAACAATACCTTATCTCCTATTAATAAGATGTCACCTTTGGCACTTATGGTTGTGGGCAAAACCAATTTTCTATAATGCATGAGAAATAAATTATTCGGCCCTTGGCCAATTCTTAGCTTGCTATACTCGTGGGGGTGCACACCTTAAAATGGAGTTCCCCTAATGAGTCTCAACAGAAGCTTCCAAAATCAACTCAACATTGTCATGATGGTTTCTAAGTTGTGGCATGACTCACATCATTCACACATTCCCCAAACAAACCTCTCCTAGTAGGAAGTGATCGACCCCCACCACCCAATTGAACATGGTGAGTTCCTGAGTTCCTTGAGGGAAAAAATCTCTTTAGTGATTGCGCTGTTAGTCCTCACATGGGCCCAGGCTAAGATTAAGAGAGAAAATGATGCTGGGACAAAGAGAGTGATAAGGTTTCACACACATCTTCAAAAAGATTCAAGGGGCAGAAAAAGGGAGAAATGAGATAGCATAAAAAATCAAAATTTTCAACAAAGACGGTGAATATGGAGGGTAGTGTAATCATAGAAAGTGTTGGTGGAGAACTTGAGTCATTTACTTAATCTAAGGAAGCACCTAGAGATGAAATTCTAGACATGGATCAACGAGCTAATCTTGGAAGACTTTAGTGGAATGGACTCTAGGACATTCCAAAGAAAATTTCACAATATCCCAACCCCATCGAGGGAAATACTAGGTTCACGGTTGCACAAGGATTGGTGTATGCTTATACATAATACCAATTAGAGGGACCCCTAAAACTAGGTTTACTCTATGGATCCTTATAGATTTGTGCCCAAGGTAGCCACTGACCCTATAGTTAAAGGACCCAAGGAAGGGAGTGTGTTATCTCCTCCAAAGATTAACTTCAAAAAAGTGAAATTTGTTACCAAACCCAATAATGTTGGAATTAATAAAAAATCTGGGATTGAGACAACTAAAGAGGAACCTAGTGGAGGGAAATACCAATGAAAATTTTGGAGCAGAGACAACTAAAGAAGTACCTAGTGGAGGGAAAGGTCACAGACCCACAAACTCAAATGATTATCATCTGAATGATTACCCTGAAGAGAAAGCCAAAACCTATGTTGCTTCACTATCCAAGCGATTGAGCCTAATCTAAAACAAACTCCTTGAAGACTCTTCCCTCTTATTTAGGTTCAGAAGGAGAAATCAATTCAATGAGATTCCTTGTATTTGGACGGGCAAGAAGACAAAAGATATGATAGGAATGAGTGCGATAATCTTTGCTTTGATCACACTCACACTAAGTGAATTCCTATCAAGAAACCCAAGCTTTTAGCAAGATATAAGAGAGTGGATGGATGTGAAATTTGACCAAAACCCTATAAATGTGTCAGACGGTTTGAAGAGAATACCATACTAGTGAACATGTAGTTATAATTTGGAGGTTCAGGAAGGGTAGGAGGAGGTTTGGGTAGAATTAGAATTTGGAGGCCTCAAGAGAAGTGCAAAGCATAGGTTTCCCACTAGTAAAAACAATAGCAACAAAAGGCTTTGAAGTTCGATTCATAGAGGAGAACTTGAATAGTTGTTGCATTCATTTCCCATCCATGTCCATTCACACACTTAGCTGCCCATGAAAATTTAGTTTATATCTAGTACCTGGAAGTGCATGGTTTTTAGATGTGTGTAAATGGGGATGTGTCCAAAAACCACTTGGGAGGATTGCTTGCATCATGAAGGCTTGGTGATGAGTATCCCTTTATGGTTAAGTACTAAGGGGCCTAATAATTCTCAGTTCATATCTAGAAACATAGAAATACTTTCATTACTTCGATAAAATGACTATCCCCAAGAAGACAGAGAGAGACCCCCGATACATGAGAAAGTCAGGCATTGCTGAAACCATAAATATTTCCTACTTTTAGTTTACTATTGTTAACAATAGAAACAAAGGGAAATCTACTATAATTGTGATTAATATGAATAGAGGGACTCAAAGAATTCTTGACAATGGTGGTAAGAACCCTAGAGTAGGATCTTCGAGTACCACCATAAAAAAATTACAAACTTTAAAGGAGGTTATAGTGGTAGCCCTATTATGTAGCTTGTTCTCTTTTAAACAAATGATATCAATATTCTTTTCACATATGATATTCCTAAGCTTGGCATGTTTAGAGTAGGCCCTTAACATTTAATGAAACAATAATCATAATAACCAAAGGATAAAATTATCCTTGTGTGTCAGGGATAATTTCAACCATGTCAACATCCTTACCCATATCCAAAAGTATTTAACTTTCCTTTTTTCCCCATTTTTGAATGCAACAACTCTTATAGAAAGCCAGATTTTTGGAAGTCTCATCGTCCCTAATAGGGGAGGGACCCCTCTCATATATATCTACTCTAGCAATGATCATTGGGCTAAGAGGAGGAGAGGGGGGAGAACAAGTTTCACTTAGCACTAATAAGGGGAAGGCTTGAAGAATCCCAAGGAAAACTTGGGGTTAGGTTTATTAGTCAAGGCCTTTTTATTTTGTAAACCTTTATAAATCCAAGTGAGTCTACTTTGTCTAGACTTGGTTTAGGATTTTAGATCAAGGTGTTTTATGTCATAGGATTAACAAATTTAGGTTTCTTGACATTCTGTATCTAGTTTTTCTAGGGAGGCCAAAAATGTGGTTAGCGGGAACCATGTTTTTGCTCTCAGAGTATAGAGGTATCACTATGGATGTTTGTAATTCCTCTAACAATGTGAGGAAAGCCCTTGAGAAGTTTCCTAGATACAAGTTCCCGCACTGAAAATAAGCTCTTGCAAGACATCCCCATTTAAGATATAACACCACGGCCAATTTTGGGTAAGATTACTTTAAAAGTGTCAAGGAGGGAAACGCTAGTTTGCTACATGATACAAATGTTTTTTTTTGTTTATGGCTCAGATGGAAGGAATACCATGACCAAAAGCAATTTCTTTAAGAGAGAACCACAAGTAAGAAGGCAGATAAACAAGTCCGACCCACATAGGGCATTTAACCAAAGTTCCTCTTCTCCAAAAGCTTTTTGGGTAGCCATCATTGGGTGTCTTGGGCTTGTGGTTGTTTGATTAATTGTATCCATTTTTGCGGGTTGGATTTTTGAATGTTGGGATGTTTATGGAATTAACCATTGTGGTAAGAGGAACAAGTACACGGGTTTACTTCATTAGGATCTATTTCCCTTTATCGTGGGTTGTAAGAGGTGTTAAAATATACAAGTGAATAGGGTGTGTGCAGGAACAAGCCCTTGGAGAGAGGCTATAAAAGAGAATTTGTAAATGTGAGAGAACATGTGAAAAGGTGAGAAGAATCTACGAGGAGAGAATAAAGGGTAGCATGAGGAGATTTAGGAGGTGTGGAGATATTTTGGGAGAGGTGGAGAGAATCAAGCAAAAGAGGTGGAGTGAATCAAGGAGAAATCAGTGGAATTAGATGCTTGGATATAAACTCTATAAATTGAGGCATTGGCCCAATGAGAATTTGTTTGTTTTTGAGTATCCATGCCTACATTAAGTTATCAATTAATTGCTCACTAATCACATCTTAATTATCATCTAATCTCTTTGTTAAATGATGTTGATTCTAGCACTTGATCCACCATTTCTCATCACATTGCTGTAATTTTTACAAGAGGTGTGGACTAAGGTAATGTAAGGAGGGAGTTTTCATTAGGTAAGTTGATTGTTTCATCTTTCGGTAAGAAGAACGTGTATTTGTTGATTAGCAATCTTCAAAGTTTCTATTCTTACATCCCAATCGATGGTACATTAGAGATGTCCCATCCAATTTCACACTAGCAAAAATTTCTCGAATATAGTGATGAAGGAGGTGTAACAAATAATATTTCTTAAATAGGCATGTTGGCACTGAAGATACCATTTTGCATGTGCCAAACACAATCTACTAAGCAATTTCCCAAAACATGCACTTGAGCAATCGCAGGAGTCACTTAGCCTTTGCTCAAAGATGTCAAAGATTCAAAGGACATAAGATTGTGACTTATACCACAACAAAATAGCTAGTTGCATAGAACATTGTTGCCTAGTAAATGGTCTCGATGTGATCACTGTAATGGAATTGTTGATCCCCACCTTGAAAGATAGAAAAAGAGGTCAATCTTACTCCATATACCTTTTTGAATAGTTGGTGAAATTGGAAATGTTGGATGAAGCACAGGTATATACGGTGATTGAAATGTGGACAACAAAGTGCCGAGACAAACGTAAAGTAGAAGTTCCATGTGGGTGATGAACTAGTGTTGATGTATAGCATCAAGAAAGGAAATAAGAAACTAAAACTTCAAGACCGAGGACCTTACAACCTTCCTGAGTTCTCCACATCAAGCAAACTCCATCAATATTTTGAGGAGCAACTCAAAACCTTACATGCTACCCCAGAGAAATAGAAACTAAAAAAGGAAATATAAAGATAATATTTCAAGGAAGCCAAATAGGAGCTAGTGGTTATCTACGCCAACCATAATTCACTACCAAGTCCTCACCAGCATTCACTATAGTGTATCTAGGCACATCTCTACTCATGTGTAGTGGCTTATGACCATTTGCACACTCCACAAATGTAAAATTAGTTCTCTCATTCCTCCCTCTCTTATTGCTGATTAGCCCCATGATATATTTCCTTAGGTGTAAGGTCTACCATCAATATATAATCTCTCTTATTGGTTATGGTGGGGTAATGTCTCTTTCAGGCAAGAGAGGTAATATCAGCGCATAGCCCATATGTGGTCATAATCTTGATGTAGTGAACAAGCTAATACCACAAACCCCGTGAATAGATAGGTCCACAAAATATCATGAGTGACCTCAAAGTTAACTGGGACGTAAATCCTATGAAATAAAAAGACCTTGGTCCCCGTCGGCAATTTTAGATGGTGTAATCATATTGTAAGCACCCCAAACCTGAAAAACATCTCCATCAGTCTCAAAAGTGATACTCCCAACCAACCTTCATAATGTCTATGATTATGTCTCTATGTTGAGAGATAGTAAGTAGCTCGATAAGGGATGATTGCTAAACATCTTGAACTTAAGACCAGGTGGTAATTGATGCGCACGTGCCTCCATCTCTAAATTGAAGGACAGCTTGATTGTGTTGCATACGAGGAACCATAGATCGATCAAGCCCATAAAAACCATCATCATCATAAAAAATATGTACAATTGGGCATGGTCATAATGATTATACTTAGATGCATGTTATTTCACTTTGTCAATGAAGATCATATAAAATTTGAATGTGTAATGAAGCGGTGGAAACATAATTGTGGACACGACTTGTACACATGAGGCCAAGGGCCAAGCATAAGTGAACTGGGCCAAAGGGCCAATTGTAATTAAGCGCCATGGGCTTATGGACCAAAGGCCAAGTGGGGGTGGACACTAATAAGTGTGTGTGAAAAGGGGGCCATGGTATATAGGCCAATGTGAATAGCTAATCATAATTAACTCATACTAATCAAATTTACAAGCTAATCAGCTTTCAAGGCACTACACACATGTTGTCACTCCATGCTTTGAGTGGCCAACCCTAGTTATTTGCAGTGGTATCAGAGCTTTCCATTGATCCTATTTTCCCCAAATTTCACCATGTTTTGATGCAAAAATTTCCAGCCATTAGGTGCTTCAAGAAAACCCTAATTTCATCACTTTTCTTTCTCTAATCACTCCAAATCTTTTAACCATCACTTAGAAAACATCATGGGAGAGTTATGGGGCACATTAGGCATATGATTTGAGCCATGGAGAGGCAAAAGCTGGGAGGCAAAATTCAGCATGCTGGCCTGTTGTTTTGTGAGAAATCCACCAAGAAAGTTTCCAAATCAAGTCTAAATGCTCCGTTTATCTTCGCAGTGGTGTTACTCATCATATTCAAGATTTTTGGAGGCCTATTTCTTGAGATTTGAAGCCCATACACTCAAAAATTTGAAAAACAGAGGCCTACATTTGTCTTCATGGAAAAGGTATTCTTCACCATACAATCATAAGCAAGCTTTGAGGTAATCTTTGAGCAATTGCTGAGCTTTTCTGTGCATTTCTTGCTTGAATCTTGGATTTCTTAAAACCTTCCTTGAGATTTAGGGCTTTCTTCCAAGAAACCCAACTTGCCATTAGCCTTGTCTAATCATTTATTAATCACACTAATGATGCCATTACACAATCCAATGCTTCAAATAGACCAATGATCAATCTCTTTATCTCAAGTTTGGGGTCTTTTATCAAATCCAAACACCATTGGATGCCATTGGAACCATTTATTAATTCTTCTTCAATCATTGGTGGTGTGACATTGAAGACATCCCAATGCTTTGGAATGCCAAGATACATGACAATCCATATGCCTTTTGCTTCACTTTGTTTCTTGATGATGGAATTGGAATGAATTAATTAGCATTGAAGGCATGAATCAATACTTGTAATGGCACATGGTATGCTTATGTGAATGTTATACAGATGTACATGGAGGTTTTGATTGCCTATGTCTTTGGCATGCCTATCTAAGAGGCATACATGTGTTTTGATTGATACTTTTGGAGCTATATGGTGTTGTGGAAGACATTGGACATGATGACATTGACATTATAATATTGTGCATGATGACATTGACATTATGATATTGTGCATGATGCAAAACATTGTAAGTCATCCTACCCATATTTTTGAAGTTGAAATCACACCTCACATCACTTTGTACCCACATTCTATTTGTAGAATTTAGATTGATGTGAGGGTACCTTTGAAATTGGTTGGAGAGGCCAAGGGGAGCATGGCTTGAATCTTCCTTGGCCGTGAGTGCCGTGGGTAAAGCAATAAGGACGAGGATTAGGTACTTGGAGTGAAGAAATGGCCCCAACTCTTGCCATCCGACTCTAAATTTTGGTAAGAGGGTGGGAAGGCTTGGATAGGAGATTAGCAAGCAAAGCTCTCCATCAACAACAATCAATCTTCATTGGCCCAAGGATCACATCTATTATGCCATTGGCCAATGCATTATGCAATGAAGATATGCCTTGATGCTATGCCATTTTCCAAGAGAACATTGGTTGTGTTTTGAGTACATCAGAAATTCGAGATTTGGTCACTAATACAAAAAGGAGACCATGCCAAAAAATTTCAAATTTTACATGCATGGTTTGGATTGAGGGAAATTGTGGACACATATAAGTTGCTTTTGGATGCCAAAGATGCTAGGAAACAACGGGTGGTACATGTGGAACATGTGGAAGGCAAATGGGTACCAAAGGATCTTTTGAGCAAAATCTGCAAATTCACAAAACCCTAATTGAGTAAAATTACATTAGGGCTAGAGTTTGGGTGATTACATAGGCTGTTAGTACTCCCTTATACCTTTCCAACAAGCCTTAATCTCTATTCCGACATCAGAGCATCATAGAATTTTATCTTTCCCTCGCCTATAAAGTTGGCCTACACAATGAGTTGGTAGGGGGATGCCTTTTTAATTAGGCAATGGGCTCGGACTTTATTGAGGTGGAGATACACTGGTAAGCCATTGGCTAAGAAGTGTGCCACCTCCTCGCCCCATTTAGGAATCAAGCAGAGTTGGAATAGGGCGCCGTTTGGTAAATCATCATCCACTCCTACTGGTGGTTGGCATGTGGTCCGCTAGAACATGCTAAGAGCCCTTCCTTACCGTGTGACGATGAAGTCAAACTCAAAAAATATAAGCAGCCACCTGGTGATTCTACCTGTCATATATTGTAGAGATTCCTTTCCTGGAGACAATGTGTCCTAGGATCACTCCGTGTGACAAACCCAAAATTGACATTTAAGTGGGTTCAATGAGATGCGATAAAGCATGCACCTTTCTAACACTTTGCACAAACAGTCAAGGTGTACCTTCCAAGAGGAGTTGACACAAAGGTCATCCATAAATACCTCAAGGAATTTCCAAAGATATTCCTTGTAAGCCATGCACATGAGATGTTGGAAGGTACCGAGGGCATTGGTCAGTCCGAAGGGCATAACATGTTATGCATATGTGCCCGATTGAGTGGCAAAGGTTGTTTTGTGCTGACCTTGGGATCGATCAGCCTCATTGTATCCAAAGAATCCATCAAGGACATTGTAGACTTCCTTTCTTGCTACTCATTCTAGCACATGTTCTGTAAAAGTTAAGGGAATCATAATGACCCATGATGGTAGTGGAATTGACCTTTTTGAGGTCTACACACACTCTGACTTTTCTATTCTTCTTGGGCAGTATCACAATGTGTCATACCCATTCCATATGCTCAATTTCATAGATGAATCCAACATTAATGAGTATGTCTTGATCTCTTCTTGGACCATCTTGGATTCTTTTGGTCTCATCAGATAAGCCCATTGTTTGATCGGCCTAGCTTCATCAACAACCACTGGAATGGTGTGCTGGACTACTTCTAGAGGTGCACCTTTCATGTTCGTGTACTCTCGTCCAGGCGAAGAAATCCTGGAATTTTGTGAGCAGAGCGATGAACTCAGTATCTTCCTCTATAGAGAGGTTTTATCCAATATATATTGGCCTCGGGTCTTCCCCCTGGCCTCCCATATTTACATCTTTGACCTTGGTTACCATCATAAGAGGTCCCTTGTTGTCCATTGTGAGACCTTTGGGCTAAATCACATTGGACAAATCTGTCGGCTATCTAGAAGGTCTTGAAATGTTTAGGCACCTATCTAGTCTCTTCAGCTTTAGCACTTTCTTCATCTACTAGATTTTTTACTTGTTTTTGTACTAGCGCTAACTTTTTTTTTGTGTGTTGTGCACATTGAGTGGCAAAGTTTTTCTTATTCTGGTTTGGAATCAATGGGTTCTACTGCCTATGGGATGGTCACATGGACCAAAAGGGAGCTATTAGCAAACTCCTTTTGCCTTATTTCGTTTAAGTGATCTTGTGCTTCAATAGCCCAAACATACTATAATTAGTGGTTGTCTAAATCGTCGAAGAAGATGTATCGTTCTGGCCCAAGAAATCCTTCAGGCCTGTGAGTCTTATGGGAGCATGTGTCCCTTGATGGGTCAGCTCTAATGGCATGTTCAAGTTCTTGGGTGGCGACATTGGGTAGGTACACTAAGCGAAGCATATGTAATCTCTTTCCTGTCTATCATAGCAAACCTCATGCTGATGCATCTAGGAAAAATTTCTAGGGTGGCAAGGATATGCATCTAGTTCTCAAAGTCTTCCGGCTCCAGAAGAGGTGCACACTCCTCACTATCCTTTTCATCTTTGAGTGTCTTATGGCACGTCTGACATAGATGGACAACAATAGATTGGGTTGTTGTGATAGAGTCCTCTATTGTGAATGGTCTACCACTCATTGGGTGTACGTGTCATATCTGTATATTGATTTTGAATGTTTGATCCTTTCTCCAAATGTATGTGGTTGATATTCCAATCATGAATCATTTTTTATTTTCTCATGAATTGTCTGCCAAGAATAGAGTCGTTGTTTTGTAAGAAACTAGCTGACATCCAAACTTCATCATCACCACAAAGGTGTGGCGGTAAGTAGTTCCAAGGATATTAATTTTTAGATCCCTAATTAGACCAATGGGTCTATATCTAGCTCCATCAGAGAGTTTGACAAACAATGTAGTGTCATCCATGGTAGGCGCTCCCCATTTTTCCCAGCATTGTTTTGTAACAGTGCTCACTCCTGCTCCTCCATCCAAGATTGGTGTGACTTGGAGGCCATCTAAGGTTATGGGCAGCAAAGCCGCATTGAGTTCGTCACCTTAAAAGTATTTTTCAAGCTTATTCACTCAAACCGTGGGGGTGCCAGTTATCTTGTGGTGTATAACAAGCTCATCTTCCTCGGATTCATTAGAGATATCAAGCTATACATAGTAGTTGCTACTGCTTCTGCCCAAAAGTAATGTGGCATATTCTTTTTAGCCATCAAGGCACGTGCCACTTTTGCAATGTGCTTGTTTTTCCTTTCTGCAACACCATTCTATTGGCGGAGTGTACTTACATGTAAACTGCCTCTTGATTCCGTGCTTTCTCAGGAAATCATTGAACTCATTGGAGAAATATTCCCCCCCACCATCTGATCTTAGGCATTTTATTTGTATGCCTTTTCCTTCTCAACCAAGTCTTTAAATCTTTGAAAGTGAGCAAACACCTCACTTTTCTCCTTCATGAAATAAACCCATACTTTCCTAGTGGGGTCATCAATGAATGTAACATAGTACCTACAACCTGCAATTGTTGCAGTCTTGGTCGATACCCATACATCTAAATGTATGACATCTACTGGCCTGCACTAACATTCTTTTCATGTGGGAAAGCATGTTTGGCCTGCTTACCAAGTTGGCATGCTTCACACACCTGATGCATACTGTCAACCTTGAACTTTAGCAAACGTGCAACAATATTTTGGGCCTGCATAGTCTTCAGTTTTGATGTACATTCACATGACCAATGCGCTTGTGCCATATGTCAATATCTACAATGACACCTATTCCATGCGTGCAAACATGGCTTCCTTTTTCTCAAGCATGTTCACATCCAAAGTAAACATCCTATCATTTCCATTACCCTTTGCAACCAAGTGACACTTATAAGACTTCCACAAAACATCCTTGAGGATTAAACCTCACTTGCAGAACCTGCTCAACCATCTGCAATAGAAACCCGATTCTTTGTAATATTCAAAACATGAAGAACATCAGTCAAGTACTTCATTTTGCCATTCTGCATAGACAATGGCACTTACCAACATGCACAAAGGGATGCGTAGTATCATCACCTCTTTCTACCTAACCTAGTTTTTCTATTTTTGCATATCTCTAAACCACTCACCATGACTGGTCATGTGGTTAGAGGCGCAAGAATCCACATACCATATATCTTGAGATCCTGACTGGTCATGTGGTTAGAGATGTGAGAATCCACATACCATATATCTTGAGATCCTCACACATCCCCTGTTTTATGGAACTAAGCATGTGCTGCATCACAAACAGGTGCTCACTTGTAAAATTCTTCCCTCTAGCTTATAAGGTGTGCAAGTTCAAGAATCTCCCCTTCTGATCTTATAATTATTCCCCTCTCTGAAATAAAAGAAAGATCCTATTTTAATCTATTTTGGCCTGGAGAGAGAAAATGTCTAGAGGGAGGTAATTCAAAATTGAGATATTTTTGGATATAAAAATCCTCCTAGTGTCTAAAATGATTTTTCCTAAAACCAAAATTCAAAAAGAACTTTCTAATGTGCAATTGGAATTAATTGAAAATAGGTATAAAGGACCTTAGCCTAAGAGTCTATATTTTCAGAAATTTTTGGATTATGGTCCAATTAAGGTTCCTATGGACCAATAAGAGTAATCTAAATGTAGGGAGGAGTCAAATTGAAGAATAAAAGAAAAACCCCCCAAAAATGAGTAAATGCTTACATAAGATGAAGAGTGGACTAAGGACCAAAGAAAAGAATTTTAAAAACTCAATTTTGACACCTCAGTGTTGTAAGGATCCCCCCTCATGAAATAGGTGCCTTTTTCTCATCATTACCCCCAATTTTTAAGCAATAAAATGAGATATTTTCATCTCTCCTCTCTCCTATTTCAAAACTAGATCCAAAAAGTAAGCTGAACTGAACCAAAAATGGTCAAAAATTGACCAAACTCATCTAGAAATTCTAGAATCAGCTTGCTTGGTTAGAGGCTCACTTTTTCCTATAAATAGAAGCCTCCTCCTTTGTAAAAGCTTAATGGTGTTTATGCAGTGTTACTCTGCTCCTGTCCTAAGCCATCTACATTAAATTTTTTAATAATTCAAATTTTTTTGGCCTAATCCTCTCCAAAGTGAATTGGTGGCCCCTCTTGCTTCAAACAAGAGTAGAACCCTCGATCCCTCAAGCCAAAGGAGAGCTTACAAGCTCCATGTAAGCTAATTTTCTTACTTGTTTAATGAAGAATCTATGGTTTTCTTAATTTTTATGTTTTTCAGATGTTGAATTAAATTCAAATGCTATGCCTTTGATAAAAAGGCCACCCCCTTCTCCTCTTTACATTCCAACCTTTCTCAATCCTAGAAAGATTAACTAAAGGATTAATTAAACTCTTTTTATTGTTTACTCTCTTGAATTCAAAAAATTATGTAGATTAGAGTTCTATAAATCTAATTTGCGTTAATATAAGCTAAATAAAGAATGATAAAAATGAGAAATGGTCAGCCATACAAAGGAGGTTATGGCAAAATTTTCAAGAATTTTGTGGAAAAGATAGTTTCTTTTTATGTTATTCCAAAAGAGTAATTCCCACCATTTTTGCATCTAAAAGAAATATTCCAATTACTCCATGTACATATTCACCTATATGAATATGCATGGATATCACCGATATTAATTATTAAATTAGATTTTTATACATAGAAAGATGCATAAGGGAATTTTCTTTATTACAAAAGTGTTATTCTCATTAAATTTGATTTTTATGCATAGAAAGACATATAAAGGAAAAAAAACTTATTACAAAAGTGGTATTCTCATTAAATTTGTTTTTTATGCATAGAAAGACGCATAAAAGATTTTTTTTATTACAAAAATGTTATTGTCATTAAATTTGATTTTTATGCATAAAAGATTTTTTTTTACAAAAGTGTTATTCTCATTAAATTTGATTTTTTTGCATACAAATATGCATAAAAGAATTTTTTTATTACAAAAGTGTTATTCTCATTAAATTTGATTTTTATGCATAGAAAGATGCATAAAGGAATTTGTTTTTATTACAAACGTTGTGTGAAGATTTTTGAGAACCCCAAACTCAACTTGTACATGTGTACATGAGTGATGTTCGTAAAGTCATGGGGGAGTACCCATTGACTCAGTGTGGGCATCATAGATGTGTGGTTATATGAGGCAATCAAACTTTAGGCCTTGATGGAAGAAAATGTGCAAGTGCATGGGGGCAATTAGTTGATGGGGGTGCTAATTTAATGTGTGTATGAAGGGTGAAAATGTCCAAGATTAAAGGGAAACATGAGGAAGGTGATGAACGTGTGCGTGGTAGGAGGGAGATGGCGCAAGGAGATTCGACAACAGGGAGGATGCCGATTTGGGCCAGGGATAGCGGATTTTTCTAGAACACAGAGGAGGAGCGTTGCAAAAAAAAGGGCGCCTGTCTTTTTCGGGGAGTGAAAACGCTGTGAGCTGGGAACACAGAGAAAAGTTCTTTTTGGGTGTCACTTTGTATGCTACCGTAGCTGCAGAAGAGAGAGTCACTCCAGGCAGTGAGCGTGAGCTGCTGTGGGCTGGAACGAAGGATGACACAGGAGCAGAAGAAAGACAGATGGGTAACAGAGATGGAGGAGAGTTGGTGCTGAGAGGGAGCCTTCTGAGAAAGGCCAACGACTGTGTGGTTTTTTCTCTTGAGAGCCCGTGAGGGTTGTTTCATTCCTTTGGTTGGCTGCAACCATGTATGAGTGTAGTAGGTGTTTTTTCTTTTGTTTTTCATCTTGGGAGGCAAAGGGCTGAGGATGCCAAGGGAGCCTATATAATTGGCAGTGATCGATGAAGAAGGGGTTCTTTTGGA
This sequence comes from Cibotium barometz, assembly GCF_041138505.1. Taxonomy (NCBI): domain Eukaryota; kingdom Viridiplantae; phylum Streptophyta; class Polypodiopsida; order Cyatheales; family Cibotiaceae; genus Cibotium; species Cibotium barometz. The sequence continues at coordinate 25,481,066 of NC_141089.1, forward strand.
GGGCCGTGAGGCTGTCACTTTGAAAACAAGAGATCTACTTTTGGAGGGCAGTGAGGCTGTCACTTTGAAAACAAGAGATCTACTGTGGAGTTGAGACACGGGACCAGTAGCAGTGAAAGGGAGGAAGAGAAGTTGAAGATTGATCTAAAGGTCTTCGAGTGGGCCGCCAGCAGACTATCAGATCATGCCCAAGACCTGTTTGACATTGTGTGTGGATCCATAAGTAGAGCCATGCTACTGTTGTCATGAAGATGTAGAAAGAAAGCAGAAATGTTTGATGAGAGTCGAGGGATGCTGGGCTATGTCAGGCTGTTGTGTTCTACATGAACATGAGGAAGGTGATAAAGAGTGACGAGAGTCTCAAAGATATATAGCATGGGCATGAGGGTATTGTGTAAAGATCTTGCATGATGATGTTATATGAAGATGATGATGAGTCCTTCTTTTAAAAATCAAGGAGTAGAAGACATGGGGAGAGAGGATCCCTGAGAGGAGCTTAGGAAGAGTAATCGTGGGCTAAAGGAGAAGGATTAGGAGTGACCAGGAGCTGGAATGGGCTGATTATGAATGGGTGCTAGATGAAGGATTAGGAGTGACCAGGAGCTGGAATGGGCTGATTATGAATGGGTGCTAGGTGAAGATGGTTCTGAGGATGTAATGGATGTCCAACCCTGTAAAGACAAAGACTTGTATTTTGAAATTAAGTTTTGTACATGCTCTTAGGTCTGGTGTTCTGGGTGTGATTGTATCAGTGTGTGGAAGTGTGACACTCTATAAAGGCATATACAGCTCTCGGGGGGTGCACCTTATAAAAGTTATATGTACAGCGTGCGTTCAAAGGGTAATTTAAAAACCCTATGTAACCCCTTTTTCTCTAGTTTATATACCCCTACTGTGAGTTTCTGGGTCAATAAGTATATCCCTACTGTGAGTTTCTGGGTCAATAAGTATATCCCTTCCATAAGTCTAAAATTTGAATAGCTTGCATTTTTTTGGCCTCCTTCTGTACATCTCAAAGTGTAATTTGAGGCTATCTATGAGAAGCCAAACATCAACACAACAGTGCCTTCTTTGGCATACAAGTCTTGTTTAATACATTGATTCAGGCATCTTGCATTGTTATTTACACACAGGCTACCATTGCTAAGATTACTGCATTAATGATTGTCCAAATTTACTTGCATTTTCAACATGTAAGAAAATATTACTGCATTTGGAAAAAATCCCCCTAATTATATCTGTCTATAACAACTTCACACAAGAACATGCATACATATACAAATACATCAGACGCGATATCATATTTACAAGAAACACATCAGCGTATCAACAGTCATAGCCAAGATTTGAGTTCAAGAGCTCTGCCTCAAAACTTCCATTCCGTACCAAGTGAGCTACAAGCTCGTATAAACATGCATGCACACAAGCTGCACACACATGTTTGCAGGCATATGTGAGAGTGTTTTTGTGCATGTCACACACGCATATGTGAGAGACACACAAGTGAATGGAAAACCTACTTGTGTCATTCAACCAACTACATCAAAACTTGCACCATACAACAAGATAGATTTTCAATCTAACAACTACTACTCAACTTGATACACAAAAAAAAGCATCAAAAACTCACTTCTCAAAAAATGAGAAAACTTGTACCACGCTTCAACGATTTATAAACTGCATTTACGAACTGTTTTGGATGCAAATAGACAACATTTTCTGATACAAAAAGACTGTACTTTACAAAAACCATTCTTCCACTTCACTTAGGTCTTCCAAACACTCTCAAAGGTTACTGTCAAATAGACTTCGTCGCCTTAAAGTGAGCTAAGGCCTGTGATAAGGAAAAAGAAGCACAAAATAGCTGCACAATACATACTCCAGTGCATAGATTGACAAGCAAAACAAGTAACTTCCAAAAAGACTGTATTTAACCAAAACCATTCTTCCACTTCACTTAGGTCTGCTAACACTCTTGAAGGTCAATGCCGAATAGACTATGTCACCTTAAAGTGAGCAAAGGCCTGAAACAAAACATTATTATATCATGAGCTTATGATAAGGAAAAAGAAGAACATAATAGCTACACAATATGTACTCCAACCCATAGAGTTGACAAGAAAAACATGTAACTTACAAAAGATGACAAAATTTCTTTATGAAAGCTACTTCATGTACTTTTTGCTTGCTCCGTTTGAGGTACTTTTGTCTACAATCAAGAATCACACATCTAGAGTCAGCAGTCTAATTTGGGAGAAAATGAATATAAAAAACTTCTTTAAGGTACCAACTTACATGAAAATAGATGATACTCTACTCAACACTTTTTAAAAATTTGACGAAAACCTTGTAGTCATTCTCATCTAGTTGGTACTTGTCAGTTGTTACATTATAAGTCAAGTGTGCTAATGCAATAACACTCTCAATGTCCACCACCATATTCAAGTCGGTCAAATCATATGCAAACATTCGGGTTCCTTTCACCTTCTGATACCAACCAAGCTGAACTTCCAAACCTTGAGGCCTATCTGTTAGATCAAAACCTCGCTTGTAATCCACATATCTACATCCTATCTTCTTTCTCATCTTTTGAACTCTTCCAAGATACCATGTACTATGAGTTGCATTCATTTTTTTCAAGCTTGTTGCCTTGCCATTTCTTTTCTTTGGTTGCTCATTTGCTTGCCCTTTTGTATCATCATGGAAATAAATAGCACAATCACATCCTATGCCAAAAAAGTTTCCATTGCTTGCTGGACATATTTTTGATTCATTGTTGAAATAAACGCCTTGCCTTACTCTTGTGAGCCTGTCCTTTGAAAGCGTTGAGTTTCCATTGAGTTGGCACACTAAGGTTGACTTGAAAATGAATTTTCCATCAATCTCTACTACTGGGCATATGTTCTTCTTATCTGGTCCAACGCTTTCTTCATTCAAAATCTCATCAACTTCGTGTCGTATCTCACTCACTGAAATGGCCTCATCATCTTCATCGCTACCTTGTTCAGGAGGATCCTCTTCAACACAAGGATCTGCAAAATCATCATACTCGTCGGCTTCTCCCATTTCAACATCCAGCTTAGACCATGTGGATCCTGTATCCAACCAAGGTTGAGACCACCATTTTAGGTCTTCCACCTTGCTAGGCTTCAACCCTAATGATTCACATAGCGTTTGTGCTTGCTGTAATCCCTCCTTTAATGCACCAATAATCTTGTCATCTGAAGACACACTCTCATAGTTCCCTAGGTTTGCTTCACATATTCCTTCCTGTTTGTTCAAATCCTTCCAAATATGCCTGCTTTTATGAGCCTTAGAAAATGTTAGCCCATCTGAGTTACATTCATGCATGGAAATTTTATTTAAGCTACCAATGACATGCAGTAGATCTCCAAGATCAAATGCTCTTTCTTGCCCAACCATGCCTCCAATTTTACTGAAGTAAATTTCAGCAGCATCAGTTCCAGTAAGATGCAACGGGCACTTGAGATTAGGATAGAAGTCCCGAAACATCTTGATTAGGAGTACAACAAAGTGGCAAGAAATTTGAATATGTGTATAGGCCTCTTTGCTGATGAAGTTTTTCTTCAAGGTGTAGGTTGGGTGGTGATAAATCCACAATCTCCAAATCTTGAAAAAGAACACCACCTTTGCTGCAAGAATCACACGCTCCTTCAAGCCTAAATTTGGTGATAGAAATATGTCGATATAATCAGCAACAATTTGCAAATAGGCTTCAGTTCCCTGCATACTTCTCTCTCTTTTTTGTAACCGTCTCAAACAACTTTGTACTTGCCTACTTGCAAGTCTTTGAGTTGCTCCCCAATTTTGCCGATCGTTTCGTTGAATATCTCCATCTCGTAACCTATGGTCATCAACAGAGAAAGAGTTGTAAACAATAGCAACATGATTCAGTGTGATCCAAACACAGCCAATTGCTAGTTGTCGAGTAGGACTATCAAGCGGACTTGTTTCTTTCCACCGTGCACAAAATCCTGATCATGTATACCATATACATTACCTCCTATGAGCTTTCCTCTTAGTTTCCAGCCACACCAATCAATGTGAAACAGCCTATCATTCTTGCCAAGATAATCCTCAAGCATCAATTAGCGTCGTCTACTATCACCATCTAAAGCATGCCCAATTATAGGTCCAACTATATCCTTCAACTTAGCATTCCACATTTTCTCTATAAGATCCCACTGATTCCTGACAAAATCACTATTAAATCGATTACATGTACAATGCACAACTAGAGCCAATCGTGGAAGACATTCGTGAAGAGGATTAACTATGAGTAGCCTTGCATAATGCCCTATCACATGATTTTGAAAGGCATCTACAATATTCTCATATCATTGTGAACCTTCTCCAACAATGATAGCACCATTGGAAGAGCATACATGATGCTCCTCTTTTCTCCCACAAAATCCAACAAGAGTGTCATCTTTTAGATTCCACCTACACAGAATAGCATATTAATGCAAGGACAAGTCACTTTGTTACTTGACTACTAAGGCTAAATGAAAAGAAATACAAATGTTACCTTATGCGACGTTTGATTGTTGTCTCATCTTCCACAATGATGATGGGCACCTTAGACATTACTCCGTATTTCTTCTTGGTCTCCATGTATATCTTGCCAACCGCATCAAAAATATACTCATGCTCACTAGCTATGAATTGAATTGCCTTTCGACCTTGCCTTTTAGTGGTTGACATAGATGGCCCTTCAAGATTTGCGCTTAGAAAATCATGTAGTCTTGGTCCACCCCACAACTTAACAACTTCATAGATTGTTTTGGTAGACTCTCTAAACCTTCTCCCTTTCTTGGATCTCAATGTGTTTTCTGCCACGTCTTGGAAGAAATCCCATAGCACTGATTTGCCTCCAAATTTACCTTGTCTATGAGCCTCTATTGACACATTCTAAACTTGCTTCCTTGAAAGACATGATCCTTACTTATAGCACCGCAATGTGTGATCTTGCCCACCACAACTTTCTTTTGTCTTCATTCAAGCTTTTCTTTGACTCCAAAGTAGCATTTTTTAACTCTTCAATTGTCAAATAATCTAATCGCCTGCCTTTACCTGTTCTTCTAGCTCCTCTCTTTTCAATGGCAATACTCTCTCTGTATAACCTCATACGAAAATCATTGCAAGTTGTAATTTTCTTGCAATTATCACATGAGAAACCCTGAAATGGAATTTTTGTTCTTGATATACGATGACAAAGTATGTGTCTATAGCATCCCTCCACCTTGTATTCCATAGCCCCATCATGTAGAGTAGCTCTTGTATACGGCTCACAAAACCATTCATGTCCCATATTTTGATCATTTAAGCAAGACTTTATATCAATTTCCCGACCTTTTACATGAATAGTTGCTTTCCATAACCCCCAACACAACAAATTTAAATTTGACGAAGAAGACAAGTATATTGGATCAGCTATAAGGTACTTGCATCTCACCGCTATCATGTGTGAGTTGTTGTTTTGTTGAAACGAGGAAACTGCCTAAGGATTATTGTCGAGGATCTTTATCAAAGTGTTTCCTTGGTCTCCCACGAGTCCCTGTTAATGTTGGGCTTGATTCGATTGATGTCTTGTTCCAAGAAGTGATGTGAGATTTGCCTTTGATATGCTCTGTCAATACAGTATCCAAATCTGATCCGCGAGGGCACAAATGAAGCCATTTTCCATCGTACTTACATACTACTCTAGTGCATTTTTATCCTTATACTCATTTAAAGTTGCCTCCACCACCTCAAACTTTGCTCCTGCATTGGCAAAAGCATATATTTTATAGCTAATGTGCATTTGAAAGATACAGGTTATACATTTAAAGTAAGTCATCTTACTTAATCTAAGAGAAAAAGCATACCTTTGTGAGTGTTATTGAAAACATTCATCTCCTCAATAGCGGCTACAATTTTCACTGCATCATCAACATCATCTCTTCCCTCACGTGTGCTACTTCCATGAGAAGTCATTAAATTTTTCAAATTCAATCCTCTATTGGCCAAGTACCTTTTTTGATGTCCTTGACAATCTAGCACATGAGTTCTCATGAAATTGGACAAGCAATCATAAGCCGATTTCTTGTCCTCAACCGATCCTGATCCATAGGTACTTCCACATTCATGACACCAAACTCAAACCATAGGCTTACCATTGAGGTCCTCTGTAAGAAGCTGAAAGTTGTCATCTCTAGGTTTCTTTAGCTCCCTTAATTTCTTCCGAATCTTCTCACAGTGAGCCTCCCAAATTTCAAGAATAGATTTTGACAATAGAGTACTCTTGTACATACTCCTCGCATGCAAATGTCCACGATCAAGATCACTCGTGCCATTCTCTCCATCACCATCTGCATTGATAAATCCTTCATTGATGTCATGTGATGTCCTGCAAAAACGCTTTGATGGCCCACCATCCTTCTCAATGTTACTCAACGCTCTTTTGATACCAACACATTTATCCCCTTCTCGATATGTCAACGATCTTCTTGTATTGCATTTAATATGCAACCTTCATCATCATCTTTGTCTTCGATGATAAACTGAAAAGGATCTGCAATAAGCCCATCTTGCACTATCTCCTTGCGTATCATACTGTAGGTAGGTTCACCAAAAGCTCTAACATAGCCCAGGAGCTTCTTCTCACTAGATCCGTGGTCAAACACCTTCACATGAACCTTGGACCCCATAGATTATCACCGATCAGCCAATTATCTGTAAAGGTTAAAGGAAGAGACAAAAGTTTTAAAAAACAAAAATTTGATAGGATCAACTTAGACATGGATGCGCACATACGCATTTTTTGCAAAAAACAGTTATGGGTTTGTATGTAAACTCATGTTTGGCTGAAAAAACAACGGATCAATTATTTTACCGAGTATGTAAGTTTGAGTCTTCATGCACATACGATTGCATAACATCACAGATCATGCATAACCACCCACTCCACATTTCAACCAAAAAAATTATAACATGATATGGAGCTCATGATAGGCAGCATATATGCAACCAATAATGCTAGAGAAATAACTTTCACAAATTTTGAGCAAGATGTCTTTTTTTTGTTGGGTAGTGAGAGGTGCATTCTCACACATGCATGCACTTTGGTGGGCATGTGCATGCGCTTAAGATCAAACCCATTCCAGCCATACTTAAGATCAAATGAATCATAGGCTTCTAAGCAAGCTCCCATTGCAGCCACATATTCCTTTGATCTTGAAAGAGCAGTGGACATGGCATACATTATTGCCAACAAATGTAATGTCGCATGGGTAGTAGAGTTAGTACCGACTCTTGGAAGCTAAAGCCATGATGCCTCCCAGCATTATTTACACACAGTGACACAAATACACTACCAATTAGTCTTCTAAAACTAGAGTCATTATATTATACGGTACTTTTAAAGTGGTGACATAATCGCATGTATGGGCAGGAGAACATGAAAATCATACTTACATTCATTCAGGGATTACCTATACTAGCTCTTGACACATTTTTGTCCACAAAATAGATGTACACGTGAGAAGGATAAGTTGCTGTAATAATTTCCAGAAAGAAGACGAGTGAATTCAAATGCATCTGCATGGTCCAATGGCCGAAGAGTCACTTTATGGAGCAAGGTACATGTTTGTCATCAAATGATTACAACAGAAAGTCATTCACCATCCTATAATCCATAAAGATGACATGTTTGAGGAGTTTCCAATAGGCCACAAGATAGCAAGAATCGAAACAGATCGTGGATGTGAGTTTAAGTCTGATCACTTTCGACAATGACCATTGCATTCACCATGAGATGACACCGACCTATACACCATAGTTGAATGGTGTTGCAAACTGTAGAAATAGTGCATCGTGGACATGAAAACAGTCGAAGAAGCAAGCAAGACTCAGTATAACAGTCCTTATGCAATTATTGCCTCAGATCAATATTCTAGGGCCTTGAGGGTAGCCACTAGCAGGGGTGCTCCATCAAAGGTCTAGAGTGTCTTGTAGCTCCATCAAAGGTGTTGATTTCACAAGTGCATTTCCATCACCGAGACACTTGGATGTAGGCCAGTCATTAAGGACAGGGAAGACCTGTCTCATCAACAGATGCTTGGGCAATGCTCTACCATGTCAACAAGGGCTCCTACAAACTGTGGCACAGAGTACTCTTTTAGCTTGAAATCGTGCAGTGCATGCATGAATTTGCTCAACCCAAGGGGTACGGTACAGGAAGCTGCTAGTGAAAGAAGGCATTTGAGCGAAATGGGAAGTAAGTATGACTGTGATTTTGATAAGAATACCATACTGAGAAAGGGTATCATTGGAGCCTCTTCTATCAGAAGCAAATTTTCTTTTGGTGAAAAAGAAATTGAGGAGAGCATGACAAATGCATGTCAGGATAACACAATGCTCATGATTTACAAATCCATGTTTGAAGAAATTCAATTAGGTAATTTGTCATGCTACGAGATGCACTGGATGCAAATAAGTTGTGTGAATCTCAACGAAAACAGTCGGGGATAGGTCTGCCGTTTAGTTTCCATGTTGCAAAAAATGCTCTCTCATGCCCTTCAAAACATGTGGAGGTAGAAAGGGCTTCAAGGAAGCCTTTGGCCATTATGCTTTTGGATTTTGAGAAAGCCTATGATCGAGTGGATTGGGATTTTTTGGAGGGTACGCTGCTAAGACTTGGTTTTCCACAACTATGGATTGCTGGCATCTCAGCCTTGTATAGATCAGGTACTAGCAGGATAGTCATTGGGGGCGGTGATGCATTTCGGTTGGAGAGATCAGTGAGACAGGGATGTCCCTTGGCACCCTATCTCTTTATCTTGTTTGCAGAGGCCATGTCGTATTTTTTGCGGGATAGAGCCACAGACATTTGTGGTTTGAGATTACCTCTGGGAGTAGAGGAGGACTTGCTTGACTCAGAGTATGCTGATGACATGACCTTGTATGTAGTAGAGGATAGTGAGGAGACTTTGGAGACTGTTCCAGTTTCCTTGGATACCTTTTGTCTTGCAGCAGGTGCCAAGATAAACTGGAACAAGCCAGTTGGATTTCTCATAGATCCAGACTCCACCTCTACTTGGGGACATTAGTGGGGTTTTTCGTGGATTCAGAGAGACTGTACCACTAGGTACTTGGAGTTTCAGGTAGGTTTGGATGTTTCTCTAGAGCAGTAGTTTGTACCAGTTATTACTTCCATCAAGAAGAAACTGGCCTTTTGGAGCTCTGCACGACTCTCTCTTGCTGGCAGAGTGTCATGACCCTGTGTTTTTCTCTGGACAAGATGCAGATGTGCACGGGGACATGGTGGACAGTGTGAATGGCATCAGGTGGGAGTGAAGATGGAAGCCCATGTGTAGACAACCCCAAGTGTGAAGGGGGGTCAAGTGTTTAAAGTCTCTCATAACTCATGGAGTAGATGTGCGAGTGGATGAGATTTGATGAGGATAAATGAGGAAAGATGTGATGAGATGGAAAATGATGTGATTGGATGAGAATGGGAATACATATGAAATGGATGTGGATTGATGTGGAACAATGTGGAAAGACGAGAGTTCGTTATAGAAACTGTATTTATGACATGTTTTTAAATGACTGTTTTATGTCAAGAATGCTGGGGAAGCATTTTGACCGTCTTGTGAATAAGGTCATGGAGACCTAGCTGATAAAGTTGCAACAGCTGACGGAGAGTCAATGGAGGACGTCTCGTGTAGCAAGGTCGGCCGAGGTCTTGACCAGCCTCGGTTCAATTTAAATGGTGAGCATCCAGTACGGTGGATGAGGGACCAAGGAAGCGGCCTATGAGTGAAGCGCTAGGTGACCTGCGAAGGATCCTAGAGGGTGCTGACCATACAGTGCTCGGGCTCTGGGTTGTCGAAGATACCCACACGTGCATCATGCAAGATATTGGAACAAGGAGAGTAAGAGTTGTTTTCTGAATTCGGGCATGGATCTGGTTGATTGACCTTGCTAGTCCTCAATGGATGAGTCCATGGCTCTTTTATTCTTAAATCCGTTTCCAAGACTTCTAGATCGCAGGTCTTAATTCCAAACAAAATTCCTCAAATTCTGTAACCTCGATCCTTAGATCAAAATCAAAGGGTCTCAACTTAGTTTTAGATTCGGTGGGTGATTTGAGTGTATTTTTCTTGAACTAGTCACATCGTTTTTCCTTGAAACTGACGAAGGAGTTTTGGTCTTGGTCATAGCCTGATTCAGGATTTGAGTCTAGTAAGGTTCTTCCTGAACTATCTTTCTCAAAAGGGGGTGATATTTCAATTACTATTTTTTTGAATTTCATATTTGCCTAACAACTGATTTCTAAACTAATCACGAATTCCTATGATGAATAAATTAATCATTCAACTAAAATTCCGACTTCGATAGTTTTCTCATTACCGTCTCAGTGAATATAAAATGATAGAATTTTTCTCTCACAGAGTATTTACTTATTCATTTATCAATTATTCATGGAAATTAAACATAGAATTAAAGAGAACCCTAATTTTGATATAAAAATCATTTATGCATCAATTTATGCATAGAATCAATTTTGATGAAAGTAACACTTTTATAATAAAAAAATCTTTTATGCATCATTTTATGCATAAAATCAATTTTGATGAAAGTAACACTTTTATAATAAAAAATTCTTTTATGCATCATTTTATGCATAAAAATCAATGTTGGTGAAAGTGACACTTTTCTAATAAAAAAATTCTTTTATGCATAAAATTAATTTTGATGAAAGTAACACTTTTATAATAAAAATTTTATTTTATGCATAAAATCAATTTTGATGAAAGTAACACTTTTATAATAAAAAAATTATTTTATTCATCATTTTATGCATAAAATCAATTTTGTTGAAAGTAACACTTTTATAATAAAAAATTCTTTTATGCATAAAAATCAATATTGATGAAAGTAACACTTTTATGATAAAAAATTTCTTTTATGCATCACTTTATGCATTAAAATCAATATTGATGAAAGTAACACTTTTATAATTAAAAAAAATCTTTTATGCATCACTTTATGCATAAAAATCAATATTGATGAAAGTAACATTTTTATGATTTAAAAAAATTCTTTTATGCATAAAAATCAATATTGATGAAAGTAACACTTTTATGATTAAAGAAATTCTTTTATGCATCACTTTATGCATAAAAATCAATATTGATGAAAGTAACACTTTTATGATAAAAAAAATCTTTTATGCATCACTTTATGCAAAAAATCAATATTGATGAAAGTAACACTTTTATGATAAAAAAATTCTTTTATGCATCACTTTATGCGCATAAAAATCAATATTGATGAAAGTAACACTTTTATAATAATAAAAAATATCCAATATGCATCTTTCTATGCATAGAAATTAGCTCTAATGAAAATAATGCTTTTATAATAAAAATATTTCCAATATGCATCTTTCTATGCATAGAATGCAAATAACACTTTTAGAATACACAAATGGAGGGGATTACTCTTTTTGAATAACATAATGATAAAACTTATTTCTACAAAATTTAAGAAAATTTTGCCATAACCTCCTTTGTATGGCTGACCATTTTTCAATTTTTACATTCTAAATCTACTTAGAATTTACCCCAAGATGAATTTAGCACTCTAATCTAATCAATTCTCATTTTTTTAAGAGTAAACAATACAAAAGGTTTAAATCTATTTATTTGATTACACATCTAGGATAAAGAAGGGCTGAATTCAAAGAAGAGAAGGGGGAAGCCTTTCCATCAAGGCATAACATCCAATTTCAATTTAAAAGAAGCAAGAAATCATAAAACCATAGAATAGAATTAGAAAAAAAAGTAGAATTTCTAACTTACATGGAGTTTTGTGAGCTATCCTTTGGCTTGAGGGATTGAGGGTTCTACTCTTGCTTGGATCAAGAGTGGCCACCAATTCTTTGTAGAGGAAATAGTAAAAAAACAAGTGAATTATCAATGAATTCAATGTTTTTGGCTTTGGGGAGGAGTAGAGTAACAGTGCATAAAACACTATTAAGCTTCTACAAAGAGGAAGACTTCTATTTATAGGAAAAAGTGAGCCTCTAACCAAGCAAACTGATTCTAGGATTTTCTAGATCAGTTTGGTTAATTTTTGACCATTTTTGGGTCAATTTAGCTTACTTTTTGGAACTAGACTTGAATTAGGAGAGAGGAGAGATGAAATATCTCATTATTTGAGAGTTTAAAACTTCTATTTATAGGAAAAAGTGAGCCTCTAACCAAGAAAACTGATTCTAGGATTTTCTAGATCAGTTTGGTTAATTTTTGACCATTTTTGGGTCAATTTAGCTTACTTTTTGGAACTAGACTTGAATTAGGAGAGAGGAGAGATCAAATATCTCATTATTTGAGCTATCCTTTGGCTTGAGGGATTGAGGGTTCTACTCTTGCTTGGATCAAGAGTGGCCACCAATTCTTTGTAGAGGAAATAGTAAAAAAACAAGTGAATTATCAATGAATTCAATGTTTTTGGCTTTGGGGAGGAGTAGAGTAACAGTGCATAAAACACTATTAAGCTTCTACAAAGAGGAAGACTTCTATTTATAGGAAAAAGTGAGCCTCTAACCAAGCAAACTGATTCTAGGATTTTCTAGATCAGTTTGGTTAATTTTTGACCATTTTTGGGTCAATTTAGCTTACTTTTTGGAACTAGACTTGAATTAGGAGAGAGGAGAGATGAAATATCTCATTATTTGAGAGTTTAAAACTCTACCACATATGTGAATTAGGCACCTCCTTCATGAGGGGGAATCCCCACTCTGAGGTGTCAAAAATTTATTTTTTTAGTATTTTCTTTGTTCCTTAGTCCACTCTTCATCTTATGTTAGTATTTACACATTTTTGGGGGTTTTTATTCATTTCTTCAATTTATCTTCTCCCTACATTTGGATTAATCTGATTGGCCCCTCAGAACCTTAATCTAAAATTTTCAGAAAATCTGGACCCTTAGGCTAAGGTCTTTTTAGCAGATTATAATTTATTCCTATTGCACCTTAGGAAATTATTTTTGAACTTCTGTTTTGGGGGAATTTATTTTCATAAGAAAGAATATTTTTCCATCCAAAGATATCTAAAAACTGAGTTATCTCTCTCTAGAACATTTTCTCTCTCTAAGCTAAAATAAATAGAAACAAGATCTTTTATTATTTTGAAGAGGGGATTGATTACAAGGGAAGATATTAGACATCTTGAGGACTGGGGAGGAATCTTACACCGAAGTGAGGGACCCTACCCCATGCAAGAAGTGCTACTTCCGCTTGCTAGCACCCCTGAATTCATTACACGGAGGAGACAGGGATCTTTCATATAGGGAATCAGCCCAAAGAATCACTAAAGATCCGGGATACACCTTGGGGTCAACACTATAAGGAAGCCAAGAGATATGAGGCTCACATAAGCAATCCCAAAACCAAAAGTCCAAGGATAGAGAACCCACACCTTGGGGGAAACACTAAGGAGGGTGGGAGATATGAGGCTCACACAAGCAATAGCACAACCAAAAGTCCAAGGATAAAGAACCCACACCTCAGAGGCAACAAACATGAGGCCAAGAGGAGGCGTGAGGCTTGTATCCTCTAAGGTTCATAGCTATGAGGTGACCCATGTTAAAGATGATGGTTGCCATGAAGTAAATGAGGATATGCACTAAGAAACTATGAGGTGACCCATGTTAAAGATGATGGTTGCCATGAAGTAAATGAGGATATGCACTAAGAAACTAGATACACACACGATACCTTAAAGATTTCTTGATAGCACAAAACCTTAAATGCAAGAAAACAAAGTGCTACTTACATTTTTGAAGTGAAATTAAATGAAAGAATGTGCATTAAAATAGACACTCTAATCAATTCTAGCTTCTTGATAGTGGGTGGGTGAGTCTCATCTAGTCTAACTCTAAATTCTCGTTGATCTTTCTCCTCACCAACTAGCCACCCATCAACATTTTTACTGGTGTGCATGGACTCACCCATCTTTCGAATGCGTCCTTTTCCATGTGGCTCATGTGAAACCATTCGTTCATCGTCGTCATTGTTATGCATGACTCTAGGCATAGATGAATTAGTTTGTTTCAAATATTCAGAAATATATATGAGGGATTCTTGCTCCAACCATCCCTCTGCCATGCTTCCTTCTGGCCTTTCCCTTTGCCTCAAAAATCCCTTCAAGTTTTTCATTAAGCCTTCAAGAAAGAACATCCACCTATTATGAATAATGCCACATATAGCCAACTCATCCACCAAATGTACTAGAAGGGGCAATTGAGTTGTGAGTATGCTTCTTGGAAAGCTTTTTCGATCATACACACTACCTCGATCGACTCAACTCAAGCCTTCTCAATGGATTCTGGATGAGTATCTATTGACACTATCCACCTATTCAACAAAGGAATAAATTATAAATTAAAGAATAATAGATAATTGCAAAGCTATATGTTATACCAAATGCACAAATCTATAGTTTTGATTAGAACTCACCTTGCCAATTCACCTATTTATAGATGGCATTCCGAGCTTTCTCTTCTCCGCACCCACCAATTGATATTGGAAGTATGAACTAGTGAAATTAATTTTTAAAAATAATAAAAGATCAATATAGAGTCCACACAACATAAACTAATGAGTGCCCCAAAAATAGATAAAGATATGTACGTATCTACATCATCTTGTGCCAATCATGTGATTTGAGACCATATAATTCATGCTCACCTTTCTTTTTTATTATTGTAAATGCACCCTTTAATGAGTGCATTACACTGGTTGGTATACGAAAAGATAAAATTTAATTCTTGAAATTCTTTTTTTCTATTGCCTTGACAACCTCCATGGCACCTTTGGTAAACCCACCTTATTATTGACTACCCTTGGCCATGCATTTTTCATTGTGTCCGATGTCCTTTAGGTTATCCCTTATTGCATGGGTGTCTTTTTTACTAATTAGATGGTCCCAAATCATTGATGCCACATTCTTTAAAATGTGCATTGGATTCAAAAGATGATTTATTCTTAACTCTGTCCAATATGGTAGATGATAGAAGATTGAATACCTTTTTATGCCTACGGTTGTTGTGTTGGGAGTAACCCTCCATCATCTCTGGTCCCACTCTCCATCTTCTCTCCAATGGCATTGTAGGAGGTGAATGCCACATGGCCTACCACTCTGCACCCTCCATCATCTCTGGTCCCACTCTCCATCTTCTCTCCAATGGCATTGTAGGAGGTGAATGCCACATGGCCTACCACTCTGCACCTCTCATCACAATTAGAGAAACCTTTGATGGAGCATAATTTGGGTGGTTAGTGGAAGAAATCAATGATGTTAAATCATACACCACTTTTAGTGTATGTGCTTGTTTGTCAGTGGCATCATCATGATCCGCAAGGTCTGCATCACTAATATTGATGCTCCCGAGGCTGACGGAATCCGAAATGGCAAGCGGCTTGTGAGGGGCAAAGCTAGTTTCTGGCACACTCTCGTAGAAATCCTTGCACTGGGATATTTGTACAAGAGTCTCTGCCACCACAAGGGACTCTATTGAGGCATGATTTTCCGAGAGAACAAGCACCTTTGTGACATCTGCGGAACTGAAGTCAATGTGGATGTCATCATCTTTGGACGGCTGTTGTGTGTCTCGCATGCCCGCGTACATAGCAATGACTGAGAGAGTTTCATCCTGGTGCAGCCCGATGACATGGGCGATGTCATCCAAAAATAAGAACTCTACACCTTCTACTATGATGGGGTGTAGAGTTCGCACTTTGAGCTCTGGAACTTCATCCATGACATCGTCCCCTTTGATGTCCCGTTTCACAGCCTCAGCTTGCGGCTCTTCCGCCAGAGGCACAAGTGCAAGAGATGCTTCTTGCACTGGGGTGACAATCTCCTCCTTTGGGTCAGCTTCCTTGATCAAGAGATAAGGTGTGGCTTTCTTTGGAGGAGTGGCCTTCCTCTTTCCCTTGCTTTTCTCAGTTCCCTCCAAGATCAGGAGGGCAAGAGTCATGTCCCACCTCAAAAAACTTGTGCCGATGTTGCCCATTCCAAGATCGACTAGGTTATCTTCTTCCTCCTCCCGTAGATATGTGCTACTAAGGCCTTTGAGGAATCTTGCAAGCCTGAACCTGAAATTTTTGTCCGCTTTGTAGTAGGTATGCTTGATAAGATCCACATGCACCCAAGTCCCCTCCTCGTCTTCAAAGTTGACACAATATTCAGCCATGTATGTGTCCATGTAGCTAGTGAACTGCCCCAAACACATCATTATGGAGTTCGGCGGTGCCTTCCATGTCAATAGATGTTTGAAAGATGGGTGCAAGCTTCTCGATCAAGTGACCGAGGTCAAGCTTGTGCAATTGAGATAGGAGAGCTTGGGCAGGGGTGGCCATGCTTGAGTATCGAAGAAGGCGAGGGGACCGCAAAGATGCAGAGAGTGAGGAGATGAACTCAAAGTGGCCAAAAGTGACTTATAAAGAGGTCTTTAAAACTTTTTTTATGTTTAAAAATTCACTTAAAACCTCTAAAAAAATAAAAACACGTGACATAACTTAAAAGTGCACAAAATTGAACGCAAATTGCGAGTAGCCAAAATTGTTTTGAATTAATCTCTCAAATTCTGTTACATAGCTTGCTTGATATGGATACATCTAGGGAAGGGAATGCTTTTACAAAAGTAAGATGCCTCTTTCCTCTTACGTAGAGGTGTGTTATCAATCACAAATGAAAAGTCACCTTTTAGTGCAAACCTAAGGCCTAAGTACTCCCTTAGGTTCGCCATATTCCAATCAGCATTTACTACGATATCCCACACATGTACATCAAGCTGCTCTGCATCGTTGATGTTCGAATCGAGTGTTTGCCATTCGCCCCAATGTCTGTAAGAAAAGATAATAGAGAGTTGTTGCTTTCCAAGCTGGTACCGAATGACCATCTTCTCCGACACCACCATGCACTTTATCTTGTCACCCTGATGTTGAATAACCTTCAAATCCCATGAAGGTGGCAGAAAGGCACTCATTGCTATGCCTCCCTTTGCAATCCACATTGTAGGAGTCCGGTGAACATCAGCCTCCTTGAACAAAAACACAAACAAATGTAAAGGCATGAAGAACGTGAGAATCGCACGATGTGACCCATAGGTGCACTTCATTGCATTGCACACATC
Organism: Cibotium barometz; assembly: GCF_041138505.1. Classification (NCBI taxonomy): domain Eukaryota; kingdom Viridiplantae; phylum Streptophyta; class Polypodiopsida; order Cyatheales; family Cibotiaceae; genus Cibotium; species Cibotium barometz. Next base: position 25,498,277 of record NC_141089.1, read on the forward strand.
AATCTCAATCCGACGTCTGGTTAGTGCAACCAAAGTATTGTCGGGCTTTGGCCAATCATGGTCCGTGAGACTTGATGTAGGGAGCCTCCGTAGAGTCCCAGAACCATCTCTTGATGTGGGTACAATATACTCTGCATGAAAGAAGAAAACTAAGCGCTCTAAAAGCTCTGATGCCGAATAACCAGTATATAGTAGCTTGCCGATTTCAAAGTGGTGCACCTCAAAGGTTCCAGAAAGGGCCTCTAAAGGCTCCCATTCCACAAATGTCGACGGAAAGATGTCTGCACAGAACATTACAAGAACACACTTGAAAAAATCAAGCTTCCGTAACATGAAATGATGATATTAGCATGTCTCAGTGTAGCCCATAAAACAAGAAGCACAAATAAAACTTACAATTTGCAAGAAAGCGTTTGTGATTGGCATTGTCAACACGGAGTTGAGATGCCTTGTAGACGTGTTGGATCATCACCTGCTTGCTTCCGTTTGCCCCCTGCTTGAGATCCACTATGCGACCCTTCCAATGGTGCGACTTTAACCCTATGTATCTGCGAGAGACTTTGTGGGCTCCCCTTGTGCTTGGACGCATCGTCACCCACATTCTTTTTGCAAAGGTGCTTGTAACCCACAAGCTAGTGTCATCTTGTTCGTTGCTGCTGCTAAAGGACTCCACCCTTGAACGAGGTCGGCGACTCATTGTGCTTGGCTAACCGATTAAGCTAAATGCTATGAAGTTGTAGGTGTGTAAGAAGATCTCTGCAACCTAATGCTAGCAGAGCATATAAGCTGGCAAGAGGAGTCAAGAATGTGTATAAGCTAGCAAGAGGAGAGTGAAGAATGTGTGCAAGCAATCGAGGATGGACTTGATGGGGGAAAAAGTGGACTGTTTTCCAAGCTTTCCATAGCCAAGAAGGCACAGAAATATAGATCTAACTTTAGGAGGGAAGGGGAAGGCTGAATGGGAAGGGAGGAGGCCAAAAAATGACTCTTTTAGTTAGAGAGAGACTCAAAACCGAGCTTGCTAGTTTTAGAGAGAGGAAGCGGGAGTGGGGAGAGGGAAAAGTAGCTTTAAATGAGGGATAATGATGGGGGGGGCGTTTTTGGCCCTAGCCCACTTTTTGAGGTGGGGTCATTTATACCAGTTTGAGCTGTCTTTATTAAAAAAAGATGGGAAATTTGATATTAGTGAAAGATTTTGCATTTTTCAGCCCATTTTCTTAAAAGAAAATGGTATGATTCAAGTTTAACCCCTACATATTAGGGGCAAGGAAACCCAACATTTTTCTCCACATGGCCTTCTCCCATTGCACCACTCCTTAATGTTGCGGTGCTACTCAAGTCATTACCTCTCCTGCCTTCGACAACATTGTGACAACTTTGACCAACATGCCTATCACAAAGCTTGTTGATGTTGAAGCTTCTCTTTTAGAGGAAGAGGAGAAGTTGAAGTTCAAAGCCAAAGATGACACCTTGTCCAACACTTCACCAAATCAAGTGGCTCTCTACACATCAAACAAAGGCTACAAAGGAAAGACTAAGTACAACTCTTCAATCATTTGTGATTTTTGTCACAAACCTGGACACATTAAGAAATATTGTTTCTTTCAAAAGAAGGCTCAAAAGGCCTATATTATGCATGAAGAGTTTGTAGATGAAGGAGAAGAGCATGGAGAACCAAAGGAGGACAACAAGGGGCATCATAAAGCCCTAACAATGCATAGTGAACATCTTCTCTAGATCATGTCTTGGGCCCGGCCCTCCGGCCCCAAACTCTTATTGCCCAACTTTACATAAGTGTTGTAAATCTTTGTAAATTAGCCATTGAACCTCTAGCCAAACTACTCCTAACTAGCCTCAAGCTTAAATTGCCATCCTAAACTTGTATAGTCATGGTAAGCAGTCATAGTAAGAGGGAAATCATCTAGCATGGATGTTAGGTAAGCATAAGTTGTGGTGAGACTTCATCAAAGGTCATCAATACCATTGTAATAATTATGTGTTTGAAGGGGGATGTTGAAATATGCACCAAACACATCCTTAGAAGGATGGGGCCAAATGGACCATGTACATGTGGAATGGACCAAATCACTTAGCTTGTGGGTGAAGCTTCTCTAGCACATAGTTTTATGTTTAACCACTTGTTTTGAAGAAACCACTAGGTGGTATTGAGTTGTATGGAATCTATAAAAGGGAACTTTCCTATGAAGTAATAAATCAATCATTTTGCCCAACATTATTTTCTCTTTTGTGTGTATACATCATTTTACACTATTCTTCTTTATCATGTGTTTTAACCTAGCAATAGTATTTGATCCACCATAGCGAACTTGCACATGGCTTGCAATATTTCAAAAAAATGGTCCTACCAAAGGCACCATGGGTATTAATCAAGGAGCACAATAAGGTGAAAAGTGTGATTGCCTCTTTTCGTACACCAATGAGAGTAATGCATTCATTGAAGGGTGCCTTCACAAAGACTAAAAAGAACGGAGAGGTACAATTATATGGCCTCAAGACACATGATTGGCATAAGATATTACATGTATATAAATATTTACTTATTCATTTTCTCTTTATGGTACATAATTTGTAGGCTCATATACTAACTTCCATTTTTTTTAATGCATAGTTTATTCTTCCAATTACTATGGTTTGAGAGACAAGAAGGTGAGAGAGGCTATTTACAAAATGGAAATCTTGGTGAGGTATGAATATTCTCTTCAATTCACTAGCTAAGTTATATTTAATACTTGGTATTCTCATGCAATCTCACAAGTTATGTATAATAAATAGTATACATGATTGCTATGTATGTAGGTACATATCCTTTAAGGAGATAGATCCTATATCCATTGAGATGGCTTGTCTCAATGCTATTGAGGTAGTGTGTACGATTAAGGAAAACTTTCCTAGAACAATGCTCACTAGCTAATTACATCTAGTGGTGCATTTGGTGATGAGCACTTTGTGGTGTTGTTCATGTTCGATGGATATTTTTTCTTGAAAGGTTCATGAAAACCTTAAAGGACTTTGTGAGAGAAAGAGCAAGATTGGAAGCAAGCATGGCAGAGAGATAGTTGATACAAGAGTCTCTTGTGTATATCTCAAAACATCTCTCTCACTAGATCCTTCCATGCCATGATTATGGAGCAATGAGGAGGATGACTGACTAATCACTAATGTGCCACAAGGAAAAGGAAGGCAACGAAGACTGGATGAAGCATTACGCCAAAAGGTGAATACATTTTGCATTCTAAATAGTCCCATCATGGAGAAGTGGATCGGAGATACAAGGATGAAATCAATAGACAAAAGGATAAGAGAAGAGCTTTCATAAGAGAAAATAGACGCTTGCCATTCCTACCCGTCTTAGAACCTCTACCAAATGTGATCAATATAGAATGGCTTCGTATGGTAATATCAATGGCATTGAAAAATGGAGAGATGATCACAAGAGAAGAGCATGAGTATGCACGAGAATGTGACTCTCAAGTAATTATATTCTTCGTCTCTATCTCATGCTTCGATTGTTATATACCTTGTTTAATGCATTATACTAAATGTCATGCTTTTGTTTAATGTTAGTACAAACTAAATAATGCAATATGGTCAGAGGGAAGGCACTTTCGCATGGAGTGTGTAGATTCTAAAAGAAACACATTTGACTGTGGTGTGATAGTAACTTTTGAGCAAGAAAGTGGAGCTAGTAGACATGATATCAATATCATAGAGGACAATCTTGAGTATTGTGGAACTATTTAAGAGGTTGGGTTTAGAGCAATTATTCTATTTATCTTTAATGTCAAATGGTTCAAGGTGATATATAGAGGTGCTCAAGCAACCGTGAAGAAACATCCAAATGAGTTCTTCATTAGGACCTCAATGGAAGGCTTCTTGGGCCCTTTTATTTGGCAGTTTAAGGAGTCAAACCTTTTCTCTTAAGAATAAACATTTTCTAATTAGAAGCTTCAAAACGGCTACTTTATTCGAATTTGAATTTTGGAGGGAAAATGGAATTTAAAATCTAGCGGACAAAACCATATCATGTAACATATCTATGGAAAGCTCTTGATGCGTAGATCACGGATCTATAATCTCCGCTCAAATCGGAGCTTGTATGTAGAAGTTATGGAGGTCCGAAAATTGTAAAATTGCCTCCCCCCTTTTTGGGGAAAAAAGTGCACCCTTTGACCACTCTTACACCTCTCTTACAAACCCAACATTTCAGTCCACATGGCAACCCCCCATTTGGCTATTCCTTAATCACCTTGATTAGGCTTGGGCAAATTAAAGGGCCCAAGAAGACCCCATTCACTTCCTAATGTTCAAATTGATTCCACCAAGTTTTGGAATGATGAGAAAGATACTTTCGTAATACCTCAACACTGTCAAACAGGTTAGTAACCCAACCAATCATAGTAAATCTTGATGTAGTATAATAAAAGTGCGATCCCTTTGATTTGTGATTTTAGGTTGTGTTTCCACGCCGATTGAATTGATCCAAAGTGGTGGTATGTACTATGTTATACAAGTTTCCCGGTGTTCAAAACATATCTTTCAAGATCAAGATGTTGAGGCCGAATCCTTGGATGAGGTGCAAGTACTACCTCAAATTGACTCATTAGAAGAAGACGATGAAGAAAACAATTTAGAGAAGGCCAATCAAGAATACGAGGAACATCAATCCGAAGAAGATGATGAGTCACCTATCGATCATGACAATGCTTCATCAGATAATGATGGTGATATTGATATGGAACCCCATCTTTTCATTGAGCTTCCATTAGATATAGACATTGATGAAGCAACACATATGGATCTGTTAAAAGATGGGATAGATTCATTGTTTCCCTTTAAAAGTTTTCAACTATCTTTTTTTAATTCAAAACATGGCTCTAAGGATTTTGATGTATGTTTTTTTATAACTATAATCATTTTCTGTATGTATGTGACATGTATAACTTAAATTCAATACTCGATAACTCTTTGGAATTCTATACAGCGAGAATAGCAGCGAAACCTCACTGCTACTGTCGTTGTAGTGAAATTACAGTATAGCAGCGAAATTTCGCGCTGGGAAACAAAGCAGTATTGAAATTTCGCTGCTATGGTCGCTGTTAAGCATTGACATAATTTTTGACATCCCGACAGCCTAAATGTTGCTAAGAAATGCAGCTATGCCCTCGATATATTGTAGTGTGAGTAGCGTGCAAACCAAGGTTTGCAAGCCTTGAATGAATGCTGCCTGATGGTGATCTCAAGGTGTGGAGATCTGAACTCAAAGTACAACTCTATCTCTATTATCTCAAGAAAGCAAGCCCCATGCACTATGTACTCCCTCGAAGAACCCTACATCACAATGCCTTCTTGTACTTTGGTGATGCACGGTAATGCTCCTACTAAAATCTATGTATTATCGCCCTCATCTTAGGGTCTAATAAATGAGTGCATCTAGGTGCATGACTACTACTAGCCCATAGAGCACCCTCAACCCTACTCTCCAAGCTCTATCTCCTCTTGAAGTGCCCAATGACGAATTTGAAGTATGCGAGAAGTAGAAGGATGTGTACGTGGTAGGACACTACTAGAAGCAATCGTCGTAAGTGGCCGTCTAGTAGCCAATCCATATGAATGCATTACGCTTGAGTGTGTTGTAGGAATGCCTCAGGCTTTGTAGCACACCAGTACCGGCTCTTCCTTGAATGTGGCTGCAAATCATGGAAGAAGCATTGGCACACTATGCCATGCACGAGAGCCGTAAGCAACGTATCTAGCACACTAGACTGTGATGCCACATCGAGGCCTCTCCTCCATATGATATGGCATGTATATGTAGGACTAAGACTATGTTACCATAATTTCATTGCTTGACAAATGGCATACTCTCTAGGTTTGGTGAAACACCAAACCTAATAAGCAGTCTTTGTTTTAGACTTTGGCCAGACAAAGAGAAAAAATTTGATTAAGATGGCTTGAAAATGACCAGACAAAGAGGAAAAATTTGATTAAGATGGCTTGAGAATGGGCTTCCTTTACTTAAATTCACTCATTTTTTTTGGTTAAATTCATCACGCGACAAACTACTTTGATCCACAAGAAATTGGAGTATGATGAGGGTCATATTAAATTTATATAATTAAATTACTAAACTTCTACAGGTTCTTTGACAAACTAAGTGATTTTTCTACAAAAGATTAAAATAAAGTCAATTGTTAAAATTATAAATTAACCATATGGCCATATTCTAAACATATCTGTCCAACTTCTCATTGTTGGATCTTCAATGATGAGCTTCACATTTGTCAAGATCTTGCATACAAAATCACATGTTTTACATAATTAAGTGGAGAAAAAATAATTTATAAAAAATAGATAAACACTTTAAGTTAAGCTTTATGCAATGTGTTCTTTTTATGTACAAATTGGAATGATCATTGGACTTTGGATGTAGAAGTACTAAGAATTTTATATATGGCATATATTGCAATCAAGGAAGTTGGATAGTGCAAACACGGAAACTTTGTGCAATGAAACATGCCCTAAAAGAACTTGGATTTTCAATCGAGGCATGCCATTTGATTGCCCACTATATGTATGATGTGCCCTGGCCTACCATGCCACAAAATTCCAAATATAACCATGAGAGATTGGACCTTTAAGTTATGGAGATGTCTATTTTCAAGCTACCTTCAGGAGGGCGCCCAACTGTAAAAAGTGGTGCTAAAACATTTTTGTCGATAGAGATAAATTCGCTTATTCCCAAGGCAATTATCCCGGGGGACCACTATTTGGGTGTGACAGCGACCAAGGGGTCCAGGTACTGCGGGACAGTTCTGGACAATTTGAGTGGGCTTAAATGGCCGCCCATTTAGTCGGGCTTCAAAATAATGTGGTCTCAACCGGCCGCCCGTTGAAGGCCTACTCTTAATGTGAAATGCATAGCATTTATATAGAGTCGCAGCTAGGGTTTGGGAGAGCAGTAGTAGTTGCAGAGTAACTTCTGTCAGAAGAGATCACTCGTGGCGGTTATGCCTAGTGAGGGGAACAGGGGGCGTCGTCCGCCTTGCTGTGGAGCTGCCTCAGGTAGGTGCCCATCGCTGGCTTCTTTGCATCTTAACCAGCTTCTAGTTGAGCCTTCGCGTTGTTCTTTGAAGTTAATTCAGATGCTACAATGAGATCTATAGCAATGGAACTTACAATGAGTTCCATCTGTAGCGATGAACCTTACGCGGCCGTGGTGTTTTTCACGTACCTCATATGGCCCAAAGGTCCGTCCTACATGCGTTCCAGATTGTTACCGTGGGTGTAGATCCTGAGACCTTGGTCATGACAACTTTGAGACGGGCGGTCGGAATTGATGCCATGTCGATTTGTCTCTGGCTCTTCTTAGAGTATGTTCTGAAGGGCACCCCGATTGCTCGTTTAGCTGAAAAGGGAACCGTGATTACCTGTTAAGCCTAAAAATTAGTGCTAATGATGTGCCCTTAGCGTTTTGTTCCTCGTTGGATGGTCGTGTCAGTGGTCTATTTCTCACCCAATGGGTATTTAGGTGCGTTTCGAGGATTAAGAATGGCAAATGATGCATTGTGAAACCTTATTCTACACACTGAGTAGTTTACATGATGTTAAATTACCTCTGACAATCTGATGCCATGCTTTCTGAAGCTCACTTTTTTTGTACAATGTTTCCTTGCATACGCCCTCAAAATGAAGCCTGAATCGCCTACTGCATTTGAGGACCATAACGAGTCGCTTATGTAAAGGCATTGACTTTTCATCAAGAGTAGACTTGATAATATTTTTTAGCCTCCTCTTCTCTCCAATTGCTAGCTTTAGCACACATCAGGCCATCTCCTACTATTTTTAATCCAACTCTCCATTGTCAAACATGTCTATGATCGAGAAAATGAGTTAGTTGATCATTAGCATGTGATAGTGAAGTAACCCCAAGTAGGGTTGAAACCTAATCTTGTTACATGTTAATACTATCAAACAAGATGAAATGGCACAAAACCAAATTAGATAGCAATGCTGACATTTAAACGACACTGCAATAGGACTGACTCTCCTTGTAACTTGATTGCATTGCCAAGGTAGATTACATACAAGTTTCATGCACAATGCTTGCTAGCTTTCCAATGACACCCATGCATATGAAAACATCTTCAAACAAGTTGTGTTGTTGAAGAGGTCAAATCCATAGTCGCTTTCGTCAAAGAAAAATCTCACTTTTCAGTTCCCAGTGTCTTGCCACAAGCAGCTATGCTCCATTGGCATCCATACACATGCAAATGTGTGTCCAGGCCAAGACGTAGGAGACCTTAACGGCCAAGAACACGCATGTAGAGCAGATTAGAGAACATAAGAAGCTCTTACCTAAAAATGGCTACCAATTGTAGACTCCTTCTAGCTTTAGGCCAAAGTAGTGATGAAAGAATTTCCATTCTAGCTATAGGTCAAAGTAGTGATGAAAGAATTTCCATTCTAGCTATAGGTCAAAGTAGTGATGAAAGAATTTCCATTGTATTCTTGGATGAAATTAGAGTTTTTGTGAGCTAGGTTTCAATTGAATAAGGGTTTTTGTAAATGACGGTTTCAATTTAATTCAAGGTTTATATCACATTAAGGCTTTGAAATTGGTCTTTTTTTAAAATAAGTTTTTTTGAAAATTAGGACTTATTAATTCAGGAGCAATATATGTAGAGATAAGCGTAAGCAAAGATATATGTAGAGATAAGCATAAGCAAAGGTTGAATAACTTGTTTTTGTTGAGAAAATTTAAAAAATTAAGAATTTTATAAAATTAGGGTTTTTAAAAACGAGGGTTTTACATAGACGCTCCTCTCACGAGAGAGAGAGAGGAAGAGAAGATAAGCCTTGGTCCAATTTTGGCGAAACATTATGGTTGGGTCACCTCCAAAGAGTGGGAGGGTGGCCAAGTCTTGGCCAGGCGTCTAAGTCCATCTCCATGTTCATGTCCAAACTTACTTATAAGTTGTCCACTTAAATTTAGCCATAACTCTTAAATTGAAGAAACATAGAGTTTAGAGGCACAACTATCACTTATCTGCAGTCCACAAGCTAGGTTAGAATATAGATTTAAGCGCATAGTTCACAGGCCCTTGTTTGTAAGCTATAGATATAGATCTTGCAGGCAGTAAAACAGTGCACACGAAAACAATTTTGCACATGCAAGTATGATATGTATAAGAATGTATTGGACAATCTTTCTTTTATTTAGCTTGTAAGAAACGATCATTTTGTGCGTAGATATTACATCCCTAGGTCAACAGGAATACCGTAATCGAAGCATGGATGCAGGCCAAAATCCCCAACCTCTCAAGTCTAGCCTATTGGCCTTTGGTGTAGACATTAGTCTCCTACCATGAGGTGCCAATCCATATGATCGTTGGCGTAGATAGAAGTCCCTCGCCATGAAGTATCATGACCGCTCAATGAAATCCGTCCATAGGTCTTTGAGCGTAGAGAAGGCCGAACTAGTGACACCTCCCCTCCAATTGATCGCAATTGAAAAGCTTTGAAGTATGGTTCTAGGAGTTGCGGACATTCTTGGACGTATACCTCATCCATCCATGTAGCATCCATGGGTGAACAATATTTGAATTTCACAAGGTTGTCTTTGAGGTTTGCCACTTGCAAGCTTACGCTCCTTATGAAACACAATCTGCTATGGCTTTAACACCTCTTCCAGTGCATCCACTTATGGTGGATCTTTCGTAACCGGCTCTTTAGGCTTTGGTCCCATATATTTGCGCAAGAGGCTTACATGAAATGCATTGTGTATCTTCCAATGATTCGGCAAACCTACCTGAAAAGCCACTTCATGGATATGCTCAATGACTTTGAATGGTCCATAGTAGAGACACATCCCCTCTTTTCTAGGCCTTCTTCTAAGTCGAGCTTTCTCAAATTTCAACAATACCCAATCATTCTCTTTGATGTCCAATTGCCTTCTATGCTTATTTGCAACCTTTTTATGCTTCTCTTGAGAACTCTCAATGGTTGTCCGCACCTGTGCAAAGGTAATATCAAGGTCCCTAACAAATTCATCCTCGGCGGGCAAGGCGGGCAAATATCTCATTCTTTGTACGAAGGGTGGGTGGCAATAACATACATGATCTCAAATGAGGCCTTTCCTATAGAAGCATGCATTGTGTTATGAGAGAATTCCACAAGTGGCAGATACTTCTCCTAAGAAATATTTTTTGATTGGCCACATAGCATTTAAGCAATTCTTATATGGTTGAATTTGCAGCTCCACTTTGTCCATCCGTTTAAGGACGATACGCTGATAAAAAATTTAGCTTAGTGTCCATATTGTTAAAAAAAGCTCTCCAAAAGAGACTCATTGTCCTGGGATCTCTGTCTCCCAAAATTGATTTGGGTATACCATAATGCTTAAACACCTTTGACTTAAACATTTTGACCATATGCTCAGCTTTTATGGTCTTTTTGACATGTAAGAAGTGAGATTTCTTGTTAAACCTGTCCAATATTCCATATTGCATCATTGCCATATTGTGTACCAGGAAAATTCATTATAAAATCCATGGCAATGCTTTCCTATGGCTGGTTTAAACTAGCAAAGGCTAAAGTAATGTGGGAGCCTTTTGCCTACCTTTTGACAGGTGATACATCTACGTACATGTGCCTCTATGTCCTTTGCATACTTGGCCAAAAGAGTGGTAGGTATGCCTCTATGACCAACATATGGAGGAGCATAGCACTCATCCAAAACCTTTTGCCTCATGTCTGACGCCACACATAGGCAATTATCTCTCATAAGATAATCCTCTTTGATCATATAATATGAGGCATGTGCATGACCAGCCATCAAATCAGCACAAATAGTGGCAAAATCAGCATCCGTATGATACAAATCACACATGGCAGACAAATCCCATGGGAGGCAACTGAAATAGTTGCTACATACGACTTTCGTGACAATGCATCTGCTACTACATTCTTCTTTCTTGGGGTATAAAAAATCCAAAAAATGAAACATAGAGAGGAAATTGACCATCATCGTATGTTTCTCTAAAAGCTTAGTTTGTGTCAGGAAATACCGCAAACTTTGGTGATCCATCTTGACCATCCTCATATGTTTCTCTGAAAGCTTAGTTTGTGTCAGGAAATACCGTAAACTTTGGTGATCCATCTTAACTGTAAATTTAGCTCTCTATAGGTAGTGTTTTCATACTATAAGAGCATGAATTACAACCAATAGCTCTTTCTCATAGATGCCAAGAGAAAGCTCAACATCATGCAATCTCCTACTCTCATATGCAATAGCATGTCCTTCCTCCTATGCAATTGCCATCACATTCCATAATGAATGATTTTTGCAAGTCGGGAATTACCAAGACTGGCCTAGTCATAATGGCATCCTTGAGTTTATGAAAAACATCAATTTCAACGTGTGTCCATTTAAACACAACTTGTCTCTTGGTTAGATCATGCAATGGTGTGGCAATCACTGTAAAGTGAAATATGAACCTTCTGTAGTATGAGTATAAACCAAGAAAACAGTGAATCTAATGTACTGATTTGAGTTCCGACAATCGTTAATGGCTTGGATCTTTGTAGGATCCATTCGCACACCATCTTTTGGCACACTGTGTCCAAGATAGTGAGTCTTCAAGAGGAAAAAATTCACTCTTTTTACTATTAGTCATGAGCTTGTGTTTTCTCAATTCATCAAAGACCACTTTTAAATGCATCTTATGTTGTTGCTCATCTTTCAAAAACACCAAAATGTCATTGAAAAAGACGCTTATAAATGCTCTATGATTTTTGAAAATCTTATCCATCATTTGGTTAAAGGTAGACAAAGCATTTGTGAGGCTGAATGGCATAACCAAATACTCATAGAGCCCAAAAGATGTACGAAAAGGTGTCTTATGTACATCTTGAGACATCATTCTCACTTGATGATAACCACTCTTGAGATCAATGTAACTGAAACATGACAAACCATCCAATTTGTCCAAGATATCATCAATCCTCGGAATAGGAAATTGATTTTTGATGGTTATCTTATTGAGTGCCCTATAATCCACGCACATACGAAATGTTCCATCCTTCTTCTGCACAAGAAGAATGGGTGAACAATATGGCGAGGAACTTGGTCACACTAAACCCTTCTCTAAGAGTTCACTAAATTGCTTCATAATCTCCTCTTGTTGGCAAGAACTCATACGATATACCAGCCTATAAGGAGGTGAACTACTTGGCACCAATTCAATACAGTGATCCTCTAGCCGTATAGGAGGCATTTCACTCGGCAATGCATCGGTATAAAAAATCTCTATACTCAGTTAGAAAATTCAGCCTATCACGAGTAAGAGAATCTACATGCACATTGCTATGTTCCACATCATCACATACAAAAACCAAGTACGAAGAAATACTCTTTTTGATTGCTTTATTGATTTGTACATGTGATACGATGAGGATAGTGCCACCTGATTTGTCTGCATCTATAAGATGCTCTCGGCCTTTGTACATAAAAGAAAGTTTATTTGTTTTGTAGTTCTTGTGGGGTCCAAGGAATGCATGCCACAGTTTGCCAAGCAACATATCACATCCATTGTGAGGTGCAATAAGGAAGTTCTCATGGTCTTGGATGTGAATTTGTAGCTTTCCAATGGGAGGAGTAAAGTAACCTTCACATCCTTCTCAATAGAAGCTGAGCATGCATAAATTTTAGTTCCCATGTCTCCCACTTCAATCCCCAAGGCAGCAGTCATTTGGGTGGAGATGAAGTTGTGTAGAGCAGTCATCAAACATGAATAAGGCAGGCTGATCCTTGAGTTGTTTCCCAATGCCTTGCATGCCATTCTATCTTTGCTTGCATGACTCGTATTACCTTGCACATCTGGCACCATATTTACATGCAATTTGGGCTCTTCTTCCTTCTTATTACATTGAGGTGATATGTGGTCTTTTCTACCACTTTTGAAGCACTTGCCTTCATGCATGTATTGCACTCTTTGTTGTAGTGACAAACCAAATGTGCCCTTCTTATGCCAAGGCTTCTTCTCCTTATTATTTTCAACTTTTGGGGCATCCTTAAAATCCTTCTTAGGTGGCTCTCCACCTTTATGCAAGTAGTGACCAGCTTTGTCCTTGACTTTCCCATGTTCATATCAATCTTAGATTTCACCCATTTGACATTGAGTTGCTCGGTGGCCAAATGAGATGTTGTAAATTTTAATTGAGGTAGATTTCAAGCCCATGTTGATAGATGGGGACCAAACTCTGTCTTCTTCTCCTCTTCATCTATCTTCATAAAGGAAACCACTTCGAATAGTACTTTCCAAAATTTTGATTTATAAGAAGTGATTGATTCCCCTTGTTTTTGGCCCAACCAATCTCACTTTTTTACGTGAGTTCTTTGCAAAATTGGGAGGTAGAAACTGGGCATAAAATTTACTTTTAAATTCAGCCCATAAAGCAATGGTGTTTCCAGAAAGCTTCTCGGCCAACCACTAATGTGCTAGAGTCCCCTTCATGTACATGCCAACATGTCTAAGCTTTGATCCCTTTGTGAAGTTTAACTCATGAAAAGCAATCTCAAAGTGGGAGATGTCAGATAAAGCTTTGGTAGAGTCATACTCACCATGGTAGTTCTCAAATTTTACGGATTTGTTTCCTATCTTGAACTCTTTGGCCCTCTTGCTATGATGCACATCCTCCTCACCAATGTTGGCTCTTCTTTTCCCTTTGTCTTCATGAGGAATGTAATACTCTAATTCCTTGTGGGAATCGAAAAATGAGTGGGTTCCTTGCCATGTGTACCTAAAAGTGAAGAAGCATGCCTGTGAGATGGGATACCATGAGTAGTAGAGGCATGGTGAGAGGTTACTGTCACCTCTTTCCTCTCGTTGAATTTCAGATTTTAGCTGTACAGAAGCAGCTCCAAGAGGGTTTCATTAGGACCTCAATGGAAGGCTTCTTGGGCCCTTTTATTTGGCAGTTTAAGGAGTCAAACCTTTTCTCTTAAGAAGAAACGTTTTCTAATTAGAAGCTTCAAAACGGCTACTTTATTCGAATTTGAATTTTGGGGGAAAAATGGAATTTAAAATCTAGCGGACAAAACCATATCATGTAACATATCTATGGAAAGCTCTTGATGCATAGATCACGGATCTATAATCTCCGCTCAAATCGGAGCTTGTATGTAGAAGTTATGGAGGTCCGAAAATTGTAAAATTACCTCCCTCCCTTTTTGGGGGAAAAAGTGCACCCTTTGACCACTCTTACACCTCTCTTACAAACCCAACATTTCAGTCCACATGGCAACCCCCCATTTGGCTATTCCTTAATCACCTTAATTAGGCTTGGGCAAATTAAAGGGCCCAAGAAGACCCCATTCACTTCCTAATGTAGAGGAGGTGTCCTTTTGAACATAAGCTCACTCTCTTTTCCCTCCACGACATCACCATGATCAACGAGAAAAGAGAGTGCCATCTCTCTCGGTTTGACACCCAATTCAAGTGCAAGAGTTTTCAATGCATTATTCATAAAAGCTGAGTGCCTTTGTGCATCCAATACCTAATGAACTTTCGGATCTTCATGCAAGCTCTTCAATTGGGAATCTTTCTCATGTAGCTACCTCTTGAGATTTTCAATCTCACCATGCATAACATCAAGTACATTAGTGCCCTGCGCCTTCTCATTACCGCAAAATGGCTATCCCTCATTTACGATCTTTTCCTTTACTATGGGATGATGATAGGGTTTTTTTGTGTCCAAACTCTAGTGCCCAAGATATGGCTCACCCAAACCCCAGAAATGAGAGTACGCCTATCGGGTATGCTTATAACCTTAGAAATAAGAGGCTTTTGCAACACCTTCTAAAATAGAACCAGCTGTTGTTCAGGTCCAATTAAGTGAAGAAGGAGCGTTTGCATGCGTAGGGGAATCGGGAGTAGTGGACGAGGACATTAGAGGGAGAGCATAGGATCCGACAGAAGTCAAGAGAGAGCCGGGGATTGTGAAGAAGCTCTATGGAAGCTCGTGAATACAATTTTTTTGTTTGGGAACAAGACGCATGAATAGTGTGAGGTGGATTGGGTTTGTTGTCCAGAGTAGAGGGTGTAAAGAAAACAGAGGATCTTGTAGGAGGTTGAGATGCCCTAGGATATCTAGTTGTGCAGCTATGTAGTAAGACATTGGATAAATCCAATGTGTTGCTCAATTATTCCTTGCTATGTTTGAAGGTGCAGACTTGCAGAGTGTGGTTGCAGATTCCATTGATATTGGTACCTGTGGAAATGAAGACATAGGCTTGAAGAGCTATTGTTAGGATATTCTTGTGGAGGATCCCTCTCTTTCTTGGTGTTTTCTCTTTTTTGTTTAAACCCCATGTTTGAGGGTTGTTGAGATTGACTTGATTCCAACTATATGTAAAAGGCTTCCTATGAGTTTGGATTCATGAGTTTTTATGCTCTAGTATATGTTGTTTTGTTTGAGATTATTCAGAGAAAACACGTGTGAGTGAAGATCTGGAGTCTGTTGAGTAAGGTCTAAGTCAGATAGCATTAACTGAAAATCTGTAAGTGTCAGATAGGGTCAGCTGAGTATTAGAAGGAGTTAGCTAAGGGTGTAGAGGGGTCGATATGATCTTTTTGGGTTAAAGGGCAGTGGTTTAGGGTTTGGTCTGACTGTTAGAGGTGAGTCAACAAAAACATTCAATTTAGCAGAGTGAAGGTACTCCAGGGTCAGTAGTAGACATCCAACCTACTGCTGTTAGTTTTGAGTTTGTGGAGTTGAATCTTGGTGGGATCGAGGAATTTGAGGGGGTGGAAGTGTCAGAGGACACTGGAGTGGTGAGATCTAATTCAAAATTGAGTCAGTTGAGGTAGATAGGTCAGATTTTAGTCTTAGAGTAGGAAGTCAGCAGGGGGTGCTGACATAGGTTCTGTAAGTTCAGAGGCGAGGATTTTGAAGGTAGGTTAGGCTGGAGGATTTTTGAGGAGCCTGGAAGATAAACATCTAACTAGGGTCAGTAAGGTATCTGATTCAGGTTACAGTCAGCACTCATCAACTGAGAGCTTTTCTGATCAACTGGGTGTCAGAGGAGGTCATCTGAAGAGTTAGGAGTAAAGATCAGAGTTGTGGGAGATCAGGTTTGACCTGGGAGGATAGCTAGAGGAGGTCAGCTGAAGAGTTAGGAGTGAAGATCAGAGTTGTGGGAGATCAGGTTTGACTTGGGAGGACAGCTAGAGGAGTCAGTTGAATCAACTTGAGGGGTTTTGAGGTGTCCAATTGTGTTAGTTGAAGGACGAAGGATATCAATAAGCTGAGTAGATTGGTACTCTAGATTTGTGTTTTTGTTGGTGTTGTGGTGCTAGTTGATAGTGTTCCCCCTACGGTGGTGTGTTCGGACAAGCTATAGAGAAAGACTCCCCCAATGCATCATTATTTTGGTGCGCCGATTTGAAAGCACCCTTCAAATTACTTGCAGGCTTGAAGTAATTCTCAGCACAGTTGAGATGGCTGCTATGATGACATATCCAGTGTTTCATGGCCATGCTGGTGAACATCTAGAAGATTTCTTGGTGGGGACGGAACTTACAGCCTCCACCTTTAGTAAGGATAGGAATGATGATAAAATGACTTTGCTAACTATGCTGTTGAAAGGTGATGCTAAAAGATGGTTGCAGGCATAGAGAGCCCAGCCAAACCCAGGGGCATACATATGAGGACATTAAGGTGGCTTTGGTGCAACACTATAAGTAGAGTGAATCCCCCTGATGCCTTATCTGATGTTTTTGATAGGTTTATAAATCGCTTTGAAGATTTGTGGGAAAGATGAGACATCTCTTTAGGAAGGAAGGACATGCTCATTCAGTCTCTCTATGTAGACTAGAGGGAGAAGGTGGAACTAAAGAGGCCAGTGTTATATGCACATTATGTGTGCATATACTAGGAGGCTAACCCACATTAGGCTTGTGAGCATGGGAACAAGTTCTAGTAGTGGAGCATGGGTTAGGACTAACCTTAAGGGTTAAGGTTAGGGTCAGGCATCCAAGGGTCACACATGGGAAATGGAGAGTCAAGAGTCACTTGAGGGCCCTCCTATATAATAGGGGCATGGGGCACACTCAAGGGAGGCTGGGAGGCTTGGAGGCTTGGAGGCTTGGGCTTGTGAGGCCAAGGCTATGCTATACTCTCTTGTGTATTAGAGATCTTAGGGTTTTAACAGTGGTATCAGAGCAATCTCTGGTTAATTGTTGTTGATTTTTTTGAAGTAAATTTTAAATTTTTTTATTGATTTGTTTTTATGATTTACACGTGGATCGTCGATATGGTGATTGTAATGTGTGTTACAACAATTCAATGGACGAATCAACGTTGTCGGGGAATTTCGTGAGTTTAATGTTATTTTTTCTCATTTTTATGGTTTAAAATAAGCATTAATGAAATTTTTTACGAAAACACCACATATTTTATTGTGGATATTTTTGGTAGAATGGATTTTTTAAATTTTTAGAAATTTTAAGGAATTTTTTGAGCATTTTTATAGTTAAAAATATATATTTAATACTATTTTATGAGTTTTTTCGCGGGCATGTGATCAAATTTCTGTCGATTTTCTGCTAAAATGTAGTAGGGGACAGCATGCTGATGCATGAAATGCTCTCCCATGTGCGTGGGACTCTCTTCGCCTCTCAATTTTGAATTTTCTTAGCTATTTTTCTCCCGTCGTGTGAATTTCTCTTAAAAGGAATTTTTTTTAAATTTGATTAAGCTTTAATCATAATTAATTGATATTTATGATTAGGAGTGGTTTACTTAAATCAAAACTTTAATCAAGTTTTAATCCTCCTCTTTGATTACAGAGAAGGAGGGGGAGGAGAGAGAATGAAATAGAAGGAGAGGAGAGGGGAAAGACAGAGAGCTCCATCTCTCCCTCTCTTGACTTTTGGCGCACACGCCTGGGGGGGGTTGCGCAGCAGCCCGCTGGCAGAAAAACGTCCCTCCCCCCCCAAAAAAAATTTCATAAGCTTTAAACAAAGCTTTGTTAATATTGTTTTTTTATTTTTTTATTTTTTTAAAATGAGTTTTTATTACAAAAAAAGAGCTTTTGAAATTTTTTCAAAAAAGCTTAAAAAAGCCTGAAATTTATGAGAAATTATGAGATTTGAGAAAAAAAATCTTTGAAATTTTTGAAATTTTTTCTCTTAAAACCTTTGGCTTTCTGCTTTCCCGAAACCTTCATGTCGCATCACATCTCTTTACATCACATCACATTCTTTCACATACACATCCACATCCATTCTTTCATATACACTACATCCATTCTTTCACATACACATCCACATCCATTCTTCACATACACATTCACATCCATTCTTCACATACACATCCATATCCATTCATCACATTCACATTCACATCCTTTTGATCTTTCATATTTCGGAAACTTTTGACCTTTCACAGTCCGATTTTTTTTTTTGTCTTTTCATTTTCTTGAAAGTTTTGGCTTTCCGTATTCTAGGAAAACCATTGGAATTTCTAAATTTTTTGATCGTTCGTATTCTAAATCCATTCGGGGTTAATTAAAAATTTCAAAGAATTTCTAAAAATTAGTGGAAAACTAGACAAAGGTTATTTTAAATTTTTTGAAAATATGGGGTTGGTGTTTGGCATGTGGTGTGTCCATTCGAGCGCCCGTGACCATTCAAATTCCTTTAAAAATATATTTTTTGACCCAAAAAATTAAAAAATCCATTAAAATTATAAATTTTCATTGGATTTGAGAATTGTAGAGAGCGGAATCAAAAATTTTGTGAATAATGGGATTCTCAGGAAAAATTAGGAATATTCTAGAAATTATTTTTAAAAATCTTAAAAATTTGGTATTTAGAAAATATCAATGGTATTTTGGAAAATTAAATTGTTAAAAATTTTCTTGAAAAATATAAGTTTGGAATGCCATAAGATAGGTTTGGTGGAATTCAAAATTATCATATTTTGAGGTCCTATAAAATTAGAAAAAATTAAGAAAAAATCATGATAATTTTTTTCTCGAGAATTTAATATTTTCGAGGGTTATTTAATGTTGAAGTATGTTTTCTCGTACTGACATTAGATAAATGCGAGTTATTTGCATATTATTAATACAATTGTACCTCGTATTAGTAGATATTTTTGTTTAGATTAATTTAAAACGATATTTTCATGATTTTATACCATTGTTTAGCCATTCTTTTTGGACATGTTCCTTAATTTTTTTTGATGGCTATAATCTGCGTTCAAAGTGTGTTTCACCTTTGACACTTTTTCATGATAATTTATTTTGCACTTGTTTACGTGTGGTTTGTGCTTAATTTCTTAAGCCTAAGACAAATTCTATCATGGGTTAGTTGATCGGTTTATTTTGGTGGATTTTATTGGATGTTTTTCAAGTTTTATATGGACTCATCAGGTTCTACCTAGATCACTTGTGTCTAGGGTTTTTTATTGAGTGCTACACACAGGTGTTTCACTTGCTTACTTTGGAGTTTTGCTTGAATGACACAACGTTCATATACTCCGGATTGATGAGTTGGCCACCAATTTTAATGCTTCTTTTGGCATGATTAATGATCATTAAATGGCATGTATTAATTTTTATGATCAACGATGGTTTTCATGGATTCGAGGAGCTTTTATGTTTTTATCCATGGTTTTATTAGGATCTTTTGATCTTTTGGATAATATCATGTGCTTTGAAGGTAGCATTTACCTTCATTTTTTGCACATAATTTTGGACTATGTTCCTTGTACTCTTGTACATATTCCAACTTGGATACCTAACTGCTTATGTATCTAGGTGAATTGCATCGAGGGATTTCTTGCATGATATGCAGGAATATGCAGGAAATGCTAACCGAAGCTTAGGATTCTATCAGGAATGCTCAAGATAGGGCACGGTTTTATGTTGATAGGGGACGCTCATCTTGGTCTTTTGAACGAGGAGTGTTGGTTTATTTTAATGTTCCTAAAGATTCTCAGACTTTGTCAATAGGAAAATGCTCGAATTTATCTCCTAGATATTGTGGTCTA
Source organism: Cibotium barometz (assembly GCF_041138505.1). Taxonomy (NCBI): domain Eukaryota; kingdom Viridiplantae; phylum Streptophyta; class Polypodiopsida; order Cyatheales; family Cibotiaceae; genus Cibotium; species Cibotium barometz. The sequence goes on from NC_141089.1 coordinate 25,518,356, forward strand.
TTTAGAGTTATACATCGGATTGGCACAGTTGCATTTGAACTTAAACTATCTCCACATGTTAGAGTTTATCCAGTCTTTCATATCAATAGATTGAAAGGGAAACTCGGAGGTGAGGATAACACACTTACTCCTCATCAAGAACTCGTTGAAGTGGAAGAATTATCCTATGTTCCACATGAACTTGATAACGTACTTGAATTCAGGGAAAGGAAACTTTCTAGTTGACTAATCCTTGAGGTTTAAATTAGGTGAAAAGATAGGAAACAGAGATTTTGACTTGGGAGTCGTTTGAGATTGTTCAGCACAGTTCTCCTTCTTTTCATTGCAAGAGTGCAATGTTTTGAGAGAGGGGAAGTGTGTTGTATGCACATTATGTGTGCATATACTAGGAGGCTAATCCACATTTGGCTTGTGAGCATGGGAGCATGGGAACAAGTTCTAGTAGTGGAGCATTGGTTAGGACTAACCTTTTGGGTTAAGGTTAGGGTCAGGCATCCAAGGGTCACACATGGGAAATGGAGAGTCAAGAGTCACTTGAGGGCCCTCCTATATAATAGGGGCATGGGGCACACTCAAGGGAGGTTGGGAGGCTTGGAGGCTTGGGCTTGTGAGGCCAAGGCTATGTTATACTCTCTTGTGTAGAGGTTCATATCTACTCACCTACCATTTCACACTATAGCTACATGCTATTGGATTAGAGTTGTACCTCTTGATGGTATGGGACATCAAGGTAGAGGTATGATGTATTTCATTATTATTCATGTGTGCATCCCTTGGGTGAACGGGGGTGGTCGTGTGGATGAGTTTATGCCTGATTTATGCATGTTTATGCATAACAATTATCTAGAGAGATCTTAGGGTTTTAACAGCCAGGGACTTTTGAAGAAGCTTTGAGGATTTCCAGCGAGAAATAATGGAAGTTACAGAGGTCCAAGCTGAAGGAAGACCAATCATGCCCGAGGAGAGAAGAGCAGAAGATGGGAGAGGTTCTCCAGTGGTTCCAGTAGAGCAATAGACCAGCCAATACAGGGAATCACCTATTTGACTCAGAACCTAAATTTGAATCTTATTCAAGGGGGCAAGAATGCTCCTAGGGTAGGAGATATGTATGGTCCAAGAGGCAGGGGAGGACGAAGAGGACCTAATATGAATGTCTAATGCTTCAACTACATGGAGGGAGGCCATATTTCCCCTCACTGCCCTTACTCCAAGAGGATGGGAGGTGGCCATATTTCCCCTCACTGCCCTTACTCTAAAAGGATGGGAGGTGGCATCTACCCTTTGCCACCCAAGAGAGAAGACAAACAGGATGCTAGGAGGGAGGAGGAGATGCCAAACCAATAGGTACCACATGCTCAACAACAACCAAGGAATGATCCTAGACAAGGAGAGGTGAAGCTGATTGGGTTGGATGATATGTTGACTGAATACGATTCTGAGGATCTTGATGAGGTGAGGGATTTATTTGAAGTTTTTCCTAGGGAGGAGAAAGAAGACGTGGTCAATGATGTATGCCTGGAAAGGAGGGATGCCAGTGTGAATCTATGTGTGATAGCCAGTTTGTAAGTGGATGCATGGGTTTTGAAGAAGAGTTATGTGGTATTAATGGCTTGTTTGATGAGGATTGTAACATCAACAATGGTGGTGAGTCCATGTTTGGAATGGGATCTAGAGAGGTAGGGCCAAAGGATCCTTGTGTGTTGTGTCTGCAGAAGAGATGCCCATGGAGATGGAAAGCCAAGTGATGTTGTCAAATTTCTCATCAAGGAGTGGTAACCATGCATCATGTGAGAAAGTTGGAGAGGAGATGCATCTCGAGGCTATGTAAATGGATTTTTACACATGTTATGAGGATTTTGATACAGGTGTTCTAGGTGACCAAGACATAGATGAGGAGTTCAACATACTTTTGGACGTTATTTTTTCTCAAGATCGCAGGTGCACATGGATTTTGGTGTGAAGGACAGATATGAAGAGCCTATTAGTGGTATGTAAGGTGATATGGACTTGAGGGACAATGTGGATGCTTATGACTGCTTGGAGGTGTTGAGAGATGTAATCGTGGTGTTGTGTGTATGTGGGAAAGCACCCTAGAGGTGCAAGATATTGTGGTGAGATAGGAATACCACATGTAATATTGTATGGTGTGTGAGTATTGACCACCAAAAGAGTGGAAAAGGAGTTGCCACATGGATGATGATGTGTAAAGTGAGATAAGGCTAGAGGGCCTATATCATTGTATGGTTCATTGTGATATGCAAGTGAATAGAATTGAGTGTTGAGTGTGCAATCTCCCTCTCTCTCTCATGGAGTTTTTAGTGTGGTTTAATCCACCTTAATTATGTTGCTTAATCTATGTCCTTCACCATGATCAATCCCATTTTTAGATTGTTAACATGGTATCAAAGCTTGGGTGGGATAGATTTCTTGGTTATGTGTTCATATGATTAAGCATTATTTTTAGTTATTATGAGAAAAAAAATTATGCACACTCATATTATCATTTGGATTTGCATTTGTGAGGATTTGAGAGGAGATTTGCAACAAGGAGGTTGCATAGAAGCTACCCAAGAGAGTTGCAAATAGAAGTTTTGGAAAACATGGAGAGCTTGCTCATCATCAAGAAGCTGAAAATGGAGATTTCAGCATTATGAAGGCTATATGGAGTCTTCATCATCGTCAACAAGGAGAAGCTGCCAAGAGAAGATATGCTATTGATTATGCCTCAAGAAGGTTGGTTTTGTGAAGTTTTGCCTCAAAGTTTTGTGTTTGAGCATGGAAGAATGCTCTATGAAGGATTGCTATGTATGGGATTTGTGTATCCCATGAATCTTGTGTGAAGGTGCATGCTTGTCAAGATGATGGCAAGTGAGATGGTGAACTCAATGGAGTTCACATGTGTGTGCATCAAGAAGAGGATGCACTTGTGGATGTTTGCTCAATGAAGGAGAGTAAAGAAGGGGATGGAAGTCTTGGCAGTTTCCACATGTTTATGCACCTTGGTTCTTATAAGAAACTTGTGAAGAAGCACCCTTGAATGGATGCATGCATTGAAGGAAAAGCATGCTGATTTGGAGGCCATGAAGGCCATGTCAATGGTCATGGAAGACCTCAACTTGGAGGTGTTGGAGAGGCAAAGTAGCAAGGGGAGAGCATGCAAGGTTATGGAGTTCATTTGGGAGCTCACAATGGTCATAGCGATGGCTGTTGGAACCTTGGAAAGAAGGGCTTGAAAGAGATTCAAGCAAGACATATGAGACAAATTGGAATGAGTCTATGCAGGCAACAACATAGAAGGCAAAGAAAGGCTTGTGGCCAAAGTAATTTGGCGTCTAAGAAAGAAGCAGCAACGGCACCAGACAAGCTCAGGGTTGAAGCAATACATGGCTTGCAAAGCAACAAGCATGGTGGCTCTCCACAAGGTCCACCAAAGGGAGGAGGTGAAAGCAGTAGCGGGTACAGAGAGAGCATCGCCAGCAAAACAGCCAGCAAGAAGTCATCAGAAGAGGTAGTCGTCACCACCAGTCAAGAGAAAACCCACGCTGACAAAGCATGCGCATGGGTTGGTTCCCACTTGAACTTTCATGTTTAAATCGGACTCAGTGGTCCCGCTGTGAGCGAGTCGGCTCAAAATGGACTAGGTGTTTAAGATGGTAGACACGCGCACACATGATTGGTTGATGGACACTCCAATGTATCATTGAGGGGGAGTGTTGAGAGGTAGCGATTGTGTTTGTGCAATGCTACATTGATATGGGTTATGAATGATGGGTGAGTTGTGGAACACCTCGATTAAGAGGGGGTGTTGAGAGATGTAATCGTGGTGTTGTGTGTATGTGGGAAAGCACCCTAGAGGTGCAAGATATTGTGGTGAGATAGGAATTCCACATGTAATATTGTATGGTGTGTGAGTATTGACCACCAAAAGAGTGGAAAAGGAGTTGCCACATAGATGATGATGTGTAAAGTGAGATAAGGCTAGAGGGCCTATATCATTGTATGGTTCATTGTGATATGCAAGTGAATAGAATTGAGTGTTGAGTGTGCAATCTCCCTCTCTCTCTCATGGAGTTTTTAGTGTGGTTTAATACACCTTAATTATGTTGCTTAATCTATGTCCTTCACCATGATCAATCCCATTTTTAGATTGTTAACAGGAGGAAAAATGCAATGTTGTAGGATGATGCAGTGGTAAGTATGCATGATGATTGGGACATTGATGATTTCAATGCGAATGAGCCAGAAGTGGGGCTTGATCTAGAAGTACAGGTGAATGTGCAACATGCATGTACAAGGATTGTTATGTTAAGGAGCAAGTGTAATAGCCTGTCTTTGGTTGATGATGATGTTTGTGAAGGTATTGATGATTTGTTGGATGATTCTATAGACTCCTCTAATATGCTGAATCAGAATGTTTTGAGGCAAGGTGATTCCATGGGATTTTATGAGAGCCCGCTAGTACTTGAATGTTTATGGGTGGTGTCTTGAATTACAGGGCAGTCAAGAAGGCGATAAAAGTGAAATGGGCATGGAGATGAAATGATGCATGAAAGCTATATTGATGTAGAAATTTGATCCAGGAGGGGTGGAGAATGTGGTACAAATGTATGGCTTTTACCCTCATTATGCATTTGATCACACTAATGTGGTGGTTGTACGAATAAGCCAATAGGAGCTCAAGCTAGGTGCAATGTTTGAATAAGGTTTTTGCCAGAATAAGTGGTTGAGCATGAATGCTCTAATTGGGGGGAGTTGGGAAAATAATGATAGTTTTTTTGTGTCCAGACTCTAGTGCCCAAGATATAATGTGCCTGCCCAAACCCCAAAGATGAGAATATGCCCATCGGGTATGCTTAGAACCTTAGAAATTGTTAAACAATACTAAAATGGGATTGATCATGGTGAAAGACATAGATTAAGTAACATAATTAAGGTGGATTATACCACACTAAGAACTCCATGAGAGAGAGAGAGAGAGAGATTGCACACTCAACACTCAATTCTATTGCATATCACAAATGAACCATACAATGATATAGGCTTCCTAGCCTTATTCCAATTTACACATCATCATGTGGTAACTCCTTTTTTAGCCTTATCCCACTTGACATATCATCATATAGGCTTTCTAGCCTTATCCCACTTTATACATCATCATCCATGTGGCAACTCCTTTTCCACTCTTTTGGTCAACACTCACACACCATACAAATTTAAGAACTGTTTCACTTGAAATTACAAGGAGATGAAGGGTGTACCACCTGAGGTAGTGCAGCATACAATTCCAATCATGGAAGGATCACAACCAACTAGGCAAAAACCATACCAGATGAATTCTAAGTATACGGCGATTGTAAAGGAGAAAATAGACAAGCTGATTGCCGTGGATTTCATCTATGAGAGAGCACACAGATTGGTTGTCACTAATCGTAATAGTGCCAAAAAAGAATGGGAAACTTAGGATATGTGTCGATCTTAAAAAGGTCAACGCAACTAGGAAAGACCATTACCCCCCCATTATCCTATATGGAACATGTTTTGGAGAGACTGGCTGGTGAAGAAGCTTACAATTTCTTGGACGGATTTTCAGGCTACAATTAGGTGTCAATAGCACTAGAAGACCAGCATAATACAACTTTCAATACAATGTGGGGGACATTTGCATACAAAGTCATGCCCTTCGGTCTCACCAATGCCCCAGTAACATTCCAACGATTGATTTGCACAGCCTTCAAAGACTACTTGCAGAAGTGGTTGGAGGTATTCATTGATAATATGTGTGCACACTCTCGATGCTCTCGATGGGCAGACCATCTATCTTGCTTAAGGAAGGTGTTCAAGCGATGTCGATTATATCGTAATCCCTAAACCCTTTAAAGTACCAATTTTGGGTCAAACATGGTGTGATATTGGGACACATTATCTCAAAGAACGGTATATCCACGGATGATAGCAAGGTCAAGTTGATATTGGAGCTACCACTGCCCACTAATTACAAAGGTGTGAAGAGATTTATAGGCCACGTGGGATATTACCACCGCTTCATAATTTTCTATGCTGAAATCGCCAAGCCATTGTACAAGCTACTAATTGTCTTTGAATGGACCGAGGAATGCTAGGAAGCATATGATCAAATGAAGCAGGCATTGGATAGCATGCCAATTCTACGACCCCCAAATTGGGACCTCATATTTCATGTGTATATTGATGCATCAAACTTTGCTATTGGATGCGTACTAGCCCAGCTTGGTGAGTTCAAATTGGACTATCTAGTCTGCTTTGCTAGTTGTCAATTAAATGATGTAGAGGTGAATTACACCATCACAGAAAGAGAAAGATTGGCCATGGTTTATGCTATCAAGAAGTATTGACACTACCTATTGGCCAACAAATTCGTATTCTTCGTGGACCATCAAGCCTTATTGTACTTAGTGAATAAGTCTTGCACCACGGGAAGAATCACACAATGGTTGCTATTACTCTTGGAATTTGACTTTACAGTTACGATAAGAAAAGGGGCACAACATGTGTTAGCTGATCATATGTCAAGAATTCCAAATGGGGAACTAGTAACTGGTGTTGAAGATATCTCCCTGATGCTTGTTTGTTCAAACTAGACATGGTACCCGAATGGAGCGAGGAGATATCTGATTATCTAGCTCATGGTTTTTCACCCTTGAACAAAGATAAAATGTGGCGGCTTATCAAGCTTGCTGCATTTTATCAAATAATTGTGGAGGAGAACTATATAAGTTGGGTAAAGACAATGTCCTAATAAGAAGATGTGTATGAGAAGATGAGTTTGTCACATGATATTGGATGAAGCTCATTCAGGGATAGCAGGAGGGCATTTTGTTGGGGAAATCATAGCTTGCAAGCTACTTCAAGCAGTATTATGGTGGCCCACGTTGTTCGGAGACGTCATAGAATTTGTCAAAAGGTGCAAAAAATGTCAGCGTTTTATTACCCCACAACAAAGGGACAAGATGCCGCTTACCCCCATTATTGTAAGACAACCCTTCGAAAAATGGGGAGTAGATTTTGATGGACTTATTAGTCCAGCATCACATCCATCAGAAGCCCAATATGTGATCGTGGTCACGGACCATTTCACCAAATGATGGTCAAAAGCCAGAGCATCAAAGCGATCTGATGCATGAACAACAACAAAATTCTTATATGAGAAAATTATCTCAAGATTCGTCTGCCCATTACAATTAGTTAGTGATTGTGGCTCACATTTTATTAATGAGGTGATTGATCATTTACTTGCCAGATTCTTAGTGGTCCATCGAAAATCATCACCTTATCATCCACAGACTAATAGTCACACAGGGAGCACAAACAAAATTTTGTGTACTATCTTGACGAAAATCTTGGAAGCAAGCTGAACGAACTAGGAACATAAGCTGACAGTGGCCCTATGGGCATATCAAACATCATATAAGGTAGCGACGGGATACACTTCCTTTTGTCCAGCTTATGGTGTTAAGGCAGTAATGCCTATGGAATACCTAGTTCAAGGGTTAAGGGTTGCAATGCAAGAACGTTTGAGGCTAATCAACTTAGAGAAGCTTGATGAGACTAGGCTAATTGCATCGCATGGAATCATGGTCAAGAAATTAAGCACAAAGAATTGGTTCGACAATGTGAGACCCTTGCCCACTGCACACATCAAAGTCTGGGGAGCTAGCAGCAGAAGTAGCAACCTTGCGCGCAGGGCAGAGTTTCCCACTTGGGGCCTCGCCCCACAAATGTCCGGACAAGAGACTAATCCCTCGGTTATTCCAAAACCGAACCTGGAAAAAACTTCCCTCGCCCAAAAAGCATAGGCGATTGCTCCAAGAGAATTATTGTAACGTAGTCAAAGGGCCATAACTTCCCTTTTTCATTCCGATTGAACTTGCGAATCACATGGCCAGATCAAGGGAGGAACTTGCACTTGGATCATAGAGATCAATGTTTTTTTCCTCGTCAAAGAGGCACAGCCGTTGATTCTTTTTCATAGAACAAGGATTATCCGTGATTTACTTCAACTATGGTAACTTGAATAGAATTGAATTTTAATTATAGGGATCCATGAGTCCAGCCTAACCCCATCCAACAATCCCATGGGCTGGCCAACTGCACCCAACCTTTGTATTGATAGGATCCATTATGAAAATTTGGTTATGTTTTGTCCTAGGTACCAGTGGAAAGAGTTCCCAAGCCCCCTAGCCAGCACTCATGCAAAATACAATTTAGACACACCACTTATGCACCCAATATGAAATTGCCTTTTACAGATTCAATTGTCTTTAAAGTAGACTTGAAATGAAACCATAGTATTTCGAATCATAATCCTCCAAAATATCCAGATCCAATTTCCAACTTTTCCACTTTCCAACCATAAAATCCAATTTAAGTCATTCCTTCCTCAGTGTACCTATGCAACCAGAATGCTCACCACGTGATCACTCAGGGGCCTTTTCAATAGTTCCTAGCCCATAGTACCTAGGAGTTTAATCACATAAAAACCATATGGACTTTCAGTTTTGGAGATCAGCAAGATCAACCAACAATATCCATGTAAAAGAGCCATGAACTCATCCGTTGAAGACCAGCAAGGTCAATCAACTAGATCCATGCCTGTGTTCAAAAAATAGCTCCAACTCATTTTCTTCCCCATCGCATGTGGGTATCCTGGGTGACCTAGAGCCCAAGAACCGTATGGTCAACACCCTCTAGGTTCCTCCACAGGTCACCTAGCGCTTCACTCATAGGCCGCTTCCTTGGTCCCTCATCCACCATACTGGAAGCTCACCATTTTAATTGAACTGAGGTTGGTCAAGACCTCGGTCGACCTTGCCACGCGAGACGTCCTTCATTGACTCTCCGTCAGCTATTGTAACTTTTTCACTTAGGTCCCCACGACCTTATTCCACAAGATAGTCAAAATGCTTTCCCAGCATTCTTGACATAAAACAATCTTTAAAAATAGGTTACACATACAAATACAGTTCCAAACAAAATTCCCATCTTTTCTTATCATCCCACATCCTTTCACATTATTCCTTATCATATCTCATCATTTCTCATCGTCCCATTCCACGTCAGCTCTTAGTATTCCACATCATTTCTCATTATCCCACATTTTCTACATTAAGTCACATCATCATTCTTACATCCATTCACATCATTCCTACATCCATTTACATCATTCTTATATCCATTCACATCCATTCCCTTCCATTCACATCGTTCCTATATCCATTCACATTCATTCACATCCATTCACATCATTCCTATATCCATTCACATTCATTCACATCCATTCACACCATTCCTATATCCATTCACATTCATTCACATCCATTCACATCATTTCTACATCCATTCACATCATTCCTATATCCATTCACATCGTTCCTATATCCATTCACATTTATTCACATCTATTCACATCTATTCACATCATTCCTATATCCATTCACATCCATTCACATCATTCCTACATCCATTCACATCATTCCTATATCTATTCACTTCCATTCACATCGTTCCTATATCCATTCACATTTATTCTCATCCATTCAAATCATTCCTATATCTATTCACATTCAATCACATCAATTCATATAATTCCTATATCCATTTACATTCATTCACATCCATTCACATCATTTCTACATCCATTCACATCATTCCTATATCCATTCACTTCCATTCACATCGTTCCTATATCAATTCACATTCATTCACATCAATTCATATAATTCCTATATCCATTTACATTCATTCACATCCATTCACATCATTTCTACATCCATTCACATCATTCCTATATCCATTCACTTCCATTCACATCGTTCCTATATCAATTCACATTCATTCACATCCATTCACATCATTCCTATATCTATTCACATTCATTCACATCATTCTTATATCCATTCACATTCATTCACATCCATTCACATCATTCCTATATCCATTCACATTATTCCTATATCCATTCACATTCACTCACATCCATTCAATATTTTCACATTCTTTCTCAAATTGCTCAAAATAAAATACGCTCAATATTCTTCTTTTAAATAAAAGATTCATGGGATTTACAAAATCAATTATACCCATATTTTCTTTTTTAGTATAAACACTAATCCATTTATCTAAATGAATAATTGCCATAATTCTCATAAATTGAATGATTCTATAAAATTTGTGTATAACCATCTTTATTTTTTTGACTATTGAATAATGCTCAAAACTCCACTTTTAGCATAAAATTTATTTATGCATGTATATATATAAAGATAAATATAACAAAAATTTCTCTTTTCTCTATTTAAGCAATTATGCATAAATACTATAGAAATTTTTTTCATAAATGTAATAAAAATCATTCTTTTAGCACAAAAATATCTATGCTTAGAATATGATGGGAATTTCTCTTTTTTTATTATTAACTTTATGCATTAAAAAAAATTCTTTTTTTTTTTGAAATTTTTTTTGCCATAGCTTTGCTGCAATAACTAAAAATGTTCAATTTTCTAACTTAAATGAATACACATAATTGAAATGTGATAGGAACTCATCTTTTAAACTAAAAATTTTATTATGCATACTTAGCATAAATATGAACATAATTATGATTAATCCTCTTGATTTAAAACATCCATTCATCATTTCTATAGGAGAATTCTTATAAAATGTTAGGATAACACTCTTATAAAATGTTAGGATAACACTCTTTCAACTTAAAATGAGTTTATAAAATGTTAGGATAACACTCTTTCAACTCAAAATGAGTTTATAAGATTTTTCTAAATCATAAAGAAGCTTAAAGAATTTAATCATCATTTTTAACTAGATGATTAAGATCATGAAAATACCTAATCTTTTTCTCTAGCTTGTCAAGCCTATAGTTTTGTTTAAGATAATGAGTTTATCATTAAGAGCCATCCTTCTAACAAGGATCTAACCACAAATATGATTATTCTTTCCAAGAAAGAGAGATTTAATAATAAAAATACTATAATTAAGTATAAAGATTAGTATTAAACCATTTAAACATTATGAATCATTAGAAAGCTTAATTTCAAGAAAAAACCATTCAATTGAAATCCTCTCAAGCATTAGAGAGGTTGAGAAGAAGAAAGTCATTGAGAAGAATAGAAAAAACCATTAAATTAAGGCTTACCTTTGATTTTGGCTTGATTCTTTTGGAGAGAAGTGAAGCCCACAAAGCAAAGTTTGGCCACCAAGTTGGGGAGGGTAATCTCCAAGAGAGGATGGAGTATTGAGAAGCTCCAAAGCTCCCAAAAGAAGAGGCAAAATAGAGGGATAATAGAATTACACTAAAATGAAGATAATACTGACATGTAATTACTCAAAGATTAAAATACAAAGAAATGAGGGTCTATTTATAGGTGAGGGAGGCCACTAAACAAGTCCATTTGAGTTCTAGAGGCTTCTAGCTTCATTTTGATCTAGTTTGGACAAGATTTGGACCAATTTGGCTCCCTTTTTGATCTAGTTTGCATGAGGAGAGAGGAGAGATAAAAATATCTTATTTTTGAATTAAAAATGACAAGTAATGATCCTACTTCATGGGGCCTCTCCCTCCTTTCGGAGGTGTCAAAAATTCATAATTTTACTTAAATATCCCAATTTTTAACTAATAAACCTAGTCCTTGGTCCACTCTTCATCTTATGTGAGCAGTTACTCATTTTCGGGGAATTTTCTTTTATTCTTTGTATTTTTCTCATCCTCCCAACACTTGGATTAATCCTATTGGCCCTTTAGAACATTATTTGGACCTTAGTCAAAAATTTCTGAAAATGTGGACCCTTAGGGCTAAGGTCTCTAATACACATTCAATTAATTTCTAATGCACATAGGAAAATTCTTTTTGAACTTCTATTTCAGGGGAATTCATCTTAGATATTAGGAGAAACTTTGTATCTAGAAATATCTCAAAATTGAATTACTTCTCTCTAAAATATTTTCTCTGTCTAAGCCAAAAACAAGGGAAAACAATAATTTCTTACATTCTGAAGTAGGGGATGATTACAGAGATTGAAGGGGAGGTTCTTACACCTTTACATCTCAAAAGCTGGGGGGGAGGAATCTTACATCCTACCCCACTTAAAAAAACGCGAGATGTCCTCATCTTGCTGGAGGATAATCTCTTAGTTCTCTTTCTTCTTCTATTACCTCTAGGGTTACTGCCTTGGAAGTAGATGGAAGATTTGGGAATATCTCTCTTTGACTTTCCCTATTCTGAGGTGGAGGTCTTGCATTACTTTGCATTAAAGCTGAGGGTTGGTTAAGGGGTCTACCTGTGGTGTTTCCCTGATTTTGACAGGAAGGACCTTGATTACTCTAGAAGGAAGGAGCTGGCATCTGGAATCTTGGTCCTTGACTTCCTTGTCCTAAAAATCTTGATCCAAAAGGTGTTGGGCAATCCATACTACGATGACCATATCCTTGGCAGTTAAAGCATTTAACTTCTTTGTTCAAGGGTGGAACTTCAAAAGTTGAATTCTAGGGGATTATGTTCCGAAAAAAGACCTTTCTTCCATTCTAGAACTTCCCGTATCTTGAGTTTGACCTTTTTGTCTCTTAGGAGGTGGAAAGTTGGAATTACCTTTCGGAGCTAGGAATCTTTTAAAAGATGATGGTGTTGGCTTCGACGAGACCTTGACATCAGAGGCCCTGGCGAAATCCTTCACCATCCGCATTGCTTCAGCCATAGAAACTGTCTTAGCATTCTTCACCACGGTATCCAAGGGTTTGTTCATTCCCCGAATGAACATGGCGATAAGATGTTCTTCATCTGGTGATATTCCTTTGTGGTTCACCATCCGCATTGCTTCAGCCCCCATAGAAACTAGCTTAGCATTCTTCATCACCACAGTATCCTGTTGAGATATTCAAGCTCGATGTCAGTATGAGCCAGCTATGCTATGTGCTGGCAGATTAGGTAGGAACATGTGTGAGACATAAATGACCGCGTGTCCAGCTGGTCATAGTGTGTGGACATTAGCTAGGGTTAGTAGAGGGTGGACACAACTCATTGTGTGTTGTGTGGATTATGGATTAGTGTATTATGCTTTGTGTGAGAGTGGACATGGCTTCCCTCTATGGTTAGGGTTTGCAATATACATTAGGGTTTGCTCCTGTGTGTGTGTCTCCTCCTCCTCTACCGTTCTTTCAACATGGTATCAGAGCCTTGTGCTGTTTATTAGGGTTTATGAGTGAGTGAGTGAAGAGGGAGAAGAAGAAGCTGTGAAGCTGCCATTGGAGCTGTGAAGCTTGGAGCACACCAAATACTATCAGATCTGAGAGCTTGGCCTATCGAGTAAGGTCTTCTAAACATCCTTGAGCGGATTGTAGGTGAAACAGGCAAAAGCAAAGCATTTTAGAGCAAATCAAAGCAAAGAAAAATTTTGGTTTTTGAAGCTTTCCATTAAAGCTTGGGAACATTGATGTAAGGTGGAAATACATGTAAATCTGGCAAAGCAAACATGTATCTGACAATGAGAGATGTAATGGCAACTCTTATGCAAGCCCTATTGTGATTTTGGAGCATTTTGGAAGCATTTGAATGTGTGAAAATTCTGGTTTTTTTGAGCTCTTACAAAACAGAGAAGAAGAAGCCCAAAATTGATGCATTTGGAGTGAGATTTTGGCAAAAATTCAATCATTGGTTGGTTGCACACTTACCTTGGTGTCTTGGGGACTTATCACCATCCTCAATTAACACTTAAACAACTCCCAAATCCCTTAATTGCAGGCGGCGCAGCTCATACAGAGGAAACAGGGCAGAAATCTGGTTTTTTGACTACGAGGAGATCGATTTCTCATTAGTTGATTGATATCTTCCACAACTTCCTTAGCAATTGGATGCTTTACACCTTGGAGAAGAGGGCTATGTGATTTTCTTGGTCAATGATGCTTAATTGAGTTGGGAATGAGTTGATTAAAACAGGCTGTCCACTGGTTGCAGAGAAACAGAGCATTTTAATTGAGCAATTAATCTTTGGTGTTTTACAATTGGACAAATTCCTCTTACATGGAGTTGATGGACACTATTGCTAAGCCAATGAATGCCTGGTTGCTCAATTTGGTCAAATATTGAAGAAATTAGAGCCAAATCATTATTGGTTTTTCTGGTTTTTCCAAAAACAGAAAAAGGGGTTTTCAAAAATTGATAATTACACATGTCAGATGGAGTTGATACTCAACATTGAGGTTCATTAGGTGTCAATGCAAGTTGCCTAGACTTGATTGCACCATTACATTGCGATTTGGAGCCTTGGAAGGCGTGTCAATTCAGGGTATCCCGCACTGCGTGAGTCAGTTCATCTTGGATGATTGCAGGTTGATTTCCTACATCAAATTTGGAGTTTGTTGGCTATCTTGGAGTATCTGGAACATTCATTGGAGTGTGGTTGAGCTGAGGAAGGCTCATTTACAGATTTGAAGTGTGCGGAAGGTGTATGCATTGAGCAACATGTCGGACAATCCAGTTCAGATTGTTGGTGAAAAGCTGGATAGGAAGAACTTCCAGGCATGGAAGTACAGGATAAAGAGTTTCTTGAAAGGGAAAGGATTTTGGAATCTCATTACAGGTGCTGAGCCAGAGCCTGAGCTACCTCGGCAACCTACACAGCAGCAGCTTATTGCTCATAAGCAATGGTCAGAGAGAGCATTCAAAGTGCTGCATTATTTGTCTATATGCATTTCTGATGCTATGCTCATACACATTCAGGATGCTGAGAATCCCAAAGATGCATGGGATACTTTGGTCAAGATGTTTGATACAGATACGAGTGCTCGCAAGTCTCAATTGCGACAGCAGATACATAATGTGAAAAGGAATAAAAGGAGTATACATGATTATGTGCAAGAAATCAAGAAGTTTGCAGATGCATTGGCCACAATAAATGCCCCCATGCCTGATGATGATTTGGTGGATATTACCTTGCGTGGTCTTGGCAAGGAATACAAATCTTTTGATACATCTATCTCAGTGAGGAGTACAGGTCTACCCGACTTCGATGAGTTGGTTTCACTCTTGTTGGTTGAGGAAATCAAGCTCAGTGATTCATTTCTGGATGCATCTTCTAGCCATGATGATGGCAAAAATCAGGCTTTTTACTCGCAGAGAGGTTTTAGAGGCAGGGGGAGATTCGCATCACGTGGACGTGGTGGTAATGGTCGTGGATGGCAGGATAGACCTCCACAACATAATTTTCAGCCTTCGGGTGCTCGAGGTGGTCGTGGATATGCACCTCAAAGAGGCAGAGGTAACCCCCGTGGAAGAGGACGTTGGCAAGGCCAACAAAATTCTATGCAAGATGTGGAGTGCCATTATTGTGGCAAATATGGTCATATGGCGAGAGATTGCTTTCGCAAACAGAATGATTTGAGAGGGGGAAGAGCACAACGTGGTGGTCATTATGGTGGAAACTATGCACAACATGGTGGTAAGTAGCAATGATGGAACTGCAAATCATTTGTTTGCCATGAAGCATGTTGTGGGTTCTATGACAACAAATGCTGAGAATGATGATACATGGTATATGGACTCAGGAGCATCAAACCATATGACATGTCATGGTGAATGGTTTGAGCACATGAAGCCAATGGATGTCAAAGGCTATGTGGAAACAGGTGATGATACCCAGCATGTCATTACACATGTTGGAAGTGTACCATTGGTCATGCATAATGGTCAGACAAAGTCTATGTCAGATGTGCTGTATGTGCCTTCGATCACTAAAAGCTTGGCCTCAATTGGTCAAATGGTAGAACAGGGATTACAGGTTAGATTCAATGAGCATGGATGCTTCGTTGAAGATTTCAAACATGGATGTAGAGTGATTGCTAAAGGCAAGAAAGAAGGAAGACTGTTTAAGCTGGATGCTGGAATTCCTGAGCTAAAATCAGCCATGTTCTCAAAGAGCAGGAATGTGGTACAGGATATTGATATGTGGCACAAGAGGATTGGCCATGTCAATATACAGAGATTAAAGAACATGCAAACAAGAGGCATTGTCAATGGATTGCCTAGGTTCAAATATGATGGACATATGCATGTTTGTGAAGCCTGTCAGTTTGGGAAGCAGGCAAGATTGAGGTTTCCTAGAGAAGGAAATATGAGTAACAGACCACTTGAGATAGTACACAGTGATGTATGGGGTCTTGCACAAAATCCATCTATCAAAGGCAGTTTATACTATGTTACATTCATTGATGACTTTAGTAGGATGACATGGATATACTTTCTCAGGGAGAAGAGTGAAGTATTGGAAAAATTCATGGATTTCAAAGCTTTTGCAGAAAAGCAGTATGGCTGTTGGATTAAATGTCTGAGGACAGATGGAGGTGGTGAATACACCTCAAAAGTTTTTGAGCATTTCTTGAGGAAGCATGGAATAAGGAGACAATTGACTTGCAGGTATACACCTCAACAGAATGGTGTGGCAGAGAGAAAGAATAGAGTTATATGTGAAGTGACAAGGGCAATGCTTAATGAAAAGAGCATGCCAGATTACTATTGGGTAGAAGCATGTGCTACTGCAGTTTATATATTGAACAAAACACCTACAGCAGCCATTCATGGAAGCACGCCAGAGATGCGGCTCACAGGTTACAGGCCAGACATTGGACATCTTAAAGTTTTTGGATGCATAGCTTATGTGCATGTGCCTGATGAAAGAAGAAGGAAGTTGGATCCTAAGGCAAAGAAATGTATATTTGTGGGATATGCACAGGATCGAAAAGCCTACAAGTGTTATAATCCACAAACTAGACAAGTGGTCATCTCACGTGATGTGGTGTTTGATGAGCTTGCTAGTTCGTATAAAGCAAAAGATGAGGGTGTTATTGAGTCACTTGAGGCTGATGTACATGTGAACTTGCCACCACAAGCAAGTTCTAGTTCTACTACTATGTCTGGGCCAGCAGGCAGAAGCTGAGAGCAGCAGTGTACGTCCATGGTCAGGACGTTTGAGGCATGAGAGTGTAAGTACTGGGAGTAGTGCTATGGATAAAGGCAAAAAGAAAGTCGAAGGAATTGGAATCACAGGATATGAGTCGTCTAGTTCTGAGAGTTTGGATGAGGAGCTTGGCATACCTGTTTTACGCACACCTGGTGCGAGGCAGGACAGATATGTGCCACCACATGCTAGAGTTACAGGTGTACAGAGTGACCCGCATGCATTGCGAAGATCCCAGAGGGTCAGATATCCTGTTGACAGGTTGACATATAGAGATTTTGCTATGCACTATGCATACATGACATCTATGGTGAAGCATGTGGAACCTACATGCTATACAGAGGCTGTTGGAGAGCATGTATGGGAAAAAGAAATGGATGTGGAGATGGACGCATTGGTCCATAATGATACATGGGACTTGGTTGCACTACCAAAGGATAAGAATGTTATTGGATGTAAATGGGTTTACAAAGTGAAGTGCAAATCTGATGGTTCTATTGAAAGACATAAGGAAAGATTGGTAGCAAAGGGTTATGCACAGACCCAAGGATTGGATTATGATGAGACGTTTAGCCCAGTGGCTAAGATGGGCACAGTGAGAGCAGTCATTGCTATGGCTGCAACTAATGGCTGGGAAATGCATCAGATGGATGTCAAGAATGCATTTCTGAATGGAGATCTACAAGAGGAAGTATACATGGCACAGCCAGAAGGGTATGTACACCCTAGATATCCCACTCACGTATGCAGGTTGAAAAAGGCATTATATGGTCTGAAGCAAGCACCACGTGCTTGGAGTGATAAGATGAGCAGATATCTTATCTCACTTGGTTTTCAGATTTCTACAGCAGATTCTTCACTCTATGTGAAGAAGACACAGCATGGGATTGTTTTACTAGTCATCTATGTGGATGACTTGATTATTACAGGTGATCATAGTGCAGATGTGATGCATGTCAAGAAAGCTTTGAGTGGGCAATTTGACATGAAAGATCTTGGTGAGTTGAGATACTTCCTTGGAATTGAAGTGGTGAAAGATCATGCAGGTACTTGGTTAATACAGCGCCAATATGCATTGGATATGTTGGCAAAGTATGGCATGACAGGGTGTAAGCCTATGAGTA
Source organism: Cibotium barometz (assembly GCF_041138505.1). NCBI lineage: Eukaryota > Viridiplantae > Streptophyta > Polypodiopsida > Cyatheales > Cibotiaceae > Cibotium > Cibotium barometz. Next base: position 25,536,475 of record NC_141089.1, read on the forward strand.
CACCATTGGAGCAAAATGTGAAGTTGCGGGCTGATTATGGCGAGGAATTGGATGATCCTTCCATGTACAGGAAGATGGTTGGTAGTCTCATATATATGACTATCACACGCCCGGATTTGAGTTATGCGGTGGGGCTAGTCAGCCAGTTTATGCAGAGCCCCAGGAAACCACATTTGGATGCAGTGAGACGCATCATGAGATATGTGAAAACCACAGCACATTATGGTTTATTCTATGAGAGTGGTAAAAGCTTGGACATACATGGCTACACAGATGCTGATTGGGCAGGTAGCGCATATGACAGGAGGTCTACTAGTGGATATGCTTTTACACTTGGAAGTGCCGTGGTGAGTTGGAGTAGCAAAAAGTAACCTACAGTTGCTTTATCCAGTACAGAGGCTGAGTACAGAGGTGCAGCCATTGCTACTTGTGAGGCTATATGGTTAAAGAGTCTCTTGGCAGATTTATGTGAGCCTCTTGATGGCAAAGTTGTCATACATTGTGACAACATGAGCAGTATACAGTTGGCAAAGAATCCAGTGTTTCATGCGAGGACCAAACACATAGAGGTCCATTATCACTTTGTTAGAGAAAAGGTGCTGGATGGTATAGTTGATCTTCACTATGTGAAGACTGATGAGCAGGTGGCAGACATCTTTACGAAGCCACTGAGCAGGGAGAAATTTGAGTACTTCCGGACTATGTTGGGAGTACATGGGATGAGCTTGAGGAGGAGTGTTGAGAGTCTTGATATCCCAAGCTCATCTACATCTTCATCAGCAGTACATCATGAGCTTGAGAGGGGCTGTTGAGATATTCAAGCTCGATGTCAGTATGAGCCAGCTATGCTATGTGCTGGCAGATTAGGTAGGAACATGTGTGAGACATAAATGACCGCGTGTCCAGCTGGTCATAGTGTGTGGACATTAGCTAGGGTTAGTAGAGGGTGGACACAACTCATTGTGTGTTGTGTGGATTATGGATTAGTGTATTATGCTTTGTGTGAGAGTGGACATGGCTTCCCTCTATGGTTAGGGTTTGCAATATACATTAGGGTTTGCTCCTGTGTGTGTGTCTCCTCCTCCTCTACCGTTCTTTCAACATATCCAAGGATTCTTTCATTCCCCGAATGAACCTAGCAATCAGATGTTCTTCATCTAGCAGTGGCGAGTATTTGAGGAGGAGCGCAAACGCCTGGCTTGGTGATATTCCTCCGTGGTTCGGCTTCCTTGGGTTAGCTCCAAGAACTCGTTCATCTTTGTTTCTAGGAAGCCGGGAGGACATAATCTCTTCTTGAGGTAAGCTGGGTGTTCCGTTTCAAACGGTTTGTCTCATGGTGGTTCCTCCACACTACCCTGGTTGTTTCTACAATCTTTAACCTGGCAAGAGCCACCTTACTTTTTTCATTGTAACTAGTGACATCGAAGTACTCTTCCATAGCTTTGATCCACTTCTCTACTGTTTCTCCCAAGTGCTCTGCTTCACACTCTGTGTGGACTACAGAGGTCTAAATCAGCTGCTGACAGTTAAGAATAAGTATCCTATCCCAAGAATTGATGAGCTTTTGGATAGGCTAAATGGAGCCCAGATCTTCACAAAGATAGATCTCAAATCCGGGTATTACCAGATTAGGATCAATGATTAAGATATACTAAAAACAGCCATCAATACTCGCTATGGGCATTATGATTTTACTGTCATTCCGTTCGGATTAACTAATGCCCCAGCTACATTCAATCGCCTAATGCAGGAAATCCTCAGAGAATACTTGGATGATTTTGTTCCAGTTTTCTTTGATGACATTCTGATTTACTCAAGAAATGCAGCTGACCATGAGACTCATGTCCGAAAAGTTCTTGAGATTCTAAGGAAGCACCAACTCTTTGCCAAAAAGAGCAAATGCACTTTCTCTGCTGGACCACGTTGAATACTTGGGCCTTCTGGTATCCAAAGATGGAATTTCTCCAGATTCTGCAAAAGTCCAAGCAGTCATAGATTGGCCTGAACCAAAGACAGTGAAAGAAGTCAGAGGATTCTTGGGATTGACTGGTTGGTATAGGATTTTTATACCAAAGTATGCTCTCATAGCTTCCCCCCTGACTAACCTTCTCAAAAAGAATACCCCATTTCGGTGGTCTGCCAGGTGCCAGAGTGCTTTTGATAAGCTGAAGACCGCCTTGGTAACCAGTCCCGTTCTAAAGCTGCTAGATTTCTCTCTACCCTTTGAGGTAGTGATGCAAGTGGTTTTGCCCTAGGAGGTGCACTCATGCAATGGCCTTTGAATCCCGAAAGCTCAGAACACATGAGAGGAATTATGCTGTTCATCACTCATGACCTGGAATTACTTTCAGTAGTCTATGCCTTAAAGTTGTGGAGACATTACCTACTGGGAAAAAGATTCACTTTGATGACAAACCATTACAGTTTAAAGTGGATCTTCACTCAGAAGGACCTTAACATGTGCCAAAGAAGGTGGATGCAGACACTACTGCAGGAGTTTGATTTTGAAATCAAGTACCGCCCAGGCAAAGAAAATGTGGTAGCAGATGCCCTCAGCAGAAAAGCCTCCTTGCTTGCAATTACTGTAGTATCAAATCCTTTGATTATTGAAGCAAGAGTGTGAGATCCCTGTTCCCACCGAGCAACAGATTCGGGATACTAGCAGCAGAAGTAGCACTTCTCGCGCGGGACAGGGGTCCCACATTCAGAGCCTCGCCCACGGATATCCGGACAAAGAGACTAATCCGTCGGTTGTTCCAAAACCGAACCCGGAAAAACTTCCTTTATCGGAAAGCACGGGCGATTCCACCAGGATAACTTTTTACTCTAACGTAGTCAAGATCATTGCTGATCGAGCTGATCTAATTACATCTATAAGATACTTGGTCAGATCAAGGAAAAAACTTGCACTTGGATCATTGGGATCAACGCTTTTTTTCCCATTCAAGAGGCACAGCCGTTGATTCCTATCCATAGAACAGTTACTGTCTGGGATTTATTTTATCTATCGTAAAAACAAAAGTTTGAGTCTCGATTTAGGGATCCATCAGTCCAGCCTAACCCCATCCAATCCCATGGGTTAGCCAACTGCCCAACCACTGTAGTGATGGGATCCAAATAAGAATTTGGTTAGGTTTTGTCCCGGGTACCAAGGAAAAGAGTTCCAAGGCCCCCTAGCCGGATGTTCATGCAAAAATAAAACTAGTCCAATATGAAATTACCTTTTCATAGATTCAACCAGTTTAAAACAATCCTTTAATAAAACCATAGTATCACTGATCACAATCTTCCAATTTATCCGGTTGATTGTTAATTTTCCCATCATTCCTTCATCAGAGTATCTATGGCATCATTGGCAACTAGGATGCTCACCACCTGTCCACTCAGGGGCCGTTTCCTAATCCCTAGCCCATAATACTCAGCAATATAATCTCTTATCAAGATGGACTCTCGTTGTTGCAGATCAGCAAGATCAACCAACAGATCCATATAAAGAGCCATGGACTCATCCATTGAAGACCAGCAAGGTCAATCAACCAGATCCATGCCTGATTTCAGAAAACAACTCCTACTCTTGTTCCAATATCTTCCTCGACGCACGTGTGGGTATCCTAGGTGACCCAGAGCCCGAGCACCGTATGGTCAGCACCCTCTAGGATCCTTCGCAGGTGACCTAGCGCTTCACTCATAGGCCGCTTCCTTGGCCCCTCATCCACCATACCGGAAGCTCACCATTTTAATCGCACCGAGGCTGGTTCAGACCTCGGCCGACCTTGCTACGCGAGACGTCCTTCATTGACTCTCCGTCAGCAGTTGTAACTTTATCAGTTAGGTCTCCATGACCTTAATCACAAGACGGTCAAAATGCTCCCCCAGCATTCTTGACATAAAACAGTCATTTATAAACAACATTTACAAACAGTTTACAATACAATTTCTATTTTAACTTTCATTTTTTCACATTATCCCTCATCAATCTACATTACTTATTCCATATTCCATTTATATGTATACTCATCCCATCACATCATTTTCCATCTCATCACTTCAGATTCCTTCACATCACATATCATATATTCACATCCATACATCCACATCTACATCCATACATTTATTTTCACATCCACATCTACATGCACATTCATGCATCCACATCCATACATCCGCATCTACATGCATATTCACATCCATACATCCACATCTATATGCGTACATTCACATCTACATGCATACATCCACATCTCTATGCATATATCCACATCCACATTCACATTCACCTCCATACATCTACATCTAGATGCATACATCCACCTCCACATGCACATCCACATCTATACATCTACATCTACATGCATACATCCACCTCCACATCTACATCCACATCTACATCTACATGCATACATCCACCTCCACATCCACATCTACATCTATACATCTACATCTACATGCATACATCCACATCTCCATTCACATCTATATCTACACATCTACATCTACATGCATCCATCCACCTCCACCTCCACCTCCACATCTACATCTATACATCTACATCTACATCTACATGCATACATCCACATCTCCATTTACATCCTCATCTATACATCTACTTCTACATGTATACATCCACATCTCCATGCATACATCCACCTCCACATTCACATCCACATCTATACATCTACATCTACATGCATACATCCACCTCCACATCTACATCCACATCTACATCTACATGCATACATCCACCTCCACATCCTCATCTACATCTATACATCCACATCTACATCTACATGCATACATCCACCTCCACATCCACATCTACATCTATACATCTACATCTACATGCATCCATCCACCTCCACATCCACATCTACATCTATACATCTACATCTACATGCATACATCCACATCTCCATTCACATCTACATCTATACATCTACATCTACATGCATCCATCCACATCTCCATTTACATCCTCATCTATACATCTACTTCTACATGCATACATCCACATCTCCATGCATACATCCACCTCCACATTCACATTCACACTCACATCCATACATCTACATCTACATGCAAACATCCACATCTCCATGCATAATAAAATTCTTTTAATTAATCTAGGATGATAGTTCCTAGAATATGGTAGGAAGTCCTCTTTTTATGCTTTGAATGAAATTATTTTATGCGTAACTTCTATAAAAATTTTGCCATAGCTCCGCTACTATGACTGATAAATCTCAATTTTTTCTAAGGGATAAGGCTTATCATTAAGGAAATAATTAGAATGGTCTCTAATTGGATCATCAATCCATAATGGATTGAATCATCGATATACATAGACTAAAAGCATAGAAAAAAGCCATTAATTTGTCCTCAAGCATAGTTTAATCTTGGATTAAGGAAAAGCCTTATGAAAAGCTTCATTTGGATTGAAAAGGGTCATGAGTATGACCATTTCTTAAGCGAGAGAGAGAAAGACCATTAGAATTAAATATAAATAAAATTTTATGTAATTCTTTACTATCATTAATTAATTAACTTCAATAGCATTTCAAAAACCATATCAATTAAGCTTCTCAAGCTTGAGAGGGGTTGAGAAGAGAGAATCATTGAGAAATTATAGAAAAGATCAAACTTCACTATACTTATCTTATAATTTGCTTGATTCTTTGATCATGGTAGAGGCCCCCAACCAATCAATTGGTTTAGTATGTTGATGGAGCCACCAATGGGGATTGAAGAAAGAGAGAAGTATCAAAAACTAGTGAAGTATTAAAGAATTCACAGTTCTTGGCTTAGGTAGAGTAGAGTAACAATGCATAAGACACTATATCCTTTTCAACAAGGGAAGGCTTCTATTTATAGGAAAAATTGAGCTCCTAACCAAACAAACTGATTCTAGAATTTTTCAAGTCAGTTTGGTTGAATTTGGACTAGATTTGGACCTAGTTTGGTTACTTTTTGATTCGATTTGGTTCCATTTTGATTTGGTTTGGTTCAAGAGATATGAGAGATAAAAATATCACATTATTTTTGAGTTTAAAACTCATTCAAGCATGTGAAATATGCACCTCCTTTAAATAACTCCCCTTCCTTACATATATGTCAAAATGCTATTGCTCATAGTTTTTTTACTAATAAACCTTGTACATTTTCAACTCTTCATCTTATGTGAAATATGCACCTTCTTTAAAGAACTCCCCTTCCTTACATATGTGTCAAAATTTTATTGCTCATAGTTTTTTACTAATAAACCTTGTACATTTTCAACTCTTCATCTTATGTGAAATATGCACCTTCTTTAAAAAACTCTCCTTCCTTACATATGTGTCAAAATTTTATTGCTCATAGTTTTTTACTAATAAACCTTGTACATTTTCAACTCTTCATCTTATGTGAAATATGCACCTTCTTTAAAGAACTCCCCTTCCTTACATATGTGTCAAAATTTTATTGCTCATAGTTTTTTAGTAATAAACCTTGTACATTTTCAACTCTTCATCTTATGTGAAATATGCACCTTCTTTAAAGAACTCTCCTTCCTTACATATGTGTCAAAATTTTATTGTTCATAGTTTTTTACTAATAAACCTTGTACATTTTTAACTCTTCATCTTATGCGAAATATGCACCTTCTTTAAAGAACTCTCCTTCCTTACATATGTGTCAAAATTTTATTGTTCATAGTTTTTTACCAATAAACCTTGTACATTTTCAACTCTTCATCTTATGTGAGCATTTACTCATTTTTGGGTATCTTCTTTTACAATTTGGATTTATCTCCTCCCTACACATGGATTGATGCTATTGGCCCATAGGAACCTTAATTGGACCATAATCCAATTTTTTTTGAAAATCTAGACCCTTAGACTAAGGTTCCTTATACTTATTTCCAATTAATTCCAATTGTACATTGGAAAATCTTTTTTGAATTTCTGTTTCAGGGGAACTTATTTTAATAAGATGAGTTATTTTTCTATCCAAAAATATTCATAATCTGAATATTCTCTCTCTAGAATAATTTTCTCTCTCTAGGCTAAAACAGTTAGAAACAAGGTCTTTATAGTGGTATGAGGTGATCTAACAAAAGGACCTCTGAGAGACAAGCCAAAAACGGGATAAAGGCATATCTTCTCATGAGGAAGAAAACACGCTAGTAAGAAGACCCGCTCAGAAAACCCAAGATGTCTTGATCTCATGACGCAGTAGTATCGGGGACCCAAACCCAAAGCTTCAATAACCATGGCCAAGCGGACATTGTTACGAAAGTGCTGCTGACCCCAGGGTGTTACCCTATTTATGTTTTGATAGGTCCGCCATTTGGTCTGCGCTACAGAAGTTCCTAGGTGAGGAAAAAGTGAGCGCTCATATTGTTCTATAAAGTCTTTCTTCACAGACTCTCTTGCGTCTTGAAGGTGAGAAATCATCATGGATAAAACTAGTTCTTATTGCCAAGCCATGTGAAGGAGATTAAGAAAGAAAGGAGATTGATGGGAGTAAGATTACTGTGAGCGACAAGTAAAAGTTACAACTTATATAAAGGAAGGATCTAGCATAACCTTGAAGCCAACGGTAACTTGCCACTGAAGTTTTACCGTCTTTCCATGATTTGTGTTTGACACATTTTTCTATAGAAGGCATTAAGAATTTTGAGATGAGGAGATAAAAGAAGCTTGTAGGCTAAGTCACCTACTTTCATTGAATTCAGATATAAGGGTCACAATATCTGGGGGATAAAGAACTTCTTTTGGGCCGTACTCGAATGAAAGCCAAAACCTTGGTATCCAAAACACCGATTCTCACTTCTGAACTCATTGTTCTAAATCTTTAAAGCAGGTGGGACTCCTGAGAAGTATTCTAGGGAAAGGGTCTTCCTTTTTTAAACAGAAACTTTCTTTTATTTTAGAGAGGGAATATATATAAGATCAGAAAGGGAGATTCTTACTCCTATATACCTCGAAGGTCGGGGAAGAATCTTACATTCTACCCCACTTAAAAAGTGCGAGATGTCCTCATCTCGCAAGGTAGAGGACAGCTCTTTTTCTTAAGATCCAATTTTTTTCTGGGGTTCCTTATATTCTGGTCAACCCAACAGAACACTGGGATAAATATCCCTTATATAGAACTCATCATTAAATAACAATTCATCAGATCATATCATTCATATCTTTAACATGATAATGGTCCATTAGACCGAAAAGTTTCCTTCGGAACATTCCTCCACGGAAATTTCAGTCAAGCAAGTTCTCAATTTAACATCCCTTAACTTGATCTACCGGTCAAGTATTAATAGTAGCAATCTGACAGCACAACCCACTAATCTCATAGTGATTTGTTGAATTCGTTATCATCATTCTAGTTATGAATATCATCACAGGGACTCGTCCCATTCCCCCTCATTGTGGTTTCATTATATTTCAACTAATTTTTAAAAATCATCATTTTTCAATCAGAATTTTCAATCAGAATCCAAATCAATTCATCAATTCTCAAACAGAATTAAAAATCATATCAATCACATTCAAAATAATCATCTGGAAAGTATTAATGCTTATAATTTCAAGTCTTAGATTTACTTGTATATACTGTCAATAAAGAGCTGCAGTATACTCTCGGTATATACGGGTAATCACGGCCCTTGGAATTATAAGGTAAATACTATCATGTCTAGGCCTCAAGCAAGTCAGGGATTCTATATAATTGCGGTACTTCCATCTGAAGACCCAATTACCAAATTACGAATTTCAGTTTGAATATCAAATTGTATGAATTATCTCACACAATTATAACCTTTTTGTGTTTCTTGATAAATTTTGATATATTTGTCTTCTCAGTTGATCTTTATTAACCAAATGCTCTGATACCAACTGTGAGATCCCTGTTCCCACCGAGCAACAGATTCAGGATACTAGCAGCGGAAGTAGCACTTCTCGCGCGGGACAGGGGTCCCACATTCGGAGCCTCGCCCACGGATATCCGGACAAAGAGACTAATCCGTCGGTTGTTCCAAAACCGAACCCGGAAAAACTTCCTTTATCGGAAAGCACGGGCGATTCCACCAGGATAACTTTTTACTCTAACATAGTCAAGATCATTGCTGATCGAGCTGATCCAATTACATCTATAAGATACTTGGTCAGATCAAGGAAGAAACTTGCACTTGGATCATTGGGATCAACGCTTTTTTCCCCATTCAAGAGGCACAGCCGTTGATTCCTATCCATAGAACAGTTGCTATCCGGGATTTATTTTATCTATCGTAAAAACAAAAGTTTGAGTCTCGATTTACGGATCCATCAGTCCAGCCTAACCCCATCCAATCCCATGGGTTAGCCAACCGCCCAACCACTGTAGTGATGGGATCCAAATAAGAATTTGGTTAGGTTTTGTCCCGGGTACCAAGGAAAAGAGTTCCAAGGCCCCCTAGCCGGATGTTCATGCAAAAATAAAACTAGTCCAATATGAAATTGCCTTTTCACAGATTCAACCAGTTTAAAACAATCCTTTAATAAAACCATAGTATCACTGATCACAATCTTCCAATTTATCCGGTTAATTCTTAATTTTCCCATCATTCCTTCATCAGAGTATCTATGGCATCATTGGCAACTAGGACGCTCACCACCTGTCCACTCAGGGGCCGTTTCCTAATCCCTAGCCCATAATACTCGGCAATATAATCTCTTATCAAGATGGACTCTCGTTGAAGATCAGCAAGATCAACCAACAGATCCATATAAAGAGCCATGGACTCATCCATTGAAGACCAGCAAGGTCAATCAACCAGATCCATGCCCGATTTCAGAAAACAACTCCTACTCTTGTTCCAATATCTTCCTCGACGCACGCGTGGGTATCCTAGGCGACCAAGAGCCCGAGCACCATATGGTCAGCACCCTCTAGGATCCTTCGTCGCAGGTGACCTAGCGCTTCACTCATAGGCCGCTTCCTTGGCCCCTCATCCACCGTACCGGAAGCTCACCATTAATCGCACCGAGGTTGGTCAAGACCTCGGCCGACCTTGCTACGTGAGACGTCCTTCATTGACTCTCCGTCAGCAGTTGCAACTTTATCAGTTAGGTCTCCAGGACCTTAATCACAAGACGGTCAAAATGCTCCCCCAGCATTCTTGACATAAAACAGTCATTTATAAACAGCATTTACAAACAGTTTACAATACAATTTCTATTTTAACTTTCATTTTTTCACATTATCCCTCATCATTCTACATTACTTATTCCATATTCCATTTATATGTATACTCATCCCATCACATCATTTTCCATCTCATCACTTTAGATTCCTTCACATCACATATCATATATTCACATCCATACATCCACATCTACATCCATACATTTATTTTCACATCCACATCTACATGCACATTCATGCATCCACATCCATACATCCGCATCTACATGCATATTCACATCCATACATCCACATCTATATGCGTACATTCACATCTACATGCATACATCCACATCTCTATGCATACATCCACATCCACATTCACATTCACCTCCATACATCTACATCTACATGCATACATCCACCTCCACATTCACATCCACATCTATACATCTACATCTACATGCATACATCCACCTCCACATCCTCATCTACATCTATACATCCACATCTACATCTACATGCATACATCCACCTCCACATCTACATCTACATGCATACATCCACCTCCACATCCACATCTAAATCTATACATCTACATCTACATGCATACATCCACATGTCCATTCACATCTACATCTACACATCTACATCTACATGCATCCATCCACCTCCACATCCACATCTACATCTATACATCTACATCTACATGCATACATCCACATCTCCATTTACATCCTCATCTATACATCTACTTCTACATGCATACATCCACATCTCCATGCATACATCCACCTCCACATTCACATCCACATCTATACATCTACATCTACATGCATACATCCACCTCCACATCTACATCTACATGCATACATCCACCTCCACATCCACATCTACATCTATACATCTACATGTACATGCATCCATCCACCTCCACATCCACATCTATATCTATACATCTACATCTACATGCATACATCCACATCTCCATTCACATCTATATCTATACATCTACATCTACATGCATCCATCCACATCTCCATTTACATCCTCATCTATACATCTACTTCCACATGCATACATCCACATCTCCATGCATACATCCACCTCCACATTCACACTCACATCCATACATCTACATCTACATGCAAACATCCACATCTCCATGCATAATAAAATTCTTTTAATTAATCTAGGATGATAGTTCCTAGAATATGGTAGGAAGTCCTCTTTTTATGCTTTGAATGAAATTATTTTATGCGTAATTTCTATAAAAATTTTGCCATAGCTCCGCTACTATGACTGATAAATCTCAATTTTTTCTAAGGGATAAGGCTTATCATTAAGAAAATAATTAGAATGGTCTCTAATTGGATCATCAATCCATAATGGATTGAATCATCGATATACATAAACTAAAAGCATAGAAAAAAGCCATTAATTTGGCCTCAAGCATAGTTTAATCTTGGATTAAGGAAAAGCCTTATGAAAAGCTTCATTTAGATTGAAAAGGGTCATGAGTATGACCATTTCTTAAGTGAGAGAGAGACAGACCATTAGATTTAAATATAAATAGAATTTTATGTAATTTTTTACTATCATTAATTAATTAACTTCAATAGCATTTCAAAAACCATATCAATTAAGCTTCTCAAGCTTGAGAGGGGTTGAGAAGAGAGAATCATTGAGAAATTATAGAAAAGATCAAACTTCACTATACTTATCTTATAATTTGCTTGATTCTTTGATCACGGTAGAGGCCCCCAACCAATCAATTGGTTTAGTCGAGCCACCAATGGGGATTGAAGAAAGAGAGAAGTATCAAAAACTAGTGAAGTATTAAAGAATTCACAGTTCTTGGCTTAGGTAGAGTAGAGTAACAATGCATAAGACACTATATCCTTTTCAACAAGGGAAGGCTTCTATTTATAGGAAAAATTGAGCTCCTAACCAAACAAACTGATTCTAAAATTTTCCAAGTCAGTTTGGTTGAATTTGGACTAGATTTAGACCTAGTTTGGTTACTTTTTGATTCGATTTGGTTCCATTTTGATTTGGTTTGGTTCAAGAGATATGAGAGATAAAAATATCACATTATTTTTGAGTTTAAAACTCATTCAAGCATGTGAAATATGCACCTCCTTTAAAGAACTCCCCTTCCTTACATATATGTCAAAATGCTATTGCTCATAGTTTTTTTACTAATAAACCTTGTACATTTTCAACTCTTCATCTTATGTGAAATATGCACCTTCTTTAAAGAACTCCCCTTCCTTACATATGTGTCAAAATTTTATTGCTCATAGTTTTTTACTAATAAACCTTGTACATTTTCAACTCTTCATCTTATGTGAAATATGCACCTTCTTTAAATAACTCTCCTTCCTTACATATGTGTCAAAATTTTATTGTTCATAGTTTTTTGCTAATAAACCTTGTACATTTTCAACTCTTCATCTTATGTGAAATATGCACCTTCTTTAAAAAACTCCCCTTCCTTACATATGTGTCAAAATTTTATTGGTCATAGTTTTTTACTAATAAACCTTGTACATTTTCAACTCTTCATCTTATGTGAAATATGCACCTTCTTTAAAGAACTCTCCTTCCTTACATATGTGTCAAAATTTTATTGTTCATAGTTTTTTACTAATAAACCTTGTACATTTTCAACTCGTCATCTTATGCGAAATATGCACCTTCTTTAAAGAACTCTCCTTCCTTACATATGTGTCAAAATTTTATTGTTCATAGTTTTTTACTAATAAACCTTGTACATTTTCAACTCTTCATCTTATGTGAGCATTTACTCATTTTTGGGTATCTTCTTTTACAATTTGGATTTATCTCCTCCCTACACATGGATTGATGCTATTGGCCCATAGGAACCTTAATTGGACCATAATCCAATTTTTTTTGAAAATCTAGACCCTTAGACTAAGGTTCTTTATACTTATTTCCAATTAATTCCAATTGCACATTGGAAAATCCTTTTTGAATTTCTGTTTTAGGGGAACTTATTTTAATAAGATGAGTTATTTTTCTATCCAAAAATATTCATAATCTGAATATTCTCTCTCTAGAATAATTTTCTCTCTCTAGGCTAAAATAGTTAGAAACAAGGTCTTTATATTTCTGAAGAGGGATTGATTACAAGGGAAGATACTAGACATCAAAAAAGGGGGTGGGGGAGGAATCTTACAAAGAGAGAAGATCATGCAGGATATTTATGCACGAAAGTAAAACTCCTCAGGAGTTGAATTATAATGTATTATGTATTATGATGACATTATGTATTATAATCACAGACTATGCATTCCCAATGATGAGGGAACCAAGGATCAAATTCTGAATGAAGCCCATGACAGCCTTATAGCAGGACATCCAGGTTTCATCGAAACCTACATGTCTGTAAAGAAAAGCTTCTTTTGGCCTGGTCTGAAAAAGGATGTACTGAATCATGTACGTGAATGTCTGACATGCCAGAAAGTCAAAGCTGAAAGAGTAAAAATGCCTGGGAAGTTACATCCATAGGACATCCCCCAGATGAAGTGGGAATGTATCGGTATGGACTTTATTACTGGATTACCTTTAGTACAATCAGGTTACAACTCCATTTTCGTGGTAGTTGAAAGACTAACCAAAGTTGCCCATCTGATCCCAGTAAAAGAAACCTACACTGCAGCAGTGGATGTGGCCAGAGTGTTCCTCAAAGAAATCTTGAGATTGCATGGCCTACCCAGGAGAATAGTAAGTGATCGAGATCCCAAGTTTACTTCAAGGTTCTGGACTGCATTTTTCGAAGTAGTGGGAACTTTCTTGTATCTCAGCACAGCTTATCACCCTGAGACCGATGGTCAAACCAAAAGGGTAAACCAAGTAATCGAAGATATACTTTGGTCATGTTGTGTGGCAGGAAACCCAAGAAGTGGCTAAGCTATCTTCACCTAGTTGAGTTTGCCTACAATGCTTCTTATGACTGAAGTATCAAGATGAGCCCTTTTAAAGCTCTGTATGGACAAGATTGCTTAACTCCATTAACTTGGTCCGACCCATTGATTAGGGTCGAGATGTCCAGACAGATGCTTGTTGACGACCTCGAGGAGCAGTAAATGCAGTCAATTCGTAAAGATATTAAAGCTACCCAGGATCGATAGAAGTAGTATGCAAATAAGAAGAGGACAGACCGAAAGTTTGAAGAACCAGATATGGTCTTCATTAGAGTACGGCCCAAAAGAAGTTCTCTATCTCTTGGGAAGTACAAGAAGTTATCCCCCAGATATTGTGGACCATATCTGATTACAAAGAAAGTAGGTGACTTAGTCTACGAGCTTCTTCTGCCTCCTCATCTCAAAGTTCATAATGTATTTCATGTAAGCCTTCTAAAGAAATATGTGCTGCCAAGCCTAAATCATGTACTTGATGAGATGAAATCCTAACCTCTTCAACCCAAGGGCAGATGGAACTCCAACCTGAAGAAATTCTTGATGTTCAAGAAAAGATTCTCCGGAACAGAATTCTCAGAGAATTATTGGTAAAATGGAAGTTCTATCCTTTTGAAGATGCCACCTGGGAGAATGAAGCTGATCTGTTGTTGCGGGATTACTCCCAGTTTGCGAGATGAGGGCATCTCGCATTTTTCAAGTGGGAGAGAATGTAAGATTCCTCCCCAGCCTCTCAAGATGTCCAGCATCTTCCCCTGTAATCAAATCCCTCTTCAGAAATATAAAAGATCTTGTTTCTACCACTTTTGGCCTAGAGAGAGAAAATATTCTAGAGAGAAAGTATTCAGATTTTAAATATTTTTGGATAGAAAAATATCTCATCTTATTAAAATAAGTTCCCCTAAAATAGAAGTTCAAAAAGATTTTTAGAAGGTGCATTAGAAATTAAGTATAATCTGTTCAAGAGGCATTATCCTGGGGGTCAAGATTTTTTTTTGAAATTTTAAATTAAGGTTCCTATGGACCAATAAGATTTATCCAAATGTAGGAAGGAGATAAATAGAAGAATAAAAGAAAAATCCCCCAAAAATAAGTAAATACTCACATAAGATGAAGAGTTGACTAAGGACAAGGTTAATAGTTAAAAAAGAGAGATATTTAGATGAAATGATGCATTTTTGACACCTCAGTATGGGGGAATTTCCCTCATGAAGGAGGCGCCTATTTCACATGCTTGAATGAGTTTTAAACTCCCAAATAATGAGATATTTTTATTTCTCCTCTCTCCTATTTAAACTAGATCCAAAAAGTGGACTAAAATGACCCAAAAATGGTCAAAAATTGACCAAACTGATCTAAAAAATTCTAGAATCAATTGGCTTGGTTAGAAGCTCACTTTCTCCTATAAATAGAAGCCTTTCCCTTTGTTGAAACTCAATAGTGTTTTGCACTGTTACCCTGCCTCTCCCAAGTGCCAAAAACAGTGAATTTTACTCATAATTCATTAGTTTTTGACCTTCCCTCTTTTAAAAGATTGGTGGCCATTCTTGTTTTAAACAAGAGTAGAACCCTCAAACCATCAAGCCAAAGGAAAGCTCTCAATTTATCCATGTAAGTTGGAGATTCTTCTCTTTTCTAACTCTTTTATGGTTTTTTTTATGATTTTTGTCTTCTCTAAATGAAATGATGTTATGCCTCATTGAAAAAAGGCATGGGCCCTCTCTTCTTTAGTAAATCCAACCATTCTTTATCCTAGATGATTGATTATTGGATAAAATCAAGTTTTTCATAATGTTCTCTTAAATAAGTAGAAAATGTTACACTAGAATGATTTAAATACTCTTGGTGAACTTCTAATTAATTTTAGTGAGTTAAAAATTGAAAAATGGTCAGCCATACAAAGGAGGTTATGGCAAAATTTTTTGAAAATTTGTAAAATAAATTTCATCTTTTATTAATAAAAAAGAGTAATCCCCATTGTTAGTATTGATTAATTTTTATAAAAGAATGATTTTCAATAGAATGAAATTCTATGAAAGATACTTATTGATAATTTTTTAATTATGAAAGTGTTACTTTCTTCATTATCAATTTTTATGCATAAAATAATGCATAGAAGTGTTAAAAACCATTCTAAGGAGGATCAAACACTAGCTCCATTGCATAGTTGAATAGAAATGAAGAAGATGAAGTTAAGCTACTAATCAAGAAGTAATTAGCATAATGATGAGCTTAATGACAACATAAGTGAGGGGCAATAAAAAATGTGTTGATTTCAATAGATGAGAGCCTCTTTATATAGGCTGAAGCACATGAGGATTAAGCTCAAGATTAGGTGTTAATCATCATCTAAATCATCTCCACCTTCCCTCCTAGATTCAAGCACCTAAAAGTGACCACCAACCCTAGAATTTTGCTAATCACACCAATGCTACCTAATCAAGAGATCACGACCCCTTTGGCTGATGTTGAGCTCCTAAATGACTCTTTTACATCATGGTAAGGTTGCATAATAACCTTTGTATCCATTTGCCCATAATCTATGACTTTAGTGCATAGTGCTAGTTACAAGGTATGTGCCCTACACATCATTTTAGTGAAGGTGTTTGCCATATTTTTAACACCCCTCCTCAAACACTGAATCCACTCAATGATGCAGTTGGTCATGCTGACTCTCATGAGCCTAATTAACCACCCAATGCTCAGTGATAGCATGCATGAGCATGGTCTGACTAGCAATGCCATACATAGGTTATGCCAATGTGAACTCAGAGGCTTTAGTCATGCGTACAAAAGAGGTATGGGATGACTTTAGAAGAGTGTGACAAGACGTGGCTACATGTATGAGTGAAGAGGACACCCATGTGTATAGGGCATGCCCTTGCTTTTAGCACTTTAGAATAAATGATTTGATCTAATCATAGATAGGGCCTCATGATGGTGGCCCTTGTCTTCATCTTTTTTTTCTTCTTGGTCTTCTTCCAATGAGCAAACCAAACTTTGAACTTTTAGATCGAGCCCCAAATAGAGTTGTGAGTTGGTCCCAAACTTCCTTGGAAGTTTTGCATCCATCCACATGATGAATGTAAGTGTCATCAAGCTCCAATGTGATGATGGCACGAGCTTTGTCATCTCTTACTTCCCAACAAGGAACATCGGCAAGAGTCCTTGGCTTCTTCTCATTCCCATTTACTATGTTGAAGAGCCCCTTCTTCATGAGCATTAACTTGATGCGGGTTTGCCATGTGTGAAAACCATGACCTTTAAAGCGCATTGATGGAGAATCCTTGGTAGCCATTATGATATGGAATGAAGGGGGTCTTACCTCTGATGATTGAGGCAGTGTCTACCCTTTTACAAGAGAGATTAAGACCAAAGAATAGTGCTAAATCAAGTTATTTAGCATATGCTTTCCAAAAGATAAAACCAAAAAATATATTGATTTGTGGGAAGCAAGGGAGACACCTAATCGAGGGGCAAATTACGTGTGAAGTAATAAGGGGATGTAGCAAGTCCCTAATGACATGTATGAACCACTTATTGCACCAAATGATAAGGATTATGATAGATTAATCATTGATTAGTGGAGTTGAATATTCTGCTCACTATGCAGAGAAATGAGCTCACTTAGAGTCAATATTTGAAGGAGTTGCACAAAGAATAAGCTAAAAATCTTCAAGGGCATTGAATAGCAGTATGTCTAGATGATTTTAGAGCCCACAAACACTTGCTTAAGCAACTTAATCAATGAGTAATCTCAAATTTACCAAAGTACCTTTTCTGGCTATGGCGGTTCTGGACAGCACCCTGGTTTTTTGCTTGGTGTGTGAAGCACACTCAATCATTTGCAAAACCCTCTTAGTAGGAGTAAGTTTAGGTTCCAATGAAGCCACACCTAAGAGGAATTAGACCAATTTGATGTGTGTGAGCTGCAACAATACTTTTGGTGGTCGCCTATCAAAAACGTGCCTGTTTTGGGGAAAACGAAGTTGCCGGCGACGTGGAGCTATGAATGGTGCAATTGAGGTGCCATGCCCCTTAGCAATATTGCTGGTGAAGTTCCCACAAAAGGATTTTGGCAATGGTTACGTGGTTTGTGAGCACCAAGGCCTCCACTCAGCTGCTATTCTAGATCCTATTTTCTAGGAAACCCATAAAAGCTAATGAAACCCTAATTTTCACTAATCTCTTGCTAAGCAAATAAGATGGGGCTTGATTCTAAATGCATGGGCTAGTCCTAGCTCTGATACCATGTTAAAAACCATTCTAAGGAGGATCAAACACTAGCTCCATTGCATAGTTGAATAGAAATGAAGAAGATGAAGTTAAGCTACTAATCAAGAAGTAATTAGCATAATGATGAGCTTAATGACAACATAAGTGAGGGGCAATAAAAAATGTGTTGATTTCAATAGATGAGAGCCTCTTTATATAGGCTGAAGTACATGATGATTAAGCTCAAGATTAGGTGTTAATCATCATCTAAATCATCTCCACCTTCCCTCCTAGATTCAAGCACCTAAAAGTGACCACCAACCCTAGAATCTTGCTAATCACACCAATGCTACCTAATCAAGAGATCACGACCCCTTTGGCTGATGTTGAGCTCCTAAATGACTCTTTTACATCATGGTAAGGTTGCATAATAACCTTTGTATCCATTTGCCCATAATCTATGACTTTAGTGCATAGTGCTAGTTACAAGGTATGTGCCCGCAGCCCTACACATCATTTTAGTGAAGGTGTTTGCCATATTTTTAACAAGAAGTATATTTTGTTATTACAAAAGAGTTACTTTCATCATATTGATTTTTATGCATGAAAGTATGCACAAAATAATATTTTTTATTATAAAAGTGTTACTTTTATCATTATTGATTTCTATGCATAAATGGATGCATACAAGAGATTCTCTTATATTAAAAGAGTGATTTTCCTCATAAATGATTTTTATGCATAAACATATGCATAAAAGATATTTGTTTTATATTAAAAGTGCGATTTTCATCATAAATGATTTTTATGCATAAATGGATGCATAAAAGAGATTCTCTTATATTAAAAGAGTGATTTTCATCATAAATGATTTGTATGCATAAAAGATATTTTTTTATATTAAAAGTGTGATTTTCATCATAAATGAATTTTATGCATAAATGGATGCATAAAAGAAATTCTTTCATATTAAAAGAGTGATTTTCATCATAAATGATTTTTATGATGATAAAGTGTGACTTTCATCAGAATTAAATTTTATGCATAAAAAGATGCATATAGAATGGGTGATAGTAGTTATGTTCTATCTATCAGGTAGATGAATCCCACTCTCAATAGCATATCTATCTCTTCTTGACCTGATTGGCGCAGTTAGGATTCATCATGTACCTAATTTGCCTTATTGGAATTGCATCCTCCTTCAGATTGACCTTGTGTTGATAAATGTTGGGATCAATTTCTTTCATGTCAAATTAGTTCCATGCAAATACATCTTTGGAGGATCTTAAAAGCTCCAAGATTTTTTCTCTAAATTCTTGACTCAGTTTTGCACACTGCCTTTGACTGTGTGGCCTCTTGATCATCTCCTAAATTTATCTCTTCAAGCTCATCTTCCTGCACTCTGATGTTATGCCTTTTCCATTTATCTTCTTCTTGATTGAGAAAAATCACGGCCTTCTCTAGCTCTGCCTATATCTCTCTTATCCTATCCTGATTGCCTTGTCTTCATTTTCTTCCCCATTTTGTTCTTTTTTTTTCTTCATTCATTAGCACCTGAGATTGAGTGACCAGGAATTTTGGATCATACCTCTAGACAATCTGCTGTATGTTTACTTTAAAGGGTGATAATAGGTCCAGATTCTCTCTTAAGATCTACTCTTCTTCATCATCTTCCACTCCTTCCAAGTAGCTATATATTGACTCCCGATCCTCCATCCAAGATGACTCATGGTACCGTCTACCTTCTTATTTTTATGGTTACTTCAGAAACAACTATGTCACAGTCGTGCACTATTTCCACATTTCTACATTCTACAGCCGGATTTTCCATTCCTTGAGTGGGAACTTGCACCAGTTTTTCACTCGACACTAATGCCTGGAGCAACTTCTACCTGTAGTTGGGTATTTGATTCAGCATTTGATCCACTATTATGTTCATCTTCATTTTGCTAAGATCCTTCCATAGGTCATACTCCCCTTCAGGGTTGTTGCTTTTTACTTCCTTTAACTGGCTTCCTTTTCCTTCTCCTGACCTTCCCTTGTTAGTTCTTTTATCTTGGCTCACTGAGGATCCTTTTCCAGCTTCTTTTTCAATATCCTTTTATTGATTTGGGTTGTTTTAGGTTTAAGCTGTTGTTGGCACTCCTACATCGCTTCTTCAATTATCTTCACACTGCTTAGGGGCCTTTTGTTTAATGATCCAATGTTCTCTCTCTTCTTGATAAGGCTTGTCTTGTTTGGATTATTGTCAGCATGCTCATTCAAGACAAGGCTTTCCTACATCACTCGTACCTTGGGCCTTGTGCACTTTGCACAAGTTAGTGATTTGTTCTCAGATGATCTCCTTCCCTACCCACTATTCTGCCTTTTTCTTTTCTTTTGAATTGGCATTTTTTCTTGTCATTGTCTTGACAGGTCCTTGTGACCTTGTCACTACCATCACTACTGGTGGCTTCTCTTAATATTTTACTACCATTGATCTACTTTCACCATGTGCACTGCTACATCAGCTCCTGGTGGGTTTTCCTCTCTTTGTCACCTTGCTTCTTGCAGTTCTTGCTCATGGCATTGTAGTATGGGATAGTCATTTTGCCTATGCCCAGGGGCACGGAGCACTGTAATAGTAGCATATTAACAGACATCTCTCATCTCTGGTAAAATCCCCACTCGCTCCTTATATCCATTCACTAGGAGTATCTGTATCACCGTCTTCTGTCGTGTGTTTTCCCTTCTTCTAGGATGAAGATTTTCCCTTGCCCTTTTCCTTTTTCTTGGACAAGCATTCCTTAGACAAATGTCCTTTCCTCCCACATGAGAAGAAATGTCTATGACCTTTCTTCCTTCTACACACTAAAGAAAGTTCTGGATCTTGACCATTCTTGATCTTTTCCTGTGTTCAACAAGGTCAGACTCTTCTTCCAAGAGAAGGGAGCTAAGGTCATCAAAATCGAGTTAAGTTGTTGTGACCTGGCACCTTAAAGCATGAGAAACCACATCATACTCCAAGGGAAGCTTTGTGAGGATAAGTGTAGCCAAGTGGAAGAGGACAAGGCATCACCCCTCGCTAGTAATAACTAGTCGTGGGGATAACCTTGGCCTTCATAATCGATGACTAAACACCATTTTAGATCATTTGGGAAAATCCCATTCCCATTTGATAAATTGAAAAAGTGTTAATTTGCATGCTTTTTGGCATGCATTGTCCTTATTTTTTTTGCATGACTCGTCCTTATTTTAGCTAGTTTCACCTTCCTTGTTGCTTTCCACTATGAAAGCAACAAAAGGCGAAAACCCTCAACATAAGTACTACTACATTACATTGTATGAAAATATCCACAATCATATTATACAATGGATAAAATATATTTTTGCAAGCATATTTAAAAAAAACTTCAGTGACTAAAGATTGTGAATATTATTTTAATAAATATCCCATACTTGTGCCTATAGGATTGTGGTATTTAAGAGCACGCTTTAAAACTTCAACATTACAAAACTCTTAGAACCACTACAAGCATGTCATAGTAGATGATTAGCACACAAAGGAGGGTATCTCAAAGAAAGAGGGTGTTCAAAAACACCATTTATTGTGCCTATAGGATTGTGGTATTTAGGAACATGCTTTAAAACTTCAACATTACAAAACTCTTAGAACCAATAAAAGCATGTTACAGTAGATGGTTAGCACTCTTATGTTCAACTACAGAAAAATGCCACACAGAGGAAGGTATCTCAAAGAAAGAGGGTGTTCGAAAACACCATTTCTGCAAGTTCACCAACTAAATATTGACCACAATGAGCCTCCATTGTCTGCAAACCTATGGATATCAATATTCATTAGTCTCAACAAAAAGTTCAAACAATATTCATCTGGTGTGTAACTCTTGTGACCGCATGGCCTTAGAGTGCTTCAATTATATGTCTTCAAGTTATCGAGATGATGTGTATCTCAAAGAGATTTTGTTGTTTAGAAACACCTTTGTGAAGTTTTCATGACAACCACTTCAAATCACCAGTTACAACAATAAATTTCCATTAATCAAAAATATATTTCCAACACTTTTCATTATACACAACATATTCATTTGGTGTATAACTCTTACGATCACATGGCCTCAAGTGCTTCAAGTATGTGTCTTCAGGTTATCAAAGATGATGTGTATCTCAAAGAGATTTTGGTGTTTAGAAACACCATTTTGAAGCTTTAGTGAGATAACCACTTCAAATCACCAACAACAATAAATCTCCATCAATCACAAATATATGTTCATCACTTTTCATTACACTCAACATCATGTTATAATCATTATTAATTTAATATAAAACCGTTGTGACCATCTGACCTGCTTCAATTATTTGTCTTTAAAATTTCTAAGAGAAAATGAATCTTAGCAACATGAACATCACTTACTAAAAGTCTAATAATTTTATATATGATACTTGTGTCTACTTGAGCCAAGGTACTTAAATTCAATGTTCTCAATTTATCAACCTATGCCTATGTCTAAGAAAGCACATGCTATATTTCAATATAGGAAGGGCCTATGATCGGAAGGCCATAAGGTCTCTTGTCGCACAAACATCCCTAGGAAGAGGGAAATTATTAAGAGGGGTGCATATTGCAAGCAAGTTCTTCTATAAGAGGCATGTGATCAAGAGGCCATAGGGTCTCTTCTAACATACAAGCACTGCCACATGCTAAGTTTTAACAAAATTAGGGCTAGAGCTCTATTTTACAAGATGGGCATAGATGATAGGTCGGCTAGATCATCCACAAGAGGCCTAGGGTCAAGCTATACATCATGATGGCATAAGGGTGTATCCACAATACGTTTTCTAGCATATGATGATAGGCCTCTCTTTCGTAAGAGGGATGTAGATAATTGCAAGGCCTTCTACAAGATGGCTGACAGGGTGACATAGGGTCTCTTAAAACACCCATCCCTCTAGTATGAGGGGAAAACTCTCATGGGAATGCCTTTTTTTTAGCAAGGAGGTGTAATCTTGAAAGGAAGTCCTTCCACAAGAGGCCCATGACCAAGATTCCTTAGGATCTCTTCTAATTACATGTGAGAAAGGCCATCGATGGATACGATAGTGAGGCCATGCAAAAGAGGCCTAGGCCTATGGCTGAGGGTCCATAGGGTGAGCTAAAGCATACATCTATCTAGGAAGAGGAAAATACCTTTCCTTTTTGCAAGAGGGGTGCAATCTTGTTAGAAAGTTCTTCCAAAGGAGGGATGTAAAAGATAACAAGACCATGTACAAGAGGCCTATGACTGGGGGGCCATAGGGTTAGTTGAAACACCCATCTCTCAGTACCATAAAGCCAAGGCCAATCTTTTGTAAGATAGTGTAGAAATAAGGCAAGGCCCCATATTATATTTCAATAAAAGAAGTGCTAGACCTCTCTTGTGCTACAAGAGGGGTGTAGACAATAGCAAAACCATGTACAAGAGACCTATGACCAGGTGGCCATAGGGTTAGTTGAAACACACATCTCTCAGTACCATAAGGATAAGACCTATCTTTTGTAAGATGGTGTAGATGATAGGTAGGTCTTTCACAAGATGATAGGTAGGTCTTTCACAAGATGCTCAGTACCATAAGGATAAGACCTATCTTTTGTAAGATGGTGTAGATGATAGGTAGGTCTTTCACAAGATGCTTAGGGCCTTACCAGCATAAGGGGAAGTCATTCATTGTGTAAGAGGGGTGTAGAATTGATAATAACTCCCTTCACAAGAGGCCCATGTTCAGAGTAAGGCAAGGCCACATACTATATTTCAATAAAATAAATGCTAGAACTCTCTTGTGCTTCAAGAGGGATGTAGAAAATAGCAAGACCATGTACAATAGGCCTAAGACCAGGGGACCATAGGGTTAGTTGGCACACACTTCTCTCAGTACCATAAAGACATGACCTATATCTTTTGTAAGATGGTGTATATGATCAATAAGTATGATGTGGATCAAAAGACTTTGTAATTGAGACTTTCATGGTTTGGAACTTTAAAGATCGGTATATACATTTTTTATCTTTAAAGGATTATTTTTTATATTTAACTAAGTAAGAAAGTATGTATGTATGTATGTATGTATGTATGTATGTATGTTAGTATGTAGGTAGCTCTTGCATGTATGTATGTATATGTATATTTTGTATGTGTATATGTATGAGGTGCATGAATTTAGATAGGTATATGTATATATGTAATTATATCAATAAGTATGATGTGGATCAAAAGACTTTGTAATTAATATTTTTATGGACTAGATCTTTAAAAGACTGAAATTTATATTGTTGATCTTTCAAAGCTTGTTATTTATATGTAAGTAAGTTCTTGGTCCTTTACAAAGCTGATAGTAAGTTCTTGGTCCTTTACAAAGCTCGGACTACTTGTTCATTGCTCCAAAAAGCTCGGCAACAAAAAAATCTTGCAAAAAAAATCTCCCTAGATTTTTGCTACTGCGTAGCAAAAAAATGCTGCTGTGATTGCTGTCTAGCACACTGAAAGCCTAGGTAATTTTCTGTTTGCAGTACTGGATGTTGTTGTGTGTTTTTTATGAACCCTAAATCAATTTTAGCCAGGCTAAACATGTCTGACAGTGATCATCAAGAGCCAGAAGCTGGATCCGAGGCATGGTTGAGAGAAAAAATTTGATGTGTGTGTGATCAATGCAAGGGCCAGTATATACGACAATGTCGCATAACAATTGAGCATGTTTGGACATATGGTCTTCATGAGGCGGTGGCACAACCAAGTGCAGATGATGACATGGAGGAGAAACATAGGAGAGTTCTAGCCACACCATTCGCGGTGACATCGGGTAGAGTGCAGAAGGTGGAAAGGCTTCATATGGAAAGCGTGGCTGAGACTTATCTTCCCCAACTAATGAATGAGGTGCCTTCACCATTGCCACATGAGAGGAGGAAGAGAATCTCATCATGGACAACATGGTGAATGACTTCTTTGGACAGGAGGTCATAGAGATGATAGTGAGCAAGCTCCAATGTCACAAGAGGAGGAAACCTTGCATAAAGAGGTAAGAACCCCTTTGTATGAGGGATGTTCGTACTCCACATTATGAGAAAACTTGGAGCTATTGAACTTGCAAACAACTTATGGATGGAGTGATGCAAGTGTCATAAGTCATCTTCGGTATGACCTCCTCGTTCTATTCGCTCAAATAGAAAATATTTCATGTTCTATATACTCTCTTTGCTAATATGTTGACATATGATTTCTTACCCTATGTTGTAGGCTTCTCAAGAAGATTCTTCCCCCTCAAAATCTATTACCAAACTCACTAGATGGGTGTCATAAAATGCTCTCTATGCTAGGTATGGATTACACAAAAATAAATGCATGTCCCATTGATGCTATTTAGAGGGGTTAATAAAGATGCAACTTAATGTCTAGAATGTGGGGAGAGCCACTATCATTAGGGGAAGGTTGAGGTCTATGGGGGCCCTTTAAGCTGCCATATTATGTTTTTAAGTACTTTTGCTTAAGGACTCTAAGCATACTTTGACTAGGCCTGACAAGGGGATCTTTATGCATTCATTATTTGAATTTCTATTTTTTCAAATATATATTTGCTTGAGCTAAAATGGGGGTAACTTTTTGGTTTCCCCAAATTCAAAATGGCTGGAAAGCCTTCCCTCCTCTCTTCCCTCCACGTTTAGCTCCCCCCCCACTTTCTCTCTCTACATTCTCTCTCTAAGACGCCCTCGTTTCTCTACCACTCTCTCTCTTCCCCTTTCTCACATTTGGGTGTGCCATGGCTCTGCATCTCTGATTAGTAAGCTTCCATAACCTCTGAACTTCCAAATGCAGATATCTCACACTCTCTCATCCTCCATGCCTCATCTTTTTATCATTTTCTGCTCTCTCTCTCTCTCTCTCTCTCTCTCTCTCTCTCATGTCTTTCCCCCATTGAAGTGCAGAAAATCCCTCTGTCAACCTCCATAGCTTCAAAGCTTACCATTTTCCATTCTTGCATTGTTTACCATACATATCCCCTACTTCTGTCTGCAATCTACATCTCTCTCTCTCTCTCTCTCTCTACTGCATTATGCTGCAAAACCTCAATCTACCATTTTCTATGCCTCTTGCCATCTTCCTTGTCCTTTCTCCTATTACCTAATCAGAAGATCTATGACCTTCTAATATTTTTTACAGCAAAACTTCATTGCACTCTCCTCAGAATACCCTATCCTCACTCTTGCATTGTGTTCTACTAGAAGGTCTTTTCAGCATTGCCTAACCCTAAAGAAAATGCCACTTGAAGATATATCTAACAGAGCCCCAAAGTTCAGGTTACATGTAGATTTGGCTGCTGAGTATGCTACAATCCGCAGCACAAAATCAAGTGGTGTGACCGATGTGCCATTGGGTACTCTTCGATCACAAGGGCGAAAATGTATTGACCTCTGGACGAATGGATTCATATACCCTATTGACCCGCTCACCAATGCTCCACCTCATTTTGTTAATATCACTACATTTCTTAGTTATGTAGGTGATGGAGCTAATGGTCTATTTGGCTACTGTAGGAGGCTTTCTTTTGTTGCAGCTCAGGAATCGCATTCAAGACTGCATTTCCGAGGCTTATGGCTTGAGATGCAGAAGCAACACAAGAAGGACATTGATAGGCTTGAAGAAGTGGTGAACAACTTGAAAACTCAGAATCAGGAGCTCCAGCAGAACAACTTTTTGCTTAAGCAGGCCTTTGATAATGAACGGGACAAGGTGAATGCAGCCAAACAGGATGCACGAAACAAGCAACGACATCTTGCAAGCCTGAAGAAGCTTCCAGTAGGCTTTCGACAACGGAAAAGAAAGCGTCAGTCCCTAGAAACCTTGGCAATCCTAAGTGGAGCAAGAAAACGACGTGTACGAGCAACAAGGTAACTTCTATTCTTGCCATTGTTTTGCAGGCCTTTCTGTTTTGTGAAACATATTGATGTTATTTTGTATTTATGTTCCATGTAGAGATATTGCTGGGGATATGATGGGATATGAAGGTGGTGCTGAGGAATGTAGAGCAGGCATATTGAAACATGTTGTTAAGTTATCAGACATATATAAGCTGCTAGAAGATCCCACATGCAAAATATCTAAGCAAATCCGAAACAGAATTTCTGGAGAGCTGCAAAATATGGTAAGCCCCATACAGATTATGGATGCATGTGATAGTGCTGGTGTCAGTAGGAAGGGATATGAAGCCATCTACAGGGTGTTTACACTAGGTCATCGTGCAAAAGGTTTTCTTCGACCCATGCTACCAACTCCATACAGTGTAACCATGGCAAGAAAAAGTGCAAACTCAGAAATTGCGACCATGTTAGGTGGCTACCGTCATGTGGAGGATGCTCTGCCTGTATGTACTACAAAGGTATTTGAATACAACAAGTACAACAATGTCTTTATTGATTTAAGGACCCTTCAAAGAGCTATGATTTCTTATTATGGTCTAAGCATTGAGGAGTGCCAAGGTCAGGCTGTGTTTGTGTTAAAGCTTGATGAGTGTCAAATTGTAAAAGGACGAAAATTAGAAAGAGTCAGCCTAACACTTATGAACAGGGCTATGAAAGGAAATCTGGAACAGGATGATAATCTTCTTGACTGTAGTGCACAAGCCTCAAATTCCAACAAGGGAAGTCAATCTCAGGGAAAAGATTACTATGGAGTGCAATCAGAAAAGAATATATGGTGGTTGGCAGCATTTGAGCTTCCACAGGAGACAAATGATACATTGCGATGGTACCTTACCCGAACAGGCATCCCAAATGTCATATCATTGCAATCAAAAGGAGAAACTTTGCATGTGGAAGATGCAGGAACATTTACAGTTGAGTGGCACATGGCAGGTGATTTAAAGACATTGAAGTGTATGCTGGGATGCAAGCTAGGAGCAAATACTTTTTTTCCATGTATTTATTGCTGCCATTCAAAATCAGAGTATATTGATCGCGGCAAAGCTTCAGGCAAGGTTGCAGCCACCAAGACTACCAAATCTCATGCAAAGGGCAAGAAAAATGTACAACCAACTTCAATGAGTGCAACGCAAAACAAAGATCCAAAGAAACCTATGCAATGGGTTAATGGCATCATGAATTGTAATACCAATTGTCCGCCTAATCGTGATCAAGAAGATATCTCATGGAGCCCTATATTAGAGATTCCACTTTCCCGTGTTCATATTTGCACGCTTCATGCTAGGTTACGCATAATGGACAAATTACTGAAGTTACATATCAATTATGCATGGAATATGGAGCCTGAACATCTTCGCAACGAATGCATCAGTAAGCTGGAAGATGTCCTTTCAAGTGTGGGGCTTCATGGTGGTGCTGTAAAGCTGACTAAGGATACTAAAAAGTCAGGACCGGGTCAGGATAATCCAAACAAAATATGCATGGGTGGGTCCAAAGCAAGACACCTTCTCTCAAATTACGAGGGGTACAATAGTCACACAAAATATGAATTATGGAAGGCCATTTGTGAATGCACCACTTATCGTGGGAATAATGCAGAGCTTGGTCTCAAGCGGGCAAGGCTGTGGGAGTCACTTGACAAAATGATTCAATTGCTAGAAAAGGCTCCACTTGTTGCCGAGGAGATTGCAAACTTGAAGACTGCAATACATACATTTACTCAGCAAATGGTTGATGCATGGGGAGAAACACATATCACCCACTATATGGTATTTACCTTTCTATCTATTTACTGATATTAATCGCCAAATAGTAAAATTCTGATATGATCTTTGTTGCAGCACATTATATTTGCCCACGCACAGTTTTTTCTCGACGAATATGGTCCAATGGCAATTTGGAGCACCCAAGAAATGGAGCGCTCTCATTATCAAGCTAAGGCAGCATACTTTAAGAACACGCGACATGGTGGAGGTGGTAAGGAAAAAAGTAATGCCTTGCATGAGATGTTTAATTGGTTTTATCGCAGTTTGGGAGGTCGACGCCGACAGAAACCAAAAGGGCAGGTGTCATTACTACGAAGGGTTGTAAAAAATGTCAATCTGCAACGAGCAATTGCATGGCGAGCATCAAGTGCCGTGCATGGGATGCGTGAGTGGTTCGCTGCGCGGAGGCGTATGGGTCGAAAATGGGTTCCATATTAGAAAATTGTAACCTTTTTTAAGTTAGAGCTTTTTTTATTAATGTCGAGATTTTTTTTATTAATAAGTTATTTTTCAAAAACTATATAAACTTGTGAAAGTGAGTTTTAAAATTACATTTTCACGTTCATTCAGTCGTGTAAGTCAATGGATGGCTAGAACTAAGCACACTGCGCGCAAAACTGAGAACCCAAACGTACCGTCTGGTGCACACAACTTAATACACGCAGTAGCCGCGGCACAGGCATTTCAACAAGTGCAAAAACGTATCAAAAAGAAGCATACAAGCATGGACAGAGAGGTAGAGACCAGACAGGAAGATGTACAGCCGGATGTGTTCTCAGGACTGGACAATATTGAGGATGTCTCCAAGCAGCCTGGAGACACCGGCTCATTTAGAGCCACGCGTACACCATTCCCCCGACCTCTCTCAGAGGCTGAGCAGCAGGAGCGTGTGCTGGAAGAGCAACAACGCCAGATTGATGAGGAGGAGCATAGAAGAAGAGAGCAACAGCAAGCCCTATTCCCTCAGCAGCTACAAGAGGAGCTAAGGGTCGCATTTGAGGAAGACCAGGAAGCACTTCTGTGTATTGAGCAAGAGCAGTTTCAACAGGCTGCTGACTTCTATGAAGCAGAGGAAATAAGCCATCGTGAAGAGCAGGATAGGCTCTTAGCACAAACACTACATGAGGAACTTGAGAGGCGTCAGCCCCCGTCTCCACCTAAAAAACAAAGAATAAAGATTCGTGTCAAGAGAAAGAAGGAACGTGCAAACAGGCAGCAAGAGGTGGAGATGGAAGATGAGGATCGACGACAAGTAGAGGAGCAAAGGGAGAGGGAAAGACTGGAGCAGGAGGAGCAAAGGGAGAGGGAAAGACTGGAGCAGGAGGTGCAAAGGGAGAGGGAAAGACGGGAACAAAGAATTCAAGAAGCACGCAGATTAAAACAAGAACAAGAAAAGAAGAAGGCAGAAGCAAGTAAGAGAAGACTAAATCTAGATCCAGCCGAGCAAGAAAGACGAAAAAAATTTAGAAATGATAGACAACCATGGGAAGATAGGTCGCATCCACCACCACCCCCCGTAGCCAACAAGAAGAGAAGATGGAAACCAGGGACCGTGGCTCTGCGAGAAATCAGAAAGTACCAAAAGAGCACAGACCCCATCATGGCGAAGGCCCCCTTTGCAAGAGTTGTAAAAGAAGTCATCGACAAGTACAGTGACAGGGTCACTCGGGTACAGAGTACGGCACTGGAGGCCCTCCAAGAGGCGTCAGAAACAATTTTGGTCTCTCTGTTTCAAGATTCGGTGCTGTGCCATGCTCACGCCAAAAGGGTGACCCTAAAGCCTGTTGACATGGCACTTGCACTACGTTTACGTCAGGATAAAGCGCTCCATAAGGAAGGCTTTATAGGATAGGATTAATCTTTTAGGCGGCGGCCTTTGTGCCTTTTGTAATCTCGACATTGTAATACATTTTTTTGAATCTACAAGATATTGTCAATGACTCGTTAACCAACGTATTCATTTGTTTCAACTGTTATAAAAGCAGACATTTCATTTCTTGTACTGTTGTTTGAATGAGAGAAACTGTTGATCATGTATTAAGAGCCTTAGTTAAACAGGAACAAAATTTATATTACTGATAAGGTGATTGTGAAACATTATCTTGTTTTACGTGGCATTGTTGTTGGCACTGAACAGAGGATCCTTACATAGTGCAGAAACAAAATTATATTGAATTTATTTTCGGTCCGAAAAAAAGGCTTAAAGCTCAATAAGGCCTTAGAAAAGCTCAGGGACAAAAAAAAAGTTATTTGGTGCTCAAAATCACCTGGTGAAGTCTGGCATTAGATAGAACATTTTTTATAAAAGCAACAGTTTTCTTTTTTTTTTATGGTTCTAGGCAGAGTAATCATCAAAATAAAGTGCACACAATGCATTTTTTTGTGAAAAAATGATCAAAAAATGGGCTGTGCGCTACGGCGCGAATTTAAGCCTGCCCTGCATTTTGAAAGGCTGAAATTCGCGCCGTAGCGCACAGCCATTTTTTTTAAATTTTTTGACTCTATCCAAGAGTATGTGCACTTTTTTGATGAAAAATATGCTTACAAATATCAAAAAACATAAAAAATTTTGATTTTTTAAAAATTGTTCAGATTTTGTACTGCCAGATTTCGGCTGGATGTTAAGTGACATTCAAAGAACAAATATTTGATCATTATCAATGAAATTTCTTACACATTCACATGCCTGCCAAAAGTTTAGAGGGCACAGTGCTGACACATCAAATAAACAAGAGAAATGGTTCAAACTTCTTAGAAACATTACAATTAAAAAAGTATACATTTTGTATTGATTTCGTAGAAAGAAAATTACAAGTTCCTGAGAAGATTTCTGAGAGCTTCTTTAGCTTCGTCACTCTGTGTGGTTTTCTCACCTAGGCTATTAGCTATAATAATAGGATTGGTTACACCTTTGGAGATTGAAGTGGCACAGTGGCTTAGCACGTGGCCGGTGTAGTTGCCTGCAAATGTGTACATGGCTGCCTCCCTGCTAATAAGTATACATTTGTTTGCATTATTTGCTAGCCCATCTTCGGTGAGAACCCCACTTAGAGCTTTACACTTGATGAGCTCTGCTTGTGCCTCCTCAGAGTACTCTAAATGGATTACTCGAATAAATGATGGAGAGAGGCTAGGAAGGTAATGAATCAGGGAGGTGTCTCGTCCATCGGATTGCACACGAACTCCACCTCCACGTGCAGCAAACTTGTCAAAAATATAAGCTTTCTACAAGAGAAAAAAATCAGGTGTTAGTAATAACTCACTTATAAATATGAAGGCACAACTTTGATTTAAACCCACCTCAATGTCATCATCACATTGGCTAATGCGTGGGTTGCATATGTCTATACTGCTTCCACGCTGCTCAACTGATGTATCTACATGCAAGCGCTTATGTGGTTGAAATGCTTCTTGAGGGACACTTTCATACTCTGCTGCTACATTTTCTATAGCAACAAGAGCATTGGAAACAGTTGCCTCAATTGTACGTTCTGTATCATAACCTTGGAATGCTAGCGCTTTGGTAAGATCATGGTCATCAAAATCAATCTGTACACCTGCAGGCTGTTGCTCAAGTGTGTCTTCTTTGCAGAAACCAGACCCAATTGCTAATATGCTTAAGGCCTCATCCTCCCTTAACCCCAAGGATTTACAAATGTCATCAAGGAAAAGAAATTCCTTGTTATCCATGATGATGGGATTCAAAGTGGTTACATCCAACTCAGGGATCTCTTCCACAATTTCATCCCCTTCGAGGTCACGATGAGGCTCTTCATCCTCAGTTGACCCTTGTTGGAGAAGCACCAAGGCCATGGACGCTTCAGCTTCTTCTGAGAAAACCTCTTCCACCTCGCCTTTGGATTCCTTCACAAGAGCTACTTCCTTTTTCACTGCCTTTCCCTTCTTTTTTTCTGTATCCCTGGCTTCTTGCAAAAACAGTGCTAACGTCATATCCCATGAAAGGAAGGTGGTGCCTACATTACCAACCTGCAATTCATAAACGGTGTCATCATCTTCGACCCTATAATTGCTAGATGTAAGCCCTTTCAAAAATCGGTTGAGCCTGAATCGGAACGACTTGTCACCATGGTACAGATGCCTGATTAAGTCCACTGGAACCCATTTAGTGGTGGATTCAGGCAATTGCACGACATATTGTGCCACTACATCATTCATGTACTGGACCTGCTCTTGAAAAGCCTCTGCATGAAGGTCTATAGTTTTTTGCATATCGATCACCCCCTCAAAAATGGCGATGTTCTCACCTGCACCTGCTGAGAGCCCAATTTTCTCAAGTTTTGCGCGTAGCGAGTTAGAGCTTGAAGCCATGGCGGGATATTGAAGGGAAATAGAAACTGCAAGATCTTAAGAATGAAATGAGCTTTATAGAGCAAAACCTATTCTTATAAAGCATTCCACTATAAAGTTTAATAAATTTATAGAACATACTTAAAAATTTTAAATTTAACAAAATTAAAATCCAAGTTGCAGTGAAATACAGAGGACATTGGGACTATGGTGCAATCAATAATTTTGTATTCAGAAGTACACCGCTACAAATTATCGCCCAAAATCACTCAAAATGTTACCTAAGTCTGCAACTTAACAGTCTTTCAAGCTAAGGGCCCTAGGGGGCTCCAATGACACACAGAGTGTATGTTTCTCTGACCTTTGACGCATGGGTCGATTAGAAACAACAAACTTGAATTGGTTCCTTACATTAAAGGACATGACAATACGATCTCTCAACTGAGCAAAATTCCAATCATCATTAACTACCACTGTATGCTCCTCTCCTGGGTGAACTTCAATATGAAGTTCTACCTCCTCCCTAGCATAGAGATCAGAGTCCAAAGCCTCCCATTCACCATGCGAGCATTTCCACCTTCTAATAGGGTACACCATAGTTAGATTTTGCTTGCCTATCTGATACCTGCATCTTACCATTGACATTACCGCTGAGCACTTTATTACATCGCCCTTATGTTCTGCCACCTTGGTGGTCCAGTCGCCTTTTAGAAATGTATCTAGAGCTTCAAAGGCCCCATCTTTGCTTATCCACATTGTTGGGGTGCGATGGAACTTGCCTGCTTTGAAAATAGCAATAAACACATGTAAAGGCATGAAAAGAGATACACTTATCCTGTGGGATCCATATGCAGCCTTTAGGCTTGACTGAATGTCATGGAAAATCCTGCGCTGAAAGCTCTCCATTGTAGTGGGGTCTGGAATGGGCCATTCCGGGCTATTTAGTGCAGGAGGAGAAATTGGCTCAAGTGCTCCAAACCTTCCCCTCTGTGGCACAACATATGTTGCAGCAATGAAAAATACTCCTCTATTTGCAAGTTCGGAACTTGTTTCCCTAGCATACATAAGCCTACCTAGATCAACATGACATGCTTCGAAGGTCCCTGTAAAACATTCTAGAGGCTGCCATTCCACACATGTTGAAGGAAAAACATCTGCATACAATAGAATACATTGGAGTTCTTGATATTCACATAGTCTTCATGCAAGCATTTCTCCAAAGCAAAGAAACATTAAACAAGGACTGAAACTTACAGTTAGTTGGGAACCGTGGTGAGTTCTCATCTTCAAGATGTATTTGGCTTGAGGTGTAAACATGTTGCACCTTTGCAAGCCGCTTTCCATCCTTGTTGCAAACTTTGAATTCTAAGATCCTTCCTTTCCAGTGATGGCTTGTGGAAGCCATGTGCCTTCGAGGAACCTTGTGTGCACCCCTCAAACTGGGCTGCATTGTTATCCACATGAACCGCTTAAAAACGGTAGGAATCCAATAACCTTCATCATCCTGTACTGTGGAAATAGCCATGGACTCGATAGTGGATGATGGCCTGCGTACACACTGAAGAGCCATAGATGGCCCAAATGAAAAGAAAGTGAATGTTAAGAATATGGCAAAAAAGCAAATACCTGCTCAGAGACAGAGAGAGAGAGAGCTAGCTAAAGCTTCAAAGAAGTTTGCTGCAAATCCATACACACACACACAATACACACACACACACACATGCACACACACACAGAAAGCTAAACCTTCAAAAGAAAGCAAATGAGAGATTGCATTAGGTGCCTGCATGCAGAGAGAGAGAGAGAGAGAGAGAGAGAGAGAGAGAGAGAGAGAGAGAGTCTGATAACAGAGCTTCCTCTAGAGAGAGAGAGAAGGGCTGATAATAGAGCTTCCTCTGAGTAGCTGGTAGCAAAGAGCTTTCCTCAAAAGAAAGCTAATGAGAGATTGCATTAGGTGCCTGCTTGCACACAGAGAGAGAGAGACCTAGAGATAGAGTCTGATAACAGAGCTTCCTCTAGAGAGAGAAAGAGGCTGATAACAGAGCTTTCTCTGAGTAGGTGGTAGCAAAGAGCTTTCCTCAAGTTGGGGATGAAGATAGGGCTGCAAGTGAGGGTGTAGTGAGTGGTAGATGGGGAAAGTGGGTTAGTCTAAAAGGGAGGAGAGAGAAACACGCCCCTACTTTTGGAGGGAAGAGGGAAGTGAGGGGGGGTAACTTTTTGAAACTTTTCCTTTAAAAAAATATTTAAAAAAAAGATATTGAAGATTTTCTTTGCTGGCAGATCTGAAAAAGGCAAGATTCCACCTTTGACCACAAGATTTAGGGTCTTAATCAACCCAACGTTTTTGTACACATGTATTTTTCCTATTGGCCTTCACACTAATCATCTCCTTAATCTCATGGCAGCTTAAAGGGCCCCCATAGACCTCAACCTTCCCCTAATGAGGGATGATTTTCAAGGAGATAAAGTTCCCCAAAAGGTTTTGAGACACTTCCCTATCATTCCTCACATATCCAACACATGTATGAATGTAAGGAGATTGCAGAACTCATGAGGTGGCATGTTACTTATCGCTCGACCGATGGCATCACATGAGGATCATAGCTTATTCACCGCCATGGCAACATGTGGAGCATCAATGGCCAAAGTTTAAAGATAAGCCTTGTCACTTACGTCTTGGCTTCGGCATGGATGGTGTTAACCCATTTGGCTTCAAGTCCACATCATGGTCTACTTGGCCTATTGTATTAGTGAATTACAACCTCCCTCCGTAGGTGGCAATCAAGAAAGGTCATATCATGCTTGCTCTCCTTGTACCAAGCAAGTATAAGGTGGCAAACATGGATGTGTACCTCGAGCCTTTGATTGAGGAGCTTGAGACACTATGGAGAGGTATCAAAGTGCATGATGTTTCAAGGCCAATAAATAGGTGTGAGGCAGAGGTGAAAGGAGTTTTGCTTTGGACGATGCATGACTATCTCGGATTCTCGGAGTGCTCAGGTACCTACTTGAACCTTATATGCATAAGTCTTTAGCCTTTAAACTTTAAGTTTATATCTCTAAACTTTAAGTTTATATCTCTATCTGAATCATTTCAATTTTAAAATAGGTTTGGCAACCTCCAGACATCATGCATGTCCAATTTGCGGACCATCACTTGTTTCGAAAAGACCCTCTACAATTAAGGTGGTGTATGACAAACATCATCGATTTCTCCCTCCTTCACATCCTAAGTATGTGCCACATGATCTCTCACCACTTATGATGAGAGTAGAGATTGGTTTGAGGCATGGAGAAGCACTCCCAATCCACTATGCTTAGAAGAAGAGATGCCTCCACAAGGTTCAATTGACTTGTGGGAGGATAGGCAACTTGTTGACGCAATGAGAGCAAAAATCTTTTTATAAGAAATAATACACAATATTTTTTAAAGATTTTTATTGTTGTAAAGTAAATTTTTTCTTTGTTTACAGCTTGAGATAGCAGATGAAGATGGATTCCTCGGTCGAGGTGGAGGTAAACAAACTTTTGTTGGCAGAGACTCAACCCCTTAGCCACTATATTTCAAGGATACCTCTAGGCCTTATGATCATTTACCACTCAAAATATTCAGATGAGCCACATATTCCATTGATGGCCTTAAAGGTTATGTCAGCATACTTAGGATAGGGAAGGATACAACACAACATAAGAAAGATATTGCTGATAGAGAAGGAGGAAGCTATACACATTTTTAGATATGCACTAGGGTTGTGGAAATCAAGGCATATGCAAAGGTAATTCCGGATTTGAATACCCATGCTCTTGGAGGCTATCAATGTCAAAATCCATTAAGGTATAGAGGCAAACTACCTGAAGAAGACGAGGCTAAACAGTTATCCGAAGATGAGGGAAAATAACTGCCCAAAGAAAGCCGCGAAAAGGAGAGGAGTCTCTTTGAGGAAGATAAATAGTTGAAGAGAAAACGAAGAAGCCTTTTTTAAAAGTCTTTTCCTACTTGTATTGAGAATGAATTTTATTACAATTTGCGTCACTTTGACTTTTTTTCCTTCTCAATCACCATCCTCAATAAAGATACACTTTATTTAGCATGATGAGTGTTTATAATATATTGATGTTAATAATAGTAACTGTTCATGTGTTGTATAAGCTAACCTATGTTTAAAGAATTTCATTGTATCATTGCATTTGCCTTCGGTAGAATGTGTTCAAAAGCTCTCGTAGTGCATTTGTTTTTGTTTCTCTGCCACCATATCGAGTTGTATGAAAATAGTTGATACGTGCGGCATAGTGTGATTTTTCCATGCCTTGAGTATTCCATGTAGTAAGAGGCCCTTGGTTCCTCACAAAGTATGGGCCATGTGTAAACAAAATATTCTTCAAATATAAAAAAATATATTAACAATCATTTTATATCATAGTAATTAGTCAATGTATGAATTACATAAAGCAAAAACTCTTACTAGGTAGTCCTAGCTCCCCGAAGTGTTGAGATGTCAAGCTCAACATGAGCTGATACTCACGAGGTGCCTGCATGACTGTTTGACATTTATATCACTGGCAGGTTTGGTAGCTGACACCAACATATCTTCGCCAGAGATTCTATAGCTGGACTACACCGACTAGTCCACATCTACCCACTCCTCTTAGCTTGTTCACATTATGGACCACTTGTATATACTCTATTATGTGTGTTAGTCACTTTATCTTCATTGTATATCTCTTTTGTTGTGTGAAGAAGAAGAAAAATTTTCAGTCTCTCACCTTGTGTGTTCTCTTCTAGGGTTTTTGTGAGTATGTGTGTGCTTGCAAGAGCTCAAGCTCTTCTTTCCCCCTGTCTCTTTTTACGGTATTAGAGCATGGTTCATGCTAAGAGCTGAGTGGTAAGTAAGAGAAGCACATGAAGCGTTACAAGGGTAATAGCTTCATCTACTCTTCCCCGTTTTGTCTTGGCCACTACACCCTTGTCCAGAGCTCTTCGGGAGGCATCGGCAAACGAACTGTGATTGGGGAGATTTCTTTGTAGGAGGAGAGCTACAGTGCAACTGTTAATCCGTTGGATAAAATTTTCCAAGCCAAAAATGTGTTTTGAGTGCGTCTGGACCTCCATTTTTTAATTCACAGCAAACGTTCAGAGGCACTACGGGTAAGTTTTGATTCTCTGTAGAACTCTAATTTTGGAATTGCAGGAAAGGCAATTGGTTATGCAGACACTGTGTGTATTGCAAAGAGATCTCAAAGTTTCCATGGTGTGTATGTATGCAAATTGAGGTCGCTTGTTGTGAGAGTTTGGGTGCAATATAGTACCACTGTAGAATACAATAGTTTGTGCACAGGTCAAGCAAGCAAGAGTGCTATTGTTGGGTAAATTTATGTTGCAAAATAGATGTCGAATGATGGAATAAACCAGATTGTTGCAGAGAAGCTTGACAAGAATAATTTCCATGCTTGGAGAGGCTTAGATTGACAAATTTCCTAATGGGAAAAGGTTAGTGTGACTACATTGAAGGTGAACATGAGGAGGCACCAGAGATTAATCCAACTACTGCATATATAAAAGAGTTCAAGGATTGGAATTAAGGAGCAAGCAAAGTCATGTATTGGGTTTCTATCACAGCATACAGGACACTATCATCATTGGGCATATATAGGATACCAAGTCACCTAAGGAGGCATGGGACACCTTGGTGAAGCTATATGAAACCAACACCAAGGCATGAAAGATTCAGTTAAAGAATGAGCTTTATACTATATGGAGAAGAAGAGTATGTCTGTGAATGATTATGCTTTGAAGATCAAGGGCATTGTGAAATCCCTTGCATCAATTGGTGTTTCTGTTGTTGATGATGATAAGGTGGAAGTGTCTCTGCATGGTCTCGGGCCACAATACAAGGCGCTCAAGATGTCTATAAACTCGAGAGAATATTCCCAACTTCATAGATTTAATGTCAATGATGCTGATCATTGAAGAGAAGAACTTGGGTGAAGATCAATAGTCTTCACAAAACAAAAATAGTTCATAGCAGTAGGCCTTCTACACAAGTTCAGGTAGAGGATGAGGTAGAGGTCATGGACATGGCCAAGGTGGTGGCCGAATAGGTAATTAAAATTATAGACATAGCAGCAGCAACAATCCCAGGATTCACAGCAACAACATACAGGTGGAAGAGGTCAATTTAGAGGCAGGGGGAGTCGAAGAGGTCGTGGTGGAAATTGGCAAAGGTAGCATAATGATACACGAGGGTGTTTTTATTATGGTAAGCCTGGACATGTGCTGGCAGATTGCTATAAGAAATAGAGTGACATGCAAAATGGAAAAGTGCAACAAAACAACTAAGCATCCTATAGCAAAAATAACGAGGATAATGAGAGGTTGTTTGTTATACATGTGGTTAATGATGTGTCTGGAAATGATGTAGAAGCATGTAAGGATGGTGTATGGTATGTTGATTCAGGTGCTTTGAACCACATGACAAGTCATGGTGAATGGCTCAAGGAAATGAGGAGTCTTGAAAGAATAGGTTTTGTTGAAACAGGGAATGACACTGCTCATCCGATCACCCATGTTGAAGATGTGCCATTGTTGTCTATGCAAGATGGTAAGGTGAAGTACCTTGCAGATGCACTTCATGTTCCGAACATTATGAATTTGGTTTTTGTTGGCCAGATGATTGAGAAGGGTTTGCAGGTCCAGTTTAACCCTGATGGCCACTATGTAGAAGACTTTAAAGATGAGTGCAAGTTGATTACAAAAGGCAACAAAGTGGGCATAATGATTACATTGAATAATGTAAAAATGCCTGAAGTGAGTGCTACAATGTTTGCAAATGGTTCAGGAGTTGTTGCAAATACAAAAATTTGGCATAAGAGAATTGGGCATGTAAATGTGCAAAGAATGAAGTCTGTAGACTAAAGAATTGTGATAAGGCTGCCTAAGTTTATAGTTGAAGGTACGCAGAAAGTTTGTGAAGCATGTCAATCTGTAAAGCAAACAACACATGTATTTCCACATGATAGAAATGTGAGCAGGAATGTACTAGATATTGTGCATTCAGATGTATGTGTTTCTACAAAGACTATGTGTATGGGTGGCTGCAGGTGTTACATAACATTCATTGATGAGCACACGAGGAAAGTGTGGGTGTATTTCATGAAGGAGAAGAGTGAAGTGTTAACTCATTTTCAGAATTTCAGAGTTATGGCTAAAAAA
This sequence comes from Cibotium barometz, assembly GCF_041138505.1. Classification (NCBI taxonomy): domain Eukaryota; kingdom Viridiplantae; phylum Streptophyta; class Polypodiopsida; order Cyatheales; family Cibotiaceae; genus Cibotium; species Cibotium barometz. Next base: position 25,576,999 of record NC_141089.1, read on the forward strand.
CAGACATGAAAGCATGTGAAGTGCCTAAGGTTAGATGGAGGGGAGAATACTTCTCTAAAGAGTTCTCTGAATTCTTGCAAAAGAACGACATTCAGAGACAATTTACATGTAGATACACTCCACAGCAAAATGGAGTTGCTGGAGCAAAAAAAAAAAGGCACATTACAGAGATAGCACAAGAATTGATGGCAGAGAAGAATATGCCGCATAGCTATTGGGTCGAGGTTGTGTCTACAACAATTTATATCATGAACATGACTCCTACTGCAGCCATACATGATGTAACACTAGAGGAGAAGTTTACTGGCAAGAAACCTGATTTGTCTCACTTTATATTTTTTGGATGTATTGCATATGTGTATGTGCCGGATGTGTTGCATACCAAGCTGGATCCAAAAGCAGAAAAATGTGTGTTAATTGGGTATTCCCTTGAGCAAAAGGGATATGGATGTTATAATCTCGCTGTAGACACGTGAATTGAGGGTAAGCATGGATGTTGTATTTGATGAGATGAGTAGCTGGTATGCTGCTAAAAAAGATGCTGTTGGGGCTGATGTAAGTGGAAATGTGGTATAGAATGCAAGTCAGCAATCACAATCATTGAGTGAACTAAGAGAGTTCTCATCCAACAAATCTGTTGATAGACTATGGAGTGGCAGGCTGTGTCATAATACCAATCCTGAAAATGCAGTTGGTACATCACATAAAGGCAAAGAGAAAGTGGTTGAGCCCCTTGGAATGCCTGATATTTCTTTAGTGCATTCTCTTGCTGATGGAGATTTTAGTAGCTCAGAGATGAGCCTTTATGAGGAGCTTGGGATTCCAGTAATGAGAACACCTGGTGTGAAGATGGCTATGGAAGCCATGAATGCAAAGTTATGAAGATTTGGAAGAGTCAAAAATCCTGTGCAAAGGTTGACTTATGATGGTTATGTGGCACATCACTATACTTATATGGCAAAAATTGTGCATGTTGTAGAACCCACATGCTTTGATGAGGCTATTGGAAATGTGTGTTGGGAGAAAGCCATGGATGAGGAGATGGATGCATTGTATGGAAATGGTACTTGGGATTTGGTGCCATTGCCTGAAGGCAAGAAATCTATTGGCTATATGTGGGTGTATAAGGTGAAACATAACAATGATGGTAGCATAAGCAGGTACAAGGCTAGATTGGTAGCCAAAGGATACACATAGACACATGGGATTGATTATGGGGAGACACTTACCCCAGTTGTTGCAAAGATGTCAACTGTGAGAGTTGTGATTGTAGTAGTTGTAGCTAAAGGTTGGTTTCTACATCGAATGGATGTAAAAAATGTGTTCCTGCATGGTGACTTGCAAGAAGAGGTGTATTTGGATCAGCCACTAGGTTTTGGGGATACAAGTCACTGAGAGCATGTATGTAAGCTTCGTAAGGCCTTGTATCCCACGGGCTGAAGCAAGCTCCACGAGCATGGCATGACAAGATTGATGAGTATCTTATCACTATTGGTTTTCATATGGCAGATGTAGATCACTTTTTGTATGTGCGTAAGAGTGATAAGGGTATTGTGATCATCACCATCTATGTAGATGATCTTATTGTTGGGGGTGACAACTTGGAAGAGATTGAGCATGTGAAAAGTCTTCTCAAAAGGAAGTTTGAGATGAAGGATTTGGGAGATCTGTGCTACTTTTTGGGAATTGAGGTCATTCGCACACCTGAGGGTATTTGGCTATCAAAGAGACAGTATGCAGCATTGGACATGTTGTCCAAGTATGAGATGGCTAATTGTAAGCCAATCTCAGTGCCATTAGATTAGAATGGCAAGCTTAGTACGGATGCAGGTTATGTGTTCGTCGAGGATCCCACTATGTATAAGAAAATTCTCGGGAGTTTGATCTATGTCACAATCAGCAGCCAGATTTCAGCTACACTGTTGGCTTAGAGAGCCAGTTTGTATAGGTTCCGCGCAAACCACATCTTGACAGTGTGCGATGCAAAATTTGGTATTTGAGGGCCATTGTTGATTATGTATTATTTTATGCAGCAAGTGTACCATTGGAGCTATATGGGTACACAAATGCAGATTATTGGGCAGGTAGCATCTCAGATCGGAGGTCTACGAATGGATTTATGTTTTCATTGGAGTGCTTCTGTAACATGGAGCGGCAAGAAGTAGCCCACAGTTGCCTTGTTGAGCACAGAGGCAAAGTATAGAGGAGCTACAGTGGTAGTGTGTGAGGTAGTTTGGTTATGCAAGCTACTTTTGCTGATGTGGGGTTGCATGTGGAGAGAAATATTGTCATATACCGTGACAATCTCAGCAGTATACAGTTGGCCAAGAACCCAATTTTTCATGCATGGATGAAACACATTGAGGTGCATTACCACTTCATTCATAAAGACAATCTTGGTAGGTGACATCGACTGATCTACGTCAGCACACAGGATCAGGTTGCTGACATCTTCACAAAGACCTTTGGAGCTGAGAAGCTCCACACATTTTGAGATATGCTTGGTGTTCATCAGCTCGAGTTGAGCTTGAGGGGGAGTGTTAAGATGTTAAGCTCAACATGAGCTGATACTCACCAGGTGCCTGCATGACTATTCGACATTTATATCACTAGCGGGTTTGGTAGCTGGCACCAACATCTTTGCCAGAGATTCTATTGCTGGACTACACCGACTAGTCCACATCTACCCACTCCTCTTAGCATGTTCACATTATGGACCGCTTGTATTTACTCTATTATGTATGTTAGTCACTTTATCTTGATTGTAGACCTCTTTTGTTGTGTGAAGAAGAAGAAGAATTTTTACCCTCTCACCTTGTGTGTTCTCTTCTAGGGTTTTTGTGAGTGTGTGTGTGTGCTTTCAAGAGCTCAAGCTCTCTTCTCCCCTGTATCTTTTCACCAGGAAGCTACAGTTATTTGCACAAGCGTCTTGATTGCTATTTCAAAGTGACTTACGTAATTGCCTTTAGTCATTTGCTTACGTAAGAGTTTTATAAAATTATCAATTAGCTCTATTCATACTCTCATATGAAGCTTTGTCATCCTTGGATCACTAGCTTGGTTAGTTGTGTGCTCACATAGAGATTTACAACATTCCCATACTGCTCTAACTTGTTTCTTTTCATAGTTTGATAAGAACCTCCTAGCTTTGGCTCCTCCCACATTGACACATCTGCTAGAACATCACCAGTGGTAGATGATTTCTTGTCATCATTTTTAAGTTACACATGTCCACCATGAAAGCCCATGTCAGAGAGTAAAATCTCACATTTCTCTAAACATGCATCCGATAGCTCTGATGAAAAAATGGAATGAGCATAGTCAAGATGAAGCTTTAATAGCTTATCCAGTATTCTAATTTCTCCATGTGAAGTACAAATGTGAACTCTCACTAGATTTATAGGAAGTATGGGATTCCAATTGGGATCCTCAGGCAAAGTACATGGTTCACCCTTGAATTCATCTATTTTTGTTGACTTTCCCTTGCTCCTGGTCTTTGATTTCCCTTTAGCCTTAGTCTAGTCTTTATCACCAGTTACTTGCTTTGTCTTGTCTCTAGATGGAGGCTTCGTACAATCCATTGTAGGGTTGTACCAATCCGGATTGTTCATTCCTGCCATGCAATAGAGGTATGGCTTTGCACATCTAGGACCACCACACACCCCATGTATGCACTTCAATGCTTTCAAGTCGGCACTCATGTGCCACTCAATTGTAAAGTTTCTACCCCATTCACCAAAAGCATATCTCCTTTATTTTGAGCATCAATGATGCTTGGAAATTTTGTGTACCAAAACAACCATTTGAGAGTATCATGACTCTCATCTGACACTATAGCTGTCCCTATGTACCATAGTTTCATCTCTCACTGTGCACTATGTAGTAATGGCTAGTCTTTCTTACCTTGGGCATAATTAAAAGCTTTGTTCATCAGACCTATACTGATTCTTTCCATTTTTTGATGTTTGAGAATTTTTATCTCATCAAGATTGATAACAAAAATAAGATTACCATCGTAGTCCTCTATTGTGCACTGATAGAACTTCACCATGGCTGATTGGACCCTTATAACATCTGTAAATATGTTATTATACATGTCGCACTTGAATATGAATTTTTCCTTTTATTGGATTCTCTACAGTCATTAAACCGTCAATGTGTTTGTATTCACCTATGAACTCTAGAATAGCCAAATTTTAGCCAAATTTTGTTGGTGTCGCATTAGGGAAAATATGGACTACAAAAAGGGCCTTGTAAGGATTAGCTTAGGCTGCTAATTTTTTGGGTTTCAAATGCTAAACTTAACTCCATAATAGTAGGGGTCAAGCTAATGAATACCCTACTTTTGGGTTCCTTTTTAGACTAGTACCTTCTAGATTCTCTCTTATTCTTACTCTAGGATTCACTCACTTTTTAGAAAAGTTACCACTATTTCTAGAGTCCATTCTCATTTTTGAAATTTTTATGTGTGAGATTCCTTGGACCACTTGCCTTTTTTATGTGGTCCCACACTTCTCTCTTTCCCAAATTTGAAAGACGCGGATAAAAGAGACCCTAAAATTAGGGTTTTTTTTTAATTTTCAAATTTTAACATTTTTTAATAAAAAAGGGTCCCTCAACCATATGTAACCTCCAAAAGTACCTTTTCAAGTCACTTTTAGTCAATAACTACCTCTTCAAGGCCCAAACCTTTTCCAACATATCTCATATATTTATATGTGGTCCCACACCTCTCTCTCCCCAAATATGAAAAATGCGGGTATAAGGAATCCTAAAGTTAGGTTTTTTTTTGAAATTTTTAAATTTTAACATTTTTTAATAAAAAAAGAGTCCCTTAATCATATGTTACTCTCAGAAGTACCTTTTGAAGGTCATTTTCAACAATAACTATCTCATTTTCTTTTAATCATCCTTTCATCTTTCCTTCTTTCATTGTTGACCTTCATCTAAACCATGCCTCCTTTAGAAGATATTACTAACACAAGAAAACGTATGATAGATCTTCATTTTCATGTAAAATAGGAATATGCATCAATGAAACGTCCTTATGTAAGACAACCATTGGATAATACATCCACTTCTTTACTTGGGCGGCTCGGGGAAAGAAACATGTAGACTTATGGGTTGATGGTGCACCCTATCCCCGTGACCCATTAACCTTAGATAACCTACCATTCATTGATCTGACTAGTTTAGTACATCATATTGGTGATGGAAAAAATGGGATTCTTGGATATTGTAAATGTCTAACAGTCTGTGGTGGCAGGGCTTTCATGCAAAATATATACACATCAAATTTGCATCTTCAATCAAATATTGAAGATTGAAACAAACAAGTGCAAAATCTAGAGAATAAGAATAAAGACCAAGCGATACAAATCAAGGAACAAGAGAAAGAACTAAATAAGCTTAGACTCAAATTAGATCATTTGAAGAAAATCCCAATTGGTGCAAGGGAATGCCAAAGAAAGCTATCAGAAATTGATAGGTTTGTAAAATATAAGCGATGGTGCTAGGAAAAGGTGAATCATGGTGGCAACAAGGTGATTAAAAATAATTGAGTGTTAAATAATTTTAATAAGAGTTCTACAACTAACACTTTTCTTCCACATTTAAAATTTAGGAACTTTTTGATTGATGCATTAGCACAGGGAATTCACAAACACATACCTAGAGTCTTTTTAAAACTTGCATTAGGAAGAAGGACATGTTGGCTATTGTTTGTGACTCCAATTATAAGGGATTTTGTGATGTTTTGATGAACGATATCATGAAGGACATTGAGGGATTCTGAGTTCAAATGATATTCAAAGTGCTTGTCTCATGAAGTAGGTATAAGTTGCAAAGGCTATGAGTCCATCCATGCCATCACAAAGGAGGCTCCAAGCGAGGGATCAAAAGTAACTTACTTCCACCTCCATACAAAGTTGCATTGGCAAAGAAGACAAACAATGCACATGTAAGATCACTTGTCGGTGAGTATTTCCATGTGGAGGGAACAAAATTATTGAAGGACAAATCAAAGGGTGATATCAAAGTAGATTATGATGCCTTCAACAACATTTTCATGGATTTAAAGAGACTTCAACAAGAATTGATCAAATTTTATAAAGTCTCTCATGATGAAGGTTAGTATGAATTAAACTTTCTTATTCATGGTGGGAAAACAAATAGCACATATATCTTATTATGTGTTGCTTCACTCGATTGTATAGTCTATGGGAGTGGTCTCTTTTGTATTGAAGCTAGATGAGTGTCAAATTGACAAAGGGCGCAAATTGGAAAGGATGGGACTTACACTCATGAATGAGGCAGTGGCCTATGCAAAGGACAAGGAAAAGACAATTGGTGGTTAGGAGCCTTTGAGGTGCCAAGGAGAAACATGAAAGATTTCCTTGGATTGTTGAGGTCATCAAGCAATAAATAAATGGACAACTTGAGGTTTTAGGTGTGGGTACCTTTGTAGTGGATTGGCATTTAGGAGGAGATTTTAAAACAATTAAATGTATGATTGGTTATGACACAAGTGCCACCTCTTTACTTCCTTGCCCTCTATGCATGAAGAAATCAAACAATAGTGCAAGAAGGAAGATGAATTATGATGGAATAATAGAGTCACATGTGTCATGCAACTTGGAAGCACTGCGCCAGACAGGGATGCAAAGGATCATGGAATCCCATTATTTCATTCCCATGTGAAAAAATTCACTTCTACACATTACACGCCATGATGAGAATATTTGATAAGTTACTCAAATTACACATTGACTTTGCATTCACTATGAAGCCGGCTGCTCGATCCATGGAAGCAATTTTCAAAGTGGAGGATCTACTCAACTCTCTAGGGCTGCATGGAGGCAATGCCAAAATAGTAGGATGCAAAGATGTCTGGAGATAATCACGTTGTGGCGCAACAAGTATCAATGAATGGAGAAAACGCTAGGTGTTTTTTGCACAACATGTCGGGGAAAAACTCCAAAACAAGATGGGAGTTGTGGAAAGAGTTATGTAAGTGTACGACTGATTTTTTGTGACAAGGATGCAAGTCTTCTTAATAAGCAGGCAAAGTTTTGGGCTTGTTTTGACAAGATGGTGTCGATCATGCTGTTGAGTACTACCAATGTTGAACGACAAAGCATATTTAAAACAATATTCATCGAGTTTATACAACTCGTCATTGACAGTTGGGGAGAAACATCAATCACTCATTACATGGTACTTTTTTTAATTATTATCAAGTTGTTACAATCTGTATGTATTTATAATCACTCACGCAATTACTTATTTCTAGCATATTTTTTACGCTCATGGATCATATTACTTGGAAAAGTATGTTTTCCTTGACATGTGGAGCACCCAAGGGATGGAAAAGTCACATTATAGAGCAAAGGGAATCTATTTCAAGAACACTCATCATGGTGGAGGGGTGACATGAACAAATTACCTCATTAAAATTTTTAATTGGTTTTTTCGATACACATTAAGTAGAAGCTTATTGAAGGAGAAAGAAAAGGCATCTCAAATTGCAAAAGCAGTCCAACTCCGCGAAGGAGACCAATAAGGCTAAATGGAACCAAAGTAGTGTGCCAACATGCCTTGCTGCATGGCATGCTATAATGGTTAGAAATGGAAAATTTTGGGGAAAACAACATTAAATTGTTAAGGAATTTTTTTTGGGTTTTAACTAAATTGTCATTTTTAAAAATTTGACCTAATTTTGAAGTGCCTATAATAAGACTCTATGGCCTCATTTTTTTCATTTCACTTTCATACTCGTCACTTTCTCACCCATGGCTCGAACAAAGAATATTGCATGTAAAATACCTCCTCATCCTGCCAAGGCTACTACTGGTAGTAGAAAGCGTCCTCGCGATCCTGACAGCACGGAATTATCGACACTCAGTAGGAGCAGGAGCAGGGTCCTCCACCATGGGTAGGATAAAATATTCCACCTCCGTGGTGTGAGGGCAATGTGCTAGGAAGACCATCCCTGTCAATATGGGTCCCCTTCCAACAACACGAGAGGAAGTCCAAGCAATAGACAGAGGAGAAGGAGGCTCTACAAGTGAGGGGAGCGTGCCTCAGATTCTATATTTACAAGCACCACCACATCAGCAGTATAGGTAGCAGAACCTCCACCACAAGCTTGCCGTGGCCGCACACCAAGGGACCTAACTGGAAGAAGGCTCCTCGTCCTCCAAGGCCTTAGAACTCCACGTGCACCAAGGACAAGGAGAAAATATGGATTTAAGGCACTCCAGGAGATACCAATGACAAGGAGGAAATATGGATTTACGCCTTTTCATTACATGCTAAGATCTCCTATCTCTTGATTGCATTACATAATTATTTACTTCATGACTCAAAATAACCCTAAACATGAACACACACATCTTGAGAAATCATGATGTTGTAATATATGATCTTCCTTATTTCATATGTTGGCTCAACAAACCTTCTAAACCTTTTCTCCCTCAAAGAAATTTTTAAAAAATCACTAATATCCTTTACCCTAAAAAGCAAGTCAAGTTTTGCATGGTCGTAAAAAACTTGACTGTTGTTTCATGTCTAACCCTTTTTTCTCAAAACGATCCAATATACAAATTAAATGATTAATGCTCCAATTGAACCATTTATTGAAATCCAAGGCTCAAAATCCTAATATTGTAAGTAGACCATCCCATTGACCAATCTAAGGTCAAAATCTTGACATGAAAATCTTCGAGTTTTTCACTACCATAGAAATAATCTAGTTTTCATGCGAAATCCAAATTGAACCATCCATTGAAATCCAAGGTTCAAAATACCAGCCATTGAAATCCAAGGTTCAAAATCCTAATATTGTAAGTAGACTATCCCATTGACCAATCTAAGGTCAAAATCTTGACATGAAAATCTTCGAGTTTTTCACACCCATAGAAATAATCTAGTTTTTCATGCGAAATCCAAATTGCTCAAATATTTTTGCTTGCCCTTCACTTATGAGAAGATATTTTGCACATGAGTAATGTTCCAATTGTCGGATTGTCATGTATGGGTAATAATTTCTCTGGTCTTGAAGATATGAATAATGTTCCAACAATCAGATTTTCATGTATGGGTAATAATTGCTATGGTCTTGAAGATGTGATTATCTTGAGTTAGTCACAACTCAATCTAGAGTAATCATTTCTCTAGTCTTGAAGACGTGATTATCTCAAGCTAGTCACAACTCAATCTTCTTTTTTACACGCAATATTTTTGCTTATCCCTCACTTATGAGAAGATATTTTGCACAAGAGTAAAATTTGAATAGTCAGATTACCATCTATGAGTAATAATTACTCTGGTCTTTAAGATGTGATTATCTCGAGTTAGTCAGTACTCAATTTGGTGTTTCGCGCGCAAAGAACTTTATCTAAGTGAAAATTCACTCCTAAGGCTTTCACATCATCATTCTAGCAATAGGCAAAGATTTAATTATTTTTCCTTTTTCCTTTGATTGATTTTTTGCTTCATGGTCACTTATTCTTCTCTATGCCATGATCGTTTGCTTCATCACCTTCTGATCTTCATCAAAACCTCTCTACCTCCAAACAACATGCTGCTCTTCATCATGCACCAATCGCATAGATGATTTTTTGCATCTCATCTTAGTCAACTCAAATTTAATAACGCAGGTAGGAGCACGGTACCAAGCTTGGCACTGTGCTTTCTTTGCATTTTTTAAAGCATTATGCCTTTTCATTACATGCTAAGATCTCCTTTCTCTTGACTGCATTACATAATTCTTTACTTCATGACTCCAAATAACCCTAAACATGAACACACACATCTTGAGAAATCATGATGTTGTATATATAATCTTCCTTATTTCATGAATATGTTGACTTAACTAACCTTCTAAACCTTTTTCCTTCAAAAGAAATTAAAAAAAATCACTAATATCCTTTACCCTAAAATACCAGTCAAGTTTTTCGTGGGGCCGTAAAAAACTTGACTGTTGTTTCATGCCCAACCCTTTTTTTTTCAAAATGATCCAATATACAAATCGAATGCTCATTGCTCTAATCGGACCACCCATTGAAATCCAAGGTCCAAAATCCTAATGTTCTAATTAGACCATCCTATTGACCAATGTAAGGTCAAAATCTGGACATGAAAATCTCCAAGTTTTTCACCCATAGAAATAATCAAGTTTTTTATGCCAAATCCAAATTTGCTGAAATGTAGTCAAAGACTTTAATACATAATATTACGATAAACCATGGGTGTTTACACAATGGACAAAGTCATGATTGAAAACCATGAATTGTTCATGTTCAAAACTTACTAGTGACTAAGCTACCTCATTCACACAACAGAGATGTCGCGAACTCCCAAGTTTTCACCTTTTAAGCTTTTTGTTTACTGTTTTTAAACAAGTTTTGCATGGATCCACCCCACATCAATAATACTTTGCTTGAAGGCTTAAACATGTGTTTTTTTTTTGGGGGTTTGTGGTTGATTGTGATGCTGGATACACTCTGCCTGTTTGAAATGCCAGAAAATGTCTACCGGACCCAAACTCTTGGCGGGAGTTCTCGCAGCGACAAGCAGGGCATTCTCTAAGCACGTCCCTGAGTGTAAGCTAATGAGAAATCCTACGGGAGGAATCGGGAGACCGATGATGAGCGATAAAGCTCATCCATGTGCGTACAGGAGGAGAACCTTTTCATGATCTTGTTGCTCACAGAGTTGTTTCTTCTCAACGTGGGTTTAGAGCTCCTGATCATCAGAGTTCCAGTGGCATCGTAGTCCAGCTTCTCCACCCTGAATGCGAAGGGGAAAGCTGATTGGTCTTGGGCGGCTGTCACCGTCCACACCCCATCTCTCTCGAAGCCCACTTGCGTGGACACATCCACCCCCCCAACCTTTGCGGCCTGTGTTGCTGCGACTTTCCCTTTACCATCTGCTTGGGCCTGGTTATCGGCTTCGATTTTGATTTTGTTTGCGTAAATGATCTCGGTAACCACCCAAAGGGTCTGGCCCCTGTGCTATCAACACGCCACCAAATGAATAAAAACACCCATGAAAGCATCGATCACTTGAAGCGTAGAGGGCAGCAAATGAAACAATATTAAACATCTTAAAAAGAGCAAATAATTAGCGAAGCTTTTCGAATTTCGTAACGATTGAAAATTAAGAAGTGGAGTTTTTTTCACATTCAATTCTCTCTCTCTCACTCCTTGAAGTAAATAATTCAACAGGCATACTTTACCTTTTGGATGACCATTGCAGCTGAGGCTGTGATGTATTGGGCCTCCAATGTGCAGGCTCGCCGGTCGAACTACGCTCGGTCACCATGCTCATTAGAGTGTCCAAGATAACACGGTGGGACTTCACACCAGATACTGTGCAGTTGACAGTCTTGGAGCCTTTTGCGTGAAATTGTGCACTGCTTGATCCCCCTGCGGTCATGGAGGCCAGCAGCGAGGTGGAAGCCTTAATCGAGGCTTGGATATCCGCCATGCTCTCAACCTTGAACAAATCGATGATGGCTATATCACCATTTCTTGACGATGTATTGGGCTTGATTATGGGTTGACCATTCTCTAGCATGTCCAAGCCCGCTGTTATGGGTCCTTCCACGTGCTCCTTCCAACCTTTGCCGGAGGCGTCCTTCACGCCCACACTGAGCATGGAGCCTACCCTCGCCATCGCCGCCTGGGTATTGTGCCAAGGTAACCAGCTACTCCTCCTCTCATTTATGAAGATATCAAGCAGCTGCAGGTTGCTAGACCAAGGGTCCAGCGGCAGCGCATGATGGACCTTCTTCATGTACTCGTCCCAACAGTGAGCCATGGCAGGCTTCCAAGCAAATTCTTTTGCAAGAGAGAGAGAGACTAATTATGTTGGCAATGCAAATATAAAATATCCCGGGGGATAGAAATAAAAATCGGATAATAAAATAAAGAGATAAATATATATTTCGGAGTAGAAATAAAATTGAGTAGTAAATATATATTTCGGGATAAAAGCGGGATAGTCGGAGAGTATGTGGGAATGAGGGACCGGGGGAGATATAAAAGTAAAACTCTCACCGACTCTGGGGGAGAGATTGAAAGGTTCAACCTTAATCATCTACATGATTTTGAAGGCCCCGAGCAGAGTCAAGCGCTACTTGCTAGATAGCAGCTTATAGTTAGCCGCGCAGTCCTGATCAGTGGAACGAAAGAAATGGCAATTCAACCCTTCCACCTTCATCTAGAACTTGGAACGCACCAAGTCAAGAAGCGCTACATGCATTGCATAGCAATAAACGCGTGTGTGGGGAGAAGTTTTCCAACGCAAGCGATACACTTTCCACCAGTACTGGAGTACACTCTTTCGTTTCTTCGTACATTGCTCGTTTCTTCCCACCCCAGTACACATATGTCTATCGACCAACCAATCACCCTTAGACAATCTTCAACCAGCTTTAATGCCTGAATGAGCTGTTTTATCCCACATGAGCTGACACGTGAACAACAACGCCTCTTCTTACATTTTTCATAAAATTCCCTGTTTTGTATAGCATGGTGGGGCATCTTCTTAAATTTTTCATAAAAATCCCCTTTTTTTGTATAGCATGGTGGGGCAGAGGCATATGGTTATCAATCTAGTCCTCGTTTTTTGTACAGCACGGAAGGGGAGACGCATTGTGCAAGCTTACTCCAATGTTCATAAAACTACTTTTATTGAACCTTTCATAGACCCTTTCTACCATAGGTTCAAGAGCAAACGATAATTTTTAACACGCATTGGAATATAACGAAGAGACATGACAATTTTGAGAAAGATTTTTCAAAACTTGAATCGGCCTTAGGTTAAAGTGAACCCTGTCTTTCCTCAAACCTTGGCTTACTCTGGTTCGTTTCTAGAAGCATTTAAAGGCATATTTATGTATCATAATATGTATTACTTTATAATAGCTCTAATATAATATAATAATAATATATAACGGTGTAAAAATATATGATGTAATATAATATTATTACATTGTATAGTATATAATATTGCAATATCTACACAAGATGGTTTATGCTTGCCTAGTCTATTTTATGATTCTATTATAATATAATACAATACAATGTAATAATATATAATATGAGATATATTAATTATATGTTGATATAACATCAACTAACATATTCTATTATATTTTTTACATAAGGCAATTTATATTTTGTCGGTTTATAAATTTATAATACTACTCTAATATAGTGTTATATTATGGTGTTAATTATACAAAGCATAATATAATATATAGTGTGCATTGTATAAATAGAAAATAGAATATGTCCACAATATGAATACTATGTACTTATGCATGAAAATTACAAAGTCTTTTGGCCAAAGTTGGGCAGTGAACCCAATGTGAGAAATTGTTCACGATTTTTTATAAAGCCAATATCTGCCCACTATTTGAGGGCGATATTGGAGAGATCTCATAAAAAAAAAATCCATGTGAATGGATGCCTTTTTATGAGTGTTTGTGAATCATTTTGTGATCAAAGGTGTTTTAAAACCTTGGCTTGAAAAATAAAAAATTATCTTCATGCAGTTTTTTCCTTTATTTCCTATAGAATCTTCTTTATTTTTTGGGACCTGCATTATCATCATGTCCTCTTCACTTTGTGTGTCCTCTGTTGAGCTACAGTCATCTTCCTCTCGTGACTGTGTACTCCTACAACTTCTATGGCATTCTCATTACCATGGCCAAACTTCCACGGCTACCATCTGATTTGTAATCCACCATGGCCTTTCACATTATTATTTCTGGTGTTCTTGGTGTTTTTTGTAGCTGAACTTTGTTTTTCTCTTCTCTGCTTATATGCTTCTTCAAGGTGCTCCATAATCTCCTTCTCTAAGCTCATTCACCCTAGCCCTTGAGCTGTGCGCTTTGAAAACTTAACCAATAGGACCTCAATGGAGTCTTCTTGGGCATTTTTATTTGGCAGTTTAAGGGAGTCAAACCTTTTCTCTTAAGAAGAAACGTTTTCTAATTTGAAGCTTCAAAACGGCTTCTTTATTCGAATTTGAATTTTGGGAGAAAAATAGAATTTAAAATCTAGCGGATAAAACCATATCATGTAACATATCTATGGAAAGCTCTTGATGCGTAGATCACGGATCTGTAATCTCCGCTCAAATCGGAGCTTGTATGTAGAAGTTATGGAGGTCCGAAAATTGTAAAATTGCCCCCCTCCCCCCCTCCCTTTTTTGGGGGGAAAAGTGCACCCTTTGACCACTCTTACACCTCTCTTAATCACCCATGGTTTTTGCTTACATGGCGGGCTCCTATTTATCAAAAAGTTAAACGTTTCCATAACCTCATGGCAAATTAAAGGGCCCAAAAAGACTCCATTGAGTTCCTAATGTATCTACCATACCGCTTCCTCTCTTCATTCTCTGCTACACCTTATGCATAGTAAAGCTTCATGCTATTGTGTTGCTCTAGATCAGCTATTATGATTTCCTTGTTTGTAGCCATACTACTCAACATTATGTGCCGCAACAAGTGTCTCTCAATTTTCCACGACTACTTTCTTGCTTGCTCTTTTGCTGCTTGAGCTCATCCCAACTCTCATGAAGATGATTGACCTCCTCACTCACTTCTTCAGCTTTCGTCAACTTGACCGTATGCTACTATGCTACCTGAGCAAGTAGTTGACATGTCACACAAGGACACGAGCTGTGGCATGTCACCTATAACTTCCTGAAGTTGTGTCATTAGGAGAAATATGGACTCTCCATTTTGCCCCTTAAGGAATGAATAAAAAAAGATTGGCCTGACCAATGAGAGAGCTGGGATTCTAGATCCATGTAACATAGATCTTTTTGTCATATCTTTGTCCAAATCTCTTAAGACAATAAAATAATAGAGCCCATATCTTAAAAAAATAGAGAAATGTTAGATTCCATATCTTTTATGTTAGATGTACCTTGTGGTCAGTACATGGAAGTTTGAAAACCGAATTTCATTTTTTTCCATTTTTTATGTTTAACTTTTTACTTTCCCTCCTTTTGCATTTCACTACCTTTCCATTTTCTTCCTTTTTTTTGGTGGAATTCAATTCTGCCATATCTTCTGCAACTCTAGTTCTTTGTTCATGAAAATTTACAAGCATGTTGTTCTCCACCATAGCTCTCTCCTCCTAAAATTTCATCTCATTTGGACAAAATGTCAGTGAGTTATGCCCGTTTTCTCACATGAACTTTCTGTTCTCTGCACCACAAATAGCTATCTTGATGTGAAGTGGCATCAAATTCTTGTGAGTAATTATCATATGTTTAGGGTTTGTCTTTGTTTTGTCTTGATGTGAGTAATGATCATAGGTTTAGGATTTGTTTATATTTTTTCTTAATGTGTTGCTATTTATTTTCTCAGGGAGCAAGGTTGTGAGCAACAAATCAAAGCAGTAAGTTGCTATTTATTTCTTGTTGTTTTAATCTTTATTTGTTGCTTTCAATATTCTTTGCATAGTATTGATTTGAAGTGGCATAAAATACCACAGTAATGATCATAGGTTTAGGATTTGTTTATGTTTTCTCTTGATATGTTACTGTTTATTTTCACAGGAGCAACAAGGTTGTGAGCAGTAAGTTGCTATTTTCACAGGAGCAACAAGGTTGTGAGCAGTAAGTTGCTATTTATTTCTTGTTGTTTTTATCTTTATTTCTTCATTACAATCTTCTCTACACACAGTAATGATTTCAAGTGGCATGAAATACAATAGTAATGATCATAGGTTTAGGGTTTGTCTTTGTTTTGTCTTGATGTAAGTAATGATCATAGGTTTAGGATTTGTTAATGTTTTGTCTTGATGTGTTTATGTTTATTTTCATAGAAGCAACAAGGTTGAAAGATCCCTGCCCCCTCTGTGCAACGAATTTCGGGGGTGCTAGTAGCGGAAGTAGTACTTCTTGTGCAGGGCAGAACCTCTCACTCGGGGCCTCGCCCACGAATATCCGGACAAGAGACTAATCCCTCAGTTCTTCCAAAACCGAACCCGGAAAAACTTCCCTCGCCCAGGAGACAGGCGATTCCTCCAGGATATTTTTATTCTAATGTAGTCAAGAGCCTTAACTAACCAAAGTGATCCGACCGAACCCATAAGTCACATGGTCAGATCAAGGAAAAGACTTGCACTTGGATCATAGAGTCCAACGCTTCTTTCCTCATCAACAAGAGGCACAACTGTTGATTCTTTTCCATAGAACAAGGGTTATCCAGGATTTACTTCAACTATCGTAACTTAACAGAATTGAGTCTCATTTTAGGGATCCATCAGTCCAGCCTAACCCCATCCAATCCCATGGGTTAGTTAGCCAACCGCCCAAGCACTGTAGTGATAGGATCCATTTAGAAATTTGGTTTTGGTTATGTTTTGTCCCGGGTACCAGGGAAAAGAGTTCCCAAGCCCCCTAGCTGGCGCTTCAAGCAAACTTCAAGATAGTCACAACACTTACACACCCGATATGAATTTGCCTATTTCACAGATTCAGCTATCTTTAAAACAATCTTTGAAACCATAGTATTAGTGATCATAGTCCTCCAAAATATCCAGCTTGAATTCTAATTTCCAATCATTCTTTCATTGGTGTACCTATGGTATCATTGGCAATTAGATTAACGCTCACCACCTGTTCACTCAGGGGCCTTTTCAATAGGTTCCTAGCTCATAGTACCCGGAAATATAATCACATAAGAAAATCCATATGGACTCTCTGTTGAAGATCAACAAGATCAGCCAACAGATCCATATAAAAGAGACATGGACTCATCCATTGAGGACTAGCAAGGATAATCAACCAGGTCCATGTCTGAGTTCAGAAAACAACTCTAACACCTTGTTCCATTTTATTTCTCGACGCACACGTGGGTATCTTCGACGACCCAGAGCAGTCCGAGCACCGTATGGTCAACACCCTCTAGGCTCCTTCGCAGGTCACCTAGCACTTCACTCATCGGCAGCTTCCTTGGTCCCTCATCCACTGTACCAGAAGCTCATCATTTAAATCGAACCGAGGTTGGTTAAGACCTCGGCCGTCGACGTTGCTACGTGAGAAGTCCTCCGCCGTCAGCTGTTATAACTTTATCACTTAGGTCACCAACCACGACCTCATTCACAAGATGGTAAAAAATGTTTCCCCAGCATTCTTGACATAAAATAGTCATTTAAAAACAGGTCGTAAATACAGTTTCTAATGAACTCTCATCTTTCCACATTCTTCCACATCATTTCTCGTTATTCCACATTCTTCCAAATCAATTCACTTTGCTTATTCCACATCCAGTCATATCTATTCCCATCATCCTTCATCCATTCTCATCCAATCATATCATATTACATCTCATCACATCTATCCACATCACATCACATTCATCCACATCACATCTCATCACATCCAATTACATCTATTCAGATCCTCATCACATCACATCACGTCACATCCATCCTCATCACATCTCATCACATCCATCCTCATCACATCTCATCCATTCACATCTATCCATATCCACATCACATCTCATCCATTCACATCTACACCGATCCACATCACATCACATCACATCTACCCCGATCCACATCACATCACATCACATCCATTCACATCACATCTCGTCCATTCACATCTACCCCGATTCACATCACATCACATCACATCCGGTCACATCACATCTCATCCATTCACATCTCATCACATTATATTTATATCTATTTATATCTCATCATATCATATTCACATCACATCACATCTATTCAGATATCATCACATCACATTCACATCCATTCACATCTCATTACATTATATTCACATCCATTTATATCTCATCATATCATATTCACATCCATTCACATCTCATTGCATTATATTCACATCCATTTATATCTCATCATATCATATTCACATCACATCACATCCATTCAGATATCACCAATCACATTCACATCTCATCGCATTATATTCACATCCACATCCATTTACATCGCATCACATCTTATCCACATCCATTTACATCGCATCACATCTTATCCACGTCTCATCACATCCACTCACATCTCCTCACATCACATTCACATCTTATCACATCACATTCACATCTTATCACATTCACATCCACATCCATTTACATCGCATCACATCTTATCCACATCTCATCACATCCACTCACATCTCCTCACATCACATTCACATCTTATCACATCACATTCACATCTTATCACATTCACATCCACATCCATTTACATCGCATCACACCTTATCCACATCTCATCACATCCACTCAAATCTCCTCACATCACATTCACATCTTATCACACTTAGATCTTATCCATATCTCATCACATCCACTCACATCTCCTCACATCACATTCACATCTTATCACGTCACATTCCATCCACATCCATTTACATTGCATCACATCTTATCCACATTTCATCACATCCACTCACATCTCCTCACATCACATTCACATCTTATTACATCACATTCACATCTTATCACATTCACATCCACATCCATTTAGATCTCCTCACATCTTATCACAACACATTCACATCTTATCACATCCACTTTTAGTACGGTTTTCTACTTTCGATACCGATGGGACTTTTCTAAGTTTTTGCCAATTGCTTGGCGTAGTTAAAGGTACTTTTTCTCGATGGATATTTTCATATTCTTTCTCAAATTTCTCAAGTGAAATATATTCAATATTCTTCTGTTTGAGTAAAAGATTCATGGGATTTACAAAAATCAATTCTACCCATATTTTCCAAGAAATTTAATAATGCCCAAAATTTCACTTTTGATAAATACTCATAATTTGAATTATGCCAAAAATTCCTCTTTTACCATTTAATTTCTTGGATCTCAATTATCATGGAAATTTCTCTTTCTGTATAATTTCCATTTAATTACTTGATCCTCAAATATATCATGGGAATTCCTCTTTTTGCATAAAAATAAATTTACTAAAAATTACTCTTTTACCATTTAAATACTTGATTCTCAAATGTCATGGAAATTTCTCTTTTTGCATAAAAATAACGTTACCAAAAATTATTCTTTTCTCTTAATCAATTAACTAAACATAATTATAAAAAAATTATATGATGAAAATCATTCTTTTTGCATAGGATGTCTAATCCTAGAATATGGTAGGAAGTCCTCTTTTAGCATTATGCATAGAAATAAGATATGTATTATTTTCAAAAAAATTTACCATAACTTCGGTGCTATTATTACTGATCATTCTCAAATTTTTCTAAAGAATTAAACATTATAATGCAAATATGATAGAAGATCTATTCTTAAACTTAAATCTAAACTATGAATTTGAATCATAATTTTAACCATAATCATAAACTTAATTATGATTATTCTAGTAGATTAAGCTAATTCCATTATTCCTCTTTCCTAATTTGATAGGATTATCACTTTCCCATTTAGAATCAATAAACGTAGTTTTTAAATACTTATAAATATTCTAAAAGAATTTACCATTATTTTGCTAACATAAAAGCATAAAAATACCATTTTCTTATCCTCTAGCTTAACAAGCTTAGAGTTTGGTTCTGAAATAAGATTTTATCAATGAGAATCATTCTTTTACTAAGAATTAGCCATAGGAATGACTATTCTTTTTGGAGAGAGAGATATACATAAGAAAGCATTCTAATTAAGCATAAAGATTAACTTTTTCTTGATTACACACATTAAAATTCTTAGGGAAAGCTTGATTTAAATTTAAAACAATCAATTAGAAACTTCTCAAGCTTGAGAGGGGTTGAGAAGAGAAGTCATTTGAGAATATTAACAAAAAACCATAAAATTCATGCTTACCTCAAGAATTAGCTTGCTTCTTTTTCTAGAAGTGAAGCCCCCAACCAATCAATTGGTTTAGCAAGTGGAGAAGAGAGCTCCAAGAGTTGTTGAAGAGAGAGAGAAGCTCTAAGTTCCCCAAAAGTAGAGGATTTTTAAGGGGTAATAGAAAATATGATTATTTTAATGTAATACTAGCATGGTATAGCTCACAGATTTTTTTTACAAAAGACTAAGGACCTATTTATAGGTGAGAGAGGCCACTAACCAAGACCAACTGGGATCTAGAATTTTTCACGTTCAGTTTGACTCAATTTGGACAAGATTTGGATCAGTTTGGCTTCCTTTTTGATCGAGTTTGATTTAGGAGAGAGGAAAGATAAACATATCACAATTTTTTTGAATTAAAAAACCTTCCCACACATGTGAAGGAGGTGCCTACCTCAAAGGTCCCCCCTTCCTTATCAAGGTGTCAAAAATTCATCATTTCTCCAAAATATCTCATTTTTAAAGTAATATCTCTTAATTTTTAACTAATAAACCTTGTACTCAGTCAACTCTTCATCTTATGTGAGCTTTTACTCATTTTTTAGTATTTTCTTTTAATCTTTGGACACTAGGAGGATTTTTATATCCAAAGATATCTTAATTTTGGATTATCTCTCTCTAGGGTAAAACAAGATCTTTCTTTTATTTCAGAGAGGGGAATAATTACAAGAACACAAGGGGAGGTTCTTACACCTTTACATCTCAAAAGCTGGAGGGAGAAATTTTACATCAACAAGGTTGTGTAAATTAAAGTAGTAAGTTACTATTTATTTCTTGTTATTTTAATCTTTATTTGTTGCGTACAATATAACATATATATTTATTAATCATGCAATCTAGCTTTATTAATCTAGATATCTTCAAGGAGGAGGAATATCAGTAATATTCACACACTGGTGGAGGTGTTTAACAAGAGAGATGATGAAGGTAACTGGATCCCTGATCAGTACAGTAAGTTAAATTGGATTTTAATGCAACCAAGTACTCGTAGGCAATTTCAAGGTCAAGCTCAAAGATGTCATAGACCCCAACAAGTAATGGAAAGGTAGAATCATAGAGTTTAGGAGACGCACAAATGGTATGAGTACAATAACGAGGCTTTCATTCAACATGATGTTTATATCCACAAAGATACTCGAGTGTATCATGATAACTTCAGTGAAAGACATAAGCCTAACAGTAAGTTTATATCCATGTGCTTTGCGTTCTTGTGCTTTGAGTCCATGGTTATTAAATAGAGTTTTAATACAAGCATGTTTGTTACTTGCAGCTTTATATCCATCCACTCTGCATGATTGGCAGAATGTAGAATGTTTTAGTGGAAAGCTAAAGGTTTTACATGTAGACATAGGTGCCTTGATTTGTGACAACAAGAGTGCAAACGAATTGGCATCTCCTCAGAATGTTTACTTTTATGATTCAGTGTATGATGTGGAGAGACATAGTTTGGAGTATATTCCACTACCACCGTTGTCTAGCCAGGAATGGTATAATCCTAGCTTAGACATGTCAGAAGCATTTAGGGTAAAGCCATGAAACCATCCACAGGCTCTAGAGATGTGCATCTAAGTTGGTTTGTACCATTTGGTTTATTTGCACATTTGTTTGGATCCTATGAAGTAGTTAAGAAAACTAAGATTACTTATCAATGCAAGCTCCCATCTAAGGATTGGATGACTCAGTTACTAGGTGAGTCATGGAATCTCAAGAGAACTCACCAGGATGATATCATTGAGTGCAGAATTACTATGTCATGTTACCTTTAGGTAACATTGAGTGCAGAATTACTATGTCAGATGTTAACTTTAGGTAAGATTGCACTTCTGTTTTGATTGCTGATGGTTTTTATTCATAAGTACTTCATTGCAAGACATTGATTGTTGTTGATTGTTGATGTTATGTTTTTATGTTGAATTTTGTTTGTTTTTTTATGCCAGGTACTTCATTGCAAGCAAACTTTGTGCATTCGCTTCTTCAAGTATAGGAGGTGGTGACTTCTATGAGGGGAGTGGCTCAGATTGGACCAAGACATGGGAGATGGCACGCATTCAGCACTAATTGATGTGGTTATTCTTTGGGAGAGTCATGACCTTTTTAGCGTTAATGTAGAGAGTCATTGGCCCCTTAATTTTTTGAGGTAGGAAATCCAACTTATGTCCAATAATCCCCCTTGTAATTTCTATTTTAAGTTGGGGATGGTAGGAAGGTTGGGAGTCAAAGTGAACGAAGAAGGGGTTTAGATATAATGTGCATGTGTAGAGAGAGGAAGAAGGGGTTCAGATTATGTGTGTGGCTAGGTGTGTGGGTTTAGATTATGTGTGTGGCTAGGTGTGTGGGTGTGTGTATGTGTTTTATTTTCTTTTCCAAGTATGTGTACTGTGCATTGAGAGCGACAGAGAGAGAGAGAGAGAGAGAGAGAGAGAGAGAGAGAGAGAGAGAGAGAGAAAGGGAGGGAGAGAGAGAGAGAGAGAGAGAGAGAGAGAGAGAGGGAGAGAGAGAGAGAGAGAGAGAGATAATTATTTCAAGCATATTGCACACATGGAACGGCCCTTATTTCAAGCATATTGCACACATGGAATGGCCCTAGGGCCATTCCAAAACACATTGTGCTTCCCCTCCCCTCCCCTCCCCTCCCCTCTCCTCTTGTTTGTTAAATTGGTGTGTGTGTGTTGAAGGATAAACCTCCTTGTGTATCCATGCTATTCACACTTTTAGGGTTTTGTATTACTAATTCTTTTCTCAACTTTTTGTTTTGTTTTGTAGGTCTTCTAATCCTCTCTTTCAACTTCACCAAAAAGAGGTAAATTCTTTTCTCTCTTTCCTCTCTTTTCGATTTTGTATGTATGCATTAGATTCTTAGGGCTTTTGTATGTATGCATGCATTACTAATCCTTTCCTCAGCCTTTTGTTGGTTTTGTAGGTCTTCTAATCTTCTCTTTCAACATCACCAAAAAGAGGTAAGTGCTTTCCTCTCTTTCCTATCTTTTTATCCTCTCTTTCCTCTATTTTTATCAACCAAAAAGAGGGGTTTTGTTTTGTAGGTCCTCTATTCATAGAGCTTAATGCATGCATAGAGCCCTAATCATAGAGCTTAATCTATGCATTAAGCTCTATTCGTAGAGCTTAATGTATAGATTAAGCTCTATGCACATTGCATTCATAATGCATAGAGATATATGCATAGATTAAGCTCTATGCATGCATTAAGCTCTATGCATAGAGCTTAATCCATGCATAGAGCTTAATCTATGCATGCATTAAGCATGCATGCATGCATAGAGCTTAATGCATCCATAGAGCTTAATCTATGCATGCATAATACATCAAGATTGTATTATGATTTGAGAGAATGGCCCTATGCATGCCCTATGGTCTCTACACATGCATGCATAATACATCAAGATTGTCCATGGAAGAATGGGCCTAGGGAAATTCTTGTAATCAAAATTTGTGCTTAAAAGAACGACCCTATGGCCATTCTAAAGCACACCATCCATGGTAGTCTTGGTCGAATGTCCATAGGGCCAATCTAACATCCATGGCCTGCTTTAGAATGGCCATAGGGCCATTCTCTCAAATCACAATATGCATGGTAGAATGGCATTCTCGCCATTCTCTCAAATCACAATATGCATGGTAGAATGGCAATCTCTAGGGCCATTCTCTAGTTACTTATGTCAACTTCTAGTGAATTTTAGAATGATAAAAGGGTCAATGTGTACATGTTCATGCATCAAAAATCAATAATGTGCATAGTAGAATGGCCCTAGGATCATCCTTGCAAGAACAATGTGTTGTGGAATGACCCTTGAGCCTTTCCATCTTCACACAATATGCTTGAAAGATTGGCTCTAAGGCCATTCTAAAGCACATCATCCATGGTGTGCTTGAAACAATGGCCCTAGGTCCAATCTACCCCATTAATGGTGTGCTTTAGAATGGCCCTTGTCCATTCTTTCAAGCTCATTATGCTTACAAGAATGGCCCTAAGACCATTATTCCATGGACAATCTTGTTGTATTTTGCATCCATGGTGTGCTTGAAAGAATGGCCCTAGGGCCATTTGACCATTCATGGTGATTAGGATCGGATGAAGGCGTACTCATTGAGCAAATAAATCTTGAACAAGAAATAGACACTAAAGATAATCCAGAAGAAGAAGCAATTCAAGCTGAGGATGATCATGATGCATCCACAGCTCTCATGCTAGAGCTAGAAGGGAATGACGACATGGATGAATTACCTTCTACTACTACAAGACAACCGGTTCCACCAATTCACAACAATGATGGAGTATTTCTAGAAATAAATTTATGTGGAGCCATGGATCTCGCCGAGGATGAGCAAGTTGATGATGAAGCACTTTCTTAATTTCACCTTAGTGATAAGGAGGAGGAGCTAGCATTTTTTCTCGTTTAAGATTTATACCCTCCTCTCTCCCTCGCCCCTCCCCCCTCTCTCTCTCTCTCTCTCTCTCTCTCTTTGTCTCTTGTTCTCTCTTATCTCTTTGTCTAGCTCTCTCGCTCTCTCTCTCTCTCTCTCTCTCTCTCTCTCATAGACACATATGCTTGCAAAGAGGTAGAAAGAGAAGGCTAAACACACCCCAGGATGGGAACTAGCAAATATTATATATAAATTCATATATATATATTTTTAAAAAATTGACTATTATTTCGACGCCTGTTTCCACATATATTTCGATGGATATTTCCACGCATATTTGGATGGATATTTTGACGCACATATATCGACGACACGACCAGGCATGGAAACTGAAAAATAATGATTCTCTTGTAGTGCAATAGAGATTACATGACCTTGAAAGTTTTATAACACCTACAACATAAAATGATGGAAACTAGTATGCTCCAAGAAAGTTTGGTTAACCTTAAGAGGAGGCTTTTCCAATAATGGCCTCCAACCATCCACAAATGACTTTGCATCTCCAATACCAAAGGGAAATGATTTGGAAAAATATGATTATATTCCACTTTCATGGACAATATCTTTGGCAGAAACAAATCATGCTCGCAACAAATATACATTTGGTCTAGACGAGCTCTTATACCCACATGCTATTAAGAGGCATATGTAGATCCTCTCTCATGAGGGTGTAGCCATGACCACATATCTTGTTTCAAAACTTGAGCGTTGCATAAATACAATAAATCGTCCCACAAGTGACAATGTTGTGCAACACCATTAGGTACATATAGCCCCACAAGCCATAATTTTTCATCCATAAACTCCACTTCCACAATAATAAACCACCCCGGATATCCTACATAACCAATGATGGCTTAAATTGAGATTTCACTACAATCATGACCTCTGATTGTGTGTAGTGGGGTGCGCAATATAAAACACAAAAAATTCCTTGTAATTATACACTTGTCCAACCATGGAATGTTGTTTATGCTCCACAACACAAAACATATCCCATTGACCTTGAAACACAGTGTGCCACATGCGATAATTCTTGCATAGTGAAAACACACATTTTACATTCCAAAGGGCAATCTTCATAATCCATCAAAATATAAATCCAATCAATGAGAGGTACCACCATTGGCCTCTTCCATAAAATATTGCACGGGATTATCAATTCCTTCTCTCTCTATCTGTTCCCATACTCTTCAACAACAAAACATCCACCCGTTCCTAAAGTACAAGCAGCAAAACATCCACCCATTCCTTCTCACTAAAGTACGAGCATCACTAAGTGATGTATCTTGTCTCCACTTGACATCCAGATACTTCTTTTCCAAGCTGAGACCATATCCTCTTTTTTATCAAATATAAGAGAAAAATTTACTTGATTTTGTTTCGTAACTCGAAGTCTTAGATTATACCGAGAGTGTGATACCCGGCCTTGGTTATCTTTAACTCAAGTCCATCTTGTGGCACCAGGACGAAATGATGAAGAGGCACCGTGCCCAGCACCCACATTTTGGAGATTCTCAAGTGAGCTTGGAGGCCTCAAGGGACACAAGTGAGCTTGGAGGCCTCAAGGGACACAAGTTCGAAGCATTGGTAAGTGCCCTATGACAATTGTGTTCTATTGCTCTTCCTTAGGTGAATGCATTAGGTTCCGTCTTGGAGGTGTGGTAGCCCATAACATATACTCAGATTAGGGGAGTAGAAATTGTCTGAAATCACATAGAGTTGAAGCCCAATGTGAACCCGGTAGCACAAAAACTCATGAGACTTGGTGTGATTCAACAAGATGTATGGAAGGAGGAGGTGACCATAGACTATTGGAAGAAGATTTCATATACTAAGTAGGAGAAATGTTGAAAATACAAGTGAATAGGGTGTGTGCAAGAACAAGCCCTTGGTTAGAGGCTATAAAAGAGAATGAGTAAATGTGAAAGAACCTGTGAAAAGGTGAGAAGAATCTACTGGGAGAGAATAAAGGGTAGCATGAGAAGATTTAGGAAGTGTGGAGATATTCTGGGAAAAGTGAAGAGGTGGAGAGAATCAGGGAAAAGAGGTGGAGTGAATCATGGAGAAATCAGTGGGATTTGATGCTTGATGTAAACTCTATAAATTGAGGCATTGCTCTAATGAGAAATTTCTAGTTTTTGAGTATCCATGCCTACATTAATCTATTTCCACTAATTACGTCTTAATTATTTGCTAATCACTTTGTTAATGATGTTGATTCTAGTGTTTGATCCACCATAGCTCATCACAATGCTCTAATTTTAACATGGTATCAGAGCCATGCTAATTTGTGAGCCCATTATCTTGCTAATTATTTTGCTAATTAGGATTAGTAGAAAATTATAAATTTTCCTCTTTTTTCAACTCACCTCTATACCCCCAGCCAGTGGAGTAGATCTAGCTCCTTGCATACATCACATTAGGCCAAATCCTTCCAACCATAGCTAGCCAACATCATTGGGCTCTAGCCTATGCAAGAAACACAACAAACCGCCGAGTAGAAGCCCCGATTTTCGCTGATTTCCTAGCACTATTTTTCTGGAGAAGAATGGAGATGTTATCTTGCTCAGCTCAAAGTTCTCTAATTCCTCTTAGCCCAAGGTGTTTTCAAGCATGCTCTACAAGCTAGTGAAGACAGAATTCAATTTCATCAAGTCTACAGTGAGATCCAAGCTCTTCATCAAATTTGCAGGTGACTTTGGTAAAACAGAGATTAAGCTTTCAATATTTGGTCAAATCTTGTGTTTATTGGCTTAATCCTCTACTAGACTCATTGCTATTGATGCCTTTGAAATCATTGGAGCTCATTTGAAGTCTAAGGCACAAAATTTGGACTCCTCGCATACTCTGTTTTTTGCACACAAACCAGAGGATTAATTTGCTAATTAATGATTAATCAGTACTAATCACTATATTTTGGTGCAATTGAGGGTTCAAATTAACCATTAGGTATCTGATACAGATCCCTATAACTTCATATTACAATTCGGAGTTGGTTTGATACTCCAACCATTCCGTACAAATTGGTTACTCTTGATTTAATGTAATTTCTGGGAAAATTGTGCTGATAAAATTGTGATAATCATCATTTTGCATTTAACCCTTAGTTGATGCCTATAAATCTCACTCAAAATCAAGATTATTCACAGCCAGAGTTGCATTTGGGAATGTGCATAAGAATGAATGCTATATGCATTATGTATTGGGCACATTACATCAGTGTAAAAATGGGAATAGAGACTGCCCTTGTCCAGAATAAGGCAAGAGGTAAGACCTCTCGCATAAATTTGGGTTCGCATTGCATAATGACACAAGATTACCATCAAAAGCCCAAAATATATGTCAGCAAAACATTTAAACATACTGCTCATATGGAGCAAGAAGACTGACAGATAAGCTCATGGCCCCAGCCATGAAAGAAGAAGAATATCTCTTTCCAAGAGGAAGATCCACACCAAGAAGCATTGAAGGAAGACATGGACACGAGAAAAGAAACTGCCACAAGAAGAGAAGCTGCCCCAAGAAGACTAA
Source organism: Cibotium barometz (assembly GCF_041138505.1). Classification (NCBI taxonomy): domain Eukaryota; kingdom Viridiplantae; phylum Streptophyta; class Polypodiopsida; order Cyatheales; family Cibotiaceae; genus Cibotium; species Cibotium barometz. The sequence goes on from NC_141089.1 coordinate 25,604,855, forward strand.
AAGAACAGATGGACACGTGGAGAGAAGCTGCCATGACAAGAAGACTGAAGACAAGAGAAGATGTGAGGCTCCAAAGAGTGAGGAGCCATGTGAAAATCTCTGAGAGAGAGAGAGAGAGGGACCCCACAACCCAATGTAACCTTCCCCAACAAAGTAAAACCACCTCTGAGCCACCGATGATGTAGGCCACGTGGTAGATGTATGTGTGAGCACTTTAGTCAAGGTCGCGGGCACTTATAGTAGCCTTGGACACATAGAGAGAGAGTGTCAAGGACTATGGAGTTTAGGGACTCGAGGCACTAGTCGCAGGCTATCAAGTAAGAGAGAAACTTGATATAGGGTCTAGGTGTGCTAAGATAACTTGAGGGGAGGTGTAGACACTGGTCGCGGACTATCAAGTAAGGGGAGGAAAACTTGGTATAGGGTCTAGGTGTACTAGGACTATTCACTTGAGGGGAGGTGTTGAAAATACAAGTGAATAGGGTGTGTGCAAGAACAAGCCCTTGGTTAGAGGCTGTAAAAGAGAATGAGTAAATGTGAAAGAACCTGTGAAAAGGTGAGAAGAATCTACTGGGAGAGAATAAAGGGTAGCATGAGAAGATTTAGGAAGTGTGGAGATATTCTGGGAGATATTCTGGGAAAAGTGAAGAGGTGGAGAGAATCAGGGAAAAGAGGTGGAGTGAATCATGGAGAGATCAGTAGGATTTGATGCTTGATGTAAACTCTATAAATTGAGGCATTGCCCTAATGAGAATTTGGTTTTTGAGTATCCATGCCTACATTAATCTATTTAATTACCCATTAATTACGTCTTAATTATTTGCTAATCACTTTGTTAATGATGTTGATTCTAGTGTTTGATCCACCATAAACACCATATTCGTGAGTTTGGGAATCTCCCAAGTCCCATTTTTGTAATACTAAAAAGGTGGAACCCGATTAACATGTCTATAAGTTTCTCAAAACCCTATCATGTGACCTATCATTGGAAAGCGCTTGAAAAGAGGGATCTATTAAGCTTTAAAGCGCACAATTTGGAGTAATGGTGTTCAAGTTATGGCAAATCCAAAGTTTTGACCACGTGTCCCAAACTTATGGGAAATTCCCATATTCCCCAATATGGTGTTCATAGCTCATCAAAATGCTCTAATTTTAACAAGAAAGTGAATGGGTTTCTCCAGTGGTGATAGTTCCCAAAAAGAATGGCAAGTGGAGAATTTGTGTAGACTATAAGCCTATGAATGTAACTACCAAAAGGGATCATTACCCTTTACCACTTTAAGATGATATTTTGAATGAGGTTATAGATTATAAAACGTATATTGTATGTGATGGTTACTTAGGTTATTTTCAAATTAGCATACCTCCAGAGGATCAATTGAAGACTACATTTATCACTCCATGGGGGTGCTTTGTATATAGAGTTATGCCTTTTGCTCCCACCAATGTTGTTCCAACCTTTTAAAAATATGCTAAAATGGTGTTGCAGCCTTTCTTTGGTAAGAGTACTCGACTTTGTTTTGATGACTTTTGCATTTATAGCTCAGCTTTTCTACATTGTTTAAAGGTGGAAGAAGAATTCAAAAGGCTACATGAACTTAAGGTACAATTTGAATCCTATTGTTTGCTACATACGGTAATTGATGCAAAAAATCAACTTTGTTTTACATTAAAGTTGATGCAAAACATCAACTTCACCATTTACATCAAGTTTCAAATGCTGGAGAGAAGAAAGTTGGAGGATCGGAGGGTGATTTTCACAAACGGCTTGATTTTATGATTTCGTTTATGCTAGCATACTCAGAGGACCTATTCCACAAATTCTGGTATCAACACGACCATTTTTCAATGCGATTTGCAATGCTCTATAACATCTCCAAATTGCACCGAAGCATGGTTGTGTTGGTACTCAGAATTTGTGGAATAAGTTGTCTAAGCATGCCCTCCAATAATCCAAATTTCTTCTCTAAAGCAACTGAAACTTGATGCAAAACATCAATTTTTGTGGTAGAGTTGATGTTTTACATCAACTGTAATGAAAAATATCAACTCAGAGCCTAAAAGTTGATGTTTTGCATCAAGTGTAAAACATCAATTTTTAGGGGGGCCTTTTTTCTTGAATTTATTTTCTAGTTTTTTTAATGAGATTTATTTATTCTTTCACCGATAAATTTGTAAAACAACATTTCCAAATAGTAGATGGTAGCCAATAAAATCTCAAAAAATAGAGATAATCTTTTGAATCATAGAGAATTAAAGAAAAAAAATGCCTTTGATCAAGTGACATAGGTATGACATATGTTTAGGGATAAGGACCTGAAAAACACACCTGGTCATAACCTTTGACTACAAATTTGGGAGGAGGTTATTTAAAAACAAAATCTCTTGTCTATGTATCCATGTAACGTTTGTATCATAAATAATATCACTACATAGTAGATATATGCAAAACTTCATAATAGCTGAAGAGCTAGATAAGGTAATCCATGATGACCTTTAAACCATTGGTTTTGATGCAGACGTGTAAGACTCCATTGATTTGGAAAACCATGAGTCAATTGATTCGCCAATTCTAAACTTTGTTCTAAAATTCAATTTTAAAGCTAAATAACTACAAGAAAATGCACATGGTGGGAGAATCTATGTGTGGGAAGGGGGTACATGTGAGCCTGAACTCTGCCATGCCTATGTGTAGTAATATGCTCTCTAGCATAGGAGACCTTGAGTCTACCATCATCATGAAAGCTCCAAGTTTCTCTCTTTCGCACCTAGATCCTCTAACAAAAAAAAAAATAGTAATGTTTTTTTAACTAGAAGGGTAGACAGATGTTAGGCTATTTTTGTTGTGCTAGAAATGCTGTTATTTTTGTTGAAGCGGGTTCATTGCTGAGCAGCAAAAGAAAAATGATATTTTGCTGCTATTTGCATTGCTCATCAGCGAAAGAACTACGTAGTAAAAAAGGAGCTGAGACATATTTCGCTTCTATTTGCATTGCTCATGAGGCGAAAGAACTATGCAATAAAAAAAGAGCTGGGACAGACTGGGGAGTCTGCATAGGACTCCCCAGTCTGTCCCAGCTCTTTAAAAAAATTAAAACATAGTCACAATTTCAATTTTATGACAAAACACAAACATAAGAAACACATAGATTGTGAAGAATGGAATTGAGCCCTATTCATCATCATGGTCTTCGTTGTCCTATTCACTTCCTTCCATCGCTTCATGCTCATTAATCAGGATCCTCCTCTTCCTCTTCCCCTTCATCCTACATACCTGCCATCAAGCGCAAGGTAAGCAAGGGCAATAAAATACAACTAGATGTAGAAAAGACAAGGGTTTAGGCTCACTTACCTCATCTGCTTGAGTCCCCAAAATAGACTCATCCAAGTGTACACCTCGCGTACGCATCCAAGCCCACAATTGTGGATGGGGGGCTCTGTATCCATAGCCATACTCCTCCTTTGTCAGTCATTCGCAACCTCCTTCTACAGAAAAAATAAGAAAATATACAATTAGGTAAAGAAAATAATATAGTACAAAAAAATGAAAGAGGAGAATAAATGATTACTAAAATAGGTACTTATGAAATGAGCAATGAAGGAGGATTTTCCTCCCGAGTTGAAGTGTGAAGCTCCTTGCTTCTGTAGTCGGGAAGAATGCACCACCACTTGTTGTTAAAGCATGTGGGTGCTTTCTCACGAAGTTGCATGTGTGCCTCCACTCCTCGGGCGTATAAACGCTAGGCTTCTCCAAATTATTCTTTGATGCTCTTTGATATTTTCTCTCCTATTAGGGAGCAAAAGCTTGATTCGTCCCTTCATCCACTCTTTCGAGAGACAAAGACCCACATGTGGAACAAGGAACTCCAACTTAAGCACATTAATGATGTATTGCTTTGAAAGCTCATCTTGTGCTTTCCACTTTTTAAAGGAGTTCATGAACTCCATGTTTACAAGTACATGCATGTGGTTCATGACTTGATTTCCTCATGCATCCACATGAGGACACCATCGACATCCATGTTGTATGGTAGGGTGAATGGATCAAATGGTGGAATGGGTCTCTTGGGGTCTGGCTCAAAATGTGTAGATGAGGAGACCCCCTGATGGAGACACGCATCGGGATACCTAGTGCTCCTTTTGCAAAGCAAAAGAAGCCTGCTCCTCCCCTGCTCGCACGTCAACTACCCCCCCAGACTCCCTACTACGTCATCCTCATGGTGAATACAGACGTGATGGAGTGGGGGTGGGTCTAGTTGAGGAAGGTTATGTGGGCTCATCACAACCATATCATGATGGGCCTGCACCACTCAGCCCCGTGTCTATCAAAGTGGGGTAGATTGTCCCATGGCATCGACTGGCCCGATTTTAAGCCCAAATACATAATATAAGTTTAAAAAATAAGACTTATAGAATACATAAAAGGTTAATTTTATGTATGTGAAAAGGTTTAACAAAACCATACATGTGTTTGAGTTAACTAAGACCAAGCTTGCTGCCCACCATATCGCGCATTTATAATAGATAGCACATTTGCCACATCTGGGTTTTGTGAGGGGTCGATTGACATTGCCTATACATACATGAATGAAGTAAGAAAACACGATTGCTCTAACAAAATCCATGCTTAAAGCTTAGATAAAAAAGGCATCATGTTATATTAGAACATTATTTGCGACCTCCTACAATAGTGCGTAGACAAGCAGGGTGGATAGTGCCCCTTTCGGATCATAGCTTTTGAGGACTTTCCACACGCTCCCCACTATTAAAACCAAAGGCAACTTCTCTTTTACAAGAGAAGGATAGTGACAAGATCGAGGGATCCCCCTCCACTATAACCACCTATACTGATGGATAACCACTCCTAACTTGACATAAACAACATTCAAGATGGCCTATCACAATGTCCCATATCTCTATGCATAAGCCTTAACCCTCAACCCGGATTCCAAGGGTGCAATAAACATGAGGTTAAATGAATAAGAGAGCTTACCTTGACAATGTCAAGACAACCAAAAGAAAACAACACAAGCTTAGACAATAAAGGCAACATGTACTAATATTAGAACATTGTTGAGACCTCCTATAATACTGCTTAGACAAGTAGGGTGGAGAGTGCCCCTTTCGCATGATCACTTCTAAATAATTTCCACACACTCCTCACTATTATTAAAGCCAAAGGAAACTCCTCCTTTTACAATAGAAGAATAGTGAGAAGATCAAGGACTCCCCCTCCACTATAACCACATATTCGCGACGGATAACCACTCCTAACTTGACATAAACAACATTCTAGATGGCCTATAACAATGCCCCATATCTCGATTGACATTTCCTAAACCCTAAACCCAGCACCCTAGGGTGCAATACATGAGGTTGAATGAATAAGATAGCTTATCTCGACAATGTCAGCAGCCGAAGGAGAGGACAACAATGCTCAACCTACAAAACATAACATGAGAAAAAGTGAACGTGAATACATAAGGGCTATGCATAATAGGCCATTACATAAGGGCTATTACGTAAGCATATGCATAGGCTTCATAGGGTATGCGTAGGGGCTATTTCATAATAGGCTATTACATAAGGGCTATAGCGTAAGCGTATAAATAGGGTATGCATAGGGGGGCTATGGCTCCTAAGTATAGCCATGAATCATAAACAAAGAATGAAAAAAGAGGGATTACCTCTTCTTTGATAATCCATACGAGCCGCCCTATGGCCTAAACCCTTGGTGGCTGTTCGCTTGAATAGACTTACAAAAAATTATCACAATAAATCAAAACGTTAGTTCATTTTAGCATGTTATGCAATAGGCCTTATGCATGAGGCTATTGCATGTCTTATGCAATAGGCTAATGCATAAGCCTATATATAAACCTATTGCATAAGGCTTATGCAATAGGCCATGCATAAGCCTTATACATAAGGCTTATGCGTTGTAAGCCTATTGCATAAGGTCTTATGCATAGCCTATTGCATAACGCAGCATAACCTATTGCATAAGGCTTATGCATAAACCTATTGCATAAGGTTTATGCATAAGTCTTATGCATAAACCTATTACATAAGGGCTTTTGCATAGCCTATTGCATAAGGCTTATGAATAAGCCTATTGCATAAGGGCTTATACATAGCCTATTGCATAAGGCCTATGCATAGTCTATTGTATAAGGCTTATTGCATAGTCTACTATATAAGGCCTATGCATAGTCTATTGTATAAGGCTTATTGCATAGTCTATTGTATAAGGCTTATTGCATAGCCTATTGCATAAGGCTATGCATAAACATATTGCATAAGGATTACACATAAACCTATTGAATAAGGGCTTATGCATAGGCTATTCCATAAGGCTTATGCATAAGCCTATTGCATAAGGCCTTATGCATAGCCTATTACATAAGGCATATGCATAGCTTATTGAAATAGGCTTATGGGTGAGGCTATTGCATAGCCTATTTCATAAGGCTATGCATAAGGATTATGATCCTTATGCATAGCCTATTCATCTAATCCCAATCCCTAGAACCCAAGGGCGTAAAAACATAAAGGAAAGAAGCATAACAAAAAATGGAAAAACAGGGCTTACCTCTTTAATGAGATGCCCTATGAGAGGATTGGCCTAAACCCTTGTTCACTTGAATAAACCTACAAAAAAGGAACATAATGAATAAAAAAGTTAGTTCTCATTAACACATTAGCAAGCAAGGAAAACAAGAGGAAAAAGAGGTGAGTACCCTAAAACCTACTCCTAATACATAAGTGAATAAAATAAATTAGTTTATGTTAAGCCTAAACCCTCGCTCTATGTATAGAATGCTTAATAGATAGACTTGATGGAAAGATATCTATTAGAGCTCTATGCATTAGGTTAGGATTAGGGAAAGGGAGAGGAAAGAGAGGGGAAGGGAGAAAGGGAAAGGAAAGACAGGGGAAGGGGAAGAAAATCGCACATAGAGCTATGTACAAGCTTTCCATGAAAGCTTGGAATAAGATGAAACATTAAAGCTTTCCATTAAAGCTTGGGAGAAGGAAGAGGTACTTACCTTTGAGAGGAAGAGATTGTTGATGGAATAGCCTTGAAAGAAGAGGTGTGGTGGGAGGAATAGATGGGTTGTAGTAGCAGGCGTAACCTATGCATGTGCAAGGTAGGGGAAGTAGGTAGAACTTGACTATCAACAGTGGTGTTTTAGGTGGGAGTCTCAGTTTTCAGGTTGCTATTCAACACTCGAATTTCGTTACTACGTAGCGAAAAAATGTTGCTGTTAGCCCCGCTGTGTAGTCCTGGGTAACTTTCTGTCTCAACAGTTTTGGATGGTGTTGTGTGTTTAGTTTGAACCCTAAATCAGTTTTGGCTAGGTTGAAGATGTGTGATAGTGATCATCAAGGGCTAGAAGTTGGTTATGAGGCATGGTTGAGAGAAAAAATTTGTTGTGTGTGTGATCAATATATACAACAATGTCGTATAACAATTGAGCATGTCCAATATATGGTCTTCATGAGGCATTGGCATGACCAAGTGCGGATGATGACATGGAGGAGAACCATAGGAGAGTGCTAGGTAACATGCCACACTATTCGGTGACATTGGGTAGAGTGCGGAAGGTGGAAAGGCATTTTATGGAAAGCATGGATAAGACTCATCTTCACCAACCAATGAATGAGCTACCTCCATCATTGAAACATGAGGAGGAATATAATCTCATCATGGATGACATGGTGAGTGACTTCTTTAGCCGGGAGGTCATAGATGATAGTGACCAAGCTCCAATGTCATAACAGGAGAAAACCTTGCATAGAGAGGCAAGCACCCCTTTGTATGAGGGATGTTCATACTCCACAGTGCGAGAAAACTTGGAGCTATTAAACTTGCAAACAACTTATGGATGGAGTGATACAAGTGTCACTAGTCTTCTTCAGTAAGGCTTCCTCATTCTATTCTCTCAAATAGAAAATGGGTCATGTTCTATACACTCTTCTTGCTAATATGTTGACATATGATTTCTTATGTTATCTTGTAGGCTTCTCAAGAAGATTCATCCCCCTCAAAATCTATTATCGAACTCACGAGATGGGTGTCGTAAAATAATCTCAATGCTAGGTATGGATTACACAAAAATGCATGCATGTCCCAATGATTGCATGCTATTTAGAGGGGTTAATAAAGATGTAACACAATGTCTACAATGTGGGGAGAGTTGCTATAGGGATGATTTGCAAGGAGATAAAGTTCCCTCAAAGGTTCTCAGACACGTCCCTATCCTTCCTCGCATCCAACACATGTTTAAATGTAAGGGGATTGCAGAACTCATGACATGGCATGCTACTCATCACTCAATCGATGGCATCATGAGGATCGTAGAGATGATTCATAATGATGCATTTTATCCTCGGTTCTCAGAGTGCTCAAGTGCCTGCTTGAACCAAATAACTTTAAGCTTTAACCTTTAAACTTTAAGTTTATATCTCTATCTCAATAATCTCAATTTTTAAATAATCTCAATTTTAAGCTTTAACCTTTAAACTTTAAGTTTATATCTCTATCTCAATAATATCAATTTTAAAATAGGTTTGGCAACCTCTGGACATCATGCATGTCCTATTTGTGGACCATCACTTGTTTCAGAAACACCCTCTACACTTAAGAACATGGTGTATGACAAACATCATCGATTTATCCCTCCTTTACATCCCATGTATGTGCCACATGACGTCTCACCACTTGTGATGAGAGGTAGAGATTGGTTTGAGGCATGGAGAAGCATCCACCAAATGGGATGTCTAGACAATCTTCTTTTGACTTCCATATTGGTGTGACATGAAGATCAATCATCTCTTAGATCCCATGCATATCTTCAAGAATGTGGCAACAAATATTTGGGACCATTTAATTGGTAAAAGAGATACAAAGGGTGCAAGGGATGACTTACAAAACATTGGACACCTTCAAAGTGCATGGCCAATTGAAAGTGAGAGTGGCAACATGGTCCTACCAAAGGCACCATGGGTATGGACCAAGAAGGAGCACAATAAGGTGAAAAGTGTGATTTCCTCTTTTTGTACACCAATGGGAGTAATGCATTCATTGAAGGGTCCCTTCACAAAAGACCAAAAAGAAAGGATAGGTACAATTATATAGCCTCATTATTCCAATTGCTATAGTTGGTTTGTGGAGACAAGAAGGTGAGTGAGGCTATGTACAAAATGGGAATCTTGTTGAGGTATCAATATTCTCTTCAATTCACTAGCTAAGTTATATTGCTTATTTGGTATTCGCGTGCGCTCACAAGCTATGTATTGATAAATAGTACACACAATTGCTATGTATGTAGATACATACCCTTAGAGGAGATAGATCCTACACCCATTGAGATGGCTTGTCTCAATGCTATTGAGGCAATGTGTATGATCAAGGACAAGTTTCCTAGAACAATTCTCACTTGCATCTTGTGGTGCATTTGGTTGATGAAGTGGCATTGTGTGTTGTTGTTCATGTTGGATGGATATTTTTCCTTGAAAGGTTCATGAAAACCTTAAAGGACTTTGTGAGACAAAGAGCAAGGCCAGAAGCAAGCATGGTAGAGGAATGGTTGATGCAAGAGTCTTTTGTGCATATCTCAAAACATCTATCTTGCGCAAAGATCCTTCCATGCTACCTCGGGGGGGTCACTATATGTAAATCCTCTATATCACGTGCGTTCAAGGCCTATTTAAAAAGTCCCTTATCTGTGAATTTTTTAGTGAATATAATGTATCCTTTCCTATTCAAATCTGTAATTTTTTTTTAAAATACAATAAATAAATCCTCTCTGTAAATATATTTCTGTAAGTTTTAAATATTTAAAATGTCCTTCTGTTGAACCCACGTGATACTTACATATTTATACGAGTGACCCCCCCGAGCATGCTACGATTGTGGAGCAATGGGGAGAATGACCGACTAATCACTAATGTGCCTCAGGGAAAACGAAGGCACGAAAGATTGGATGAAGCATTATGCTACGAGGTGAATACATTCTGCATTCTAAATAGTTCCATTATGGAGAAGTGGATTAGGAGAGATACAAGGATGCAATCAATAGATAAAAGGATGAGAGAAGAACTTTGAGAAGAGCAAATTCACACTTGCCATTCTCGCCCAGCTTGGAACCTCTACCAAATGTGATCAATATAGAATGGCTTCGTATGGTAATATCGATGGCATTGCAAAATGGAGAGATGATTGCAACAAGAGAGGAGCATGAGTATGAAAGAGGATGTGAACCTCAAGTAAGTACATTCTTCATCTATGTCTCATGTATATACCTTGTTTAATGCACTATAGTAAATGTCATACTTTTGTTTAATATTAGTACAAACTACATAATGCAATGTGGTCAGGGAAGACACTTTTGCATATAGCATGTGAATTCTAAAAAAACACATTTGATTGTGGTGTGATGGCAATTTTTGAGCAAGAAAGTCGAGCTAGTAGACATGATACCAATGTCATAGAGGACAATCTTAAGTATTGTGGAACTATTCAAGATATTCTTGAGGTTGGATTTAGAGAATTTAGTTTATTTATCTTTGATGTCAAATGGTTCAAGGTGATATATAGAGATGCTCAAGAAACCGTGAAGAAACATCTAAATGGGTTCTTTCAAATTAATTCCACCAAGTTTTAGAATGATGAGAAAAATACTTTCATACTACCTCAATACTCTCAATAGGTTAGTAACCGAACCAATCCCAAATTAAATCTTGATGTAGTATAGTAAAAGTGTAATCTCTTTGCTTTTTGATATTAGGTTGTGTTTCACGTTGATCAAATTGATCCAACATGGTGGTATTTTGTACAAGTTTTACCTCCTTCAAAACATATCTTTCAAGATCAAGATGTGGAGGTCAAATCTCTGGATGAGATGCAAGTACTACCTCAAATCGGCTCATTGAAAGAAGACGATAAAGAAAAAAATTTGGAGGGGACCGATGAAGAGCATGAGGAACATCAATCCGAAGAAGATGATGAGTCACCTATCAATCATGGCAATGCTTCATTGGATCATGATAGTGATATTGATATTGATATGGAACCCCATCTTTTGATTGAGCTTCCATTAGATATAGACATTGATGAAGCAACACATATGGATTTATTACAAGGTGGGATAGATTCATGATCTTGACATTGTTCCACTTCTCAAAAGTTTTCAACTATCTTTTTTTTTGCTTGAAACACGGCTCCAAGGTTCTAATTAAAAACTATAAATCATTTTCTATGTGTATGTGACATGCATAGCTTGAATTCAGCATCCAACAACTATTTGGAATTTTATGCAGCAAAAATAGCAGCGTAATCTCTATTTTTGCTACATAGCAACACAATCACAGTATAGCAGCAAAAAAGCATTGCTATAGGCGCTGCTCAACAATGCTACTGTAATGTATGAATAGAGCTTAATCTTTTCAATTTTGTATGTATGCATTAGGTTCTTAGGGCTTTTGTATGTATGCATTACTAATCCTTTCCTCACCCTTTTGTTGATTTTGTAGGTCTTCTAATCTTCTCTTTAAACGTCACCAAAAAGAGGTAAGTGCTTTCCTATCTTTCCTCTCTTTCCTATCTTTTTATCCTCTCCTTCCTCTATTTTTATCTTTTTAGCCTCTCCTTCCTCTTTTTATCCTCTCCTTCCTCTATTTTTATCTACCAAAAAGAGGGGCTTTTTTTTGTAGGTCCTCTATGCAAAAAGAGCTTAATCTACGAATAGAGCTCTAATCATAGAGCTTAATCTATGCATTAAGCTCTATTTGTAGAGCGTAATGCATAGATTAAGCTCTATGCATGCATTCATAATGCATAGAGATCTATGCATAGAGATCTAATGCATAGATTAAGCTCCATGCATGCATTCATAATGCATAGAGATCTAATGCATAGATTAAGCCCTATTCATAGACCTCTATACATGCATTAAGCTCTATGCATAGACCTCTAACATAGACATTTATGCATGCATAGAACTTAATCTAAGCATGAATTAAGCTCTATGCATGCATGCTTAATACATAGTGCCGGGGTACGGTTTAGTTTAGGCTAGCGTGGCTTACATAGTGCTTTATGCATAAGCCTCATGCATAGCTTTATGCATAGGCTTTATCCAGAAGGCCTCATGCATGCTTTATGCATAGGCTTTATGTATAAGGACTCATGCATGCTTTATGCATAAGGCCTCATACATAGTTTTATGTTTAAGGCCTCACTTATGCATGGTTCTTTATGGATAAGCCTTATGCATAATTCTCATAATTCTTTATGCATAAGGCCTCATGCATAAAGCATTATGCTTAAAGCTTTATGCATAAGCTTAAGCATAGCTTGCATAGAGACGTAGTTTGCATAACACTTGCATAGCGGCATAGCTTGCATAATCTTTTGTATATATGCATAGAGCTCTATGCATGCATTAAGCTCTATGCATAGAGCTTAATCTTTTCAATTTTCTATGTATACATTAGGTTCTTAGGGCTTTTGTATGTATGCATTACTAATCCTTTCCTCACCCTTTTGTTGGTTTTGTAGGTCTTCTAATCTTCTCTTCAACATCACGAAAAATAAGTAAGTGATTTCCTATCTTTTTATCCTCTCTTTCCTCTATTTTTATCTACCAAAAAGAGGGGTTTTGTTTTGTAGGTCCTCTATGCAGAGAGCTTAATCTATGAATAGAGCTCTAATCGTACAGCTTAATCTATGCATTAAGCTCTATTCGTAGAGCTTAATCTATGCATTAAGCTCTATGCATGCATTCATAATGCATAGAGATCTATGCATAGATTAAGCTCTATGCATAGACCTCTATGCATCCATGCATGCATTAAGCTCTATGCATGCATGCTTAATGCATAGTGCCGAGGTACGGTTTAGTTTATGCTAGCGTGGCTTGCATATTGCTTGATATGCATAATCCTCATGCATAGCTTTTTGCATAAGGCCTCATGAGGCAAAAGTAACATGTCTTGATACCATCAAGGTGCCTTCACTACCCTACAAGGACCCCGATAAGGGAACTCTACCTTTCCCCACTGAGACCTTCACGGCCATCTACTTCACAGAAGAGCTCAAATTAGCAAAATAGGGTATAAAGTTGAACTTAAGTATGGGTATTTATTCGGGAAGATAGAAAGCCCGTTCTCTGAATTCGTGCTAGAGATTTATGGGAAAAGGAAGCCAAAAAGAAAGGAGACCAGGTCATGTCTTCTCTGCACAAATTGACAATGAACTCCCTGTACGGGAGGTTTGGCATCAAACCTGAATGCAACATAACAAAGATTTGTGATCAGGAAAAATTTGACAAGCTAATGTCGATCTATCAATTTAGTATAGTGGTGGAACCGGTGAACGGAACCCACTACATGGTTACACGGGCGCACTGTAGAGGTTGCAGGATCGTCTGACAACATGATTTGTTTACGCAAACAAAGAGTTTTGGCCAACGGACCTGGAAGTTGGCTGAGATAGTGCATTTAGTTACTCGACCGATGTCCTTATATTGTTCTATGAACCATTTTAGGTTGACCTTATCCTTGGCCAACATCCCCTTTGTTACGAATTATAGGAGAGCCTTGCATAACCAAGGCATAGCATTTAGGAGCTAGGAAGTAACCCTTTAAGGGAAGATCTTGCTAAACAAGAGTGTTTTTCTGTGCTGCTTGGAACATTCTGGGAAATTGAGTTAATATATTGGGACTAAAGGTCACTAGGTTCTGGCCGGTCATGTGTCCCCGCTCTCACCTATCTTTCATCTCTTTAAATCTGTTCAGTTTTAACTAACACATTCTATATCGGATCAGACCTCGAGAGTGATTGGTCTGACAAACCTTTAAATGATGATTGATGTTAACAACATGAACAAGCTAATTAAGATGAACTATTTGAAATCTAAATATGGGTGTACACTTTCTGTTTACAATTATGGGGGCACAAGCTCCTTGTGCTTTGAGTGCAGTCGTACCCCGTGAGGACTTCCTTTTGTTGGTTTTATAGGTCCTCTAATCCTCTCTTTCAACATCACGAAAAAGAGGTTAATGCTTTTCTATCTTTCCTCTATTATTATTGCACCCTTGAGTGCTGGGGATTTGTTTTGTAGGTTTGTTTTTGTACCATAAATGAGAGAGCTGTCTATGCAGAAAATGCACTTGCATGTGCAGAAAATGCAGCTGCATGTGCAAAAAATGCAGCTGTACATCTGCACAGGCAGCTCTCTAGAATTTTTTTTAAATTCTAGAGCGCATCTATAGGGGCGTCTATAGGCACGTCTATAAGCACGTCTATAATGATATAGACACGCTTATGGACACCTATCGGTAGACGCGCTTTTAGACGCTCTTATAAATGCGCCCGTAACATTTTAAACCACGTTGTCAAAACGCGTCTATAAACATACCTACGGTTGCTTTTCCTTGTAGTGGGACGGCAAGGTAGCCAGCTGCTCCTCTTCTTAATCAAAATATCGCTAGCCCAAGGGTCCAATGCTAATGTAGTGGACCTTGGGATGTGTATTTTTCCCAACAAATAGGGAACCAGTCTCTGCAATGGCAAGCTTCACAAGAGGTACTTAATTCGAGAGACTAGTTATGCAGTATGCTTAGAAGAGATATGGATGAGAGGATTTTATATAAGCCATGATATGATGCCTAAGTCAGTGGAAAGATATATTAGAGTGCATGTTAATTTCCACGTGATTAGCAATTGCAATGAGAGTAGAGTTTAATCGAGGACATGTTTTCTTTCATGGACTTAAATTGTCTGAATTCGTTCTACATACTATCCCAAAAGCGACATTCTAGAATATTTTTACAGCTAAAATTAAGAATTGGTCTAGGTTTTAAGTAGCCCTTATTTTAAGGAATAAATTCTCATACAGTTTAGTTATACAACCTGCATATAGTAGAGATTTTGGAAACAAAAACGAGCACATAGATTTAAGGGTTGTCCTTATTTTGGTTGGTTGAAAAATATTCCACCTATATCTAAATACATAAATCATGCACATCTACTTGGCATCATGTGTTGGCATTTAAGTAGAAAGAACTTTGTGGCTTTCAATAAAGTCACATCTTCCCAACAGAGGTGTGCTTAAAATTTAAAGTCATACCAATTTACAATCATAAAAGAAGTATGCTTCTTTATCGACATCACTCTCGTTGAATGATTAGGTCGACCCATGCATCACATGTGCAGTGTGATTTGGGACTTGTTTCGTTGCCTCATAATATTAATGAAAGCTAAGAGTGTTACACCCATGCCAATAAGTTATTTTGAATGTCAAGGCACTTGTCATGGCCCAAGACTACTAGTGTCATACAAGTTTAACTTCATTCAAATACACACAGTAGTTAGGGCCTTTACACATGAAGGATGAGACCTACAAAGTGATCAAAAGTTCAAGTAATTAGGCAATTTTTGAAAAATCATGTCCACCCAAGCTTGTTCCCGGGGAGCATCCCCATTCTATCTCCCGAGTCATCACAAGCATTACACCTAAAAAAACGGTTGCATAGTGCGTGATGTTCTACAAATCAATGCTCAAACCTAGACATGGAATGAAATGTGGAACTAATCCTACTAATCGTGCCAACCCAAGTCCATTCCTATGAACTATCGCTTGTCCCTCTACCTGCCCATGAGATTTACTCTTACAAATCCAGTTCCATCATGCAAAGATGTGCAAGGATCCTTTTACACAACATACATGACTTATTTTGAGGAAGCATACACATTTCATCTTTATAGGACTTTCCCTGTCCATCTCTTTGCCACAACTAAAATTGTGCCTAAAAATATGATTCCACCTTATGTAGATGTCTAAAGACCCTTAGATGTAGCATTTTAGAAACTTGATTTTAGGGCACATACACATTTCCTTTTTATATCTCCTTAAGGAGGAAAGTTTTTAAAAATAGGCATACTTTCTAGAAAATTTATAGTAATTTTATGCTTTTTTTATCAGCCTAATTTCTTTTCTCAAACACTCATAAGATATCTTGATAAAGATATAAACCCTTCAAAGACATACATATGGATGCTTTGAAAAATAAAGCTATATACTATACTTGCCATCATTCAAAGACATATAGCTGACAAGGGTTGACTAAAAAGATTCTCTCCCAAAATGCGTGAAAGCTTAAAGATGCCTTAAAAACACAGGTTTTTGAAAACACATCTAGAATTCCATGTATAAATTTAAAAAATACATAAATTTGTATATTTTTTCAAGTTTGAGAACACGTGTAACCTTCGTAAATTTATAAACTACCATTGTTTGTGATATTAAAAAAACTCAACTTACAAATGGCATAGGAGTCTACGAAATATCATTATTTTTTAAATAAATATTTATTTAATAAATTTCATGAATGAAAGACACTTTTTTAATGTACTTTCTTGTGATAAATTCTTCCACTATGCATAAATATGCAGATTATTTGCCAAGCACTAAAAACATATTAGGATACATAGTATTATAAGCTCCATAATTTATGAAAAAATTCCTACAAACATCCTTGAGTCTATTTCTAGACCCAAATAGCAAAGACTTGAGTAAATGCTTACCTTGACGGTTTGCATGACATAATTATTTGCTCTATTATTTATAAACAAATAGTGGGCATGATATACAACCAATGCTAAGAGTTTAAAGAGGTCAGCTTATAAGTGTACAAAGGTAGACTTCTATTCATATATATGTAAAAGACGATAATTATGGAGGCTTTGAGTAAACCTAAGCATGTTAAAAGAGTAGATAATTTAAATATTTTTTCAGTAGGATAATTTAAGAGGGAGACATCATATAGCCTATGGGTGTAAATTTTGACCCACATAGGCATTTGTTGTTATGAAGAAAATGCATGTTATGAAATATGGGTAATGGTAGCAAGAAGAAATTGTAGCCTATATTATGTAGATATGTGGTGGTGGCAAAGATTCATAGTATGCATATGTTGATGCTTGATCCAGATAGCCATTATCATGAACT
This sequence comes from Cibotium barometz, assembly GCF_041138505.1. Lineage (NCBI taxonomy): Eukaryota > Viridiplantae > Streptophyta > Polypodiopsida > Cyatheales > Cibotiaceae > Cibotium > Cibotium barometz. Next base: position 25,621,873 of record NC_141089.1, read on the forward strand.
TAGACGATGGCATGTCTAAGAGTATTATAGGAATGAGCTTTGGTTACAATTATTTAGAGGATATGCGAAGGATACTGAGAGATGGTATATCTAAGCATAGTGTAGAATGAGATTTGGTTACAATTATTTCGAGGATACAAAGAGATGGTATGTCTAAGCATAGAGTAGAATGAGCTCTGGTTAAAAATATTTGGAGGACATCCGAAGGATGCTAAGAGATGCAATCTTCGCCCATGTCATTGTCTCTGTGTGCGAAGAGAAAAGAGAGGAGATTAGGGCTTCTTAAATGGTAGTTGACACTACAACACGTCGGGTCATAGCACCGTTGAAAGAGAAGACTAGAAGACCTACAAAAACCAACAAAAGAGTGAGGAAAGGAAATTTAGTAATGCATACATACAAAATCCCTAAGAACCTAATGCTTACATACAAATATCGAAAAGAGAAGAGCATTTACCTCTTTTTGGTGAAGTTGAAGGAGAGTATTATAAGACCTACAAAACAAAACAAAAAGTTGAGAAAAGAATTAGTAATACAAAACCCTAAAAGTGTGAATAGCATGGATACACAAGGTCCTAGAGGTTTAAGCCTTATGCATAAGGAGGTTTAAGTATAAGCCTCTTATGCATAAGCCTCTTAGGCTTATGCATAAGAAAGAGAGAGAGAGAGAGAGAGAGAGAGAGAGAGAGAGAGAGAGAGAGAAGAGAATACCATTCAAAAATTTTAAACATAAGAAGCTTATGCATCAGAGAGAGATAAAGAGAGAGTGAAGAGAATACCAATCAAAAACCCTAATTCTAAACATACCATTCAAAAACCATGAATATATAAAGAGGTGGGAGAGACAAGTGGGATAGAGATTACCTTGTGAGGAATTGTCCTTGTGATGAGCAGACTTTGTGAGGAGAGGACAAAGGGTGAGGTGCAACCATTATGAGGAAGAGGTACAACAGCACAGGGAGTAGAGGGGAGGGAAGCGAAGCGAAAATAGTTGCGACGTCGACACGAGTGGGATTATTCATTTTTTTTAAACATCACGTCTATAGACGCGTCTATAAGCCATCTATATCAGTATAGATGCGCTTATAGATGTGTCTATAGATGCACCTTTAGACACGTCCATAGACGTGCATATAGCCATGTAAATAGCTGCATATAGCCACATAAATAGCTGCATAAACCCCGCCAAATCATTAATTCTCCCATGGCCCCTCTCTCACTTCCATCTCTCTCTAGTTTGCACGTCTATGTTCTCATTCTCTTGTAGTGGTAGTTCCAAGCCGACGATGGCAAGGGTAGGCTCCATGCTCAATGTGTGATGCCACCAAAGGTTGGAAGGAGAACGTGGAGGAGCCTATAATGGGGCAGGCTTGGATATGGTGGAGAGTGAACAACATTCCTCCGCAACATGCAAGGCTGAGATTGCTCTATCAAGTGGTGATCTTGCGGGCCATCATTTTGTTCAGTGTGGAGAGAGCATGGCCGATATCTAAGCTTCCATTAAGTCATTGACTTCATTGCTGGACTCCATAAATCGTAGGAGGAGCAAGCGAGGCACAGTTTTCCATTCAAGGCTCCAAGACGGTCAAGCTCATAGTAACTAACCTGACATCCCATCATGTTTTTCTCGACACTCTAACGATGACGGTGAAGCATAAATTAGAGGAGCCTTGTAGGAGGCCTGATACATCCCACACTCAAGTCAAATGGTCATCTAAAAGGAACAGCCATATAAAATTTTAATATGTATTGATCAATGATTGATTTGCTTTATCGTTGTTGCCCTCTATGATCACTAAACGTATATGTTCGCTAAGTGCTCCGATTAATCATTAGTTGATTGTTGATGACAAAGGGGCCAAGCTCTTTGGTCATTACCAAGATCATCTATGCAAACACGATCAAAATGAACAAAGAAGTATCCAAGGTTGGGAAGGTAGGTACATCTACTGTGTGTATTTGCACTAACTTGTATGACACTTGTAGTCATGGGCCATGGCAAGTGCCTTGACATTCGAAATTACTTATGTGCATTGGCGTAACACTTGTAGCTTTCCTTAATATTACAATTTACAAGGCCGATGAATGGAGTCCCAAATCACAATGCACATGTGATGAGTGAGTCAAACTTATCATTCAACGAGAATGGTGTCGATAGAGAAGTATACTTTTTTTTATCAATGTAAATTTGTATAACTTTGAAGTTTAAGCAAACGTGTTGGGAAAACGTGACTGTATTGGAAGCCACAAAGCTCTTTCTATTTAAATGCCAGCACATGACACCACGTAGATATGCACAATTTATATATTTAGATATAGGTGGAGGCGTACAAAAAAAAACATATTTTTCAACCAATTAAAACAAAGACAACTCTTGCTCGTTTTTGTTGCGTGTTGTATATAGGAAAAATCATTCGACTAAATAACTAAACTTATTCAATTAATTTGAGTCCACGGAAGAAATTAAATTGTGATCGCGTTGAATTGAGTATCTCTTGCGGAGCCGGTCATTCCATAGGATGGTTCGCTGTTGGGAACAATGCATGTCCAACGTCCATAATGCGGTGCCGTTGGACCCAGCTTGGGGTAGCGATCTGTTGCTGCTTGATGTTTGATGTTTTGATTGAAAGGATGAGCTACTGGCTACCTTGGCGCAGCTTCAAGGCGGCGATGGCAAGGATAGGCTCTATGCTCAGCATGGGCGTGAAGAATGCCACCAAAGGTTTGAAAGAGAAGGTGGAGTAGCCATAACGGCGGTGGGCTTGGATATGATGGAGAGTGAACAACGTTCCAGAACCTGCGAGGCCAACATAAGTGGTGAACATTTTCAGGGTGGAGGGTCAGCCGCACTGTAACTGGCGTGGCGGTGATTTGCTTCATCGTCGTTGCCCTCTACGATCACTAGACTTATACGTTCGCTAGGTGCTCTCACTGATCATTAGCTGCGTAATGTTGATGACAAAGGGGCCTGTGTAGTGAAACGAAGAGGGGCTACAGTCATGCTGGTGTTGCCATGGCTGCAGCATACACGAGAGCGAGAGGGAGAAGGAGACAGCGCTCACACTTATGAATCGTTGTTAATTAATCGATTGACGTTGGTTACATTTATATAGTTATTGAGTTGTGCCTCTTCGTGTGTCTTTTCATTGCTCACATGCGTTCACACACATGCGGGCATTCTAGCATTAATTCCTACACTCTCCCTTAATGCGAATGTCCGCATAAGGGTAAGTGAGAGCATGCTATGTGTCTAGTGATGTATGTATTGTGAATGCATAAGACATGATATATTTTGTTTACATCATGAGTGAACAATTGAATGTGGTGAACAAGGTTAAAAAGAAAGTATATGAGCGTTGATGTCGATGTTAATGACGAAGACAACTTTAGGTACTCCATTGGAAATAATGATGTCGGTGATGCTTTATAGCCGCAACACTTTTGATTCTCTTTGTGAGCTTGTACCATCCATTGAGCTCTCCCCCTCAAGCACATAAAGGGAATGAAATGTAGTTGCATTTGTACATGTCAAAAGGAAATTAATATATGAGTATGAGTTGAATTATGAAAATATATATGTGATATGATGTTATTTACAAGTGTGTATGTACAATTAAGTTTAATTTTTCATCGCTCAGAGGCTACATTAAGGTAGCTTGTCAAAGACAGTGGTATTCTTATTAAGGATATAGCGTCACACCTATTTGTCCTTTTAAGAGAGATTTTGGGTGACCTTTATTAACACCCTTTTGTGTTTCCATGCCTCTTGGGCTTCGCCACTTTCGGCGTTTTAGTTTGTTTTTTTTTTTTTGGGATTGGCCACGTGGGTGCTGCAAACACTCAAACGGGCTCAATTGTGTTTGTTTCCCTCTTGGGGATTCCTTGCCGCTTTTGGGCTTTAGAGATGATCATTGTTATGTTAACACCTCATGTGTTTTCGTCCTCTTTGGGACACCGGCCACGACTTTTTGGGCTGTTTTATGGGTCATTGCCCATTTGGTAGGTCTTTGCCTTTTGTGGGTCTTTGCCCATTTGTGTTATTTATTTGTTTGTTTTAATCATTATTATTATTATTATTATTTGTTATCATTTTTGTATAAAATGTCATGTGTGCACGCAAATAGCCTGAATGTTTAGGCATGTTCGTGATGTGAGTATATTATTAAATAAAATTATTTTTATTGCTTGTAAATAAAATATTAACTTTTGTTAAAGTTTATTGTTATTATTGATTTGTGTTAATTTTTTGTGTTACTATTGGTTGTTCAAAAAAAAAATATTGATTTTTAAGTATTGTGGGCTTTTTTTTAAGTATTGTGGGCTTTTAAAAAAAATAAAAAATAAAGTTTATAGTTATTAATAGTTTTTTTTTTAAAAAACGGTTTAGTATAGTTAATAAAATTATCTATGTTAAAGTTATTTTTTTTAAATATTAAAAAAAAGGTTATTGTTAGTTGTTGCTTTTGTTGTTTAATTTTTAAAAAATAAAGAATACTTTTAAAAAAAACGTATGGTAGTTGGTTTCACCTTGCAGTGCGCACTGTATGTGGCTTCTCGCATAAGCAATGTTGTGCAGGTTGAATGCTACGCAGGTGGTTCTGGTTGCGATTCTCGTCGTAGAGGCAAGGGTAGGTCTCGGATTGGATGAACATTGCAGGCAAATCAAACTGCTGGCAGTGCAGGGGTTCGCAGGGCCCACACAAGCTTACTAGGAGGAGGTGATAGCAGTTGGTGGCGATGCTGAAGGTTTGTGAGAGAGCAGCGAAGTTGGTGAGAGAATGAATCTCTGGTTCGTTTCTGGGAAGCAGAGAAGGCCCACACAGGCACTCCAGGAAGGAAGGCGATGATACCATGTAGTGAAACGAAGAGGGGCTACAGCCATGCTGGTGTTGCCATGGCTGCAGCATACACGAGAGCGAGAGCGAGAGGGAGAAGGAGACGCGCTCACAGTTATGAATCGTTGTTAATTAATCGATTGACGTTGGTTACATTTATATAGTTATTGAGTTGGCCTCTTCGTGTGTCCTTTCATTGCTCACATGCGTTCACACACATGCGGGCATTCTAGCATTAATTCCTACAGCCTGCAAGGCGCTTTATGGGTCATTACCGAGATCATCTATGCAAACAAGATCAAAATCAAAGCTGTGAACAAAGAAAAGGGAAAGGGCAAAGGGAACATTATAGCAACAACAGCAGCGGCGCCCAAGGCTGGGGAAGTAGGTACATCCACAGAAGTGGAGAACGAGAAACGAAGGTTGTGGACGGTGGAAGCCGCCAAGGACAAGTCCTCCTTTCCCTTTGCATTCAGGATGACGAAGCTGGAATATGACGCGATGGGAAGATTTGAAGCAAACCCTGATGTGCTATGACCCTTAGATACTACGCGATGGGAACCCTTGTACCACTAGTCCCTTAGAGCTGTGCGCGTGTGTATCTATATCTATAGAATCTGATAGATATGTGTGTGGAAATTGGTCACTAGTCGCTAGAGGCCGATATGTTATCACCATTAGTTTCCCTGATGGATTGTCACGGTTATTGGCCGCTAAACAACAAGCTTTTTTTCATGATCCCTTGATGTTTAAAATTGAATGTTATTTGAAAGTGTTGATGAATTCTCGACGAATTTCTTTCTCTTAAAGTGTGGAATTGGGAAAGGGATGGAATATCATTGTAAACCACTGTTTCCATAAGCTACTCCTCCATGAAGAACACAATCTAAGGGCTTCTATTGTAATGCCCAATGCTCGAGCGCTCACGTTGAGGCTCTGTGTCTATCATATGTGTTACATTATAAAACACATAGTATATATAGTTTTAAATTTTGAAACATGCATATATATTTGAATGGCAAGTATAATATATAGCGTAATTTTTAAAGTAGTCACATGTCTTTGAATGGTTTATATCCTTATCAAGCTATCTTATGAGTGTTTGAGAAAGGAAAAGGTCGGTAGAGAAAAAAATATAAAATTACTATAAATGCCTATTTTTTAAAAGTTTCCTCCTTGAGGAGATATAAAGAGGAAATATGTATAAGTTTCTAAAATGCTACATCTAGGGGTACGTAAGGTTGAGCCAGATTTTTAGGCGTAGTTTTAGTTGGCAAGGAGATGGACGAGGGAAAGTGCTATAAAGATGAAATGTGTATGTTTCCTCAAAAAAAGTCATAGATGTTGTGTATAATAAGGGTCTTTGGACATCTACGCATGGTGGAACCTGATTTTTATGCATAATTCTCGTGGGAACGTAGAAGGACAAGCAATAGTAGCTCGGAATGGACTTGGGCAAGCACGATTTAGTAGGTTCACTTGCAGAGTTCACCACATGTGTAGGTTCTAGCTTTGATGTTGTGTAGAACATCACGCACCGTGGAACCATATTTTTTGGTGCAATTCTTGTGAGTACGGAGATGGAATGGGGATACTGCCCAAGAATGAATTTGGGCAAGTAGGATTTTTCTAAATTAGCATGATTGCTTGCACTTTTGACCGCTTTACTGCTTGGTGTGTAAAGTCCCGAACTACTGTGTGTATTTGCACTAATGTATATCTACACCCACTCATATTACTCTCCTCACTCCAAATTCTTCCCTCCTTAACTAATGGGTTGATCCGTCAACAACCATTAACTTGGGTGATGACAACACCACAATTCTATCTACACGTACTCCTACTGTTCACCTCACTGACTACTCCAAAGAGTTGTAGCTTCGATGCTTGAAGACTTTTTCTACTGATGTTGAGTTAAAGGTGTGCTTCCTTGAGATGATGGAGGAAGTCCATGAGTAGCTAAAACCATTCTGCTTGATGGTGGTTGATCTTGTAACTCTGGAAACTAGTGAGCTACTAAAAGTTATCTTCTTGGCTCACTTGGATGCCTATCAGGGTTTGGAAGAGCCAGAGTCACTCGAGGTGCCTGAAAGTGAGGACTAATTGGAGTAGGTTGAGATCGGAAAGGTGTCAAGACTCCTGAATGTCTTGAGCCACCCACAGGGACAGATGCAGTTGCTTGATTACTTTTCTTTTGCTTCTTAGAAGTTCGAGCATCATGTATTGGTGAGGCCATCTTAATCCTAAACAAGACAATAAAAAATCATTATCTCATTGCTAAGATAAACAAACAGAGACAAAATCATATTTCTCATGAGAAAATATGACTTGTTAAGTGAAACAACATTTAAGATTAGCAAACATGTATGTAATGAGAAAGATAAAAAGTGAAAGAGAACAAATAGACATAGAGAGAGAGAGAGAGAGAGAGAGAGAGAGAGAGAGAGAGTTATCCTCCATGCAAGAACGGACCTAGATGTGTAAGCAAACATGAGATAGGAATGTAAGAGAGAGAGCTCCTCAGCACACTAGAGATAAAGAGGGAGAGAGAGATGTATTCTAGAATACAACAGGTTGTTTTCCTCCAAAGATGTGTTTTGTAATTGAATTTCAACAAATGACTTTCTAGAGCCGTGTATTCCAGAATACAACTCACAAGAAGCTTCAAAACATAATACAGAGATATAAAAGAGAGGAGAAAGCACTAAGAGATGAATAGATCAAACCCAAAATAATTAAGACCCCTTTTTATCACCAAAGTACTTACAGAACCTCTTTCTTGAATACAATTTGAGAAAAATTTATCCCCAAAATCTATCTTCTGCTATGTTGCTCAGATGGAGATTCTGATCGCTCCGTTGGCTTCAAAAGGGGGGTAAAGCCTTAGGACATGTGATCCAAATACTCCGGGGTCGCTCCTCTGTTTTTTATGTTAAAACTACAGTTTGCTGTTTTTTAGTCGCGCGCCGCTTACTCGAGAGCTTTTGCTTTCTTTGCATATCTTCTAAAATTAGATAAAAAGCAAATCCTTTTTGCATGAAGGTCTATTCTAATGGTTTACATTGAGTTTGGGTTATTGTAGAACACAGCTTGCCGAAGCCGTGTATTCTGGAATAATACAACTCAAGTGTAAAGAGAAGTTGTATTCTAGAATACAATTTGATGAAGCTATGTATTTTGGAATATAACTCAAGTGTAGAAATAAGTTGTATTCCAGAATATAGCTTATTGAAGCTCTGTATTCTAGAATACAACTCAAGTGTAGAGAAAAGTTGTATTCCAGTATTATACAGCTTGCTGAAGTTGTGTATTCTGGAATACAACTCAAGTGCACAGAAAGAAGTTGTATTCTAGAATATGGCTTGTTGAAGCTCTGTATTCTGGAATACAATCTCAAGTATAGAGAAAATTTGTATTTTTGAATACATCTTGTTAAAGCTTCATATTCTGGAATACAACTCAAGTGTTGAGAGAAGTTGTATTCCAAAATACAACTTGTACAAGCAATGGATTCTGGAATACAACCTCAAAGTGCATAAGTGTTAAATTTTGAAAAATGTGACTTCAAGCTTTGTATTCTAGAATACGAACTACGAAACATGGCAACTTATCAATTTTTGTGTTGTATTCCAGAATACAACACAAGAATTAGCTTTTAAAAAAATGAAGTTATTATAATTTTTAAAAATTATTGATTAAATCTTTAGCGACGACAGACCCTTGGAATGTGTGTCTAAAAAGGACTTCAAAAAAACGCTCTTGTGGCTCTCTAGTGACAACAGACCCTTGGAATGTGTGTCTAAAAAGGACTTCCTCTGATCTTTTAAGTCCCATTTTTTATAATAATTAATAATTTTTAATATTGAAATTAATATTATTATTTTTGAATATAACCATTAAAAGTAAGTTATTTGGATTTTACACTTCACTTTGTAGCTTAGACCATTGTTTTTTAGAGAAACTTAGAGGTTTGAAGTTCCTAGTCATGGCAGGGCAACAAAATTCTCTCTCAAGCTCATTTTGCTCTTTTCAAGTGCCTGTATTCATACTCACTCCTAAAAGTCTGAGCCAATCTATTAGTGATGATGATGTTACAAGTCCACTATCTAATTTATCAAATTCTGATACCAATGTTCCAGTTTCTCCATCATTAGTTCAGCCTATTCGTGTGGAGACAACCGCTCCCTTGAGAAGAAAAGATAAGTTTTTGCATCGCAATGCATTGAGAGAGGCATGTAGGGTGTATTGTTGTAAAAAAAACTGCTTGAGGACACTTGGATTCAGAAAAATTAAGCAGGAACGTGAAAACTTCTTTGCTTTAAAACATGCTCAACAGAGTACACCATTACATGGTTTTTTATTAAGGTCTGGAGAGAAGATAAAATATACAATTTCCAGCACGATTGTGTGTCGAAAGTGTTTTCGTCAAGTGTTTCAATCAGCGGATGCAAAAGATCTTAAAGCGGTTGCAATGGGTGGAAGAAGATTCACGGTACTCATTTAGTACACGTGAGACTCCTCAGCTGTGTTTTCTCAAGAGCTGGATGGAACGATTTGTCACCTACAATGGTGGGCGCATGCCAAATTCAAAAATCACCCATTTGCCTGATAATTTTACAAAGGGAGAAGTTTACAACCTCTATGTGGAAATGTTGAAAGGAAGAAACATGTCATTTCTTTCATTAACTTGCTGATGTGAAAATTCCCAAGAAAACTAGAATGGGGGTTTGTCAAATTTGTGCAGAGCTCAAAGCCAAAAGAGATGTTGCAAAGACATTTGAAGAAAAAGGTATGTTTGATTTGTGTTTTTTGTACATTTGAATTTATGAATGAGAATTCTAGGTGGTATAATTTAAACTAGCTTTACATTGTTTTGAGTTTTCAGGTCCTATTCTACAAGCACTTAAAGCTCATCAAGAACAACAAAGCACAGAGCGTCAAAAGCTAGCAAAGCATCCAAAGAAGTGCCTTGAGCAGAAAGAAATGTATTTCGGATTAGTCAAAGATGGAATGGATCAAAAGAAGACGTTGATACCCCATTTTATGCGTGCTCCAAAGAATTTGAAGGAAGAGAATTTCACACACACGTTGTTGAAGCCCTCATCTTTAACGGCATCATGACGTCAAAAGTTTTTATAAACTTTCCAAATTTACGCAACGACCTGAACTTGACCATCACCATAATTCAGAAAATAGTAAGTGAATGGCAAGGAGAATTACCTGGCACACTTTATGTGCAGCTAGATAATACGACAAGGGAAAACAAAAATCAAATAATGCTTGCTTATTTGAGTATGTTGGTGCAGCAGGAAGTTTTCAAAAAGGTCAAACTTGGATTTTTGTTGGTGGGTAGTCAAACTTGCTAAGAAAAGTCAAACTTGGATTTTTGTTGGTGGGTAGTCAAACTTGCTAAGAAAAGTGCATTTGACCTTCTAGAGGTGTGCACAATTCTTAGAGAAGCTTATGATCCTGCACCAGAAATTCATGTTTTGAAAGGCACCTATGATTTTAGAGAGTTTGCAACAGGTGGAGATTTTGCAAGCCTTGCATTCGCTCAACTTAATGACCATAGTTTCCAACCTCAATTCAAAATAAAAGAAAAGGAAGCTCAAACACGTTTGTGGTGTAAGAAGTACCCTAACTCAGAAGCATGGCATCCTCAGGATGGTTTGAAGTTTTTACTTAGTTTCCCAGAATGACAAATTCTTTAGGCAACAAAAATGCTTTTGGCATCAAGCATTGAAGCAGCAAAAGCTCAAAAAGAAAAGCGAGCCATCAATTATCAGCAATGTTTGATAGAAATTAAAGAGACCATATAATCAGCACATGTGTATTTTCTAGCTTGCTCACTTGGATGGTGGAATACATTTTTTCATGAGCAAGAAATCTTGATTGAGGAAGTTCAAAGCAATTCAAGATCACTGATGAATCTAGATCCCTTTCTTTGGAGGGTACAAGAACTTGAAGACCGTGTTGATAATATTCAAATGCCAAATCAACAAACATAATTGCCTGAAGAATTGCAAACATCGGTGCATGGGGAGACTCGCAAAGCGTATGTTGGTGCTAGAAGGACTAGTCAATGAGACGATTGCAAGAGAAGGAAATGTGGGAAGGAAATATTGAGGAGCTCGCTATAGGTGCAATGATTGTAGTGTTAGCAACAGATGATGAAAGAGGATGTCCTTTTTGGTTGGCAAAGGTACTTAACACTAGTTCTGTAATTGGACACTAAAGTGTCTTGAGGACACTTTAGTGTCCTGTTTCTCACCAAAACTTTGGAATTTTTTGGGGAACCTAGAAACAACATTTCTACACCTTGTTTCAACCATAGGTTGGTTAAAAGTCAAAAAATAAAGGGGATTTTTCATGATGTCAAAACACAAGCTATATTAGAAATTTGACAAAAAACTCTAACTTGAAATTTTCATTGAAATTTGAAGCTGTTTTGTCAAAAATCCCATAAAATGCCTATAACTTCTTGAATAAATCATGTTTTTCATGTTTGTAAAAGTCAATTGGTAGAACTTGGGGTTTCAAAACAACACAATCTCCTTTAGGTCCTAGTTCCTAAGCGACTTGTGAACTATAACAAAAATCTCATAATAACCAAGATGCTGAAAAAGAGAAAAAATTTGGCCTTTCAAAGGTACTTCCATAAAACTAGGATTATGTTAGAGCAAATTGGCAATCGAAAATGATTATATAGCTCAAAACCAAGTTAATACATATTTTTTGGGGTCCCAAGCTCAAGTAAATCTTGCTACTTGAGCGCTATCTTAGTTTTTCAATCGTGCTACATTTTTCAAAATTTCTAAATTCTCTCTCAACAACCATGAAACAAAGGTTTTAGGTGCCCAAATTATGTTTGTACAATGTACCTTAGTGGAATTATTCTATACAGACAAAATGTTGCAAGTTTACTAAGGAATGTAATGCGTATGACTCAAGAATCTAAATCCAGAATGTTTATTGTGTGCAGTTTTGACATTTTGAAACAATTAATATTTGTAGCTTACTAAGGGGCTTTTACATATAACTTTAAGATGTCAACGGATAGAGTAAGCATTGTATCACCTTAAAAAACTTGCAAACACATTCAAACCATGTATTGGTTTGGATACAAATGGATGCTAAAAAGTGGTGTATCAAACACACACAACTTCCTACTATTTTAGACACTGTCAATTGAATTTTATTTCATGTGAAACTTGGCAAAATCTTTGACACAAATATGAAATAATTACTTGGAATTTTTCACAGGGCTTAGTGATTTTTTTCTCTAAGCTTATAAGGCGGTTTTCTCAAACCTGAGTTGCAGTCTCATGCAAGTCCTATGTATGGGTGTAATTTCTTATCGTGTCAGCATCCAAATTGCAAGGTTACATTTTTTAAAGACACACTAGGTCACATATTCAAACTCCTCAAGAGGGATTTTGAATATGTCTCTCCTAGCACAAGTAGAATTTTTTTGCATCGTCAAGTGTCCTTTTTTGGTACCAAACTAGTGTTAAAGTCCTTGAGAAAAATGGAAAAGTAAGCTCAATTGAGGTCCACTGGTACAAGGTCAATGGAGATGATACATTATCAGGAAAATATTATCCAGAGATGATTCGAGTAAATAAAAAGGGAAAGAAAGCAAATCATAGTCAACGTCGCATGGATAGCCTAAGCATGGAGGATGTAGAAGTTCTTGTTTATGGTTTTACCTTGAAAAAGTCGGGTCATCTACGAGAACAAACCAAAAAAAATTCTTCTCTCGAGAAAGTCAAAGATTTAACACGAGAGGCATAAGACCTCTCATTGTAACCAATTTTGTGGACATTATTATTTTCTTACAAATTGAGCATTTTTTTCTCAAAAAATGTGTGATTTTATGAGCAACTCTATCATCTATCAAAGTATTGAAGTGTAAAACTTGCACTTTTTAACAGTTTTTTTAAGCTTTTTAGGATCTTGTGCTCTTTTTGGTTTAAAAAATACTGTTTTTTGAGATATTTTAGCATTTTCAAAAATGGGTTGTATTTTTGATGGTTTAGTTGTACTTTTAAATAGCTGGATGTTCAAATATGCTCTTCCATTTGAGGACATTAATAAGTGTCATGCAAAGGCACTATAAAAGTTGTACATTATGAGATATTGGCCACCCAAGGCCTTAGTTAAGTAAGGCCCAAGTGTGAATAAGGACCAATCGTATATAAGGCATTTTCTTATAATAATGAATGGACAATCTCCCTTTGTACTATTGAGAGCTCTTGTTCGGTGTCTTTAGAGAGAGATTGAGAGAGAGCATCACTTGTGCCTCTTCTATATTTGTATGTTGCATGCTTGTGTTGAAGAGTGAGAGAGAGTGATTGCCTTATGTGGTGGTGTGAGCGACTCTACGGTGATAGTGTGGAGGTGGAGCTTGGGAGGATTGGAGTTTCTCAAGTGAGCTTGGAGGCCTCAAGGGACACAAGTTCGAAGCATTGGTAAGTGCCCTATGATAGTTGTGTTCTATTGCTCTTCCTTAGGTGAATGCATTAAGTTCCCTCTTGGAGGTGTGGTAGCCCATAACATTTACTCAAATTAGGGGAGTAGAAATTGTCCAAAATCACATAGAGTTGAAGCCCAATGTGAAGACGATAGCATAGAAACTCATGAGACTTGGTGTGATTCAACAAGATGTCATATGGAAGGAGGTGACCATAGACTATTGGAAGAAGATTTCATATACTAAGTAGGAGAAAGTGAATGGGTTTCTCTAGTGGTGATAGTTCCCAAAAAGAATGGCAAGTGGAGAATTTGTGTAGACTATAAGCCTATGAATGCAACTACCAAAAGGGATCGTTGCCCTTTACCACTTTAAGTTGATATTTTGAATGAGGTTACAGGTTATAAAAGGTATATTGTATGTGATGGTCACTTAGGTTATTTTCAAATTAGCATACCTCCAAAAGGATCAATTGAAGACTACATTTATCACTCCATTGGGGTGCTTTGTATATAGAGTTATGCCTTTTGGTCCCACCAATGTTGTTCCAACCTTTTAAAAATATGCTAACATGGTGTTTCAACCTTTCTTAGGGAAGAGTACTCTACTTTGTTTTGATGACTTTTGCATTTATAGCTCAGCTTTTTTACATTGTTTAAGGTGGAAGAAGAACTCAAAAGGCTACATGAACTTAAGGTACAATTGGAATCCTATTGTTTACTACATACGGTAAGGATATTTAGCTAAAACATTTGCAGCCAACTTAATGCAGAAAACCACTTCTCAGAGCTAAGAGTTGATGTTTTGCATCAAGTTGATATAAAATATCAATTATTATGAAACATTGGATGTTTTGCATCAAGTTCATGCAAAACATCAACTTTTTTACAAAACTTGATGTTTTGCATCATCTTCATGCAAAACATCAACTTTTCCATAAAAGATGATATTTTGCATCCTTTGACGCAAAATATCACCTTTTACACAAAACTTAATGTTTTGCGTCAAAGTTTATGCAAAACATCAACTTTGTTTTACATTAAAGTTGATGCAAAACATCAACTCTACCATTTACATCAAGTTTCAAATGCTCGAGAGAAGAAAGTTGGAGGATCGGAGGGTGATTTTCATAAACAGATTGATTTTGTGATTTCGTTCATGCTAGTATACTCAGAGGATCTATTCCACAAATTTGGATACCAACACAACCATTTTTCAATGCAATTTGCAGTGCTCTATAACATCTCCAAATCGCACTAAAGCATGGTTGTGTTGGTACTCAAAATTTGTGGAATAAGTTGTCTGAGCATGCCCTCCAATACTCCAACTTTCTTCTCTAAAGCAACTCAAACTTGATGCAAAACAACAATTTTGTGGTAGAGTTGATGTTTTACGTGAAAAATATCAACTCTTAGCCTAAAAGTTGATGTTTTGCATCAATTGTAAAACATCAATTTTTAGGGGGATTTTTTTCTTGAATTTATTTTTTAGTTTTTTTAATGAGATTTATTTATTCTTTCACCGATAAATTTGTAAAACAACATTTCCAAATAGTAGATGGTAGCCAATAAAATCTCAAAAAATAGAGATAGTCTTATAAATCATAGAGAATTAAAGAAAAAATATGCCTTAGATCAAGTGACATAGGTATGACATAGGTTTAGGGATAAGGACCTGAAAAACACACATGGTCATAACCTTTGACTACAAATTTGGGAGGAGGTCATTTAAAAACAAAATCTCTTGTCCGTGTATCCATGTAACCTTTGTATCATAAATAATATGACTACATAGTAGATACCTGCAAAACATCATAAGAGCTAGAAAAGGTAATCCATGATGACCTTTAAACCATTGGTTTTGATGCAGACGTGTAAGACTCCATTGATTTGGAAAACCATGAGTCAATTGATTCACCAATCCTAAACTTTGTTCTACAATTCAATTTTAAAGCTAAATAACTACAAGAAAGTGCACATGGTGGGAGAATCTATGTGTGGAAAGGGGGTACATGTGAGCCTAGACTTTGTCATGCCTATGTGTAGTAATATGCTCTCTAGCATAGGAGACCTTGAGTCTATCATCATCATGAAAGCTCCAAGATTCTCTCTTTCGCACCTAGATCCTCTCTCACTACAATAGAATGAGGGTGTAACAAAAAAAATAGTAGTGTTTTTTTAACTAGAAGGGTAGACATATGCTAGGCTATTTTCACTGCTAGAAATGCTGTTATTTTCGTTGAAGCGGGTTCATTGCAGCAAAAGACAAATGATATTTCACTGCTATTTGCATTGCTCATCAGCAAAAGAAGTACGTAGTAAAAAAAGAGCTGAGACATATTTCGCTTCTATTCGCATTGCTCAGCGAAAGAATTGTGCAATAAAAAAAGAGCTGGGACAGACTCTGGAGTCTACACGAGACTACGCAGTCTGTCCTAGCTCTTTTTTTTAAATTAAAATATAGTCACAATTTTAATTTTATGACAAAAACACAAACATAAGAAACACATAGATTGTGAAGAATAGAATTGAGCCCTATTTATCATCATCGTCTTGCTCTATGCATGCATTCATAATGCATAGAGATCTATGCATAGATTAAGCTCTATGCATGCATTCATAATGCATAGAGATCTAATGCATAGATTTAGCTCCATTCATAGACCTTTATACATGCATTAAGCTCTATGCATAGACCTTTATGCATGCATAAAGCTTAATCTATGCATGAATTAAGCTCTATGCATGCATGTTTAATGCATAGTGCCGGGGTACGGTTTAGTAGCTTTATGCATAAGGCCTCATGAATAGGCTTTATGCATAAGGCCTCATGCATGCTTTATGCATAAGCCTTATGCATAATGCTTTATGTATAAGCTTTATGCATAAGGCCTCATGCATAGCTTTATGCATAGGCTTTATGTATAAGGCCTACATAAAGCCTCATGCATGCTTTATGCAATAAGGCCTCATGCATAGTTTTATGTTTAAGGCCTCACTTATGCATAGTGCTTTATGGAAAGCCTTATGCATAATTCTTTATGCATAAGCTTTATGCATAAGGCCTCATGCATAAAGCATTATGCTTAAATCTTTATTATGCATAAGGCCTCATGCATGCTTTATGCATAAGCTTTAGCATAGCTTGCATAGAGGCATAGTTTGCATAACGCTTGCATAGCGGCATAGCTTGCATAAGCTTTTGTATATATGCATAGAGCTCTATGCATGCATTAAGCTCTATGCATAGAGCTTAATCTTTTTGATTTTGTATGTATACATTAGGTTCTTAGGGCTTTTGTATGTATGCATTACTAATCCTTTCCTCACCCTTTTGTTGGTTTTGCATAATCCTCATGCATAGCTTTATGCATAAGGCCTCATGAGGCAAAAGTAACGTGTCTTGATACCATCAAGGTGCCTTTACTACCCAACAAGGACCTTGATAAGGGAACTCTACTTTTCCCCACTGGGACCTTCACGGGCATCTACTTCACCGAAAAGCTCAAATTAGCAAAATAGGGTATAAAGTTGAACTTAAGCATGGGTATTTATTCAGGAAGATAGAAAGCCCGTTCTCCGAATTCATGCTAGAGATTTATGGGGAAAGGAAGGAAGCCATCGGATCAGACCCCGAGAGTGATTGGTCTGACAAACCTTTAAATGATGATTGATTTATGGGGAAAGGAAGGAAGCCATCGGATCAGACCCCGAGAGTGATTGGTCTGACAAACCTTTAAATGATGATTGATGTTAACAACATGAACAAACTAATTAAGATGAACTATTTGAAATCTAAATATAGGTGTACATTTTCTATTTACAATTATGGGGGCACAAGCTCCTTGTGCTTTGGGTGCAGTCGTACCCCGCACTTCCTTTTGTTGGTTTTGTAGGTCCTCTAATCCTCTCTTTCTTCATCACAAAAAAGAGGTTAGCGCTTTTCTATCTTTCCTCTATTATTATTGCACCCTTAAGTGGTGGGGATTTGTTTTGTAGGTTTGTTTTTGTACCTTAAATGAGAGAGCTGCCTGTGCAAAAAATGCAGCTGCATGTGCAGAAAATGTAACTGTACATCTGCACAGGCAGCTCTCTGGAATTTTTTAAAAATTCCAGAGCGCGTCTATAGGGGCATCTATAGGCACATCGATAAGCACGTCTATAATGATATAGATGGGCTTATAGACACACCTATAGATGCCTATCTCGGTAGATGCGCTTTTAGATGCTCTTATAAACGCGCCTCTAACATTTTAAACCACGTTATCAAAATGTGCACTACGGCGCTTGATGTCATCAAATATCTGCGCATACTTAATTGCCTCTGCTAAGTCTTTAGGCTGTAAGAGCCCTACGTACTCAAGGTAATCATCTTTGAGGCCTCTTTTAAAGCCTCGCAATGTTTGGAATGCATCGATCCCCTTTAGCTTGAGTACTATCTCCCTATAGTCTAAGATGTACTGAGTCAGGGATTTGTTCTCCATCGAGCACTTATCCCATAACTCCCAGCTTTTCTCCACCTCATTAATAGGCAAAAACTCTTTTTGAAATATTAGGAATTTTTTGGACCCAAAGAGGGCCTCTTGGATTAACTTTTGATTAGGAATGGACCAATAGGAAGAGGGCTAGGTGCACATTTTTTACTTCTTTGATCCTAGGGAGCCTAGGCTTTGGTTTGCTAATGGGGCCTAATTACTACTCTTGTCCCCCTACCTCTTGGGCCCAAACTTAGAGGTCCCCCTACCTCTTGGGTCCAAACTTAGAGGTCCCCCCACCTAGAATCGCGCAGATGAAAAACCCTAAAAATTAAAAATTTTTAATTTTTTTTCAAAAGTGTGTTTTCCCTCTCAAACTTCCTCCCAACATACTCTAGGTTTGGAAAGCTCATTTTGAACCTCTTTCTTGCTCTTCTAAGCTCTCCATTGCTGCAGAAACTCCATACCTCTCAAGCTCTCTCTCTTTGTCAAGCTCCCTCAATCTCAAGCTCCCTCTCCCTCTCCCTCTTTCCTCCTTTTCTAAGCTCTCCATTGCTGCAAAAACTCCATCCCTCTCAAGATCTCCCTCCTTCTCAAGCTCCCTCCCTCTCAATCTCCCTCTCTCTCTCTCTCTCAAACTCCCTCCCTCTCCATTGCTGCAGAAACTCTATCCCTCTTTAGTCTACCCTAGGTTCAGGAAGCCTATTCTCAAACTGTAACCCTCTTTTAAGCTTTCCATTGCTGCACTGAAAACCCTGAGCTTTCTCTCCTCTCCACTCTTTTGTTGTAAAACAAGCTTTTCTTTTCTCTTCTTCTCTTTTCTGTTGAGATATCGAGCTCGTCTAGTGAGGCGGTGGACACTTATGACCCGCCTCGGAGATAGGCCCCACACTTACACCACTGGCATGGTTGGTGAGATCTTGGGTGATATGCGGCCAGTGGGATGACAGGCTGTGTGACAACCATTCTAGAGACTGGCATAGTTATAGCGCCAGCTCATTTAGTTGGGTTCACACTATAGAGAACCCGTGTATGTATTGGTTGAGTACCTTTCATATTATGTGTACTCTTATCTTGTATATGGAGTGTTAAGTGTTGAGTGAAGAAGAAGAAGAATTTCAGCCTCTCTCCTTGTGTGTTCTTAGGACTTATTTTCTGGGTTGGAAACGCATTTCGGGCACGTCTGGACCTCTGTTTTTCAGAAAGCAGGCGATTTCGAGCACTGCGGGTAAGTCATCAATTCTCTGCAGAACTCTATTTTAAGAACTGCAGGAAGACAGATTGACTGTGCAGACACAGTGGGTGCTGCAAAGAGATCAACAGTTGCCATTAGGTGTATGTATGCACATTGAGGTCATTGATTGTGACATTTGAGAGTACTACAATACCGCTGCAGAAATATAGCAGTTTGTGCAGGAAAAACCAGAGTGCTGTTTCTGGTAAAATTATGTGTCTGGCAAGATGTTAAATGATGGCATAACCCAGATTGTGGCTGAGAAGCTTGATAAGAACAACTTCCATGCTTGGAGGTTCAGGTTGACGAATTTCCTGATGGGAAAGGGCTATTGGGACTACATAGAAGGTGAGCATGAAGAAGCGCCGGAGATACCGGACATAAATCCGACTGCTGCAGATGTGAAAGAGTTTAAAGACTGGAACCAAGGAGCCAGGAAAGGTATGTATTGGCTCTCCATTAGTATACAGGACACCATGATTGGGCACATTCAGGATGCCAAGTCCCCCAAGGAGGCGTGGGACACCTTTGTAAGGCTTTATGAAACAAATACCAAGGCGCGTAAGATACAGTTGAAGAATGAACTTCATACTGTGGAGAAAAAGAGCATGTCTGTGAATGACTATGCATTGAAGATAAAGGGTATTGTGGAATCCCTTGCATCTATTGGTGTGTCAGTAGATGATGATGATAAGGTGGAGGTCTGTCTACGTGGTCTCGGGCCACAATACAAGGCGTTCAAAACATCTATTCAGACTCGGGAAAACATTCCCAACTTTACAGATTTGGTGTCTATGCTGATTATAGAAGAGAAGAGCTTGGGTGAAGACCAACAGTCTTCACAAACAAAAACAGTTCAGAGCAACAAGCTTTCTACACAAGTTCAGGAAGAGGATGAGGTAGAGGAGGCCATGGACGTGGTCGTGGACACGGTCAAGGAGATGGCCGAACAGGTAATCAGAATTATGGCTATCAGTAGTAACAACAATAGTCCCAGAATACACAACAACAACAACAATGACATGCAGGTGGAAGAGGCAAATTCAGAGGTAGGGGGAGTCAAAGAGGCTGTGGAAATTGGCAAAGGCAATATAATGATGCACGTGAATGCTATTATTGTGGTAAGCCTGGACATATGCAGGCTGAATGTTATAAGAAACAGGCTGACATGCAAAATGGGAAAGTGCAGCAAAACAACTATGCATCCTCAAGCAAAAATAATGAGGATAATGAAAGGTTGTTTGTTATGCAGCATGTTGTGAATGCCATGTCTGAAAATGTTGATGCAGCACAAAAAGATGATGTATAGTATGTGGATTCAGGTGCTTCGAACCACATGACAAGTCATGGGGAGTGGTTCAAGGAGATGAAAAACCCGAAAAGACCAGGTTTTGTGGAAATAGGGGATGACACTGCTCATCCAATTGCCCATGTTGGAGATGTGCCATTATCTATGTAGGATGGCAAAGTGAAGTACCTTGCAGATGTACTTCATGTACCGAATATAACAAAGAATCTGGTTTCAATTTGCCAGATGATTGAGCAGGGTTTGTAGGTTCAGTTTAACCCTGATGGTTGTTATGTTGAAGATTTTAAGGACAAGTGCAGGTTGGTTACAGGTTGGGTGCAGGCTGGTTGCAAAAGGTAATATAGTGGCAGGGTTTGTAGGTTCAATTTAACCCTGATGGTTGTTATGTTGAAGATTTTAAGGACAAGTGCAGGTTGGTTACAAAAGGACAAGTGCAGGTTGGTTGCAAAAGGACAAGTGCAGGTTGGTTGCAGGTTGGTTACAAAAGGACAAGTGCAGGTTGGTTGCAAAAGGTAATAGAGTGGGCAGAATGTTTACGTTGAATGTAGACATGCCTGAAATGAGTGCTGCGATGTTTGCAAATGGTTCAGGAATTGTTGCAGACATAGACATTTGGCATAAAAGAATTGGACATGTGAATGTGCAGCAAATGAAGTCTATGCAGACTAAAGGAATTGTAACAGGACTGCCAAAGTTTAAAGTGGAAGGTATGCAAAGAATATGTGAAGCATGTCAATTTGGAAAGCAAAAAAAGCATGTATTTCCATGTAATAGATATGTGAGCAGAAATGCACTAGATGTTGTGCATTCAGATGTATGGGGTCCTACGAAGACCATGTCTATGGGAGGCTGTAGATATTATGTGACATTTATTGATGACCACACAAGGAAAGTGTGAGTATATTTCATGAAGGAGAAGAGTGAGGTGTTCACTCACTTTCAGAATTTCAGAGTTTTGGTTGAAAAGCAAACAGGGAAATATGTAAAGTGCCTAAGGTCAAATGGAGGGGGAGAGTACTTCTCCAATGAGTTCTCTGAATTTTTGAAGAAGAATGGTATTCGGAGACAGTTTACATGCAGATACACTCCGCAACAAAATGGAGTTGCTAAGCGGAAAAACAGGCACATTGCTCAGATTGCACGAGCATTGATGGAAGAGAAGAATATGCCGCATAGCTATTGGGCTGAGGCTATTTCTACAGTAGTATACATCATGAACAGGACTCCAACTGCAGCCATACATGATGTAACTCCAGAGGAGAGGTTTACTGGTAGAAAACCAGATTTATCTCATCTGAAAGTCTTTGGATGCATTGCATATGTGCATGTGCCATATGAGCTGAGAACTAAGCTGGATCCGAAAGCAGAAAAAATGTGTGTTTATTGGATATTCCCTTGAGCAAAAGGGATACAGGTATTATAACCTGCTACACGTGAGTTGAGGGTAAGCAGGGATGTCTTTGATGAGATGAGCAGCTGGTATGCTGCTGAAAAAGAAAAGAGAAAGTGGTTGAGCCCCTTGGTATGCTTGACATTTCTGCAGGGCATTCTCATGTTGATGGAGAGTCTAGTGGCTCAGATATGAGCCTTGATGAGGAGATTGGGATCCCAGCTATGAGAACACCTGGTGTAAAGAAGGCTATGGAAGCCATGAATGAAAAGCTGCGAAGATCTGGGAGAGTGAAAAATCCTGTGCAGAGGTTTACCTATGATGGTTATGTGGCACATCACTATGCATATATGGCAAAGGTTGTGCAGGTTGTAGAGCCCACATGCATTGATGACGCTGTTGGAAATGTGTGTTGGGAGAAAGCCATGGATGAGGAGATGGATGCACTATATGGAAATGAAACTTGGGATTTAGTGCAATTGCCTAAAGGCAAGAAAGCCATTGGATGCAAGTGGGTGTATAAAGTAAAACATAACAGTGATGGAAGCATAAACAGGTACAAGACTAGATTGGTAGCCAAAGGATATGCATAGACATATGGCATTGACTATGAGGAAACTTTCAGCCCAGTTGCCAAGATGGCAACAGTGAGAGTTGTGATAGCAGTGGCTGCGTCAAAGCAATGGTCTTTACATCAGATGGATGTAAAGAATGCATTCTTGCATGGGGATTTGCAAGAAGAGGTGTATATGTTGCAGCCACCTGGTTATGAGGATGTGAGTCACCTCGAGCATGTTTGCAGGTTGAAGAAAGCCTTGTATGGCTTAAAACAAGCACCAAGAGCATGGTCTGACAAGATTTTTGAATATCTTGTCACTATTGGCTTTCATGTAGCCAATGCAAATTTCTCGCTATATGTGAGACATGGTGATAGAGGGGTTGTGCTTGTTGTCATCTATGTAGATGACTTGATCATTACGGGGGACCATGATGCAGAGATCTTTGATGTAAAGATCTTGCTTAGACAGAAGTTTGAGATGAAGGATCTGGGGGAGCTCAGATATTTCTTGGACATTGAGGTGATTAGGTCACCACATGGTATTGGATTGATTACTACAGAGACAGTATGGCTTGGACATGTTGTCCAAGTATGATATGACAGGCTGTAAGCCTATTTTCGTGCCATTGGATCAGAATGGCAAGCTGAGTGCAGATTCAGGAGAGATCTTGGAGGATCCTACTATGTATAGGCGCATAGTAGGAAGCTTGATATACATGACGATCACCAGGCCAGATTTGAGCTATGCTGTTGGGTTGGTGAGTCAGTTTATGCAGGTTCCACGGAAACCGCATTTGGATGCATTGAGATGCATACTGAGGTATGTGAGGTCTACTTTGTATTGTGGACTATTCTATGAGACTGGGACAGAGATATGTGTACATGGGTACACAGATGCTGATTGGGCTAGTAGTATCTCAGATAGAAGATCTACTAGTGGATTCATGTTTTCTTTGGGGAGTGCTGCTGTGACTTGGAGCAACAAGAAGCAGCCTACGGTTGCTCTATCCACCAGTACAGAGACCGAGTATGTATAGAGAGTTGCTATGGCAGCATGTGAGGTAGCTTGGTTGAGAAAGCTACTTGCAGATTTGGGTCTATCAGTTGGATATACAAGTTGTCATTTTTTGTGACAACATTAGCAGTATACAGTTGGCCAGGAACCCAGTCTTTCATGCTCGCACGAAGCATATAGAGGTCCACTATCATTTCATCTCAGAGAGAAGGTCTTGGCACGAGACCTTGACCTTGTTTATGTCAGCACAGAGGATCAGGTAGCTGACATCTTTACCAAAGCATTGGGTATAGAGAAGCTCCACAGATTTAGGGCTTCGCTTGGTGTACATGAGATGGAGTTGAGCTCGAGGGGGAGTGTTGAGATATCGAGCTTGTCTAGTGAGGCGGTGGACACACTGATGACCCGCCTGGGGGATAGGCCCCACACTTACACCACTGGCATGGTTGGTGAGATCTTGGGTGATATGCGGCCAGTGGGATGACAGGCTGTGTAGCCATTCTAGAGACTGGCATAGTTATAGCGCCAGCTCATTTAGTTGGGTTCACACTATAGAGAACCCGTGTATATATTGGTTGAGTACCTTTCATATTATGTGTACTCTTATCTTGTATATGGAGTGTTGAGTGTTGAGTGAAGAAGAAGAAGAATTTCAGCCTCTCTCCTTGTGTGTTCTCTATTAGGGTTTTGTGAGTGTGTGTGTGCTTACAAGAGCTCAAGCTCTCTTCCCCCCTGCATCTTTTCATTTTCTTACCACCATGGCCTCTTCCAGTAATGTGAGAAGACCTAGGGAGAAGGTGGAAGAGCTTATGCTGCATAACACAAGAGATGAGAATGGAGTTTGGGCTCCATTAAGATTCAGGGTTGGGGCTTGGGTCTACATGCAGCCAAGCTTAAGGGACCACATCGAGTGCGTCAACTGGGGAATATGCTACATCATTGGAAGGGGCGGCTACAAGGCTTCAAGCATACTAAGAAAGAAGAACTAGTTGCCATAGTGCAACATGTGTATACCCTTGGAGACCTGTACATTCAAGGCCAACGACCAAGGTTTCCTTCAAATTGTCAGTGTAACATAAACACAGCTTTAACAACATGCTAATATTGGATTTTTTGTTTCAAATTTTCTTATGATTCTCCATTTTCTTATGTCTCTCTGCTGCAGATATTTTCCCCTCTAATTATGTTGAGGAACAACCACTACAAAGCCTCACTGGAATTTTCTATGCTATGCATGCATCCATTGGAGAGGCAATGTTTGTATCTCCTTAAAGCCCAAGTGATCTTGTATACAGAACAATATCTTTTTCTATTCTCACTCATATTTTGTAGGAAAAAAACCAGGTTTATTTAGCAAGCTAGAAGAGATCCCCAACCCCCCTCTTAACGATCCCGAATGGCCCAAACCTGATGCTTGGACCATCTTATGCTTAAAGTTTAAGATGGTAAGTGATATCAAGACATCACTCAAGTTTTCAAAGGCATCTAGGTTAGTAGGGATTAATTGGTTTTGTCCTTTACATGTTTTTGTGCACATGTTCAATTCCATGCCAATGCACCAAACAAAAATAATGTATATTTGTTAGGAGGTACGGTCTGACCTCATTCAAGGATTACTAGGAGAGGGTTGGGAGGTTAATGAGGGGTCACATCAAGGTGATGTGTACAAGTGCAAAGTAGTAGATTCTATAGCATCTTTCAGGTTCTTGAAGGCACGCCCTATTTTGTACATGTGTCTGCACTACCAAAGATGGATGTAAAAGCATGGGACATGGATCCCACTTCAAGCCTCAGAAGAAGAAATTATGCCTATTGAGGTAGCTGTGATGATGCAAAATGGATGGATTGAGCGAGTGGTAGAGCAAGCAAGCATTGGAGCCTAGCAGACCTATGTCAACACTTTAGCATCATGGGCTTTGACAATGTGGAAGAGTCAAGTTTTAAGTTGATGAGAAGAAAGGTATATCTGATTCCACTACATGTCTAGAGTTAACCCTTACACTTTCTGGTTATTGTGCCACTTTCTATATTTTTACAGATTGGGAAGCATAAGGAGGGGACAACCATGGTCTCAGAATCATTGGCAAATAGGGAACCTTGAATTTTCAGCAGCAAGGTGCATAGCCCTACCAACACATAGTAGGCATGTGGAAGAGCTTGAAGATGAACTGAGTATATGGGAAAATATCCTCTGATCTGATGCACGTGAGGGGCAAGAGTTTCAGGATCGAGGTGAAGGTAATGATAAGCTTTCAACTCAACAAGGAGATGGAGATCAACATGAAGTAAATGTCACAAGAGGGGTAAAAAATGAAGACATTATAACAATTTTAGATTAGATGACATGCTTGTAATTTTGTAGCAGGCTCTTTTTTAACCAATATTTATTTAATTGAAATCTTAATATTTTTACAAACTCTAATTTTTTTTGTCTAGCGATCTAGTGTGAAAAGGCCAAACTTTAAATTTTAACTACTATAAATAGCCAAAGGTGCCAACACCATATTAGATAATTTGGGAAAAATCCCATTCCCATTTGAAAAATGGGGGCATGGTGAACTTGTCCAAAAGTTTGTCAAAACCCCCTCATGTGACATCATCGAAAAGATCTTGAAGAGTAGAATCTAAATCTATGATCTCCGACAAATTTGGACTTAGTATGTGTAAGATATGTCCAAAACTATATGGAGTAATTGATTCCCAAAATGTGAGATTTTTCCCAAATTACCTAATATTGACTTTGCCTTCTTTCTCATTTTCACGCAATAGAAACCAAGCACGAGCTCACACTATCTCTTTGCATTCACATGGCTACCCACTTTGACAACTTCTGTGAGTTCCTCTCCACCACCCCGTTTGTCATGTTCTCTTATGAAATCGACTTTGAAAAGTCGCTCGCCCTTGCATCCCAACATTATGAGACGCAGATTGCATACATGGAGCAATACTTGGCTCCCCACTCCATCTCCTTTTCCCATTGCCCCAATGATCGATGGGTGCCTATTGACCTGCTTAAGTACATTCAACAATATGCCTGCCCCTACATCCAGCGCCTTGAACGCTTCATTGTGAGATCCCTATCCCCACCATGCGACGGATTCGGAATACTAGCAGCGGAATTAGCACTTCATGCGCGGGGAAGGGATCCACACTTGGGGCCTCGTCCACGGATATCCGAACAAGAGACTAATCCGTCGGTTTTTCCAAAACCGGACCCGAAAAAACTTCCCTTACCCGGAAAGCACGGGCGATTCTACCAGGATAACTTTTTACTCTAACGTAGTCAAGATCATTACTGATCACGCTAATCCGACTGCACCTATAAAGATACTCGGTCGGATCAAGGAAGAAACTTGCACTTGGATCATTGGGATCAACGCTTTTTTTCCCATCAAGAGGCACAGCCGTTAATTCCTATCCATAGAACAATTACTATCCAGGATTTACTTTATCTATCGTAATAACAGAAATTGAGTCTCGATTTACGGCGGATCCATCAGTCCAGCCTAACCCCATCCAGTCCCATGGGTTAGCCAACCGCCCAACCACTGTAGTGATGGGGTCCAATTAAGACCCATATGCCTTCACATCTAATCTTTTACATCACATCCATTCTTGCCCTATCACAACCCATATACATCTTATCCTATCACATATACTTCTTACCTCATCTCATACACATCTTATCACATCTTATCACAACCCATATACATCTTATCCTATCACATACACTTCTTACCTCATCTCATACACATCTTATCACATCTTAATTCATCTTATCACCTGCTAACTTATTTCATAAGCATCTTATCACCTCTTATCACATCTTATACACCTCTTATCACATCCTATCACATCTCATATCTATTTATAGAATACAAGAGAATTCTTATGTTTGATATAATATTTCTTTACACATTTATTTATGCATAAATTCCATTTAAGGAGAATAATACTTTCGAAGTAAAATCAATCTTTTATGCATCTTCCTATGCATAAATTCATTTTAAATGAAAATGACACTTTTGAATTAAAATTCAATCTTTTATGCCTCTTCCTATGCATAAATTCAATTTAGATGAGAATGACACTTTTGAATCAATCTTTTATGCATCTTCCTATGCATAAATTCAATTTGGTAGGAAATACACTTTTAGAATAAAAGAATTTCTCTTATGCATCTAAGTTATGCATAAAATCCATTTATGATGAAAATCACACTTTTAGTATAAAAAGAATATCTTTTTTTTGCATACTTCTATGCATGAAATCCAATTATGATAAAAGTAACGCTTTTATAATAAAATAATCAACACTTATGTGAATACTTCTATGCATGAAATTCAATTGTGATAAAAGTAACACTTTTATAATAAAATAATCAACTTTTATGCATACCTCTATGCATGAAATCCAAATATGATAAAAGTAACACTTTTATAATAAAATAATCAACTCTTATGCATACTTCTATGCATGAAATTCAATTGTGATAAAAGTAATATTTTTATAATAAAATAATCAACTTTTATGTATACCTCTATGCATGAAATTCAAATATGATAAAAGCAACACTTTTATAATAAAATAATCAACTCTTATGCATACTTCTATGCATGAAATTCAATTGTGATAAAAGTAACACTTTTATAATAAAATAATCAACTTTTATGCATACCTCTATGCATGAAATCCAAATATGATAAAAGTAACACTTTTATAATAAAATAATCAACTCTTATGCATACTTCTATGCATGAAATTCAATTGTGATAAAAGTAACACTTTTATAATAAAATAATCAACTTTTATGCATACCTCTATGCATGAAATCCAAATATGATAAAAGTAACACTTTTATAATAAAATAATCAACTCTTATGCATACTTCTATACATGAAATTTAATTGTGATAAAAGTAACACTTTTATAATAAAATAATCAACTTTTATGTATACCTCTATGCATGAAATCCAATTATGATAAAAGTAACACTTTTATAATAAAATAATCAACTCTTATGCATACTTCTATGCATGAAATTCAATTGTGATAAAAGTAACACTTTTATAATAAAATAATCAGCTTTTATGCATACCTCTATGCATGAAATCCAAATATGATAAAAATAACACTTTTATAATAAAATAATCATCTTTTATGCATGCATCTATGCATGAAATTAAATTATGCTAAAAGTAACACTTTTACATTAAAATAATAATCTTTTATGCATACCTCTATGCATGAAATCTAATTATGATAAAAGTAACACTTTTATGTTAAAATAATAATCTATTATGCATACCTCTATGCATGAAAATCAATTATGCATAATATAAAAATCAATTTCTCTATGATTACAATGAATATCTTCAATTAATCTAGGATGAAAATTCCTAGAATATGGTAGGAAGTTTTTATAAAAATTTTGCCTAGCTCCCCGCTATGACTGATAAATCTCAATTTTTCTAAGGGATAAAGCTTATCATTAAGAAATAAATAGAATGATCCCTAATTGGATCAATAATCCATAATGGATTGAATCATCAATATTCATGAAATACATAAACTAAAAGCATCAATATTCATGAAATACATAAACTAAAAGCATAGAAAAAAGCCATTAATTTGGCCTCAAGTATAGATTAATCTTGGATTAAGAAAAAGCTTTATGAAAAGCTTCATTTGGATTGAGAATGGGTCATGAGTATGACCATTTCTTGAGTGAGAGAGAGAAATTACATAAAAACCATTTGAATTAAGCATAAATAGAAATTTATGTAATTCTTAACTATCATTAAAATCAATTAACTTCAATAGCATTCATCAAATTATATAACTCTTGACTACCATTCATCAATTAACTTCAATAGCATTCAAAAACCATTCCAATTAAGCTTCTCAAGCTTGAGAGGGGTTGAGAAGAGAGAAACATTGAGAAATTATAGAAAAGATCAAAATTCACCATTTACCTTACAAATTGCTTGATTCTTTGTTCACGGTAGAGGCCCCCAACCAATCAATTGGTTCCAATTAAGCTTCTCAAGCTTGAGAGGGGTTGAGAAGAGAGAAACATTGAGAAATTATAGAAAAGATCAAAATTCACCATTTACCTTACAAATTGCTTGATTCTTTGTTCACGGTAGAGGCCCCCAACCAATCAATTGGTTAAGTATGTTGATGGAGCCACCAATGGGGATTGAAGAAAGAGGGAAGCTCCAATTTCTTCAATTTGGAGAGAATTTTAGAGAATAGTAGAAATTAGCATTATTTCAGCATAACTCTAGTATAGTAAAATTATTCTATTTGTTTCAAAGGACTCATGTTCTATTTATAGGAGAGGGAAGCTCTAACCAAAGCTAACTGAATTCTAGAATTTTCCAGATTCAGTTTGGTTAAATTTGGACTAGATTTGGATCTAGTTTGGTTCCTTTTTTATTCGGTTTGGTTCCATTTTGATTTGGTTTGATTCAAGAGAGAGGAGAGATAAAAAGATCACATTATTTTTGAGTTTAAAACTCATTCAAACATGTGAAATATGCACCTTCTTTAATGGACTCCCCTTCCTTACATATGTGTCAAAATGGAATCATTATACCCAAAATATCTCATATTTTTAATATTGCTCATAGTTTTTTACTAATAAACCTTGTACATTTTCAACTCTTCATCTTATGTGAGCATTTACTCATTTTTGGATACCCAAAATATCTCATATTTTTAATATTGCTCATAGTTTTTTACTAATAAACCTTGTACATTTTTAACTCTTCATCTTATGTGAGCATTTACTCATTTTTAGATACCCAAAATATCTCATATTTTTTATATTTCTCATAGTTTCTTACTAATAAACCTTGTACATAGTCAACTCTTCATCTTATGTGAGCATTTACTCATTTTTGGGTATCTTCTTTTACAAATTGGATTTATCTCCTCCCTACACATGGATTGATGCTATTGTCCCATAGGAACCTTAATTGGACCATAATCCAAAAATTTCTGAAAATCTAGACCCTTAGGCTAAGGTCCTTTATACCCATTTCCAATAAATTCCAATTGCACATTGGAAAGTTCTTTTTGAATTTCTGTTTTTCAGGGGAATTTATTTTAATAATATGAGAAATTTTTCTATCTAAAAATATTCAAAATCTGAATATTCTCTCTCTAGAATATTCTCTCTCTCTAAGTCAAAACAGTTAGAAACAAGGTCTTTTATATTTCTGAAGAGGGGATTGATTACAAGGGAAGATGCTAGACATTTTCAGAGGCTGGGGAGGAATCTTACATTCATCGCATCCCCGCAGGAGCTTACTGTACCTTCAATAAGCAGGAGGTGAAGAGGTTGGGGAAGGGCAATTTAGGAACTAGGTTCCTCTCGTGGCTCGCCACTTTTGCGTTCCTCATCAGCGAGATGAGGATTCGGATGAGGAGGTAGAGATGCCTCCATTGCAGTTGGTAGGGTATTTGAGGGATGACAAGGAAGTGAAGGCAGTAGGAACGAGTGCTGGTGTAGAAGAGCAGCTTGCATCATCAAAGCACTTTCCAGAGGGTGCATAATCTGCAGCTGAATAGCCCACTGTAGTAGAAGATGCGGGGCCATCTTCCCCACACCAAGAGAGCAAGGTGCTGCCAGAGCTTGAGATCAATCTCTTGAGCACCATTGTGGTGGAAGGTGAAGAATACTTATTTCTTCATGACCTTGAAAAGACAGCTTGGCTTGAGGATGGATGAATGCCTGGGTATTATATGCACGCGATGTGAGGTGGACCTTGATACGTCCACCCAACCTCGGTCCTCACCTAGATAGTGCTATATTACCCCCTAGAGAATCTATCGCAGAGACAGTTGCTTTGGTCAAGGAAACTCTGGTTAAGACCATAGAGCAAGCCCTAGTTCCAGAGGAGGAATTCACAACCTTACAAGAAAAGCTAGAGGAGGCTGAAAAGGATACCCTTGCTGCTAGAGCAATGGAGGAGACCAAAGCACCAAAAAAGGATGAGGCTAAGTCCTCGATTGACCTCTCTGCCCCCACCAGCACTGTGGCAAAAGAAGACATTGAGCAAGAGGTAATAATTGACCTTTTACAACCTAGAAACATTTGTAATTATGTATAGGAAAATATTTTGATTTTTCCTTTGATTGCAGAGGGTGGTTGAAATTGACGCATTTGCTGGGAGAGGCGGCGGCAGTAGAGACGAGGCCAAGGTCCATGGACATGATGTTGCATTGGCGCATTATCTTGGTCGACTTCCTGTGGATGGCATCGCCATTATCCATAGGGACTACACCCCTCAATCTACCTTCACTCTCTTCTTTTTGAAAGCCCTCTCCAAGGTGCTCTGTGTAGCCTCTATGGCACAGAGCACCAAATGTATAGTTCTAATTAAAAAATCCCTTACCTTCGATGTTTCTGGATTTAGGGGTAAGCTTCTTGCTCGTATAGGTATAGCCAAAAGCATAGGCATAGAGGATCCTCAAGAAATAGCCGAATCACTCCTTGAGCACACTCTGCCCAATAACAAGAGAACGAAGCGCAATATTGTAAGAAAACTTTTGTAAAGATGATGTATCATTTCTTATTATGAATACAATATAATTTTTGCAAACTTATTATGAATACAATACAATTTTTGCAAAGTTATTTTCATCAAGTATATCATTGTTTTTTTTAGTTTGTACCATCAATGTTTTTGTGAATGCATCAGAAATGACCCTAGGAGCCTGGGGGAGTAGTGCCAGAACAGCTTCCCCAGCCCTTCAAGAGCAATTCTCTGATGCATTGGATGATAAATAATGTATTTTTACACATGATTAAAGGTATTTTTATCTTATAAATTATTGTTTCTCATAATCAATGTACTCAACTTAATCATAAATGCATCAAAAATGATTCTGAGTGACTGGGGGAGCAATGCCAGAACAGTGCAAATTTTGAGCCTGCACCGCTGCTGTAGAGCCCAAATTGGCACTGTTTTGGCATAGCTTCCCCAGCCCTCTAGGAGCAATTTTGATGCATTGGATGATAAATAATGTATTTTTATATATGATTAAAGGTATTTTTATACATGATTAAAGGTATTTTTATTTTATAAATTACTGTTTTTATAATTAATGTACTCAACTTCATTATAAATGCATCAAAAATGATCCTGAGAGTGGATGGGGAAGTAGTGCCAGAATAGTGCAAATTTTGAGCTTGCACCGTCGCTGCATAACCTAAATTCACACTGTTGTGGCAACTTCCTCAGTCCTCTAGGAGCAATTCTGATGCATTGGATGGCAAACAATGTAATTTTACACATGACCAAAGCTTTTTTTGTCTTATAAACTATTGTTTCTCACAATTACTGTACTTATCTTTATTATAAATGCATCAGAAATGATCCTGAGTGGCTGGGGGAGTAGTGCCAGAACGGTGCAAATTTTGAGCCTGCACCACCGCTGATGTAGAGCCTAAATTCACACTGTTTTGACATAGCTTCCCTAGTCCTCCAGGAGCAATTCTGATGCATTGGATGACAAACAATATAATTTTACACATGATTTAAGATGTTTTTATCTTATAAACTGCTATTTCTCACAATTAGTGTGCTCAACTTCATTATAAATGCATCAGAAATGATCTTGTTGCTTCTTCCCTTTCTTGGGACCTTTTGAGGCATCCTTCCCAACAAAACCAACCTTCTGTATACCTTTTCCATTTGTCTTTTTCTGCCTAGGAATATCAATATGAGCATTGTAGTATGGACAAGGCCATCTTGATGTCGTGCCTTGAGCACAACCCAACGTGCATTTAATTGTCTTCAAATCTCCCCCAAGATGCCAATCCACCTTGAACTTTCCTATGTTTTCTACATCTAAAAGTTGACCATCAATTTGCTTTTTGATTACATCTATTATCCAGGGAGTCTTTTCAAACATCCATGTCAATACCTCTCATGTGTCTCCTTCGGTACCTCGAATGCACCAAGCCACCAGACCTCTTTCTCAGATTGCACACTAAAACTTGGTTTGGTAGTCTTTTCCCATGCACAAATCATGGCCTCATTCATGAGCGTAATGCTCATACATTCTAGCTTCCGACCTTTCACAATTTGGCACTCATCTAGCTTGAGCACAAATGAAAGTGTGCTCCCGAAAACTGCAAATAAACGGTAATTTACAATATTCAAAACAAAATAATCGCCTTTATTTTCTACTGAAAAACATGAATAGTAGCAATTGCAAGTTCTCACCTTCTGGTGAAAGACCATAGAACTTCACCATACCTTGTTGTAGTCTCTCAATATGAACAAAGATGTTATCATAGTGAAATTTTGTACTTGTTGTCTTGATTTTCTTTCTGCTCAACCCTGTGTCTAATGTTAGTGTGTCCTCACTGTGATAAAACTGTCCTATAGCTCGCTGCACATCATCATTATTACGCTTGACATTGTGAATCACCTTGAGTAAAAGTGTAGGAAATAAAGTGCCAGTGATTCCTTGTCTTAGAAATGCATCTTTTACAACCTAACGGATTGCTTGGTACCCTTTCATGCTGATTCCTGCCGCCTGCATCACAAGCATGTTGAATTAATGAAGAATCAATGGAGGTGGTAATCTCGCTCACTACATTGCTGACACAACATCTTGGCATATTTTAGGATGATGAGGGTTAGTAATAATTGAGAGAATATCCTTGGTATTCAGAATGGCTTTGACCAAATCCTTCCATCCCTCTTCATTAGAACCACACACGTCTTGCAGAAAATTCCTGGTAGAACACAAATCATGACTATTTTGTTTAAATCATTGAGTGCATAATGAAAGTCTATGTTACTTACTTTGTTGTACGAATCCTTTTCTTCCGTGCTCCACCTTTAAACGCAAAAGATTCTATACCAGCTAATGTCTTTTTGCATTCACGAGCACCATTTGGTGGCGTTGCTTTCAGTCGTTTGATAAGTTCCTCTAGCCTTTGAATCTTTGCATCCTTCTCCACATTCTGTGCGAGGATCTCTTTCATTTTATCTGATGATGTTTTAAGTCCTTGCTGACATTGTAAAAGGCTGAATTGTGATGCTTACAATTAAGATTGGAGAATATGGGTTTGCCAAGCTCCACTTGTTGTAGTCAATCTTCTGTAGTATCCTAACAAGCCAAGCTCTCTTTCACCAACAAATTGCATAAAAGATGATAAATTGCAGAAAGGAGGTTTTGCTCTTAATGGAGGGTCAGCTGGATAGAGATTCCCATCAACCCAAAGATCTACATTTTTCTCCTTAGCTATCCTATGAGCTTGGACATATTGTGCATCAGTAGGATGAGTTTTTTTAGAGCTGCCATACTCTTCAGGAATATGAGCAACCTTCCATTTTTCTAGCTTCACAAGGGGCTATACACACAGCTTGCAAAGGCTCCATAGCTAAGCAGAGGAAGAAGCTAAATCAGAGAGAGAGAGAGACAGAGAGAGACAAAGAGAGAGGGAGTGAGTGAGAGAGACTGTTAAAACTTTGCTGTTGCAGGTTTAACACAAATCCGTTTTTCTAAGTAGAAAATGATCTTTTTGATATACAAATATACTAACATGGAGTTTTTCATCAATAAATTACATTTATGAGAAATTTTCAAAAATAATAATTTTTGGGGTCCCCACAATTTCGGGATCTAACAGTTAGTTATGTTTATGGGGTTGTGTGGACCTGACAGTTAGTTATGGATGTACTGGCTTCTGACAGGCTTTTGACGTAACCCTTGAATTACATACTTTTTGGAGGAAAAAAATTATTTTCATCATACATATTGGTTGGGTGGTGTTTTTTCCACCTCAAAATGTAAAAAAATTAAAAAAAATTCACTTTTTGGGACCCACCTAAATACGAGAATGTTTTGCTGATGTGTGGAAGGGAGATACGGTGGGAGTTAATGAGAAAGGAGATTTCAAACTAACAAGAAAGACTCAATTTATATGAAGATAAAAAATTCAAAAAGTAAGAGAGAAAGTATGAGAAAAGTTAAAAAGTAAGAGAGAGAGTATGAGAATATTCCCTTTAAAAAGTGAAACTCGGGGGTTATGGCTGATGTGGCAAGGCAAAAAATAGAGGTCATCATAGCCTTTGTCTCCCTTAAGCCCAGCTTTTTAAGCTCTAATCTCTTAAAATTAGGAATCCTTAGGAGGCCCTTTTTGGGTCCAAAAAATTCCTAATGACATCGTTTCAAACTCCGTCCAAGTGGCAGGACGAGTTGTCAAACTCATCCACCACTTGTACGCTTTGCCGATTAATGAGAAGCTAGCCTCTACAGGCTGCACCCGGCTAGGTTGCTATTGCAGTACGCGTGTAAGTCTGACCACTTCACTAGAAACATGTTGACCGAGTCCTTGTTTCTCTCCTTCTCCTCGCCACCAAAACTAGGCGGCTTCAAGTCTTTTAATAACGACGAAGGTGTCTCTACGGATGGCCTTGCAGGTGCATCGGCATGTACTCTTGCAACCACTGGCAAGGCTACGCTCACCTGTGCCACAGGAGCTCGGCTACCACGAGGAGTCAGAGTACTAGACGAGGCGACTGTCATAGCGTCTAATCGTGTGGAGATGCTCTGTAGCATCGTGACTAAGTCAGCGTGGACTTTAACCATATTGTTCAATTTTGCATTAAGATATTTAAAAAGTCCACTAGAGAGCTCCATCTCTGTCAGGACGTCAGTAGGGTCTAATAGGTCATAATCATCGTTGTCATATTCCAAGAGGTCCTCCTCGGTCCCCTCGGCGACATCAGTGTTCATGTCATCTAGCTCATCGGCCAGAAAGGGGTCATCTGCTCTACTACTGTGGCCGCTGCTGCTGCTGCTGCGGGCTCGCTAGGTCCTAAGGGGGGTCAACAGACGAGGAAGGCGCTGGCAGATCACGCGTGATCGACGAGCGCAATCCGAACACCTGACAATGGTCAGGCATAAATGGCCTAACAATTCGGTCGGGGTTAAACCCGCGATCGAGGACAAGAGACCTGAAAACCCTAGAGAAGTAGAAGGTGGTGTGGACCCACTATGCCTAGCAGACATATTTTAATTCTTGCACAAATAAAAATGTGAGAACTCGAAAATTACAAAAACGCTAATAAAATGAGCAGTGGAGAGAGAATAGTCACCCCCCTTACGATCGCATGAGACTGTGATTGAGACTGTTGATATGTGTTGCGCTGCGAGCCTCTACAAGCCTCGCTACTCCGAGATGCTCCGATCCGAGAGAAAGGTGCCCTGCAACTCATAAAAAAAATTAATTGATAGTTATCATGCGAACAACCGCTTGGAGCCGTAAAAGGCAGTGGTCATCAAGTCTCATGTGTCCCTCTACGGCAAGAACCGCTTCACCGAAACATATGTCCCAAATACGAATACCATCCCACTGTGGGAACCAGCCCCTGGTGCCGTGTATAACTTTTCCCCCCCCAAAACAACGAAAGACCTATTGGGTCTCTACGCAAATAGCTAGGGAGCCTTTGTTGCCTCTGCCTTTGCAAAAGCCTGTGCACGAAAATCCAGGAAGCCCCGAGCAGGCAAATGGAAGCGCCCACGCTAAAGTCGAAAGTTCGGCCTCCATAGCATGGCTGGCCATCTTCCCCCGGTCGGCGGCTGTGTGGTCGTGGGCTGGTCACTTGTGGGCTGGCCGCCACCGACAGCGCCAGCATGTAGGCCGCCTCGCTGCGACAAGGCAGGCCGCCCGTCAAGGCTCCCCCCCAAACTTCTCTACTCGACTATTCTCCAGCCATCTTTCCCCTAGCTGGCCGTCTTCCCCCCCACACACAATGGGCTATTACACAGTCGACCTCTTCTCTCACAGAGAGTTAAACACAAAATTGACAAGCTCCAAAGCAAAAACACAAAAATTGCTTACCTGCAATGGAGAGCTTGGGTGTGTGCAAGGGGGGGAGAGAGAGAGAGAGAGAGAGAGAGAGAGAGAGAGAGAGAGAGAGAGAGAGAGAGAGAATAGAGGAAACCCTTCCTTCCAGCTATGGCCAACCTCTTTTGTGTACATGACTTCTTGCTGTAGAAGATGATGAAGACCTTTGGGATAAGGTTATCCCCCCAATTTTGATTGAGAGCCAATCATTAAACGGCTAGGCCCGCTTTGCATGCCACTCGCGATCCCGACGCCAAGCTCTCCGCTACAGGTGCTACTACAGGAGGGGACAGCCTCTGGCTCACCACCCAATTGTAGAGGAAGAATGAGGATTGCCCCTCATCTCCCAGGCTATATAGTGCATGACCTGCCGTCCACACTAGCCTGGCCGCCCATGACTCTGCATGGGCATCCTCTCCCAGTGAACCCGGATGGCCACGTCCTCAGTGCTTCGGTTGAGGCGTTGACGCTAAAGCCCCGTTTGCCATCCGGTCTCACAGGTGTTATAACCTACGCGACACCACTCAAGAGAAAACACAAAAGATTACTCCTCCCCTCTGAGCCTAGCACATATTATCTTTGTGAACTTGTTCTTCCCACTCAAGGTTTTAACCTTGGCAGACACACCTACAGAGATAGAACCAGAACAAGCAGCATCAATTCCTGCCGACTAAGGAATCATAGGAAATTGAGATAGTGACCATCCCAATGCAAGATCCAATAGACCACATGGATACACGTAAAAGGCCAAGGGGTGAAGAGCCATCAAGCCCAAGCAAAAGAAGGCGTCTCGAAGATGAGGGAAGAATACCCCAACTATCCTTCCTACAAAATGTCGATTATGAATAGTTCATGCAAGAAATAATGGAAGGTTTAGATGAACTATTTAACTTGGCAAACACACCTGCAGAGATAGAACCAGAACAAGCAGCATCAATTCCAGTGCCGCGACTGAGGAATCACAAGAACTTGAGACAACAACAGTCCCAACGCAAGATCCAATAGACCACATGGATACATGTAAAAGTCCAAGGGGTGAAGAGCCATCAAGCCCAAGAAAAAGAAGGCGTCTGGAAGATGAGGGAAGAATACCCCAATTGTCCTTCCTATAAAATGTCGATTATGAACAGTTCATGCAAGAGACAATGGAAGGTTTAGATGAACTATTAAACCCACCGCATGCTACTAGAAGGGGTCGCAAGCACAAGTGCACCATGGGAACATGAACAAAAAGTATGGCGTTGCCACCTCCTCACAACACACATGCTGCATGATCGTAACGCTGCACTTTGGAAGTAGGTTAACGAGTCAAACTCACAAGTATAGACTTTAAAGGAACACTTGGCAGCAGACAGCAGCAGAGGCCACCTCCTCACAACACACATGTTGCATGATCGTAACGCTGCACTTTGGAAGCAGGTTAACGAGTCAAACTCATAAGTATAGACTTTAAAGGAACACTTGGCAACAACAGAGGCCACACATCAGGAGGTCATCATGAAAAGTTTGAAGGTCATGGAGGAGCAAGAAACCAGATACAAGGAACTTGAAAGTAATAATGTGGTTCTAAGCCAAACCATTGTTCAGAGAATCAAAGAGAATACGGTTCTTAAGGCAAAGTTGGATCAGGCTAAGGAGGAACTCCAAAAGGAAGTTACTTACGACCACGAGCTCACATCCCTTCATGCCCAACAACAAGTACAAGAACTCCAGCACAAATCCATGGCTAAAGAAGAGGAGCTTCAAAGCCAGATCCAACAATTATCCTCAACTCTGAAAGAAGCTGAAGGCAGGGCCACTCACTTACAACAAGAGAGAGAACAATCAAACAAGGCACATACTAAGAAAGTGAGAGCACTTAACAACACCGTCAGTGCTAGTCAAGTCGAGATGTAAAGGATGGTATTAGCACACCAAGAGGCAATGGCACAAATCACGTAACAGCTACAAGACAATTAGAGGTTGGCTTCAGCAAATCATAGAGGCTCAAGTAAGAGAGGCTACAGCCAAACAAGCCCAAGAGGAAGCAACCTGATGATTTGAGTATATGGATGCTACAAGGATGGTCTGTGAAACCGCAATATCCAATCTCCTTAGCACCAGCAATTCCCGTCTACAAGAGTTGGAATGCCAATTGGCAATACAGGATCGAAGTCAATGGAAAGATCCCATGGATAAAATGTGCCTACTTGAGTGAGCCTCAGAGATAGGTCAATTGCCAGTAACCCCTCGAGCCCCTCCTCAAAATCTTACTCTGTTTTTGTCTACACTAACCCTCTCCTTACTTCAATACGATATAAATCTATCTCAGGACCTAGGCCTAGGTGAACTAACCCTCAAGCAGAACACTGAATGCGATGCTGACCCCGCTATTATAATGGGAGTTTTATGGGGAGATATAGTATTAATTAATCCACAAGATATCTAATTTTATCCATTACATCCTATTATGTTAAACCTTCGTAGTTGGTGTCGAGTAGTACTACAAAACTATGAAATTTTGGACAACAGTGTCAACAAATTAGACCTGTTTGTTCTAGATGACATTCCCAACACACTGGCCAACTATGAGTTAGTAGCACAAAGCTATAAATGGATTATAAGCCATGGGCAGCTTGAAGTCTACAATACTCACCAGCATCTAAACTTATGTGAGTCTACATTATATCACCCTTTTGGAATTCTAAAACTATACTCTAATATCTACAAACACTTAGAATCCATGTTAACCAATGTACTCTACACTTTTGATGCCACCCATATTGAATATCCTACCATAGATCCTGAAGATATCCTTGACCTTCAAGAGTTTATGAAATCTCACAGACCTAGCCACCCACCCCTCAGCATAGGTCATGGTCAGGAAGAGGCATCATCTTCATCTTCCATTTCCACTTACCCCATATAGTCTAATGTCGCTAGTAAATTCCTTAATCCCTATCCTAATTCTCCACTTACTAACACTGACACATCTCGGGCCGACTGCATATTCTCTACTTTCACTCCTCAGCAGATAGATTTTCCCACTAACCCTCTCGCCCCCGAGGAGATACTGGCACCTCACCTGTCTCCCCAACGGCAACCTTAGGAGGTACACTATCCTATTCTCCAATACAAACTTGAAGATTTCACTAATGATACAATTTTGGAGTCATTTTCTAGTGCACAATATGAGGGCTTCTTTCGTGGGAGCTGGCAATCCTCTATTAAATCCCAAGCAGATGAGCCCAAGCAGATGTTCAAAGTACTAATGCATGTAACACCTTTTGAACCAACCTGAAGGATTCTACCACAAGCGTACTCCAAGGTCACTGTAAGATTCCTCGTCTTCAGTATCTAGAAGTTTAAGACATCACTGTACACTTTCCCCTGACTGTAATCTTTGAAATAGCTCATTTTCTCTTAAACTGACTTAGAGAGAGAAAATATTCTAGAGAGAGATAATACAATTTTGAGATATTTTTGGATACAAAGTTACCCTTTAATTTTAAGATGAACTCCCACGAAATATAAGTTTTAAAAGAGTTTTCCAATGTGCATTATAAATTAATTGAATATGTGTACTA
The DNA here is from genome assembly GCF_041138505.1 of Cibotium barometz. Lineage (NCBI taxonomy): Eukaryota > Viridiplantae > Streptophyta > Polypodiopsida > Cyatheales > Cibotiaceae > Cibotium > Cibotium barometz. Next base: position 25,662,610 of record NC_141089.1, read on the forward strand.
GACACCTTAGCCTAGGGGTACCTATTTTCAAAAAAAATTGGATTAAGGTCCAAAGAGTGTTCTAATGGGCCTATGGTATTAATCCAAGTGTTTGGATAAGAAAAATGCAAGAAGAAAAGAAAATCTACAAAAAATGAGTAAATTTTCACATAAGATGAAGAGTTGACTAGTACTGGTACTTAGTCTTTAGAAAATGTGAATCTTGACACCTCGAGGAGTGGAAAGCATGCTTCAAGGAGGCACCTATAAGTCCCATCAAACCCCCATTTTTTCATTCAAAAATACTCCAAAAGCATGGGATATTTCTAAGATACCCACGCGTGTGTCGAGGAAGAAATGGAACATTGAGTTGGAGTTGTTTTCTGATTACGGGCCTGGATTTGGTTGGTTGACCTTGTTCGTCTTCAACGGATGATTCCATGGCTCCCTTTTGGTAAAGTGGATCTCGTTGGTTGATCTAGCTGATCTTCAATGGAGAGTCTTTATGGATTTTATGGATAAAAGAGATCATACTCCTGGGTACTATGAGTTAGGAACCATGAAACGGCCCCTGAGTGAAGTACTAGATGAACCTAGAGAGATTGACGAGGTGGTGGACACCCTGGTTGCCGATGATGCCATAGGTATGCTGAGGAAGGTATGAATGGAATTTGGATTTTCTGGTACAAATTAGAAAAGTTGGAACTTGGACCTTGGAACTAGAATAGTGAGGATTATGATGGAAACACTATGGTTTTATTGCAATTCTGTCTTGAAAATAGTTGAATCTGAGAAAAGGCTAAGTGGTGTGTCTATTTAATATTTTCGCATGAGTGTCGGCTAGGGGACGTGGGATCTCTTTTCCCAGGTACCCGCGTCGGGACAAAACACAACTAAATTTTTATAGAGAGATCCCACCAATACAGTAGTTGGGCAGTTGGCTAACCCATGGGCTGGTTGGGCTGGATTGGTGGATTCCTACAATAAAGTTCAATTCTATTCAAAGTTATGATAGTTGAAGTAAGTCATGGGATAATTCTTGTTCTTTGGGAAAGAATCAATGGCTGTGTCTCACTTGAGGGAAAAAAAGCGTTGATCTCTATGAACCAAGTGCAAGCGTTGATCTCTATGAACCAACGGTTGTGTCTCTCTATGAACCAAGTGCAAGTTCCTCCTTGATTCAGCCATGTGACCCGCGGGTTCGGTCAGAATACAAAGGATAGTTAAGGCTCTTGACTACGTTAGAAAGATTCAAAAAGAAATTCCTAGGAGGAATCACCTATATTTTCCCAGCAAGATTTTTTTTTTTGAGGATTAGTTTGGAAAGAACCGAGGGATTAGTCTCTTGCCCGAATATTCATGGGCGAGGCCCCAAGTAAGTCACTTTACCCTGCATAGCTGCTGCTGCCTGTCTTTCAGTTGAACTACAGGGTGTGGGTCTTACATTTGGTATCAGAGCGTTTCGTTGAAGTTGATAAATCAAGAAGCAAGAAATGTAAAAAACTTATGAGTTACCAGTGAAAGATTGTAATTGTGTGTTGAAATTCATACGAGTTGATATTTAGAATGGAAATTCATAAATTGGAAATTGGGTTTTCAAATGGAAGTACTGCATTTGTGTGGAATCCCCGACCTTCCTTGAGGCCTAGATATGATGGTATTTTCCTTATAGCACCAAGGGTCGTGATGAAAACCCATATATATCGTGGGTATAACTGTAGCTCTATACTAACAGTATATGTGAGTGAATCAAAGACCTTGAAGTTATGAGTAGAAATGCTATGTTGGAAAAAAAAAAAATTTAGATGATGATTTCATTTTTCAAATGCTGGTTGATATGATTTTAGAATTCTGGTTGAAAATTAATGGATTGATTTGGATTTTGATTGAAGGATGATGATTTTTGAATTCTGGTTGAAAGTAGATGAGTTGAATAAGTCATGATGATGAATGAAAAGAATTCCAGTGATGATGTTAGTAACTTGGAAGACAATCAAGACTTTCAGCAGATCACTATAAGATTAGTGGATCGTGATAGATTATTTGCAGCTTGACCTTTGGCCCAGTGGACCCAATTGTGGAACCATGAATTGAGAACTTGTATAACTCCAATTCCCATGGGGAATGTTCAGATGTTAATTGAAAATTACTGGTCTGATAGACCATCATTGTGTTCAGGATATGAATGATCTATTTTTTGATAATGAGTTCTGTATATTTCTTTCTATAGAAAGGATCTTTATCCCACGATTCTGAGAGGGTTGACCAAACTTCAAAGAACCCCAGAATCAATTGGATCTAAAGTTTAATTCCTATTTGGATTCGAATTATAAATAAAGTGGTCTTTTCACCTGAGATTCTTTTGAGCGTCTTGGTCAATTTGGAAAAAGGGACTTGACAAAGAATTTTTGCATCAACATAATCATGGATTGAGGTCCTCGTGGTAGAAATGTTAACCCCTGACTCAATGAGGAAGAGCTTGATGACGATGTGCACAAGGCTCTCCACAACTCTCCCAACTGGAACCCTCTTAGGGGAAGGAGAATACTTGGGAGTCGCGATTGAAGATTGGATCAAAGCAATGGAAGAGTACTTCGATGTGATGGAGCATAATGACAGGAGCAAGATAGCCCTTGCTAGACTAAAAATTATTGCCACAGCCAAGGTAGCTTGGAGGAACCATTGTGAAACAAATCATTTGGACCGGAACCTCCAGACTTGGGAAGAACTAAAAACTTATCTTCAAAAGAGATTATGTCCCCCAAGATGAACGAATTCGTGGATCTTTCACAAAAGAAGGCCGTACCATTGAGCAATTTCATCAGGCCTTCGCCGTTCTCTTCTCTTGAAGTACGCCCTATCTTTTAGTGAAGAGATACTTTGGATAAGTTCATTCGGAAGATGAATGAACCCCTGGATACCTTAGTAAAGAAAATGCCAAGCCAGCATCTATGGCAGAAGCGGTATAGATGGCTAAGGATTTCTCGAAGGTTTTTGTAGTCAAGACTCCAACCAAGACAGTGCCTTTGTGTTTTAAGAGGTTTCAGAATTTAGAAAATACCTCAGACCTCCCTCCCCCAAAGAGACAGCAAGGGTTTAGGCCCAGAGTGTGGGTGGCTTCAGGAATGAAAGAAAATATTTTTTCCCATGACGCAGTTCCCAAAGCGTCGACTTTTTCTAGGGAAGATCATCGAGTTCAAAACATATGTTTTGGATGCCAAGGTTTTGGGCATCAACTTAAAGATTGTCCAACCCCTTATTTGATCAAAAAAACCAAAGAAGTCAAGGACGTGGATTATCTAGATCCGCCTCCTTGTTTCAGTATAACCAGGGATTCCCTAGCCAGAGTCAGGGAACTCCATTAGAAGCTTCAAAACGGCTACTTGATTCGAATTTGAATTTTGGGGAGAAAATGGAATTTAAAATCTAGCGGATAAAACCATATCATGTAACATATCTATGGAAAGCTCTTGATGCATAGATCACGGATCTATAATCTCCGCTCAAATCGGAGCTTGTATGTAGAAGTTATGGAGGTCCGAAAATTGTAAAATTGCCCCCTCTCCTTTTTGGGGAAAAAGTGCACCCTTTGACCACTCTTACACCTCTCTTAAAAACCCAACATTTCAGTCCACATGGCAACCCCCCATTTGGCTATTCCTTAATCACCTTGATTAGGCTTGGGCAAATTAAAGGGCCCAAGAAGACCCCATTCACTTCCTAATGCCTTAGATGAGGCAGAATCAAACTCATCTATTGGAGACCGCGTTGTCGTGCCGTGGTACGTCTATGATGTGAAACCGTGCATGTGAGGCCGTCAAATACACATCCAGATGCATGAGGTTATGTGCCATGACGAATCATTATATGATGCCTGAGTATATATGTTCATATTGTAGATAAGGTTCAATAAGATGAGCTGAGGCTGAGCCAGGTTTTGAAGCCTTTGACAGTGTGGTGTGAATTGTGGAGGATTTTTTTTATGCTTATGGAGAATTTTGGAGCTAGCAGATATCTTATGCCTTGATAGGACTGGACTTTGCTTGTGATATTAGCACTGAGACAGAGAACCTAATGGTGCATATTGGTCGGGATCTTGATCGTATGTTTCAAATGGCAAAAATCATATGCACAATAAGGATGCTAAATGAAGCTAAGGCGTGAGAAAAACCTTTAGAAAGGTTATGGTGTAAAGGTGAAAAGGAGTTGATTATATATATATATATATATATATATATATATGGTCAACACTCCATAACAATGGAAGAAAGGGAAATAATAGGTGCATTGAGGATTTTAACCTTAATGCTAAGGTTATGTTTTATAACCTTAGTGCTAAGGTTAACAAAATATTGGGGAATTTCTAGAAAGAGCGCAGCTTAATGGTATATACAGCTGGCAGAAGCTGGCGGGTAGGGGCACCGAAATCGCCGCGGGAAAGAGAGAAGAGACCGGAGCTTCACGGCGGCGAACCAGAGTGGAAAGGGATTTTGCAGAGTTTAGAAGAACAGCGTCGTTGGCGACCAGTCAAATTGATAGGAAGGGCTTATCTTCTGTGTACTGCTTTTAGGTGCTAGAAATGATGGCAAAATGGAGTGCTATTCAATGATATGCTTCTGGAAAAATACAAGCTTACAGTCAGCAGAGGGTTCTGTTCCGCGTTTCTTCCTCCTCCGTGTACCGGCGCTGAAGCGGCTACTTTGGATTAATAAAAACAATGAAAAAGTCGACGTGTTTACTCGTCGCTTATTTCAGATAAGCATAATTTAAAACTTACCTTATTACTTAGAAAAAGGGCATGGTAAATAAGCCTTTAAAGGTTTTGGAATATATGGGCAAAGGTTGATGAACAAGATATAAATTTTGGAGAACTGAAGTTTGTAAAATCATGGAAGATGGCCTTGTGACTGCTTGACTGAGTTTTGGAAATTATGTACATGAAATAGCTATGCCGTATTCTATCTTTTGCTTGTGAAATGTTAGAATATTAAGGCAGGTTTTCAGGTGAAAAAGAGCATCATGATTTAATGGTTCTGAGGGCACTGGATGAAATGGATGTAGCTGGCCACATGTATATTGGAAAAATTAGAAAGCTTTATCATGCCCACATGTGAATGGTTCAAAGGGATTTCATGCAATTCTGTGCAATCATCTGAATGAATTCAAGGATGTATTGAGAGAAGTGGATACATGTATTTGTCATTGGAAATAATGATGTTCAATACTCCTTGGGAAATCTTATACGTGAAATTCCTTGTTGGATTTGACATTCACTCTCACAGCTAGAAGTTTCGTACTTTCCTGGCTGTACCGCACACGTCACGACAGCTTTGGTGAACCCGACGTGAAACTGCTGGGGTGAGAGTGTGGTGAAACATACAACGAAGATATGGCTGAGAATTCTGAGGGCCAGGGGGTTCATTTTGACCCCGGAGTTATGCAGATGTTCCAAATGTTTTCCATGTACATGCAACAGCAACAAGCTGCTGAGAGGGGACAAATTTCCATGACCAAAGCCTTACAATCAATTGTGAAAAAGGTAGATCAATTTGATGGGAAGGACATTACAAAGTATCTGCGCAATTATGTAAAGGAGATGGAGCTAAATAGGGTGACCGAGGAGGATATGGTTCGAAGTTTCGAGTTGGTATGCGTTCCTGAAATAAGAGAGCGCATAAAAGGATTGCAGACAGCACAGGGTGGCAGAAATTGGGAAGAATTCAAACTTGCTTTAAAGGATGAATACTTCATGGAGGATTCTGAGCGAGTGACCAAACGAACTTTTTTGGAATGGGTCACAAAACCTAAAATGGGAATTTCTGCCACAGAATTGCTAAGGGAGTTTGAGAAGCGTTATGCCCAGTTGTCAAGAATAGAGCGTGCAACTTTGGACAGAGAAAAGACAGAGCTCTTCTTGCAGGCAGCTGGGAAAGATCTCCAGGAGACATTGGAAATCCTCCTTGAGGATAAAAATACAGAGCAAGGATTAAAGAGTGATTGGAATGATGTTGAGGATGCAGTCACTATGTTAGCAAAGCGGCAGCGGAGGAGGGATAAAATGGTGATGGGCTCTGCAACCCCCATAGCTGCTGTTACCCCTGAGAGTTTATCCAAGCCAGCTGCTACAATTCCTAAGATAGATGGGCCGATGGATGAGCTTATCAAGGGTATGCGTGATTTAAAATTGAAGATGTCCAGGATCGAAGAAAAAGGTCTACCATTGGGGCAGGCTTCTATGCAAAGGCCTCAAATCAAAGAAGGGTTTACATATAGATGCATATGGTGTGATGACCCAGAGCATGCAAAGAAGGATTGTACCAGCTATAAAGAAGCTCTTAAAAATCAACTTGTGTTCTTCAAAGATGGGAAAATCCATCTTACAGAGACTGGTCTTCCGCTGAGTACAAACTTTGGGAAAGGAGGGATGAAAAAGCTGGTAGAAGATATGGCTGCTAGTCATGCCATTTCTATGGTTGAGGCAGCAACCTATGGATTAAAGGTTGGTCAACTAAAGCAGGGATTTGAGAATGATGAGGATTATGAGAATGAGAATTTTTGGCCGTCAACAATGGAATTAATTGCATCAAAGAAAGTGTCAAAGCAAGCTTTGCATGAGGCAGGTGATTGTATACGCCTTGAGACTGGCTGGGAGGAGCCTGTGGATTCTTTATCCATTCATGCCTATATTGCCAAATGCCAAAATAATGAGGCACAGGTAGAGGAGAAACGTAAAAGGGAAAATGAGGAAGGAGGGCCATCAAAAAGAGTTACACGTGGAAGTGAAAAGAAGGATCCTGGGCCATCACATATGCCTCCACAGCAAAGCAGACCTCTACATGATGTTTCAATGGAAGAAGTGCCAGCAAAAATGAAGGAGAAGGGTAAAGGGAAAAGTCCACTCTACAAGCTTCAATCTGATATTGAAGTTGCAACAGATCTCAAAAAGGTGCTTGAAGAGAGAATTCTAAACAGCAGGGTGGAATTCACACTAGGGGAAGTCTTGGGGATTGCAAAGAAAGAATTTCATGATGAGATAATTGATATTATACGAAGAAAAAGGCAGTCCATAATTGAATCTATTCCATCACAAGGGGAAGCAAGCACTTCCAAGACTCATGGTGTACAGGTACAGAAAAAGGAAGAGAGAGAAAATGTGGTGGAATGTAATCACTCTGCTGATGGGGCACGACAAGTGCGTTTTGTAGAAGAGGATGATGAAAAAGAAGTTCTTACAAAGAGTCATTACTCCAGGAGCCATTGGGCAAGAGCCACCACTGAAACCCTTGTCAAGATAGGTGATTTGGAAGAGCCATATGTCGCTCTAATTGATCATGGGTCTGAAATAAATCTTATGGCTAAAAATCTCTACAACAAATGTAAGTGGCCAATGGATGTGGATCATGGGTGGATGATTAAAGCAGCTAATAATTCATCTGGAGAGCTTTATGCAGCATGTCCAAATGTAAGGGTAACTATAGGGGATGTGAAGGATGATCAGAATTTCTTTGTTCAGGAGATGTCATCGTATCCCCTCATTCTTGGGCAACCCTACATTACAGCTGTAAGGATGGAAACAAAGGTTTTGGATGATGGTTCAGCTTATGCAAGAATAAGGAGTAAAGATGGCAAAAAGGCTGTTCAGTTTTTGACAGTTTGCATTAATCATGAAAGGAATCGTGAATCTCTTAGGGCACAGTCACTCCCAAAGATAAACAGAGAGTTTATGAATTACAGGGAGATGAGGGATTTTGGCCAGGTGCCATTGTAAAGCGGGATTCCAATGGTACAAGGGGAAATGAGTTCTCGCAGGACTCAATCAATGTAAATAGTTTTTCAGCAAATTTTCAGGGATTCTCCAGCTATGGGTCACTGGTTTTTGTAAAAAGCAAGGATTTAAAGCGTGGCATGCAAAAACATATACAAAATGAACAAAAAAGTTTTGAGCAGTGTGGACTTTTGGAGAAGAATGAGTTTATTTCAGGGGTGCTTGATGAGGTGTCATTTATAGATACTATGGATGTACTTTTTGATATGAGAAGAGCATGCTTACAGGGTGGAAATGAAGTGATAAAGGTGTCATCTGTGGAGATGTATGATATAATCCAGGAATTTGAGGGGGTGGAATGTAAAAACATGAATTGTGAGATGGATGCTCATGTGGATACAAAGTACAAAACGGTTGCAAAGAAGGTGAAACCAGTTGCCTTGCCCTTGCCACCAGGAAGCAAGGAGAAGATAGATGAAGCTTCTATGCAGCCAAATCTTAGAGATCCGAAGAAAATTGGGCATAAATTTACTCAAGAAACTCTGAAAGAGCTGAAGATTGGTGAGAGGGATTTTCTGTTGCCAGTTGAAAGGGAATGCTTTGAGGAGATGCTTGTAAAACATGGGAAAGCTTTTGCCTTTCAGTCGCATGAGATTGGTTGTGTTGATCCAAGTGTAACAGCACCAATGGTGATCTTTACTGTTCCACATGTGCCCTGGAACCTGCGGCGGCCAATTCCAGTACCAAAGGCTCTCTTGCCAAAGTTGATGGAATTACTAAAGGAAAAGATCAAGATGGGAATCTTGGAGCCTTCATGTGCCCCATATTCCAACAGATGGTTTACTGTACCAAAGAAAAATGGGACATTGCGCTTTATTCAAGACATGCAACCTGTAAACAAAGTCACAATCAGGAATGTGGGAGCAGGTCCAATTGTGGATGAGTTTGCAGAAGCATTTGCAGGGAAAGCTATATACTCTATGGGTGATCTGTATTCGGGATATGATCAGTTCCAGCTGGATATGCAAAGCAGGGACTTGACCACAATGAGAACTCCTTTGGGATTAGTAAGGATGTGTACCTTACCACAGGGAGCCACTAACTCAGTGGCACATATGATGAATGGAATGAATAAAGTCTTACGGGACTTCATACCACAAAAAACTATGCCATTTTTGGATGATGTGCCAATAAAGGGCTGTGATGAGAAAGACAAAGATGGGAATTTGGGTTCAAAAGGGTGCCGCAAGTTTGTGGCAGATCATATAAAGGATTGTGACATGATTCTATCCAGGCTTGAAGAAGTGAATCTTACTTTATCTGGGCAGAAATCAGTGTTTGGGGTTGGTGAAGTGCTAATAGTGGGACATCTTTGTAGTACTAGTGGACGCCGTCCTTGTCCAGCCAAGATAGATGCAATACAAAGAATGAAGGAAATATGCATTAATGTTACAGAGCTGAGGAGATTTCTTGGAGCATGCGTCTTTTATGTTATTTGGATCCCACATTATGCACATGTAGCAGATCCTCTTTATCAGCTTTTGAGGAAAAATCAAAAATTTTTGTGGAGTGCAGTACATATTAAAGCTATGCGGAAGCTGAAATATTTGCTCCAATCATCACCCATTTTGAGAAAGGCAGATTATGAGTGTGGCAGGCCTGTGATTGTTACAGTTGATACTAGTCCTACTGGGATTGGATGGGCAGTAGGGCAAGATGATGAGGATGATCATAGGTATGTAATTAGATTTGGAGCAAAGGTATTAAGCTTTCGGCAGCGAAAGTATCCACAGATCAAGAGAGAATTATGGGGGATTGTCACTGCTCTAAAATGTGAAAAAGAATATCTTATTGGGGCATCTGTACTTGTGGAGACTGATTGCTTGCCACTTCTTGGGATGATAGCAAGTTGTACCACTCCAGATATTGCTATGCTTAGGTGGATTGCTTATATCAAGTCACTAAATCCTGAGTTTGAGCATATTGCGGGAAAAGATAATCCAGTTGCAGATATGCTATCACGAGCCAGGTATGAAGAAGAGGAAGAGATGGTTAGTGACATTGATGATGTGGGTACAAAGTTCTATACCACAGCATATGCTAAGGGGGATCATATTTGCTTATCAAATGCACTTGAGTCTTTTATTGAGGAAATATATGAAGGGGATTGGTTGCTTATTGGTCAATATTTGAGCACTCTGACAAGGCAAGAGAATTGGTCTGACTCAGAATTTAAGAGGATCCGCAGAAAAGCATATGGTTACTTCCTAAAGGATGGATATCTCTGGAAACATCCTAAACAGAGGAATGCTATGCCACAGAGAGTCATATGTGATAAAGAGACTCAAGGGAAGCTTGTGAAAGAATTCCATGAGAGTCTCTGGGCTGGGCATAGAAGTGTATGGGCCACCTTTACCAAAATAAAGGAAAAATATTGGTGGAGAGGAATGTACAAGGATATTTCCCAATATGTGGAAACATGCATAGTATGCCAAATGTACTCAAATGTGAGGCATCGTGATGGCTTACAACCAACCTACCCACCTGCCATGCACTACAAGTGGGTAGTGGATCTAGTTACAATGCCTTTGGGAATTTGGCAGATGCGGTATATAGCACTTGCAAGAGAAGATTTGACAAATCAGGTAGAAGGGCGTGCCCTTAGAACAAAGAGTACGGAAACAGTATGCAAATTTCTCTTGGAAGATGTGATCTGCCGATATGGTTGTGTTGGGAAAATAACAGCTGATAGGGGAGAGCTAGATGTTGAAGAAGCAAGGGAATTCTTCTCTAGAATTGGTATCAAACTGTCTCTAACATGTGCTTACAATCCTGAGGGCAATGGGAAAAGTGAGCGAGGACATCCTCCAATCATTAAAGCTTTGGCTAAGGCATGCAGAGAAAGGATGAGAGTGTGGCCAAATCTGCTACCATATGCCTTGTGGGCTGACCGTACAACTCATAGCTCAGTGAGACAGGATACATGCCTGCTGAATTAATGTATGGTTAGAAGCCAGTGATGCCAGTTGAAGAAGTAATTCTAACTTGGAATGTATTGCCCTGGGTGGAAGGATTGAGCAGAGATGACCTCCTTGCATTGAGAATAAGACAGTTGGAGAGGAGGCCTGAAGATGTAGAGCTTGCTAAAGCTCGCCTGAAAGATGCAAGGCTGAAAAATAAAGAAAGATTTGATAGTAGACACAGACTCCGGCCAAAACCTATTGAAGAAGGTGATTGGGTTCTAATGTATGATAGTAGCCTTGACAACCAATTCACTGTTCAAAGAAAATTTGCAAAAAGATGGTTTGGCCCTTACATTGTCAGGCATGTGCATGGGAATGCCACATATACTCTGTGTGAGCTTGATGGAACAGAAGTAAAGAATCTTGTGGCTGGCAAAAGAATCAAGATATTTAAAAGAAGGCATGATGGTGATCCTTTTGATTCACAAGAAATTCAGGATGAGAAGCTTGACAGTGGAAGTATGGATATGATTGAAGAGGAAGAGGATGATCTTCCTGGAACTGCAGAAGATGAAAACGACATCCAGCTATATGTAGATCTTGATGATGATTTGGCACATACCAGAGGATGTGCAGGTTTAGAGGGGGTGGATGTCGTGCCGTGGTACGTCTATGATGTGAAACCGTGCATGTGAGGCCGTCAAATACACATCCAGATGCATGAGGTTATGTGCCATGACGAATCATTATATGATGCCTGAGTATATATGTTCATATTGTAGATAAGGTTCAATAAGATGAGCTGAGGCTGAGCCAGGTTTTGAAGCCTTTGACAGTGTGGTGTGAATTGTGGAGGATTTTTTTTATGCTTATGGAGAATTTTGGAGCTAGCAGATATCTTATGCCTTGATAGGACTGGACTTTGCTTGTGATATTAGCACTGAGACAGAGAACCTAATGGTGCATATTGGTCGGGATCTTGATCGTATGTTTCAAATGGCAAAAATCATATGCACAATAAGGATGCTAAATGAAGCTAAGGCGTGAGAAAAACCTTTAGAAAGGTTATGGTGTAAAGGTGAAAAGGAGTTGATTATATATATATATATATATATATATGGTCAACACTCCATAACAATGGAAGAAAGGGAAATAATAGGTGCATTGAGGATTTTAACCTTAATGCTAAGGTTATGTTTTATAACCTTAGTGCTAAGGTTAACAAAATATTGGGGAATTTCTAGAAAGAGCGCAGCTTAATGGTATATACAGCTGGCAGAAGCTGGCGGGTAGGGGCACCGAAATCGCCGCGGGAAAGAGAGAAGAGACCGGAGCTTCACGGCGGCGAACCAGAGTGGAAAGGGATTTTGCAGAGTTTAGAAGAACAGCGTCATTGGCGACCAGTCAAATTGATAGGAAGGGCTTATCTTCTGTGTACTGCTTTTAGGTGCTAGAAATGATGGCAAAATGGAGTGCTATTCAATGATATGCTTCTGGAAAAATACAAGCTTACAGTCAGCACAGCAGAGGGTTCTGTTCCGCGTTTCTTCCTCCTCCGTGTACCGGCGCTGAAGCGGCTACTTTGGATTAATAAAAACAATGAAAAAGTCGACGTGTTTACTCGTCGCTTATTTCAGATAAGCATAATTTAAAACTTACCTTATTACTTAGAAAAAGGGCATGGTAAATAAGCCTTTAAAGGTTTTGGAATATATGGGCAAAGGTTGATGAACAAGATATAAATTTTGGAGAACTGAAGTTTGTAAAATCATGGAAGATGGCCTTGTGACTGCTTGACTGAGTTTTGGAAATTATGTACATGAAATAGCTATGCCGTATTCTATCTTTTGCTTGTGAAATGTTAGAATATTAAGGCAGGTTTTCAGGTGAAAAAGAGCATCATGATTTAATGGTTCTGAGGGCACTGGATGAAATGGATGTAGCTGGCCACATGTATATTGGAAAAATTAGAAAGCTTTATCATGCCCACATGTGAATGGTTCAAAGGGATTTCATGCAATTCTGTGCAATCATCTGAATGAATTCAAGGATGTATTGAGAGAAGTGGATACATGTATTTGTCATTGGAAATAATGATGTTCAATACTCCTTGGGAAATCTTATACGTGAAATTCCTTGTTGGATTTGACATTCACTCTCACAGCTAGAAGTTTCGTACTTTCCTGGCTGTACCGCACACGTCACGACAGCGTTACATCATGATATGAGTGATTCTTTAGGTTGACCCTTGTGATGACAGAATCATGTCAGAGGTACAAATAATTGTATCCCCAATCTTGAATCATTTGAAATTGTCGCATGAATGGTCTACCCAATATCACTTCATAGTTTGGATGCTTTCCAAAATCCACTACTGCAAATGTGTGCTCATATTCAATCCCACATGTGGTGACCAATATGTTCTCTAGCAGCCCAATGGGATGTTCTAAGATTCCATCTGCTAGGATGCAAGCGCATCCTTGTACTCCTAATAGCTGGTTTGCCCCACTTTTTCCAAATGGACCTTGTCACAATGCCCACTCCTGCACCACTATCAAGTATTGCAGTTGAAGCTACTTTTCGCACTTCTAATGGGAGGGTAGCATTTCCCTGATCATCCTCACAAAATTTTCCAACTTTGTTAATAGGAACTGGCATAACATGCTTTGTCTCAAGGTGTATAGTACATTGATGGTGACCCTTTTGTAGCAATACCTGCTCTGACAAACATGTGGCAATATCATTCCACAACTCTGGTCGAAGCTTTATCAAATCAAGCAAAGGTAAGGTACAAGCCATTGGTGCTGACAAAATAGCTTGCACGATACCCATATCCATCTCCTTTGTCAACCTTCTATGCATGGAGGGTATCCTCAAGGTTTGAGAATAGTTCTCATATTCTCCCAAATAAGATAGTAAGGTTTTCATTGTATGCTTACTTCTAGGAGAAACAATTGTTTGAACTTCCTCCTGGATGCTTGGGCATCTAAAGTTGTATTCTGTGCCCCTGGTAAAATCCACTTCAGAGAATGGAGGTGAAATAATAGAGGACATATTCTCATTAACTTTCTCATGAACTGCTGCCCACATCTCATTTGCCATGTCCTCCTTAGAATCAATAACTTCATCATTGCATGGGAAGGCAAGACTAGGTGGTGGCAGAATGCCTTCTTTCAATGGGGTGTCAATTGGTGCAGACTTCTCGCTATGAGCTTGTGAGATCAGCTCACTTTTCATTTCCCAACTTGATGACACTTCTAGTATGGTTTCTAACGTTGGCTTAAGAGAGGTGGGGCCCCGAGGGATAGGTAAAGGTGGGCCCTCAAGTATTGATTGAGCTTTCCTAATGAGTTGCTGATGTATAGCTAGATTGATCTTCTCCTCATCACAAGGGTTTGGGTATTCTTGAAGCTTCTTGGGTAGCTCAGATAAAATTGCAATGCGACTTCTATGAGCATCAATGATGGCATCTAGAGTCTCGTTCCCCTTGTCCACAAAAACAGAACCCCCTGAACTATCCTCGGTTGTACTAGCCTCATCTTGTTTAGCACTAGGCCCAGGTTGAGGTTGATGCTCCTCATGCACTTCTTGGGATGTAAAAGCTTGATCCTTCATGTTTTGTTTAGAGACTTCTTGAGAACTAGTGGATGCACTGTTAGTTTGCTTGTTGCGGTTCTTTTTCCTCCTAGTGGTCCTTTTTCTATTGGAATGTAGAGTCTTGTCCACTAGATTTGCCTTTGCATCCCTAGTTGGAGGTGTCTCATCATTCTGCATTTCGGCATTTCGTGTCTGTGATCTAGTCATGACTCTAAGTGGCACGACATCCTCATTCTCTGATGAAGGTGGCGATGGAACTGCCTCTACAAAGTTGAGTGAGACCTTTGGTTGAGAGGTTCCTTCCTCGTGGTTTCAGCAAACAATCCTTTCTACACAACAACTTTCAATTGGTGGAAACTGTGGTACTGTTGTATTGGATCGAGCTGCTTGCCTTGGGCGATGTGGACAATCACAAGCCCAATGGGGTTCTCTGTACTCATAACAGGGGCCCATTAGTTTGGCTTCTACTTTCCTTTGCTGCCATTGACCTAAGGGGCCTGGAGTCCTAGGTTGGTAGCTGCCTAGCAACATCAAAGAATTTTGTTCCCCGGTTGAGGCTCCAGTGCTTGGCTTGGATATGCGGGACTTTCAAAGAGATTTTCCTTGGATGAATATGATGCATATTCCTCCTCCACATAGCTTGGATTTACCAAGTCTCTACACATATTTGAATTGTCGTAGTCAAAAAACCTCACAGGAGCAGTCCCAAGAGTAGTAGGTTGAGCTCCAAGTACAGGTCATGCTTGCTCTTGTGGTATCGGTGGCTTACGTTCAAAATTAGTATACTATTGATGCATTTGTGGAGCTGCTGCACCCCTTTGTTGCTCATGCTCTTGTCTCATTCTTGCAATGCGAGTACATTCCTGTGTGGTGTGGGTAAAATTCCAAGCACAAGCCTGGCACCACTGTCTTTGTGGATTGGTTTGTGACTAGAGGAGAAAAGGTATTACATTCTTCAGTTTTATGGTTACCGCCACATGCTCCACAAAGATGAGGACCTGTAGGTAGTACACCCCTCATTCGCTCTGCTGTTGTTGTGGCTGCATGGGTGGGCGATAGGTTTGTCCCAATCTCCTTAGTACTAGGTTAGCTATCTGGTCTGGATTTACTAGTGCGCTAGACCCTGAACTTTGGTCATCACCCCACGGATCTCTAGGTTGTACCTCAGGGCCAGTACCATCTTGGAATTTGAAGTTATTTGTGAAATCCATAGCATCATGGCAACACTCATTGAAATTTGTATGCTTCTTTGCGTAGAGATGTGTGTGCAGTGTTGAATTTTTGAGTCCTTTTAAGAAGAGAGAAATTAATCGACTCTGGGTGGGCTTCTCATCTTCTGGGCAACAATTAATTTACTGCTTCATCCTATTTACATAGTCTCTAACACTCTCAGTCTCGCCTTGCTTAAAGAGTAGATGTTTGCTACTGTGTCATGCTAAATCCACATTAGGGAAAAAGCAGCAATGAATCTCTCTTCCAAAACTCGTATAAAGAAGATTTGTCTAAAGCCTCTAGTGCCTGAAACCAAGCAAGGGCCTTTCCCTCAAGAGTGAGCCCAAATCCTTCAATTTGCGTGTCACTTGCTCAACTCGAACTGCTTGCCTAAATGCTGCTACATGGTCATATGGATCTCTCGACCCTTCGTACTTCTTTACCAATTTCTGAAGAGTTGATGGCCTTACTCGTCTTGAATACTCATCATCAAGCCTATGGCCTCTCACTACCAGTGGTTCCTCTCTTTGGTAAGGTGGTCCATATGCATCCTGAATTGGTGTGGGTCCCTTATTACCTGCCTCACCAACCCTCTCCAAAGATCTTGTTACCTGCATTTCAGGAGGTGCATTTATGGGAGGCCGAGTTGGCTCCCCTACCCTCCGATTGTCATAGTGAGAGAAATGTTGTGGTGTGATTTGTGGTCGCACTTTTGGTGTAGAATAATATCTTGGTGCTAGAGTTGGGCTACTTGCAGTGGTCCACTTTGATGTTGAGGGTCCCTCTCTAGTGAACTCTCGTAGGGGAGGAGCAACAGTTTCTCCAAGAAAGGCTGTCTCTCCTAGTTTAGCTATATTAGTTGAGAACACTTCCATGAATAATGGTTGTCCTCTCCACGTGAGCTCACGAATCTCCTTCCAATCTAACGTTCAGTATTCATTGGCCCATTTATCAACGATTCAGTTCTTGTATCTTGCAAGCTTCTCAACTACCACCACAAGTGCTAGAGGAAGATCTAGCTCTGGCAATTTAGTTGTGGCATAATATCCTTCTAAAGAGTCCTTATAGATCTCTTGAAGTCATCTTGAAAGACCTTTGTCACTGTAATTTGTCATACAAACTCCCATTGGTTCTCAGCCCCCTGATCCATTTTGCTCTTGCCTTTCCTGTCCCTTTCTAAATTTAGATCTACAAAAAGTAAATCATCTATGGATGGCTTTGAGGACTGGGCATTGGATGGTCCAGGCATGTCCGGCTCAATGAGCCAATCATCTCTAGACTCCCTTGCTCCAGAAGGCTTTGATAAATCTAGGAACTCACTCTTAGAGAGCTCTCCTAATTTGTCTACATTCTCTGGATGATAGGTGACTTCGTAGAACACCATCTCCACCCATGTACATGTTACCCTGGTCATTGACTAGAGGTGCTCGATTAAGTTCTGAGAAAAAGTCTGCAATCTTAACGAGATACCATTGTTGTGGATCCCTAAAGATCTCAGCTCCTTGAGCATTCGTGTAGACATATTGAAGTCTCACATTGAGTGGTAACCCCATGGTGTCGGCTTCAAATGGATTAAAAGATCTTGTGGGTGTCCTATTTGGGGCTAAGGGATGACTATTTGACGGCCCTAGATTGTCCATAGACAATGAGCTAGTTGTCCTGGAAAGGATATCAGATTGGGATTCAAAAAGGTTTCGGCAATATCTGCCAAATTTCCTACCGATTGGGTCCCACTTTCCTGCGTAGGTACTCTAGAAGGTGCCCTAGACCCTATGGCAGTGTCTATATGACGTCTCGACCGCAAGTGCATAAGGCCAAATTTTAAGGTTTTTTTTTTCAAAAAAATCCAAAATTTTCAAGCTGGCTCAAACTTTGCCAGAACCCATTTTGAACCCCCTCGAACACATTAGGCCAAAAAAATATCGTATTTTTCAAGATCGAAAATCGCCTAAAATTTACCAGTTTCCCATATACTGACTCACTATGGGAAAATGGTTCCGGGACTGAAATTTCGACGATGGGTGTTTTCTAACTCCTCTCGAAAAGTTAGATAACCTCCCAATCTTTTGCGGCAGAAAATGAAAAATTTTCCAGACTTTTTTTTTGGCACCCCCTTATCCGGTGCGGTGGTGGTCCTTATGGTGCGGTGTGTGGGTCTCACCACGCGGTGCGGTTGCCAATAATGCCATAAGTACATCGATGAATGAATGATTGGAAATATGGGTTCAACCAGAGATTTCGAGGATTGTCATCAGTGACATAATGGTTTCATTAAAGGATTGTTTTAAAGTTAGTTTGGCTTTCAACTTTCCTTGATCTAGTTATTAGAATTTTTGTTCCACAATCAACCAGGTTAAGAGTATAGTTACTCTACTTTTTATATTGATAGAACTTTCTAAGTCTCGGCCATTACTTGGCTTAGTGAAAGACAACTTTATTCTCAACTTAATTCAATTAATTTTGAATTTTCGTTCACTTTTGGATCCTCAATCCTTTCAAGAATTCCAAAATCCTTCCCAAGGGAATCTTGGAATTCATCAATTAACTTCAATAGCATTCATCAATTTATGTAATTCTTTACTACCATTCATCAATTAACATCAATAGCATTCAAAAACCATTCCAATTAAGCTTCTCAAGCTTGAGAGGGGTTGAGAAGAGAGAAACATTGAGAAATTATAGAAAAGATCAAAATTCACCATTTACCTTACAAATTGCTTGATTCTTTGTTCACGGTAGAGGCCCCCAACCAATCAATTGGTTTAGTATGTTGATGGAGCCACCAATGGGGATTGAAGAAAGAGGGAAGCTCCAATTTCTTCAATTTGGAGAGAAGTTTAGAGAATAGTAAAAATTAGCATTATTTCAGCATAATTCTAGTATAGTAAAATTCTCCTATTTTTTTCAAAGGACTCATGTTCTATTTATAGGAGAGGGAGGCTCTAACCAAGACCAATTGATTTCTAGAATTTTACAGATTTCAGTTTGGTTGAATTTGGACTAGATTTGGACCTAGTTTGGTTCCTTTTTGATTCGGTTTTGATTCAGTTGATCCAAGAGAGAGGAGAGATAAAAATATCACATTTTTTTGAAGATTTAAAATTCAATTGCACATGTGAAGTAGGCGCCTCATTCATAAGGGGGAAATCCCCATGCAGAGGTGTCAAAAATGCATCAAATATCTCCCCTTTTTAACTATTAGCCTTGTCCTTAGTCAACTCTTCATCTTATGTGAGTATTTACTCATTTTTGGGAGATTTTTCTTTTATTTCTTCATTTATCTCCATTTGGATTGATGTTATTGGCCCATAGGAAGCTTAATTTGAAATTTCGAAAAAATCTTCACCCCTAGGATGATGCCTCTTGAACCGATTATACTTAATTTCTAATGCACCTTCTGAAAATCTTTTTGAACTTCTGTTTTAGGGGAACTTATTTTAATAATATGAGAAATTTTTCTATCTAAAAATATTCAAAATCTGAATATTCTCTCTCTAGAATATTTTCTCTCTCTATCTCAAAACCGGCAGAGACAAGATCTTTTATATTTCTGAAGAGGGGATTGATTACAGGGGGAAGATGCTGGACATCTGGAGAGGCTGGGGAGGAATCTTACAAAGGGATTATTTCCAATGTGGAACCAAAGTGTAACTGTGCCTAAGCAGTGAACTTCTTCAGATGCCATTGTTGTGACCGTGGTAGGAGTGTCTTTCAATGGGGGTTTGTTTGCCCGAGGGAAAGCCATGTCTCATGATACATAAGGTTCTGATTAGCGCATGTACCTGCAAAAGATAATTTTGGGGTGAAGCTCATTGGGGTGGTCATTCCTAACCATAACCGAGTAGGCCTCTTTGAGGTCTATAACTTGGGCCATTTGACTATATTTTTCTGCCTAAGTTTGTCTTGCCTTACTTTAGCCTCTTGTTAGGCGTCTTGTTTCATTCCTTAGTTGTCCTTTTTCTTTATTTTTTGTCGTGAATGGCCCTTAGGGTAGTTTCGGTTAGTGGGCCATATTAGCATTTTAACTTGCTCTACTGTTGAAATATCCCACCATTTTGACACCATCAAGTGTCTCTATGCGCATAGTGCCTTGTGAGGTTATCTCAGTGGCTAGAAAAAGTCGTGAGCCTCTAATATTGAATTTCTTTTTGTGTGTTTTTGTGTTGAATAGGAAGGAGGACCATGTCTCCCCCCTCATTCAATTGCTTCCCTTTCAATTGGTTCATCGAACCATTGTTTACGTCTTAGCTACTCGACAATCAGGCTTTCTAGGACCATCTTGGAATTCTTTGGGTTAATAGTATAAGCCCTTTGTTTGTTTGAGAGGTCTTACTCCATCGACCATCGGAATGGTGTGGTTGACTTCTTTGGGAGGTACACCTTTCATACCCGTGTACTTCTAGCAAAGAATCCTAGAATTGTTTGAGTAGAGTGCTGAGCTCGGTCTCTACCAAGGAGAGGTTGTCTCCAATGTATACTAGCCTTAGGTCTTTGCCCAAGCCTGTCAAGTTAATTTCTTTTATCTTGGTTGGACAATCATATGAGTTCCCTGGTTGTTTGTTGTCGGACCTTTGGGCCAAGTCATATTGCACAAATTTGTTGGCCATCTGGAAGGTCTTGAAGTGTTTGGGCACTTGTTTGGTCTCTTTGCCCTACCATTTTCTTCTTCTATCAGTTTTTTGGCTTCTTTTTCTGCCAGTGCTAACTTCTTATTGCGTGCTTTACGTGCAAAGATTTTTCGGTTCAGGTTCAGGATCAACGGGCTCCATTGACTTTGGAGTGGTCGTGTGGACCACCAAAAGGGAGCTATATGTGAACTTCTTTTGCTATATTTGGTTGAAGTAGTCATGTGCTTCAACTGCCCCTACATATTTTAGCTAGTGGGTGTCTAAATCATCAGGGAAAGCATAGTGTTCTAGCCTAGGGAATCCATAAGGCTTGTGAGTTTTATGTGAACGTGTTTCCTATGATGGTTTCACTTTTTTGGCCTCTTCAAATCTATTGTAGTAAACATGGTTCCTATGCGTCATGGAAGTATGTCCATGGTAGCAAGGATATGCATCCAATTCTCAGAGTCTCCTGGCTCCGAAAGAGGTACACATTCCTCACTATCTTTTTCATCATCATCTAGTGTTTTATGGAATGCTTAACATAGATGGACTGCAATGGATCTGATAGTTATTACTAAGTCCTCTGCAAAGGGTCGTCCACTCATGGGATGTACCTTCCACGTGCATAGGTTGATATTCATTGTCTGATCTTTCCTTCCCATCTATTATATCAAACCCAGTTCTCGTGCGTCTTGGAAGTATGGTAGCAAGGATATGCATCCAGTTCTTAGAGTCTTCTGGATCCGGAAGAGGTGCACATTCCTCACTATCCTTTTCATCATCTAGTGTTTTATGGCACGTTTGACACAGATGGACTGCAGTGGATTTGGTAGTTATTATTGAGTCCTCTGCAAAGGGTCTGCCACTCATGGGATGTACCTTCCATGTGCATAGGTTGATATTCATTGTCTGATCTTTCCTGCTCATTTGTTGTAGCAAACTTGGTTCCTGTGCATCTTGGAAGTATGTCCATGGTAGCAAGCATATGCATCCGATTCTCAGAGTCTTCTAGCTCCGGAAGAGGTGCACATTCCTTACTATCCTTCTCATCATCTAGTGTTTTATGGCACCTTTGACATAGATGGATTGCAATGGATGTGGTAGTTACTGAGTCCTCTCCAAATGGTCTGCCACTCATGGGATGTACCTTCCATGTGCGTAGGTTGATATTCACTATCTGATCTTTCCTTTGAATGTAGATATGGTTGATGTCCTAGTTGTGGATCATTTTGGTTTCCCTCATGAAAGGTCGTCCCCAAGGATGTAGTCATATGAAACTGGCTAATGTCCGAAGCTCATCACCACAAAGGTGTGGCGGAAGGTAGTTCCGGGGATGTTTATTTTCAAATCCATCAATAGACCAATGGGTCTAGCAATGGCTTGGTCAGTGAGTTTGACCAGTAATGTTGTGTCATCCACAGCGGCGGGTGCTCCCCATTTTTCCCAACATTGTTTGGTAACAATGCTCATTCATGCTCCCCCATCTAGGATTGTTGTGACCAGGAGACCGTTGAAGGTTATTGGTAATGCAACATTGAGTTCATCACCTTCAAAGTTATTGGTAATGCAACATTGAGTTCATTACCTTCAAAGTATTTTTCGAGCTTATTTACTAGAACTCTAGGGGTGCCAATGATCTTGTGCAGGCTTTAACAAGCTCATATTCGTTTGACTCATTGGAGCTATCTAGCTCTATGGATTCTTGCATGCCTGAACGAGGCATCCCTCCATCCAATATTTTAGATCCTTCCCTAAGCTTGGGTTGGCCTACCTTGAAGCAAGGTGCCAATGGGGATCTGGATCTGAGAAGAGAGGAAGGAGGAGAGACCTGCAATGTTGCCTTGGATTTTTCTTAAGCTCTTATGTGTATACAGTATTTGGATGGAGATTTCTATGTTCATTCTTTTAAGATGATCATCCCCTAGGTTTTTGAGATATTGAGCTACCCAATTTTCCTGGTGGGGGGAGTAGCTACTGCAGTGGGTGCTGCTTCTTGTGTTCGCCTATGTGGAGGTGGCAAGTTTGGGAGCTCTCTAGCATATACCTGAGCTTCTTCAGTGGGTCTCATGTTGAAGACTGAAGGACATGGCTCAAGGTAAGCAGGCTTATCTTCCATCTAAGCTTAGAAATCACTAACCAATTCTTGGGCTACCAAGAATATTTCCTTTTCTTCTATGGGGTTAGGGTATTCGGCAAGCTTTTAAGGAGCTGGTTAGTGTCAATCAGTTCCCTAGCTTGGGTGGTTGAGCATAGTAGATCTTCCTCTTTTGATGAAGAGGTTGATGCATGTGCGGTCATGCCATCTTCAAAACCACTCTTGATAACTACCTGGCTATCTTCTTTTTGTCGATTTTCATGGTTTTCTTTCTCGAGTGCTTAGTTACTCATGCCTATTTAGGGATATTCTTTGAAGATAATACCTTTTCTTGCCTCTACTGTAGCATGCTGCGGCCCTCTGTTTGTTTTACAATCTAGTAACGACGTTGAGAGGGATTGTATGGATGAAGATTTCTCTTAGACTCATCAAGTTAATGTTGGTGCTGGGGTTAGCTTCACGAGCCTTTCTTGTTGTTCTTGGTCTCAGCGGGGACAATCCTTATACATATGGTCTATCCCACATCCAACGCATAAAGGGGTTAATGCGGAAGCACCTACATAGGTACTTGACATCCCTTTCTTGATTGTAAACTCAACCACTCATTGAGGTCCTACACAATGATAGCATTGCATGGGTGGTCATTTTGCCATTGTATTCATGTCTCAGCCCTGTGGAATTGGGGCAACCAAGTACACTGGGAACATTTGGTCACCCTCCATCACATAGTGGTTTAGAATTTGGGAGGGTGGAGAGGTTGGCTCTCGAGGTTTGTAGGTAGGACCTTTGGGAATTTTCTCCTCATCCCCTTCTTCAAAGATTTCTGTCACCGGTCCGCTGACAAACAATTGTGACTCGTGGTAATATGGGTTGAGCTAGGAGAACTGGAGGTGGTAAGGGCATTTCAGGTGCCCTAATAATTCCTCTTTGGGCCACTTCTTGGTCTGGTTAAGGTACATTGCGAAGAGTAAGTGCTAGTGGCAAGGCCAGAGGTTGCCTTGGGTTTGTAGGCAGGGCTTAAGGTAGAGCACGAGCTTGAGTAGCCCTTTGCTGATAGTAGTTTGTGACTTCATGATTACCCCATATTTGAATATATTTGCAATAAAAGATGGAACGGGGTCAAAAATGTGAAAACTGCGTGTGCTGGTATGGTTAGCTCAACAAATCGAGCATCATACTAGCTACCTCTTTCGGGATAAAGATGGGTTTGGCGAACCTGATCCTAGCCTTGGTTGATTCTTCAATGTTGGATCATTTGTTGCCATTAATAAAGTGGCAAACTACTTGACTTGTTGTCCAGAAGTGGACTCCTTGCTCTTTCCATCAAATTTTGTGCTGGTAGTCTTGAATGAGGCTTCTAATGTACCCTCATGAAGTTCTCAAGAATGTGTTCCCTTAAAGTTATCCTCGAAGTCTAGAACACTCCTACAACATTTCTCGAAGGAGGTATGGGCCAAGCCATACAAGGAATTGTGTAGGGGTATGTCATCCAGAACTTCTAGAAATCTTCGTATTAACCTTTCATCAGAGAAATTATCTCTGGCACTGTAGGGGTGTGGAGATATCTGACTTTGTTAATGTAGTCTCATATGATTTCACCATCCTTTTGTCTGAGATTATGGAGCTCCATCGAACTCCATCTGGTTCTTGATGAAAATATCCAACCTTGAAGGCCTCTTTCAAGTCTTTGAAGGTGGCCTTGTCCTCAGTTTTCAAGGACCTAAACCATTGGTTGGCTTTACCATCTAGGGTGAGGCCAAAGGCACTCACCTTAACTTGATCTTCCACATGGCCAAAGGCTTCATAGATCTAGTTGAACATCTCTAAGTGCGGGATGGGGCCTCCAGTCAGATCAAATTTAGTGATTAGATTCGAGATGTTTATGGGTTTTTTTTTCTCTAATCTGGGTCCTGGTGTTGGTTGAGTGGAGGTTGGGGTGTGATGTTGCTCTCGCAGCCAACCCCTCCCTATTTACATGGCTAAACTTAACATTTGTGGTGTTAGCCCTACCATGGCTGGAGCGGGTGCTAGTTTGGGGACGATGGGTGGAGGAGCGGGGCCGCGTTGGAGGCCCTTGTCTCATGGGTGGGTTAGGTTGTGCCTCATGTGATATCTTGGTTAAACTCCCCGTGGTGGATATATATTGTTGATATACATGTGGACTCGACTGATGAGATAGGGTTGGCTAGGCCCTTTCTCTCTAGTACAATGTTTCCGGCCCTTAGGGAGATGGATGTGGCCCTAGATTTTGTATGGGTCTCTGGGCTCTATGTGAATCAGCCACACTTGATACAAGCATGGCCCTTGAGAGACTAGCGGTTGAGTCTAGGTCTAATGGCTCTCACTTTTCCCCCTTTTTTTGCTTTAGGATCTAAAGACGGTGTGGGCTCTCTTTCCTCTTGATGTTCCATACCTCTCATCATGGGCTCTCTTTCCTCCTGATGTTCCATACCTCTCATCATGGGCTCTGGCTCTTTCAAGTGTGTGTTTCCTAGGATAAAGTTGCGGAGACTCGAAGCAAGGCTTCTTCGTGAATTCCTAGGACAGGTAGAGTCTTGCTCTTGGATAGGTGGTTTGTCCATACAATGAGCTTCACGTTCTCCTGTTTCAAGGAAAAGCGTTTCCCATCCCGCGCTAGGATGGTCTTTGCTCTCACTGGTGCTGTCAAAGACAAGCACCATTTTCTTCCATGTATTGATTGATGGGTCTGACCTTATGAGTGAGGGAGATTCAAGAGAGTTTATATCTTCAAAGAGAGGGTTGTTTTGCACCAATTTACCCAAATGTAGGTGCATGAATGTGTGGAATTACTGTGTAGACCCCCTTGTGAAGAGTCTTTTTTTTTGGTGGAATGGTACGGGCGTACGCTTTAGAAGAGAATGGGCATACGCTTCTCACGAAGAAGATGGCATGGGTGTACACTTCTTAAAAGACACAAACGTGGCTTCAAGATGGAATGGGTGTGCATTTTTAGATGGAGAAGGTATGGGCATGGCAAGTATATGGTACAAGCATGGAAAGGTTGCCACACGAGCGTATGCTTTAGAAAAGAGAAATGGTACGAGCGTCATGGAACAGATGCACGATTGTTGGAGCTGAGGCAAAAGAGAATAACATAGGCATGGCAAAAATGGCATGAGTGTGGAAAGTTGAAGGAAATATGCCGGAATAGGCATACGCTTCTGGGTGAAAGCATGTATAGGTGGTACCAAAAGGAGTGTCTTGGACACTCCATTTAGCCACCCCTTTGGGAGGAGAAAGAGGCTTAAATTTGAAATAGAGGCGGGCTTGAAAATGCAACTGAGCATTCATTAAGGGAATGGCGTGCCCATTAAATGCTTCTGAATATTCTCTCTCCTCCACTTAGTCTGCACTCGTCCTGCAATCCATTGGCTTGCCGTGACTCTCTCTCTCTCACTCACTCTCACTCTCCGCCTCTCTCTCTCTCTCTGCCATAGCCTCTGCTTCGTGCCTACACAAAAGGGCCTCTCTTCCCGCAAGCTGTATTCATCTGTACTATCTCCCTCTCTCTCTCCATGAAGACTACAGTTGTGCTTTAATGGTCTTCTTTGTAATAACCTCAGCCTCCTAGCTCCCTCATAACTTCTTTAATGGTCTTCTTTGCAATAACCTCAGCCTCCTAGCTCCCTCATAACTGGCTCCACATGGAGTCTCATAGTGTACAGAATGGCAATATAGGCTCCGTATATCTTCCCCCATTGTCTATCACACAACACATCCCAAGAGAACTTCTGCCAGGTCTTCAAAACTATTGGGTTGCAAAGAAGAGGGAACAAAGAAGCATCGAGAAGAGGATGGCACGTACACGCGAGGATGGTGACATTGATGAGCGAGAGGCAAAGAAAATTTGCAGAGAGCAGTTTCTCAGTGCTGGCGCAAACAAACAAATGGGCTTTCCGAGGGCCTTCAAACAAAGATTCTACAACATCTCCTCCATCATCCAACGTTCTCAGTGTTGTAGCACACATCAGAGATAGTTGAGAGACTCATTTTCTCTAACATTTGTCATACATTATCTGAGGTGAAGACACCCCATTCAAATAACGAGTTGTTTTTAAAGCAGGCTACTGGACATCGTGGCGGCATGCCTCAATAGCGCATGTGGTGTTGACAATCAAATGAGTGGTAGAGAAGTTGCCAAGGCTTTAGGAGTTCATCGAAGGAATGTCATTGCGACCAATGGCTGCAACATGAAGCGGAGGAAGGGCCACTTCCCTTGGATTCTTGTCACCGTCAATTGCATAGGGCAAGCACCATCACCAGTGAAATCAGGGAAATCGTGTTTCAGTTTTGGTCAGTGGTGGAAACTCGCATCTCCCCAAACAAGAAAGATGTTTTTCGAAAGAGGATAGGCAAGAGTGCGCATGTACTGCATCCAGTGCATCTACTCGATTTGCCTCAAGTATATCATTGTGTTGAGAGTGTGTTGTAAGAGCTACACAGTTGCTCGCATATGATTGATAGTGTATCCAGATATGCTCTTCTATACGATACTGATTTCTAAATGTCAGTGGTTTAGAGTGCTTGGACAGTACTAAAATTTTGTATGATAGGGCATTAGAGTGCTTTACCATGCTTCCAAATGTTTGCAAGTGCCTCACAGTGCATTACAATGCTTAACCATGCACTATAGTGCTTTACGAAGCTTTACAATTGATTTCAGATGCTTGTGAGTGCTTCATGGTGATTCCAAGAAATTCCAAATCATGAGTACATCTTAGTGCTTCTGAGCATTTTCAGACCACTTCTGAGTGCGCCGACAGTGCACTATATTACTTAACCATGCTTTATAGTGCTTGACATACTTCTTCAAGTGATCACAAGTGCTTCTAAGTGGTTCATAGTGGTTCTAAGCAATTTTATGTCATTCCAAGTGCATCTAAATGTTACTGTTTGCTTCTAAGTGCCTTTTGTTGCTTCTGAGTGCTTAATAGTGCTTCCAAAAGCTGCCAGGTGCCTGAGAGTTCTTCCAAATGCTTCCAAGTGCTTAAGCTCGTAATGGCTTAACAGAGCTTCAGAAGTGATAACAGGAGCTTCTAACTTCTTCCAAGTGCTTGTAAGTGCTTGTAAGTGCTTCCAAGTGCATCTAAATGTTTCTGTGTGCTTCTAAGTGCCTTTTGTTGCTTCTGAGTGCTTAATAGTGCTTCAAAAAGCTGCCAGGTGCCTGAGAGTTCTTCCAAATGCTTCCAAGTGCTTATGCTCGTAATGGCTTAACAGAGCTTTAGAAGTGATAACAGGAGCTTCTAACTGCTTCCAAGTGCTTGTAAGTGCTTGTAAGTGCTTCCAAGTGCATCTAAATGTTTCTATGTGCTTCTAAGTGCCTTTTGTTGCTTCTGAGTGCTTAATTGTGCTTCAAAAAGCTGCCAGGTGCCTAAGAGTTCTTCCAAATGCTTCCAAGTGCTTATGCTTGTAATGGCTTAACAGAGCTTCAGAAGTGATCACATGAGCTTCTAACTGCTTCCAAGTGCTTGTAAGTGCTTGTAAGTGCTTCCAAGTGCTTGTAAGTGCTTGTAAGTACTTCCACGTGCTTTCTAGGGCTTCTAAATGCTTGCTAAGTGCTTGCAAGTGCTTGCAAGTGCTTCTAAGTACTTGCTAGTGCTTCCATGTGCTTCCATGTGCTTCTAAGTACTTGCTAGTGGTTCCAAGTGTTTGCTAGTGGTTCTAAGTGCTTCCAAGTGCTTCTAAGTGCTTGCTAGTGATTTCATGTGCCTCTAAGTGCTTCCATGTGCGTCTAAGTGCTTATAAGTGCTTCCACATGCTTTACTTGCTTCTAAGTGCTTGCTAGTGTTTCCAAGTGCTTCTAAGTGCTTCCAAGAAATTCTACGTTATTTAAAGTTCATCTAAATGGATCCTCAGGCTTCTAAGTGCTTGCAGGTGCCTGAGAGTGCTTTATAGTGCTTTACAACCATTTACAAGTGCTGCCAGGTGTGCAGAAAGTGCTACTAAGTGCATCTAAGAGCTTTACCCAATGAGTGTCATTGCTTTACACTGATTGAAAGTGCATCATAATGCTTACCAATGCTATAGGTTGCTTCAGAATGATTTATAATGCTTGATAGTGTGTCTAAATTTGTCTTCTTTGTCTCACAAAGGGACTTCTATATGCGGTTCCAAGTGGCTCATCCTAACATAAGGATCTCCCTCAAATGTTTTGAGGGTCTAAAGCCATACTTTGTACGCACGTTGAAGGACCGCAACACTTGTTGCTGTGAATACCATGTGTAGCTTGTCTACTTCAAGGAAGCTTTTAACCAAATGCGCCAGGGAAGATATGGGCTACATGGCCGGCCATGCATGTGCAAGTGCCTTGTTTGCAGTTCTCATGATGGAACAGCACAGTGCGCCACCTCCAATGCTACATTTTCAAGCTTAACAGACCTGTGGGAGTCTGTATTGTGCCCAAAACCCATTGACTATGCTTATCACCGTAGACAATGTCTTTTGGGTACATGCCAACATTGTGGCATTAAACAGATCTCCTTGTGTCCACATGAAAAAAACGATGACATCTCTATGATGACTGTCAAGCTTTTTGACGACGTTCCTACATAGGAAGTGGATGGAAGTGGATGAGAACGGTCAAGCAAAAACTCGGAAAGATCTTGTTGTTCACCAAGTCAGCCCGAGGACTTTCACTTCCTTGCTTCAAAGCAAATTGGAAAACTTCATCAAACACAATTATAAGTACAGATGGCAAGCTGAATAATTCATAGAGTGTTTGGATAAATTTCCAGATGATGTAGTGGTGTCCGTAGTGGATTTTGCAGAGAATTACTCCTTCAAGAGGTGCAGAATGAAAATGAGTCAATGCATTGGTATTCAACTCAGGTGACAATCTTGGTCCACATTTCGTACGTGCGTGATGTGCTTGGTACCATTCGGAAGACAACCCACTTCTACATCTCTGAGATGACAAAATCCAGGACACTTTGTTTGTGCAACACTGCTTTCTTTTGCACAATGAGTGGCTGAAAGCTCAAGGATGCAGTGTCAAGCGACACTGGGTGTGGTCTGATGGCGTTGCTTCACAATTAAAAGCAAGGTGTCCTTTTTATTTTGTAGCCCGATACTTCAATATGATAGGTATTGAGATGATGCACAATTTCTTCGCATCCGGCCATGGGAAGGGCAAGTACGATGGGGCTGGTGCGGTGTACAAAAGAGCTCTCACACAGGAGCAGCTGAAATCTGACAGGTGGGTGTTACATAATGCTTCAAGTGTGGTGGCATTCCTCAACGCAACCCTCAGTAAAGAATGTCCATGACAGGGAAGAAAGTCGATCTCGTAGATTCTGGGAGGTCAAGCTCGTTGATGTAGACAGAGATAGAGAGTGGGATTGTATGCGGATCAAAGGGTCTCGATCCTTCCACTGTGTCAATGGCTATAGTTAATCAGATATGCATGGACTACGATGCAGACCATCGTCTTGCTTTTGCCATGCGTGCATGAAAGGCCAATGGAGGAGATGTGTAAACAAGGACCATGTTGAGAGGTGGCAATACTTGCGAATACAACCAATTGTCAATGTTCAAAATGATGGAGAAGCATCCAGCGATGATGAGTTACCAGGAGTCCCCATGTATGCTGGCCACCATGACGACCTAAGTGATGCCTTGATGGTTGGCTAGAACTTCGCAGTGAATGTAGAAGAGCCAAGTGCAGAGTTCTACATCTTGAAGTGCACTAAAACCAAGCGCTTGACCATCAAATCTGAAAGGGATGAATGGCATAACCGTATTCAAAAGAACTCATTTGTCATTGAGAGGGACTCTTCTACGACAAGGTAAGTGGCCAAGATGACACCTATGTTCTTCTGGATGACAAGCTCCCTGCTTTTATCTACTCCCACCTGGTGCGATGCATCAGGTTTTTGATGTGCTCAATAGAAGGTGAGCCTAATGTATATGAATTGTCAAATCATGTATTTGAACAAATCTATAATAGCATGCCCCCAGAGGAGAACTTGTAAGTTCTAACTTTCAAGCTAGCACAATGCGTCCTCCTAAGAAGCACTATTTCGCACATTCAACTCTTTGACAGCACTTTCAGTTAGTAGACAAGCACTTTAAGACCACTTGACAAGCACTTCTAGTACCTACACAAGCACTTCTAGGATCTACACAAGCACTTTCAGATTACTTGAAAAGCACTTTAAGTACCTAGACAAGCACTTTAAGTAACTAGACAAGCACTTTCAGACCACTTGACCACAGCACTTCCCAAACAATTGAAGTACCTACACAAGCACTTGACAAGCACTTGGAGGCCACATGGTAAGCACCTGTCAGGTACTTTTAGTACCTAGACAAGCATTCCAAACCACTTGACAAGTGCTTTAAGCACCTTCACAAGCACTTTCATATTTACCTGACCCCAGCACTTTCTACTAGTACCTAGACAAGCACATGTTTAGTACTTTCAGACCACTTGAGAAATTCTTGTCAAGCACTTCAGTACCTTGACAAGCACTTTTAGTATCTAGACAAGCACTTTCAAACCACTTGACACGCACTTCAATACCTAGACAAGCATTTTCAAGCCACTTGACAAGCACTTTTAGTGTCTAGACCAGCACTTTTAGTGTCTAGACCAGCACTTTTAAACCACTTGACAAGCACTTCAGTACCTAGACAAGCACTTTTAGACCATCACTTTCTTAAGAGTCCACAAAATGCAACCACAGTATAAACTAAAGAAAATGACACCAGATCGACACAAAATCGTTCAAAGATCAAAACCATTTTTGTTTGTATATATGTCAAGGAGTGTTGGAAGTTAGCTACACAATAAAGGCACGGTGTCAGAGTACATTAAGCTACACAGTAAGGGCATGGTGTCATGGTAGTGAAGGGGCTACAGGCAGCAGTCCTCTGTACAATGGGAAAAATGCCAGCAAAAGCACTTCTAATTTGCTGTTTTACTCTTTGGATGCTTATACTTTCTTTCTTTAGGATCGAGCTTGGGGGTAATTTTCGACAACGTGGGGCTTCAATTTCTTTCATTTCCTCAACATTGTTCCGCACGATTCTCCAATTCGACCGTTGTGTAAGGCATCATCCCTGACATCAAAAGGGCACTCTCTGACAGTTTTTGCTCTGTCCTTTCTGCCCACTGAAACACAAAGTCAGCCACATTCTGTTTCAGAAAATTTTCCCGCTACCCCTCAGTCTGCTTCTCCACTTCAGGAAGGATCACATAGCATGCAAGATCATTAGAGTACATGTTATACAATGAGTCATCTAGCACAAGTGTATTTGTCTTATTGAATTTCGGGAAAAGATGCCTGAAGGTATCCAAGTTTTTCAAGAACATTGGCCTAGGAGGATTATCAAAGCGCCAAGTGCAAACATGGCAAGCGGTTTATGACAGACATCCACTCATGCATTTCTTGGCTTGAGGTAGGCACTTATCCATGGCTATCTCCAATTCCCTGCCTCTGTGGGATGTGGGAGGTCCACACAAATACCTCTGCAACCTGACTCAACGCAAGTAAGAACACCTCTACATCCTGCCGTACGTAAAAGGTGATGTTCTCATCGTCACGGACTTTGGAAAAGTATAGCGTTGAGACATTTATTTGGGGGAATCTCTATCCTGCGCTTATCATGCATGCACAAAAGAACCTTGTTGAAGTCAACAATGACTGCCAGGTCTCGAGAGTCATTGAAGCGTCGAAACTGATAGCGTGGAGGATAGTGCTCAATGTGCTCTACCTCATCAGTGGGGTGGTAAGGAATTCAGCCATTAACTTGAATTTTAACTACATGCACAACAATTAAGATGGTCAAGACATGCACAGACACTGAGACAAAGGACTTATATATTATATTACCGCAAAATAATGCGGCTTGCATGAGCAAAAAGCTACAAAGTTGCAAGAAGCTAAAGCTTCTTGCATGCTCGGGCTTTGGGAAAAATTGGGTTAGTACTTTTCTTGGGGTCCCGAAGAGGCCCATCCTCCACCTGCCTTTACTTCTTCTTCCGCAGCTCTCCTGCAACAAATTGGAGGGTCTCTTCCATATCTGGGTCCAACTCCTCTTCAGTATGTACACCTTTGTCGACGCGGCTTGGCTCTCCAGTTGGAGCACTAACATGACTTAATGTCTTAATGACATCAGTACCTGGGATAGCAATAGGAAATCAAGTTAGGAGCACAGGTAGTTATTATGATCACAATGATCATGGATAATCATGTCTGAGGATAACATGTTACAGTAACCAAAATTACCTTGTGTGATCTTAGAACCAGGTGTCTCCCTCTCTCAGGATGCCTCCATCACCAAGCACATCAGTTTTTTCAGCAGACAACAGACTACAACCCTCAAAGTTTTTGTATTTCATCATCAAGGCATCTGGGTCAAAGGGGGCATCCACATCATGCATGGACGAGGTGGAAGCGGCTGGGTCCACCCCCTTGCAAGCCTCTGGCTCACCTGAGACATGCCTTACCTATGGACTCCTCATATGCATTGCCAAGTGCCCAACATCTTGCTACAAGTGGTATCTCCCACAAACAGTCCGGAACAATGCACTTGGGCTCAGTTGCACAGACAATGGAAAAGCAAAAGGGGTGGTACTTGTGGGCACATGGCAGATAATAAACGCCGGCCGCATGTTTGCTTGACAGCAGCTGGCCACAGGCCACACAAGATCCACCAATGAGGACAGTGTCAGCACCTAGGACAGACTTGGCAGGCGAGGTAGGCACTAGAAGGACTCTCCCCTCTCTCTTCATTAAAGTTCATGCCTCCTTCACGAAGGAGG
This sequence comes from Cibotium barometz, assembly GCF_041138505.1. NCBI lineage: Eukaryota > Viridiplantae > Streptophyta > Polypodiopsida > Cyatheales > Cibotiaceae > Cibotium > Cibotium barometz. The sequence continues at coordinate 25,695,617 of NC_141089.1, forward strand.
CCTGTCTTCTCAGCTCACATAACACATGCTCCATTTCCTCAACTGAAGCCTGCACATAATGAAAAACAACCAGCCATCATAACTTTCAAGCATGTGTAAGTGGTTTGAGCACCTGTCTCATTTGTCTGTGCAGTGCCCTAAGGTCTAAGCACCAGTGAGTGGTCTAAGCACTTGAAAGTGGTCTAAGCACTTGCAAATGATGCAACCACTTGCAAGTGGCTCTTCCAAGTGTTAGTGGTATGAACACTTGCAAGTGGTCTTAGAACTTGCAAAAGGCATGAACACTTACAAGTGGCCTTAGCACTTGCAAGTGGTATGACCACTTGCAAAAGGTATGACCACTTGCAAGTGGTCTTAGCACCTTCAAGTGGTCTAAGCACTTGTTAAACTTCTAAGAACTTGCATGATTTCTATAGTGATGTAAGCACTTACAGTGGTATAACACTTGCAAGTTGGTTAGAGCACTTGCAAGTGGTCTGAATACTTATGAGTAGTCTATGAACTCGATGACCTCTAAGCACTTGCAAGTGATGCAAGTGAAATAAGCACTTGCAAGTGGTGTAAATGATACACCAATTTCAAGTGCTTGAATCACTTGCAAGTGCTTGGACCACTACTTAAAGGATAGAAAAATGCTTTAGTTTTCAAAAGTACCTGCATAGTGGACACCTCCTCCTTCATCTCTGCAGGCAAATGTCACAGTACCAGAAGCCACTGAGACCACCCTCTCTAGCACTCCTATCTCAGCTTCCTTCTTCAGAATGAGAGCTTCATTTTCTAGGGGAGATGCTTTTAATATCTCCATGTCTGCTCTAAGTCTCTCCATCTCTACTATAATCGGGGCATAGGCCGAATAGGTGCCTTCATTGTGTAGCCACAAATCCCTCTTCTCTGCTAAGACCAATTTAGCAGAACCAACCTTCGCTTCAGCAATATGGGCTTGCCCATCAAGATCCTCAGCAATTCTACCTAACCATTCTATGTATAGGGGATGGGATGCAACCTCAGTCGGTTTTGCAGGTGATTAGACACTGTCAAGGCGTAGGAGTCAATAGCATGCTTTGTTTGTCCATATAAGATAGAAACACCGTAATCGGACATGAACTTGCTCACTTTGCGATTCAAACCTCCCCGTTGAGCCTTCACATTCTCCAAGACCATACTACCCACCACAGCCCATGCAATCTTGTGACTTTTGGGTTGAGCTTTAGCAACTGTATATTTCTCAAAGGCAAACCCCCTAGCAAACTTTGTCATTAGTTCTCCATTAGAGGGGGCAGCTTGGTACACTTTCTGATACAAAAGACGGCAAGCGTCGTATAGGTGATCCTACACCATATGCAAGAAGACGTTTGTCTTCTTCTTTTTGGGAACTTTGAAGACAGTCAGCCACTCCTCAAGTGGCAAATTGTCGACAGTAAGGTCTTTGGGCAGCTTTCCCTCCATGCTCAATACGTACTCAGCATGCAACTCAGCTACTGAGTAGCAAAAACGAGAGAGCTTGGGGTACTCAGATGACGCTGTCACAATAAGAGAACAAGCAAACGTTAGTTCTCAAGGGGAGCATGCATTGATAGGGAAACAATGTGCAAACAAAAGCCAATGGAGGAGATGTGTAAGAAGGATATGTGCATGCAGCAGACATGGAAGAGGAGCACAAAACCTTTCCGAGCGGACTTTTCTATTGGGGGGCTGCATAAGCTTCACCTTGCTCTGGCATTGGTGAAGGGGTTTGCACGACTGAGTCAGCATCCGCTAAGGGTCTCTGGCACCTCCTAGGGGGGTGTTCTTCTTGGGGGTGGGATCACTCATCTCTGCGCACACGGCTATGAAACGGTGAAGCCGTGAGTGATGCAAGGCAGCAGAGGGATGAATGGGCAGGAAGCTCGCTTCGTGAGAGGGAATGCAAGAACGGAGCAGAGGGAGAAGAGGAGTAGAGGGAGAAGGGGGGGGGCGCACGATAGGCCAAATCAATGCATGCTTTAAAGAGGGTGGCCCAATCCTTTTCATGATGGCCCACTATTTTCCATATTATGAGAAGGGGGGCGCCAAATCATTGCATGCTTTGAAGAGGGGGGCGCCAAATCATTGCATGCTTTGAAGAGGGGGGGCCAATTAATTTTATGATGGCCCACTATTTTCCATATTACTAATTTTGAAAACACTAAACTTCTCTCCTTTTAGGGGCTATTGGTGGTACCACCATAACAAAAGGTGAAAAAAGTGGTACCACCTATACATGCTTTCACCCTTCTGGGAAGGAACGGTCCTGATACAAATGGAATGGGCGTGGGAGAAACGGAACACGCGTTCACTTCCAATTTTTAGAGATTTTCCAAAGAATTTAATGCTACAGGTCTGACTTCCACCTATAATATTCTCTGACAGTGCAGCTATACCCCTTGGTTAAATGCAATTTATGCCTACTTAATGCAAATATACCCCTTGGTTAGACGAAATTTATGCCTACTTAATGCAAATATTCTCTTTTTATGCCTACTTAATGCAAATATTCTCTTTTTAATGCTAACTACTAAATTAATGGGCTGAAGATTTCCAAAGATTTGCCTAGGAGAGGAAAGGAACAAGCGTGACAAGTTTGCCACGGCAGTGTATTGTATGGGTGTTCACTTCTCAGAGGTTCATAAGAATGGGAGTATCGCCTAGTTTCCTCGTCTGATTTTTGTATATTCAGGTATCTTCCCAATGTTTTTTGGGATTTTTGTTTTGATAGGGAGCTAGAGCTAGTCTCTAGCTACCTATTGATGCCTAGAATGCGTAAAGAAACCTAATAAATTAAGATTAATTTGATAATTAAGCTATGATGCAAACTTAATGAAAGATGAACAACAAATTAAAAATTGTATGAATGTCAAGGGCAAAGATTGAACACTTACTTGTGTCTCCCACACTTGGTGAAGACCTGAATGCTCCAATGCTCTGGTTGACCTCCATAGCTCCATTGAACACCATCAATCAAATAAACAACATCTCAAACACAAGCAAACAACTGGTGGATTTGCACTCCAACCTAGCAAAATGAGGACTCTAGCAAATGAAATATGTGCAGGAACCTAAGTTAAGTGCTATCCCCAGCAGCGGCCCCCCAAAGATGTTAATCCAAACATACAACCTTGCACACAAGAGACGGAAAGAAGAAGGGAAACAACCATGCAAGGGTCAAGTCGGAGATGTGCACTTAGCCAACCCTAATGAGGGTTAACTCCCCTTTTTGAGGATGCTAGGGGATCCCTCCACCCCCACTTGTGTCATCCAAGTGGAGATTCAAGACCTAGGTGAAGAGCATTAAGGAAAGAGGGAGCTATGGAAAGCCCAACCTTCCCTCCATGTCACATGCATGCAAGAGGTAGAGAGACAAAAGAGGGGAGAGGAGAGGAGAACCTAGATCATCACCATCCCTAACATGCATACACAACAACAATCAAGCATGCAAGCATACACAATACAAGCAAGCATCCACAAGATCAAGAGAGTGAGTGAGAGAGAGAGAGAGAGAGAGAGGGGAAAAACTCAAATGAGACTAATGGGATTGTCCCTTTTCATATTCCATAAAATGTCTTATATACAAGACCTATCATTTTACAATGGCCGGCCACCTATTTACAGCTTTGGGGCCTAAAACTAGCTTCCTAGCTCTATGTACATCTCTTTTCTTTGATTGGCATTACACAAGTCATAAGCTTGGTCATCCCATATCTCTTTTTTCATTCAGCGCTTTGCGCGGTTACAAAAAGATAAGTTACAAGAAGCGTAGCCATGCTTGAAAAATAATGTTAATCGGAGTGGTTAACATTTAACTTCATTGGTTAAGTATGTTTATGAGGAAAATGCAAGATTGTTTGGCTACACAAAGAGGCTTGCAAATCAACATCAGAGTGCTTATTGGTATGCACAAAGATTGTTAATTTTCAAGGAGAAAAATATCTCACGAGATGATTAAGTGCTATGTATCAGAATAAGGAGAATGAATGTAAAGCTTTGGCAAATGTTGTTTATATTCAACAAACAGGTTTAGCATGCCAAACTTTTGAAGAAAATGTAAGAAGTAGAGGCCGAAAACAAAAAGGTTGTCAATGACGTTGTCATGCGTTTCTCTGAGAGATGTTTTGGGCTTGTGTACATATGGATGCATGGCCTGTGTGAAGGTTTGGCTTTGAATGCATTGGCAGGTGTTCAGGGTGGATGGATTTGTTTTGGGTTTGTTGTAGGCCTCTCCAGAAGTGGTCTACTGGGGAGGTCAGCTCTGCAGGTGGTATCAGCCGTTCGATGGCTCGTATGTGTATGCGTCCAGAATAGAGTGGGCATTGGAAGGCTGTGTTCGAAAGCATGTGGAAGCATGGGCCAATGTAGCAAGAGCATTGGGTGAAAAGCATTGTGTGGCCATCTTCTAGGCCTTAGGAAAAGTAAGAAAATAATAATTAAGGTGGCCAATAAAGCAATAGCCACATGGCTGTTTACGATGATGCCAGCGCTGCTGCCAGCTCGAAGCAAAAGAAGGTTGGCGAAGGTGTGAAGTCGGCGGGCCGGGTGAAGAAAAGGTAGCCGTGTGGAGTCGAAGGTGGCTCTGGCATGGACAAGCTAGGCGCAGCCTTTGAAGAGGCGCTGAGTGCGCAAGGGGTTCGTTGGGAGAGCTTCAGGCTCTCGGATGTGGCTGAAGGCGCAAAGGGTCCGCCAGGGTTCGTGTTTGGTAGCCAGAGAGCTGTTTGGCATCAAAAGCTGGAGGGCTGGCGACAGTGGAGGGGACACATAGAAGCCAGAGTGGCTCACAGCGCAAGGTGAGCAGCCGCGGGTCAGCAAGGACAGAGAGCCGCCCCGAAGCTGGCTCGAGTTGGCGATACTAGAGAAGAGAAGGTTGGGGAAGAAGGCGCTTCTCCTTGTGGGAGAGTTGCGGTGCTTGGTGGTGGCCTTGTAGATGGCTGGTTTTGTGAAGTCAAGCACTGCAGTGGCCAGAGGAGCTGAAGAAAGAGAGTAGTGGCAGGGAGCAGCTAAGCGTGTGGCTGTGGATATGGTGGAAGGCTGGCGGCTGTGAGGAGGTCGCCTAGGAGATAAGGCTATGGACAAGAGAAGTGTAGAGGCTGGTGGGACTGATAGCACGTCAAGGACAGAGTCAAGGGGCAGAGGAAGTGTTCGTTGTTGTGAGGGTGACAGAGGATCAGCACAGAGAGAGAGAGAGAGAGAGAGAGAGAGATGTTTGGGTAGCTCCTACTGGCGACACATGCAGAAGTGATGGGCTGCAGAGAGAGTTGAGGGTTAGCTGGTGGGGCGCCCTCTGAAGAGAAGTGGCCGGGTTCTTGCTGGTGTGGTTGGCACAGCACGCAGGCGAGAGGTTCGAGGATGTGGTGTATCCTCGGTAGTGACAGGTCAGAGTGTTGATGTGTTTGTGGTTGAAAGGGCTTGGTCGTCAGATGCAAGGTCGTAATTCCTGAGGTGGTGTGGCCATGGTGGAATTCCCTTGGCAGTAAATCCAGGCCTGAGTGTTTGTAAGTTATGTGAGTAAGGCTTCTGTGTCGGTAGAAGCTTGTATGATGTTTTGACTGGGAATATATTGTTGGGTGTTTATCTTAGTCTATGGTGCCCCTGTTTTGTGCTCTTTGTCTGGCGTGGGTGCTGTGGTGAACCGTGAGAACTGTTCCAGTGTAGCCGATGGCTAGTGGTGCCTCCGTTCGTGTTGTTGTATCCAAGTTTGGGAGGTGAAGGGCTATAGAGACAGTGGTCTTTTTTCTTTTTTTCACCTCACATTATTCTGGTGCCTCCACAGAGGATAACTCTGGTGTTTTTCTTTGCTTAGAAGGGCATATGTTCCACTGAGGAGAGCTCAGGGATTGTTACAGGTTTTCAGGATGTGGTCTTATCCTGAATTTCATGGCAGGAAGGGTGAGGATGTGTGTGACTTTTTGGAGCAGATGGAGTTGGCATGCATTAGCAATCATGTGACAGATGAAGAGCAGGTTCTGAAGCTGATAAAGATTTTCTTGAAGGGAGATGCCCGAAGCTGGCTTATTAAGGATTTTGATGCACAGGATGCGGCAGGTGAGCTACATGGTGTTTTGACCTTAGACAGGTTGAAAGAAGGCCTTTTGGAGCATTTTCAGCAAGCGGAGGATTCTAGTGTGCTTTGGCAGGAGTTGAGCATCTTAAAGCAGGTTCATGGGCAATCACTGGATGATTTTGTGAAGGTATTTACATGTTTGTGGGATAAGTGGTGTATGACATTGAAGCAGGAAGTTCCTCCTATGTTTTTGAAGAAAAGCTTGTTTATTGATGATTTGTTACCCCATTTGAAGGTCAGGGTTGAGTTGAAGAATCCCAAGTCATTTGATGATGCAGTTAGGGTTGCTAGGGAAAAGGAAGGCAAGGTTTTGAAGCAGATGGAGATGGGTATGTTTTCGTATGAAGGTGTTGTGTTTGCAAGGGATATGCAGGTAAATTTGGTTGAGGTGGATAAGAGTTCTATGCAAAGTTTGATTAGACAGGAGCCTCAAAGGCCAATACAGGTGCAAAGGGGGATGTTTTATGTGCCTTCTGATTTTTTTCCAAAGCCTTTAAAGAATGTGAAGGTGGATGAAAAGCAGGATGAGGAATCTAGGCCAAGGTTTGAGACTTTTGCAAATGAGGAGTTGCCAGTGGATTCTTCTTGGGATCTGGACGTCATAGCTGTTCATGACAGTGATTTGAAAGGCTCTATTGAAGATCATTTGCATTCGGATCTGGATGACATGCATGCACATGGAAGCAAAGGGGATGATGCCTTGGGATTGGCTGATGATAAGAAGGAAGAGGAGCTGGATACAGGATGCTTTGAGGATGATTCTTTGCCAGATTCTATGAGGGAGGAGGATGGGGTAGAGACTTGTGATGAACTGAAGATGGTTTGTGATGCTGCGGATGTGGAGAGTGTGGAGGAAGATCCTATTATTATGGATTTTCTGGGACAGCTTGATGATGGTCTGGTACCTGCAATGAATGGTATGGATGTTTTTCCATTTGATGCATTATGTGCTGGGAAGTCTTTGGACGATGATACCAGGGGGGTTGGCAACACTGAAGAAGGTATGCATGTTGATTTGGCTGATGAACAGCGTTGTGATGAGAGTGTTGTGCTAGAGGATGATATGTGGGAAGTTGCTAGCCGTAATGAACAGGAGCCAGAGGTGGACATGGATGTAGATATGGTTGAGAGTGTAGCAAAGGCTTCTTTGCGTGTTGCTGAGATGCTAAAGGCAAAGTCCATAGAGGACAAGGGTTCTGAACCAATTGAGCTAAATGGTTGTGAAGAGATGCCTGAATTGCAAGAGCTAGAAGTGCTTGTGGACACTGCTATTGGAAAGGATCTGGATTTTTGTGTGCAAAAAGGTCAAAATGTTGGAACCTGGCCTTCACTGGTATTGATGAATTGGATGCCTGATGCTGCAATGCCACAAATTTCGAAGACGAGGAGGTTTGTTGTGGGTGAAGTGGACGGAAATGATTTTCTGATGCATATGGTTGATGTTTGGTATGTAGTGATCCAGCCATTGTGTTTCACGGATGCTGGGGAATGGGATGGTAAGTTGGAACTGTTTCCTTTTGATCCTGGTGGATAGCTATTGGATTTTATCTTTTGCTGCTGAGCATGAATGCTCTAGCAGATGGGGGGTTGGCAAAGTATGTCAGGCATTTTTCTGAGAGATGTTTTGGGCTTGTGTACATATGGATGCATGGCCTGTGTGAAGGTTTGGCTTTGAATGCGTTGGCAGGTTTTCAGGGTGGATGGACTTGTTTTGGGTTTGTTGCAGGCCTGTCCGAAAGTGGTCTACTGGAGGTCAGCTGTTGTATCAGTCGTTCGATGGCTCGTATGTGTATGCATCCAGAATAGAGTGGGCATTGGAAGGCTGTGTGCGAAAGCATGTGGAAGCATGGGCCAATGTAGCAAGAGCATTGGGTGAAAAGCATTGTGTGGCCATCTTCTAGGCCTTAGGAAAAATAAGAAAATAATAATTAAGGTGGTCAATAAAGCAATAGCCACATGGCTGTTTACGATGATGCTAGCGCTGCTGCCAGCTCGAAGCGAAAGAAGGTTGGCGAAGGTGTGAAGTCGGCAGGCCGGGTGAAGAAAAGGTAGCCGTGTGGAGTCGAAGGTGGCTCTGGCGTGGACAAGCTAGGCGCAGCCTTTGAAGAGGCGCTGAGTGCGCAAGGGGTTCGTTGGGAGAGCTGCAGGCTCTTGGACGTGGCTGAAGGCGCAAAGGGTCCGCCAGGGTTCGTGTTTGGTAGCCAGAGAGCTGTCTGGCGTTAAAAGCTGGAGGGCTGGTGACAGTGGAGGGGACCCGTAGAAGCCAGAGTGGCTGACAGCGCAAGGTGAGTAGCCGGTTAGCAAGGACAGAGAGCCGCCCCAGAGCCGATTCGAGTTGGCGATACTAGAGAAGAGAAGGTTGGCGAAGAAGGCGCTTCTCCTTGTGTAGGAGAGTTGCAGTGCTTGGTGGTGACCTTGTAGATGGCTGGTTTTGTGAAGTCAAGCACTGCAGTGTCCAGAGGAGCTGAAGCAAGAGAGTAGTGGCAGGGAGCAGCTAAGCGTGTGGCTGTGGATATGGTGGAAGGCTGGCAGCTGTGAGGAGGTCGCCTAGGAGACAGGGCTGTGGACAAGCGAAGTGTAGAGGCTGGTGGGGCTGATATCACGTTAAGGACAGAGTCAAGGGGCAGAGAAAGTGTTCGTTGTTGTGAGGCTGACAGAGGATCAGCATAGAGAGAGAGAGAGAGAGAGAGAGAGAGATGTTTGGGTAGCTGCTGTTGGTGACACATGCACAAGTGATGGGCTGCAGAGAGAGTTGAGGGTTAGGGGCACCCTCTGAAGAGAAGTGGCCTAGTTCTTTTTGGTGTGGTTGGCACAGCACGCAGGTGAGAGGTTCGTGGTGATTGAGGATGTGGTGTATCCTCGACAGTGACAGGTCAGAGTGTTAATGTGTTCGTGGCTGGATGGCTTGGTCGTCATATGCAAGGTCATAGTTCCTGAGGTGGTGTGGCTGTGGTGGAATTCCCTTGGCAGTGACAGGTCTGAGTGTTTGTGAGTTGTGTGAGTAAGGCTCCTGTATCGAGAGAAGCTTGTATAAAATGTTTTGACTGGAAATATATTGCTGGGTGTTTGTCTATGGTGCCCCCGTTCGTAGTATTTTCCAAGTTTGGGAGGTGAAAGGCTATAGAGGCAGTGGTTCTTTCTTCTTTTTTCCACCTCACAACGTTAGAGAAGACAGTGAAATATGGAACAAAAACAACTTTGGAAGCATGTTGTGAGGAACAAATACTTCCCGTCGCCTACGTGCATGCATGTAAAAAGGCAAAGCCTCTTTCTTGAAAAAATCCGGCCACAGCCACTCTTTTTCTCCTTTAAAAAAGGTTTTTAGTTGCATGATTAGCAGTTGTGTATGGCAAAAAAAGAAGAAGAAAGTGGCAAAGTAGAAAATAGGTGTTTTTTAACCATTCCTTTTGAGAAGAAAGTAGAGGAAGGGAGAAAAAGAAGAAGATTTTCCCACCCCCAAAGAAACCTATATAAACCACCATCCACTGTCATTTCAGGGAGCATGTAGCGAAGACAACAAGGAATAATATAGAGTTGTGCTGATATGGGATCGTTTGGTAGAATTATTTGGTGATTTGAACCACTCCTATTTGTCGGCCATTTATGTTCAAGGTTTGCTTCCACAAATTCAACAATATGTGCTTCCTTTTTGGGCATCAGGATAGTTGCATACTATTGAGGAAGTGGAGTTCAATCTTGAAAGGCTTGATGGTGTTTTTCCATAAATTGTTTCTTTGGAGAGTTGTGCCAGGTATGATTCCAGTTTTAACTCAAAAGTCTATGTAGACAAGGAAGATGCGGATTCGAGTTCATCTTCAGAGATGGAGATGGTGGATGGTTTGCTATCAGATGAGGATATTCTTGAGGAGACTACTATGGTCTTAGAGCTAACCAAGGAGACAAGTGGCCTGGATGGTTTGCTATCAGATGAGGATATTCTTGAGGAGACTACTATGGTCTTGGAACTAACAAAGGAGACAAGTGGTCTGGATGATGGTGTCTGTGTTTGTGCTGATGATGATGCCCTATGTGATGAAGACAGGTATCCATCTTGTCAAATTTATGATGGAGAAGAGATTCAAGAGGTATCTTATGATGATGATTTATCTCTCACTGTGAGACAAGAGACAATCCATGATGTCGAGACGATGAGTATGGTGATAGTGAAACATGCAATAATGTGTGTGAAGCCTTTGAAGATAAACACGAGATGGATGTGTGATGAACTTGTGTGGTGATGTAATTTATGAGTTGCAGGAGGATAGCTCTATGGTTTTGAATGTTGTTGAGGATGTGAATGCTCTAGAGAGAGTGATATGAGTTTGATGGTGATAGATGTGATTCCTAGCGCATGGTCAGTGGTTGTTGTTTCAGTTTTTAGAGGTTTTGTTGGTGAGCTTTATGATGACAGAGAGAGGGAGGGAGAGATTGAGAGGGAGAGTGAGAGTGAGAGACAGAGCTATTGAGAGGGGGAGGGAGAGAGAGATATTGAGAGGGAGAGGGAGAGGGAGAGATTAAGAAAGAGAGAGAGAGAGAGAGAGAGAGAGAGAGAGAGAGAGAGATTGAGAGGGAGAGATTAAGAGAGAGAGAGAGAGAGAGAGAGAGAGAGAGAGAGAGAGAGAGAGAGAGAGAGAGAGAGAGACCATTCCCCTCTAGTCTTGGCCATCCTCGCACTACCGTTGCCTCATTGGGAATCCTCACATAGACACCAGACCCTTCCTACCATTGCCGCACCCTTCACGTGCATCATCCAACATCACACATTGATTGGTGGGTATGTCCATTTAATGTTTTCTATGTGTGTATGTGTGTGTGTGTGTGTGTTTTCATTTGAGGTTTTTAATGTGTGCATGTGTGTGTGAGAGAGAGGGGGGAGAGAGAGAGAAATGAATTAAAGCCTTACGTGTGTGTGTATGACACAAAGAGAGAGAGAGAGAGAGAGAGAGAGAGAGAGAGTGGGAGGGTAGACGAAGATGTTAGCACCCCTAGCCTTAGAACTCCTCTCCATCTTGCTAGCCCTAGGCTAGATCTATAGCCCTCTTTGGGCTCCCTTTGCTACAGGTCCACGTGGGCTCGTTTTGCTACATCTATAGCCCCCTTAGGCTCCCTTTTCTTGCTGGGTACTTCCCTCAAGCAACCCATCTCTCCACACAACCAATGTGGGTTCATACTTAACAAAGAGAGTTTGAAATAAAAAGATGGGTGTTGGTGAAGAACGGAGGTGGTAGATAGGCAAGTGAAGATGTGACTATGTTGCAAGACATGCACAGATGCTTCCAACCCTATTCCAACTGTGAACGGTCCCGTATTCTAGCCATATCTTAATCGTACAACTTAATCTAAGAAAACTTTGAAGCTCACTTAATCGTGTTATTTATACATAGCCACACAATCAAATCAACCTTCTCAAATAGCAAAATAGGCCGCATGCATGCCATATCCAAGATTCTTATCACATAAGCAAAGAATCGTAGAATTGCAAACAAACATTCACATAATAGAAAACTCTATCAATTAAAACATAGCATCTCAATCAATCAATCACAATGTATGTGTCTATCTCAAGATTCTATCATCATCACCATGCTCGACACACATGGTTAGTCATAAAATGACCAAAATCTAGCCAATTTCTCCAATGCCCGTCCACCCAACCTCCACACTGGACATCGCGGGGCTATTCCGAGTATGCCTCCTTCTTCTGAATCTTGTCCTCTCTAGGTTCTACCACATGGCTCCCAGAGAGCATAAATTTCGTTCTCTGTCTAGCATTCCCTGTCTAAGGACAGTCAGCCCGAATCTCAAAATCTCATGTCGAGTCTCATCATACACATGCATATCAATCAATCCTACGCGTGTATATCAATCATTCATCTTTTTAAAAAAAAGCAATCATAACTATGGAGTATGGAGAAGAATCGGAACAAGACTACATGTTCTTTAAAATTGACTTTGATAAAGCCTATGATAGGCTCGGATAAAGCCTATGATAGGCTCGGATAAAGCCTATGATAGGCTCGGTTGGCATCATGTTCTAGAATCCCTTAAACACATGGGTGCAGGTCAGCACTTCATCCAGATGGTGAGTACTCTTTTTGGGAATGCCACGGCTAGGGTGAACGTCAATGGTGTGCTCTCTGACGCTTTCTCCCTGACCAAATCTATTAGACAAGGCTGCCCTCTCTAGCAACCCTCCTCTACGCTATTGCTGCAGATGGTCTAAACTGGCTGATTAAAGATAGGATGGATAAAGGGGAAATGAATGGTATCTCTCTTCCCAACAATAAATAGCTATGCACCCAAATGTTTACTGATGATACTAATGCCATGGTTGCCAATATTGAGCTAAGCATTAAGTGCTTTTGGGAGTGCTTGGACATTTACTACGAGGCTTTTGGCTCAGTCAATTAACCATGAAAAATAGGTATGAGGACCCTTATTGACAAGCCTCTTGACTGGCTGATTCAAGCTGGCTAAGTGTAAAGTTCTAGAAGAGGGAGTAATTTTCAGATTATTGGGCATTCCCATGGGATTCAAGGTCACCCTTAAGCAAAGATGGATGTGGGTGCTAACCAAGGGGGAAGAGAAACTTACTAGATGGCAAAAAATGTATCTAAACCTAGGGGCTAGAAAGATGGTAATCAACCACGTCATTATCCCTTCTATCATCTACTTTCTTAGCTACTGGTGGAGACCTTCTATCGTCTACTTTCTTAGCTGCTGGTGGAGACTGTCAGACTCTGATCTATTGCAGTTCATAAGGTTATGCAGGAACTATCTATGGGGGGGACCCCTGTGTGTACATGGCCCTCTAAAAGGTTCTCTACAAAGCATTAATAAATAATACTCACTCAACACCATTCAGAGCACATCAGAGCACAGACTCTGATTCATCACGACAGCATAATGATTGCACAAACATCAAGAAAGACATAATAGACACTGAGCAAAGACATAGCAGAACTTCTCCTTCATTCATTAGCGATCAGAATCAATGTTCCATCCCTCTAATCCCTAGATACAACTGTCAGGGTAATAACTACTCGGTTCAGGTCCCAAAAGGTACATCCACACGTAACTAACCCCCAAGCCCTTTGACTAAGGTCTATGAATTACATAAGAAAGCCCTAACACTTGCACAACCTGGTGGCTAAATTTTTCCCAAAAATTTGACCTGAACCCATCAATCCCTAATCAGCAAAATCTGATTTCTGCAAATTTAGAATACATCCATATGGCTTCATACAAGCAAAAAATGAAGAACCATAGTTGAATAAGGATATCCATACTCCAAGAAGATGGAGTAGGACATAAGAATCTGCATGACTCTTCAGCATCTGCAACATATCTTGATAAAGATCCTCCAACATCTTCAACATGTACCAAAAATGGCACTCCAATGTACTTCAAACAAGTTAGAATCATGATCATCATGAACAATTGGTTAATTGAAATCATTGCATACATATTTGGCTTTAAAAACTGATTCAGTAAATCAAAACTATGCTTCAGGAAATTTGCATTCTGAAAATTCTGATTTAAAATCTGAAATTCTGAATTCTGAAAATCTGCATCCTGTAACTCTAAAATCTGATGTTCAGGTTCTGAAATTTAAAAATCTGCAATAATCTGATTCTCTGAAAGCTGTTTTTCAGATTCAGCAACTTGAAAATCTACAATCTCTTTCTGAAAATCTAAAATTAGAAAATCTCCTAAAATTGCAAATCCATCTGTCTTTTGAAAATTCAGATTTTTCAAAATCTGATGACATACTCCTGTTAATCTTATCTGAGAGACCACTCCCAACATGATGTCAGATTGAAGTTTCTGAATTTTTGCATAAGTCAGAATTCTTGAAATCTGAAAAATTTTGTTTTTTGAAATCTGATTGTATATCCCTGATATTCTGAATTGGAATAACACTCCCAAAACCTGAAACTGAATTTTCTGATCATTCTTTAAAATCAGATTAAAAATCTCAACAATCTGATTCAATCCTATCTTTGCAAAAACTTTATTGACAGAATTTTGATTTGATTTGATTGCTCCTATGACATAATTTGATCCCCATAAAGCTGGAAAACATGATTTCCAAATAGTTTGAAGCTCTGCCCTCTTGACAGGAAAAATTGACCTGCATTTGAATGAGTTTTTCTTCAAATATGCAACTTCTACTGTATTCTGATCATTGTTTCCATGAAACACAAACTAAATAAACCCTTCTCTTCTATCAACTTGGATTTTGGATTCATAAACTTCATTGTGATCATACAAAGACTGATCTCTTTGCAGTTGTAAATTCCCCTGACTTTGTTGAAAACCCCTAACTACTTCTCTTTCAATCTGATTCAATTTCTTCCATATCTGATCCATTCTGAGTATGCATTTTGCTTCAATGATAGTCACACACCATTCAGATTTGAATTGAACTCCAAAAATAAACACAAATCTGAAAATATGATTCATTAAACATTGAAACTGAGTTGCTCCAACTTCAAGTTGTGCAGAAATTTGCCTCTCCTACATTTGTCGATGGTCAATTTGAACATCCAATGAATTATCTAATATCAGCTGCACCGTTTGGTAAAATTCATGACTTTCAGGAAAACATTCCTGTCTTTTACTAACTGCTCCCTGGCTGAATTTCTTCAATGTTCTTGAAGATTAATGGACAATGGGACCACTTATCTTCATCATAGCATTCAAATCCATTAAATTCTCCACCATCTTCACACCTCTCCTTAGCATGGATAAGCTTTAAAGCCCCATCATGCTCATCATAAATGTCAATTGCATGGATAGGTAAACATACCCCATCATACAATAATAACTCAACATCAATCAGCTCATCGAAAAATGCAAGAATTATGCACATCATAATCATCCATGTCATTGAGAAAAAGTAAGAATTTCTCAATCACCTCATCACAATTTTCATCAACCATTTTATTGTGGTGGGTAGTGTTAGATGTGAGTGTAGGGCCATCTTGGGACTCTATTTGGCTTCTTTGGCTCTCTAGATCCTCAATTATGCCTCTAGGCTCCATCCTTTCCATCCCATCTCCATCACAAACATGCTTATTATGCAAGTAAACATCATCTTTTTGGGATTTATTGCTATGTTGCAATGCATCACAAATTGCACAAGAAATGCAAACTCTAATACACCATGACATCATTCTCATCACTTCTTTTGATGGATAATCTTTAACTACTCTATGAGCTAGCTCTAATGTTGGGCTAGGGGTATATTTTGGGTTTTGTTGGCTCTCTTGGCTCTCACCCATTTGTACTCCCTTCACTCCAATCACCGGCATCTCCATTTGGTAGCTAAACCATTCATCATCATCACTTGATTCACCCTCAAATTCATCCTCATATTTCTCCCTCAATTTCTCACATGTTTTCTCCAACATTTTCACCCTCTTCTTGCTAGAACAAGATCTACATCTTCTACCCTCATGATCCCTATGATACTCATATGCATCTTCCCTCATGATCCCTATGATACTCATATGCATCTTCCAACACTCCTTCAAATACATCTAGCTTCTCTCTAGCTCTCTTCATCTTCTCTCTAGCTCTCTAGCTCTCTTCATCTTCTCACATGATGATGCTTTATGAAAATGCTTGATGATTTTGTGAAATTTTGTGCATAGATCAATCATGCAAAACTTCTTGCAATCATCTCCCATGCAACACTCCTCACAAATGTATGGACACTCCTTCGTGCAATGCTCATGCTTCAAACAAATAGAGCACTTCTTCTTCTTCTTTGGACCCATATTTGAAGTTAGAAATTAGATAGCTATGTGAGCTCTCATATTCAATGCACCACACCAAATAGAGCCCATATGTATGCTTGGAATGGAGAGCTGCGGTGCTATACTGAGATCCACCCCACCCATGACAAATAGGTGCTCAAACATTGCTAAAAACTTTCTAAAATCAGAATTTGAGGTGTTTATTATGCAAAATCTGAATGATGGCTTACTTGGAACACGTCATCCTCCAATGTGAAGTAGCACTTTGAATGAGGAATTCCACCAAGGATATGCAGATTCTGATTCTGCTGTATCTATAGATTATGATTCTACTGCACTTGCAGATTTTGATTCTGCTCCACCTGCAGGTTCTGAGTAGGCTGCTGCAAGATCAGAGCAGTTTGCAGATTCAGAGCAGTTTGCTTTTTGCAAGATCAGAGCAATCATTCCGTATCTGACTTCCAAGAACCATAACTGATTATGTCAATCTGATTTCGCCTACTGAATCTGATTTCGCCTCTGATTTCGCCTTTGAATCTGATTTCGCCTCCTGAATCTGATCTGAATCATAATCATCACCTTCTTCGTCATCATTCCTGCTTGTTAAAGCAGCATCAGCATCTCTGGCCCTTAACCTTGTATAATATCGTCTTGAATTTCTCGAATTATCTTTAGACATCCAAAGCTAGCGGTCCTCTAAATATGTCATATCCTCCCAGAACTCAGGGCATATATTCGAACTCGCAGGATCGCTAAAAATCCTCTGGAAGAGCCTTTAGGGTGGGCGGGTATGCCATGTGCGTTTGTGTTAATCTGTTAAACTCTCAGCTCTCCTCTATCCTTATCTTTCTTGCATCTAGCAAAATACAATATATGTTAGTAAATAATAAAAAATATTTACTTACATGGTAGTCACATCCCCTTGCATACTCCCATTATTGTAATCTCATCTCTTGTCCTTTTGGCTTGCTCTAGGGCATCTCTAAGCCATTCAATATTAAAATCCTTTGGAAGAGTCTTTAGGGTGGGCGGGTAGGCCATGTGCCTTTGTGTTAATCTGTTAAACTCTTAGCTCTCCTCTATCCTTATCTTTCTTGCATCTTCATATTTCTCAATCCACTTTTCCATCACAGAAGTCTTAAAAAGACAAAATGTAATGTCTTTTTTGTGCATGGACTTATCCATCTTTTGAATGCGTCCTTTTCCATGTGGCACATGTGACACAATTCGTTCATCCTCATCATTATGCATGAATTTAGGCATAGATGGATCAATTTGTTTTAAATATTTAGAGATGTATATGAGGGATTCTTGCACCAACCATCCCTCTGTCATGCTTCCTTCTGGCCTTGCTCTGCCTCACAAATCTCTTCAAGGTTTTCATGAAGCATTTAAGAAAGAACATCCACCGACTATGAACAATGACACATATAGCCACCTCATCCACCAAATGTACTAGAAGGTGCAATAGAGTTGTTAGTATGCTTCTTCGAAAGATTTCTTCAATCATACACACCACCTCAATTGACTTAACTCGAGCCTTCTTAATGGAATCTGGATGAATCTTTTTTGACACTATCCACCTATTCAACCAAGGAAGAAATGATAAATTAAAGAAGAATAGATAATTTTAAAGCTATATATTATACCAAAAGCACAAATCTATAGTTTTGATTTGAACTCACCTTGCCAGTCCACCTAGTTTATAGATGACATTCCCAGCTTTCTCTTCTCTGCCACCAGTATTGGAAGTATAAACTACTGAAATAAATTTTTGAAAATAATAAAATATTAATATAGAATCCACACAACATAAACCAAGGAGCTCCCAAAAAATAGATATAGTTATGTATGTACCTACAACATCTTGTGTCAATCATGTGATTTGAGACCATACAATTGTTGCTCACTCTTATTTCTTGTTATTGTAAATGCACCCTTTAATGAGTGCATTACATCGGTTGGTGTACAAAAAGATGAAATTTCTTGGGGAGTGCACTACTAGGAAACCCTATGTATCACGTGCGTTCAAGGGGTAAACACCATATTGGGGAATATGGGAATTTCCCATAAGTTTGGGGCACGTGGTCAAAACTTTGGATTTGCCATAACTTGAACACCATTACTCCAAATTGTGCGCTTTAAAGCTTAATAGATCCCGCTTTTCAAGCGCTTTCCAATGATAGGTCACATGATAGGGTTTTGAGAAACTTATAGACATGTTAATCGGGTCCCACCTTTTTAGTATTACAAAAATGGGACTTGGGAGATTCCCAAACTCACGAATATGGTGTTGGTATTTAAAAAACCCCTTACGTGTAAATTTTTCATGAATAAATTGACCCCTTTTTCTTTAAGAATTTATGGGTTTTTTTGGAATCGATTAAAACCTCTTTTGTAAATGTATTTCTGTAAATTTACCTTCAAATTTTGAATTAAAAAACCCCTTCATTTGAACTCATGTTCTATACTTACATATTCTTAGATAGGTGAACCCCCCTAGTGAAATTTAATTCTTGACATTATTTTCCTCTTGCCTTGTCAACCTCCATGAGGCCTTTAGTAAAATCACCTTGTCATTGACCACCCTTGGCCATGCATTTTCCATGTGTCCGATATTCTTTAGGTCATCCCTTATTGCATGGGTGTCTTTTTTACCAATTATATGGTCCCAAATCATTGATACCACATTCTTAAAAAAGTGCATTGGATCCAAAAGTTAATTTATTCTTAAGTCTAACCAATATGGTAGACAAAAGAAGATTGAGTACCTTTTCATGCCCGCGGTTGTTGTGATCGGAATCACCCATCTCTTTCTCTAACAGTTTTTGCTCTGTCAGCACTTTCTACCCACTGCAACACAAAGTCAGCCACATCCTGTTTCAGAAAATTTTGCCACTTTCCCTCAGTCTGCTTCTCCACTTCAGGATGGATCACATAGCATGCAAGATCATTAGAGTATATTTTATACAATGAGTCATCTAGCACAACTGTATTTCTCTTATTGAATTTCGAGAAAAGATGCCAGAAGGTATCCAGGTTTTTCAAGAACATTGGCCTAGGAGGATTATCAAAGCGCCAAGTGCAAACATGGCAACAACCATCCACTCATGCATTTCTTGGCTTGAGGCAGGCACTTATCCATGGCTGTCTCCAATTCCCTACCTCTATGGGAGGTCCACACAAATACCTCTGCAACCTGACTCAACGCAAGTAAGAACACCTCTGCATCCTGCCGTATGTAATAGGTGATGTTCTCATCCTCACAGACTTTGGAAAAGTACAACGTTGAGACATTTGGGGGAATCTCTATCCCATGCTTATCGTGCACACACAAAAGAACCTTGTTGAAGTCAACAACGACTACCAGGTCTCGAGAGTCATTGAAGCATCAAAACTGATAGCGTGGAGGACAGTCCTGAATGTGCTCTACCTCATCAGTGGTGGGTGGTAGGGTTTTCGAGCCAACAACTTGAATTTTAACTACATGCACAACAATTAAGATGGTCAAGACATGCACAGACACTGGGACAAAGGACTTATATATTATATTGCCACAAAATAATGTGGCTTGCATGAGCAAAAAGCTACAAAGTTGCAAGAAGCTAAAGCTTCTAAGACTTGCAGATTGCTGCAAAGAGAATATCAGGAGGAGTGCTCATGCCCACAAATTGAAGACAACCAACAAGATTAGCATAGGGTTGATTTAAAGCTAATGATGATTCAGCCTCAATATTTGCAAAAGTACTCCTAGTAGAGCTTGCAAGACAAGGAGTGTTTGCCGAATGTGTAGTAGCCAAACCAAACTTTTGAACAATATCTTGGATAAACTTTGTTTGACGAAGAAGAAAAATACCATTGTGATGATACCTTTGAACTTAAATACCAAGGCATGAATGGATGTCGCCAAGATCCACCATATCAAAGGCTGAGGATAAAACCTTTTTTACTTGTTGCATAAAATTGTTGCATGAAATATAGATTATTAGACACAAGTATAGTGTCATCAACATAAAGGGCCAATATCACAAAATGGTTATCCACATTGTGCTTGATATAAAGATTTGGATCAGAGAAGCAAGAAACAAACCCCTGCGATGTGAGAAATCGATCAATCTTGATGTATCATTATCGTGAAGCTTGTTTTAGTCCATACAAAGCATGGTGGAGTTGGCATACAAGATGTTCCTTTTCGGGAATTGTAAATCCTTAAGGTTGCTCCATATATATTTCCTCCTTTAAGTCTCCATTGATAAAAGCCGTCTTAACATTGATTTGATGTATTTCCAAACCAAATTGAGTTGCAAAAGCTAGTAGTACTCGAATCTTGTACTATGAACTACAGGTGAAAAAGTGTCATGATAGTCAATCCCTGCAATTTGTGAGTATCCCTTTGCAACTAAACGAGCTTTGAATTTATCAAAGGATCCATCTGCCTTTGTTTTAGTCTTGTAAACCCACTTACATTTGATAGGAGTACGATCAAAAGGTGGGTTGGTAAGAACCCATGTACCTTTCGAGATCAAAGACTCATATTCAGCTTCCATGGCTTCCTTCCATTGTTCCTTTTGTGGAGAGGACATAGCTTGTGCATAAGTTGAAGGATCTTCACAAACAGCCAATACATGATTAAATGTTTCAAGATCATCATCATATACATGATTTGCACTGTGCTCAAGTTCTCAATAGGAAGATCAACATAGATATCAATATCTGTAGCAGTCTCCTTTGAAACCGTAGGATGAACATCAATAGACTTGTCTCCAATATCCATCAAAAGAGTGTTGTCATCATGCAAATCATTGTCCAAAAGTAGAAAAGGAAAAGAAGTGAGTAATGTTTTTGTATCATCAGCATCATCTGTGGACCACAAACCTCCCATCAATTTCTCATTGAATATAGCATCTCGACTAACAATTGCCTTTTGAGAACTTGGATCGTAAAACTTGTAACCCTTTGAGTTGTCAAAATAACCAATAAAAATAACCTTCAAACTTGAAGGTTCTAGCTTGTGTCGTGTCTCTTTTGGGACATGAATATATAAGCAATACACCCAAAGACTTTGGAATGTGCAACAGAAGGAGTTTGGCCTGTCCAAGCTGTGATTGGAATCTTACCAGAAGGTGCAGTAGTTGGAAGATGATTTTGAACAAAAACGGCTGTCAATACTGCTTCTGCCCAAAAAGAGCGAGATAATCGAGAATGAATAAGCATGCATCTGATTGCATTCAAAATTGTACGATTCTTTCCCTCTGCAACTCCATTCTGTTGGGGAGAATATGGAATGGTATACCCATGGTGGATGCCGTGGTTGATGCAATGATCATGAAATAAGTTGGTGTGATTCTCCATAGATATTTGGTACCTCTTAAATGTGTCCAATGCTTCTAATTTATGTCGAAGAAAAAAGACAATTGTATACAGTGAATAGTCATCAATAAAAGTAATGAAGTAACGGTAGCAAGACTTGGATGAAGGAAAGGGTCCACAAATATCAGTATGAATGAGATCCAAAAGATTATTTGAATGAATATTTGTAAACATTGGAAATGGCTTACGATGATGTTTGCCTAGAGCATGGATTGGACTTTTTCTTTTTTGAAGGTTCATCTTTTTTAAAGAAAAAACCCTTTCTTTTTTTAGAGCCAAAATTTTCTCCATGAGGCTTATATGAAAAAACTTATCTTTTTCTTTATAATGACCATAACCCATGGTATCGTCAAAATTTTTGGCAAATCTTAGAGCCTCATCAAAGTTTTTTAGCTCTTTGGAGCAAACTTCCTTCTTGCACCCCCTTTTTAGGCCTCTAATCAAGCCTCTTACTTTTTGAAAATTATGTATGCCCTTAAGTTTCAAGATAATTTCTCTATAGCAAGCTATATATTAAGTGAGATTTAAATTCTTTTGTTCCATAGAACAACTATCCCACTCCTCCCAATTCTGATCTTCATTTTCAGGAAGATATTCCTTTAAGAACAATTCCTTGAATGCATCCCAAGAATCGGGTACTTTCCTTGCTTCTGCTGAACTCGTACACCACTTATAAGCTTTTCCTTGCAAGGAAGGGCTATCGTCAATGGGCTGGTTATGATTAGGAAAATTTCTTAAAAGATGTAAATCTTGCCATTTTTGTAGAAAATTATGGACCACATCTTTATTTCTCCCCCTCTCTTCTCCACTAGGAACACCATATTAGTGAATTTGGGAATTTCCCAATTCCCATTTTTGAATACTTTAAAAAGGGGACATGGATAACATGTTTGTAAGTTTCTCAAAACCCTATCATATGACCTATCGTTGGAAAGCGCTTGAAAAATGGAATCTAAAGAGCTATAAAGCGTTCATTTTGGATTAGTGGTGTTCAAGTTATGGTTAATCCAAACTTTTGACCACGTGTCCCAAACTTGTGGGAAATTCCCATATTCCCCAATATGGTGTTTAGGGTACCTTTAAATATTTAAATACTACACCCTAGTCTCTAGTTTTGGGACCCTCTTTAACTATGGTTTGATTCAATACTTTTTCTAGATTTTTTTCCCTTCCCTCATCAATATTATTTTTAGATATTTCTTTAACTTCCAATCCTTCCCCCTCAAGGAGCTAAGAAGACCCATCATTTTCTCAAGTTTATTCTCTATATTAGATATTTGTTCTTTCATTTCCTTAATTTCTATATTCTTATACTCATAAAGATCTAAATCTTGCATATCTATTTAATTTATTTTTGTAATATCCTCTTCCATGTGAAAGTAGACATTGGGTTTTCTTGAAACTACTAGGATAATGGGAAGACACATCATCCAACCAAAAACCAACTGGTTCATCTCTTCAATTAAATAGCCCATAACTGACATATCAATAAATAACATAAAAACATAACCTAGCATAAAGAAACAAGAGAGACTCATTGGGTACAATCTATCCCCCCTCAAGAAGTGTCAGCTTCCTACCACTTCTTCAGTATTTATGCTTTATTAATAAAAAATAGCCCATAAGCCAAAAATAGATGCACGCTTATGCATGGGCTTGCCCTTTACAAAAATGGGTGTTACTTTTAACACAAGCTTAGCTAAAGTGTTCCTATCTAAATACTAAAGGATAATTACAAAAGAACCCCAAGGGTTAATTCACGTGCAAATAAATAAATCCATGCCCAATATAACAAAAGTGGGCGGATCAATAGGTGCACGTCCCAATACATCAGAATGGGCGGCCAAATATAAAACCTCATAGTAAACACTATGGAAAAAATATCAAAATGAGAAACCATCTGGTAATAGCTCGCACCATATCGTCGCCATCACGCCAAAATCACCAACCTACAAGGTTGTCCATTCAAACACACTACAAGTTAGCAACACATGCGACAAGTCCACGACAGCACATAAGTAATAAATCCTTAGTTCGAGCTATCCCTAATTTCATATATCCTACACATGGAATATTTGGAATCACCCAAGTGCCATAATTGGAACATAGTGGTAATTAGGCGTCCCCAATTAACCACAGAAGGATGGATGGACAAACCGTGACATTTCTCCCTTCTTCCCATTTTCATCCTTCGCACCTTAAGAAGGCATTTACTCTAAACAATAAGAAAAGTTTCTTATAAAGCAAAAAAGATGCAACACAACAACCTTACTTGGTTAGGTAATTATAAATAGTCTCTAATGATGAAAAGAATAATTTCGTTGATTTCTCCTTGTTGATATTTGCTTTTCTTCAAGGTTTTCATGTACTCCACTTACTTTATGTAGAATCGCCAAAGTATGCCCAATTTATTAGGCAAGAGGTATTCTCAATCTATTAGGCAAGAGGAATGCCCAATTAATTAAGCAACAGGTATTTGTATGGATAAGATTTAAGAAGTATAAGAATTAGCTTATGGAAATGAATAGAGAAGAGATTAAGGAGTAAAGATTAGAGTTAGCAAAATGAGTAGCTCAATGGACATATGGAAGAGATAGAACTAAAAAAATAAACTTAAGGAACCCTAACCTATCTGTAAATGCAATAATAAGACTCATAGATCAAAACACAATGGTTGTAGAGAAGAACATAGAAACCCAAGCTACCTTGGTAGCAAGATCCCCAAAAAAAATGCTGAGAAAACAACGACCCTCCTCTCGCCACTCAATCTTACACACTCACACTCTCACACACATGAAAATAAGCACACATAAGAGCTCAAACAAGCAAAAGGAAAGGAAGTAATAGTATAGCAGAGTAGAGAACAAGAGCACTCTATCATTATGCATAAAAGAATGAATGGTAAGAGTTACATTTTTCCTCTTATGTGTGGCATCTAGGGTTTACACTCTTGGATAGTCAAAGTTAAAAATTAGATCGTAGAGCTCATTCGGTCAATCCGCCTAAGATCCCATGGTACGCCTTTAATATGTAGGCAGTGATCTCACACACAAAATAATAAACACCATATTGAAGAATATGGGAATTTCCCACAAGTTTGGGACACGTGGTCAAAAGTTTAGATTAACCATAACTTGAACACCACTAATCCAAAATGAGCGCTTTATAGCTCTTTAGATTCCATTTTTCAAGAGCTTTCCAACGATAGGTCATATGATAGGGTTTTGAGAAACTTACAAACATGTTATCCATGTCCCCCTTTTTTAAGTATTCAAAAATGGGAATTGGGAAATTCCCAAATTCACTAATATGGTGTTAATACACTATAAGCACATTCCAATGAAATCCGACGTTTCTAGCACCTTCGACCAAAATTGTTGAAGATGATAAGGTTCCCGACATTGATGACATACAGGTCTCTCGTAAGGATTAGCAACTTGCTCAGGTATGGCCTAATGTAACTTCAACTTCAAAAAATTTTCTTTGCTTCACTTACCTGTATTCATTGAACTAACTCAAAGACCTTATGACTAGAGTAAAATCTTTTCTAATTTCCTTTCTAATTGTCTCTTCAACAAACTTTAAGACTATATTACTTCTTAGACTATATTGAACTCCTTAGCCACCAAGGCCATATTATTTCTTAGACATAACCCTATCTAACCATGAATAACCTTACAATATGCCAATGGAGTATGCCAAGTACTCCCACTTAGCCTTTTGTGAACTTAAGGTGATTTGTAGGTTTAGAAAATAAGAATAAATAATAAAAAAAGGGCAAAAAAGATAACTATCACCATGTACGAACTTGGTAGGACTCTTGATTAGTTGTGGCAGTACCTTGAGGTCGATGCATTGATTCTCAACAAGGGATAGTACCTTGTGTCACGAATAAGCTAATAATAAAAGGAAGAGGCTAAGACATCACCATAATCAGGAGATTCTTGGTGCTCCTTAGATACTCTTGGTAAAGATCTCTAGGCCATCGCGTTGGTCTCTGTGAGTTGGTGCCTTATCCCTATTTATCTTTATTTATTAAATGCAAAAAAGAGAAAAATTTATAAAAAAGATAAAAGAAGAACTAAACCTTTAATCACCTTCTCTCTTACCACTAAGTACATAATAGTTTGAGTATCTTGAGACGACTGAACCATAACCATATGCATGTAACTAAGACCAATTCAGGTGTAGACATGCTTATTACTAATCTCTAAGTTACATTGGTCATACTTTCATTTTCAACTTTGGCTACCTAAATAGTGTAAACCCTAGAAACGAGGAGATAAGGCAAAAGCAAGCGAAAGGAAAGCCAACCCCTCATTCTTTGGCATTTTCTTATGCATAATCTAAGTGTTCTCTTGCACTCTACTCGCTATTGTCTCCCTCTTGTCTCTTTCCTACAGTATGCATGATTTGAGCTTTCTAGTAGTAGTTGCTTGTCTATGCATGTGTGAGTGAGTGAGTGAGAAGGGATTGAGCCGCAAGGCATTGAGCTACAGGGAGTGTGTGGTGGGAGATGATGGCATGAACTCTCGTATGCTCCATCGAAAGTGCTACCTACAAGAATCCCAAGCTCAAGCTATCATGAGTATAAGTGAGATACCCTACTTGTGCATTTTTATGCTAGCTATGGTATATTAGTTCTTGATTTGAGCATTGTGTGCTCTCAAATGCGGCACTGTGGTGAACTTCCAAACTCCCCAATTATAAGAGTGATTCCTATGCCTTTCCCATGGCACAAGGACTTAACACATAGAGTTAGAGCAAGCATACTCTTTATGCTCTATGTTTTTATTTGTGTAACATGCCTCTGAGATTAACCAAGTTATAATTAAAGATAATCCTAAGCTTTGGATGTTACAGATTTTAGTAATGAATTCTAGCAAGTTTTTAGTAGTTTTTCAGAGCAACCAAAAATTCTAAGTTTTAAAATTAAGTGAAAATTTAAGATTGAGTTTTCAATTAGTGAGTAAGCTCAAAGGAAGCCTTTAAGTGTGTAGATGGACATGCAAATCAAAATTTGATAAAAAAAGTAAAACGTGACCTATTTTTGGAGTCAAATTTCACATACAGCTAATTTTGGCGATTCTGCCCACATTTGGTTGTAGACCGCACACGTTCTAGTAAATTTAAGTATCACATGACTAGTTTCATATAACTGTGCATAAATTTAAGTATCACATGCAGGTTGCAGCCGTGAGACAGTAGATCTAAGAGGCTTGCCAAATCTACAAACAGTAGTTCCACAACTTTTGGAGAGTAGACATGGATTCCCAATCAATCAAGACATCTTCAAATATATCGGGGAAGTACAAAAACTCTCTTTTTATTATTTTTCTTTAAATTCTTTTGAGATTAAATAGATAAATCAATAAGCGTGTATATGATAGAATTTGAGTCGGTGTATGGCATGCTTAATAGTGAGTAATTCTTGAATTTATTAATTATAAATAATTGCCTTATTCTAAAGACTCATAGAATAAACACTTTTGGAGTTAACGAATTAGAAGATATAATATTTGACTAGTTTGGATATAACCTTCATTAGGGGCTATTTTGCAAAGAGTTTGTCTTTTGTGTATTTAGAATCAGATGTTGAGGTAAACACGAAAGTTTTAGAGAACAAGAAACTCTACAAGAGTATATGAGACTCTAGAAAGCCAAATCCCTTTTCTTTTTAAGTTATTCAAGTGTAAAGTGGGGCACTTGGCTATTTTTGACAATTTTATGCTAAAAACACAACTTTGGTCTTTTTGAACGCTCTCAAAAAGACCTTAGAACTCATTTTTAGAGAACCATCACTGAGATATGTTTTATAGATCGTTAGCATTCCTAAAACTTTGTAGTTTGGACTTTTCTCTAATTCCAAATAGGTTGAAAGATATTACTCTCCCAAACAGACCAATTGTCAAGCTTTGCCTTAGAAATTGCTATCAAGATTGACTATCTTATCAATATAGACCAGATGGAATAATACGTAAGTATAGTTATGACTTAGGTATAGCAACTAGAGATGATCTTAGTGGTTAGAATGTGATAAAGATTCATGTATGAATTGAAAGAATTAAAAGACTTAGAGAAGTTAAGGACTCTTTGAATTAAAATCATGTTTTATACTTGAAGTTTATTTTGATTGATTTGAATATGCATGCCTTGAAGGATTATGGACTACAAATGAGTGTAAGATGATATGCATGAAATGTGATTGCTTTGTTTTCGAATGAATAATTGATATGCATGTGTATGATGAGACTCGACATGAGATTTTAAGATTCGGGCCAGCTGTCCTTAGACAGGGAACGCCGAATAGGGAACGTCGGACAGAGAACGAGATTTATGCCCTCTGGGAGCCATGTGGTAGAACCCAAAGACGATGAGATTTAGAAAGAGGCATACCCGGGATAGCCGTGATGTCCAGTGGGGAGATTGGGTGGACAAGAATTGGAGAAAGCCCTCGATTGGCTGGATTTTGGTCATTATGAGATTAACCATGTTGTCGATCATGGTGATGATGACAAAAGCTTTGAGATAGACACATACATGGTGATTGATTGAGATGATACACTTTAATCGATAGAGATTTATATTATATGAATGTTTGTTTTAGATTCTATGATTCTTTTCTTATGTGAACTATTTATGCATACTCTATGCATGCTTTATGCATGCATACTCTATGTATGTGCAGAGAATGCATACTCTTTATGTATGCTTAGAGCATGCATACTCTATATAGCATAGAGCATGCATAGAGTATGCATAAAGCATACATGGATCATATGCATATTTTTCTTACCATTTCTTTGATGATTATCTCATTTCCTAATATTATAGGTCTCTCACCTTTTTTGAGCTGTTAGCTCTTCTCAACCACTCTAGGTAATCTTTTGCACAAAAGATCTTTTGTTATTTATGGTTTTCTATGCATGAGTATGTTTTGTTTGGAGCCTTAATCCATGCTTTGTTTTAAAGAAGTTATGTTCGGTAATTTGTGAGACTATATGCAGGATGAGATTTGGAATTTCTTCCAGATAATATCCCTCATCTATTCTCAGTGAGATTGGTGTTAGTGATGCATCCATAGAGTTCATGACACAGGTCTCACAACAGCCATAGTGGTAGTAGTCACCGATATATAGTCACCGACATAGCAGTGCTAGTGGTGATGCTAGTGGTGGTTATGGTGTTTGTATATATGAAGGTGGTGGTAGGGATGCTACTATTCCACCATGTTGTCCTCCTACACATTCTCTTGATACTAATCCATGTGTGCTACTCAAGGTGTCACTGCTATAGGCCCCCTGGGTTTCATTCCTATAGACACTCCGGGCATCACTCTGGGTTTCAATCCAACAGACACTCCTTTTTGCTACTCCCTTTACTCCTCACTCTCTAGCATATCACGGCCCTAGATGCTACATATGATAATGGTTACATCATTGAGGATGAACTACATCATAGGGTATTAATGCATATACGTCAATTCTAAAGTGTACAGATTAGCCATGAGACATCCTCACGAAGTGGCATGACCAACCAAATTAATATGAGAATTACATTCTTGAGCAGCTTCATAGAGACAGTTCCTAATGTTAACCCTCTCCGACCAATTCAACAACAAGTGGATGCTCAAGAGAATGAGAGAGTTATCGCACCTTGAATACAGATATCTGTACACTTTTTAAAATTTTCAAATTTTAAAAATAAAAGATTATACAAGAAATTGATTATCTTTTATACATCTTTGTCTTAAATGTGTTTATATTTGAAGTTCCTGGCTAGGTACTATGGGTTTATATTTAAAGTGCCTGGGGCTAGGTACTATGGGCTGAAAGGGATAGGTTGGGGTAAATTTCCCTAATCTGTCGCATTCTGCATTTTTTTAAATACTAATGTCGGTATTTCTGTTGGTATAAAGGTTGGTAGTTGCATCAGTATTTACATCTATAAAAATATCGATGCATAAACCAAGATTCTGATTCAACGCACTACATTCGGGAGATAGTAAACCCATTGTTTAAAATAATAAGGGGAGGCGAACTGAGCGCTGCACCAAAAAGTGGACCGTTGCACGTGCTGGCAATGGAGTGCTGTGCCTGAGTGACACCATCTCTCTCTCTCTCCTCTGCAAGTGCTGCCCTGCCCAAAGGCTTGAAGTCCTTCTTCACTTTTCACAGCACCCCCCAGGTGCATGGGCACAGAGTGGAGGGGAACCCCTACTCTACTCAGAGAATAGGGAACCTGCTCTGGGAATAAGTCATCTCAACTTGCTAAGAACACACAAACTGCCTTTTAGCAGTTCCTACAATGGCCCCCAACCATGGGTTGATTTCACATGCATGGACTTGAATGCAGCACCCTTTGTTAAAGCCTTGATCTTCATGATAGAGACTTGTCCATCAGGGGAGCATACTTTGTGAAAGACAATAATGTCCTGGAAGATTTTGCCAATGTACTCCTTCAAAGCTACATCATGGACTCTTCCTCTGCCACCCCTTGTTCCACCAACTCTAGATGCAAACTCATCGACATAGATAACTTCCTGAAGAAAATATTTGTATGCAAAAATAAAATATCAAAAATTATTCTAGAATACAATTGCATGAAAAAAATATTTTCAAATGAGATGAAATCGTTTGTGCAGGGCCTCAGGGGCCTGGGGACCCCACACATGTAATCTGGGATGCATCAGGGCCCTACAGGAAAGCCAGCCAAAGGCTCGCGAGAATGGCCCTACAGGAAAGCCAGCCAAAGGCTCGTGAGAATGGCCCTGAATTTGCATGTAATCTGGGATGCATCAGGGCCCTCCAGGCAAGCCAGTCGAAGGAGGTTGGCGAGGATGGCCCTGAATCTGCAAAGCCATTCGGCACTGCCGATGATAAGTATGCAGTTGGACCGATAAGTATGCAGTTCAGACCATCCCGAACCCCACCCCGATAAGCTGACTCATGTGCAAACCCTTCGGGACACTCAACCAACTATAGCTTAGATGGAGACAAGAACTCAGATCGAGATGGGAGATCAGGCAATGCCACCTATTATTGCGAGCATCAGCCTTGCAGATTCAAGGCCATCCTCACCAGCCTTCGGTTGGCTTGCCCAGAGAGGGCCCTGATGTATCCCAGATTACATGTGTGGGGTCCCCAGGCCCTTGAGGCGCACCAAAATTTTTAGGAAGATTACATGTGTGGGGTCCCTAGGCCCTTGAGGCCCTTGAGGCCTCGCACCAAAATTTTTAGGAAGATTAAAAAAAAATTTTACGTACCTTCTCAGCCTCATCATTTTGTTTCCCGTCCGATGCATCTAGGTCTACCCCAGGGATCGCTCTATCACCATGTATAGGGTCCGAGAGGTCAATGCGTGGTCGAGGTCCAAAGAGCTCCTCCTGTAGCCTCTCAAATTTTGCATCTGAGATATCATACTCTGGAGCAGCTTCTGGAGCGCTTCTTTGGATGTGGATGATTATAGAGACATCATCCATGCTCGTGCCATTGTATCGATCAATCTCAGCTACTTGTGGGACATCCACAATGACAAAGTCAATGAGGTCTTCATCAACATCCCAGACAAGGTGGCAGTAGAGCTCTTCCTCCCTCAAATCCAAGACCTCAAGGACATCCTGCATGAGCAAGTACTCAACACCATCTAAAGTGATGGCACTCAATGATGCAAGTTTTGCATTGTCAGTAGGATGGGCTACCTCTTGGTGGATAGTCGACAAGTCCAAAGACAAGCTACGTTGTCATGCCATGGCACGTCTATGGTGTGAAACCATGCATGTGAGGCCATCAAATGCAAATCCCCAGATGCATGGGTTAAGTGCCATGACGAGTCTTTATATGATGCCATGTACATATGTTCATATTGTAAATGAGGTTCAATAAGACGAGCTGAGGCTGAGCCAGATCTAGGAGTTTTTGTATATGAGTGTGGTGGGCGATGGTTCTGCTGTTACTCAGAGCTCATGGGTAAGTTAGAAACATCCAGTTATATATGATGGTATGAGTGGCTCGCCAAAGGGATAAGTTAATGATGTTAATGGCTTCCCATGTGCATAATGTGTAGTAGCTTCTTTATGGTATCGATGGGTCAAATTAGTGAATACCTCTTATGAGAATGCAAACATGAGGGCATGCCAATGCACAAGGGAATGCATTTATGAAGACATGGAGATATATTTGAGTGAACAATTGGGGAATTCTATAAATCACATGGTCGATATGATGACATTATAAACCATGGAGGCATCAAGAGCAATGGAGATTCAATGGAGCATTAGAGTGCCGAAGTCTTTATCGAATGCGGGAGATACATTTGGATGATCTACTTTGTATTGGGAAGCTTGCCTTAATGCCAAGGTTAGGAGCATCACACACCTTATTGAATGAAGACTATAATAAGGGATATTAAGGGGGCAGCTTGCGTGGCATTAAAAGGATAAATAATCGAAAGTATTAGAAATGGAAAGGTGGCGCATGAGTATTTTGGAAGAAGGAAAATGCGTGAAGATAGCTGCAAAAGGTGTGGGGCGCCGATTCCCTTGCAGGAAAAAGGAGAAAAAACCAGAGTGTGGGGAGAGGCGCTGATCAGAAAAAAATCTGCAGAGAAATGGAGAGAACCAGTTCGTGTTTGACCAGAGGCTAAAAATCCTAAGTGGCGGCTACTGTTCAGTGCTTGTAGGAGTTAGAAATGATGAGTAAATCGTGTGCTATCTAGTGATAGGGATTTTAAATAAATATATATTTTCTGCTTCTCACGGCCTGCAGCGAAGCGCCGTTTGGAATTTTACAAAAAACATGTGGAATCTGCCTTCGCTTCAGATAAGTGTTGATTTACTTATTTAATTTCTCCACTCTACATACCCACGATTTGAAAAATCGTTAGGTCCATAAACCATAAAGGTTTTTTTTTGTAAATCAAGAACGACTTGGTGTGAGGAGTTGTAGTACTAATGCATCAAAATTCATGGGATCAAAATATCAGAAAATGCAGCAAGGCTTTTGGTAAATTTGAACTGTTTCTACCCTAGTGGATCTGAAAAGCAAGCTATGGAATTTCTTAAAAAATCATGTGAGCATGTTATAGTTATGCCATATATCGTCTTGTACTTGTGAGTTGTTGGAATTTATAGGTAGGTTTTCAGGTGATAAAGAACATCATGAGATGATGGGATTAGAGATACTGGATGTATGGAATGAAAATGGTTACATGTATGTTGGAATTATTTGAAGGTTATGCTATGCCTACATGTGATTGGCTTGAAGGATTTGGAAAAAGGAGCCAGTGAATCTATGCTTTGAAAGGGACAAGCACTTGGTACACAATTTTGTGCAATCATCAGGATGAATTCAAGGATGTATTGAAGTGAATTGACACATGTATATGTCATTAGAAATGGATATGTCCTATTCTCCTTGGGGAAAATTTTGTGTGTGAGTTTCCTTGTTAAATTTGGAACCTACTCTCACAGTTGGAAGTCTTGCACTTTCTCAGCGACACCGTCCACGTCACGACAGCTCTTTGGTGAACCCGACGTGAAACTGCTGGGGTGAGAGTGTGGTGAAATATACAGGGAAGCTATGGCTGAGAATTCTGAGGGTCAGGGGGTTCATTTTGACCCCGGAGTTATGCAGATGTTTCAGATGTTTACCATGTACATGCAACAGCAGCAAGCTGCTGAGAGGGGACAAATTTCCATGACCAAAGCATTACAATCAATTGTGAAAAAGGTGGATCAATTTGATGGGAAGGATATCACAAAGTACCTGCGCAATTACATAAAGGAAATGGAGCTAAACAGGGTGACTGAGGAGGATATGGTTCGAAGTTTTGAGCTGGTATGTGTTCCTGAAATAAGAGAGCGCATAAGAGGATTGCAGACAGCACATGGTGGCAGAAATTGGGAGGAGTTCAAGCTTGCTTTAAAGGACGAATATTTCATGGAGGATTCTGAGCGAGTGACCAAACGAACTTTCTTGGAATGGGTCACAAAACCTAAAATGGGAATTTCTGCCACAGAATTGCTAAGAGAGTTTGAGAAGCGCTATGCCCAGCTGTCAAGGATAGAGCGCACAACTTTGGATAGAGAAAAAACAGAGCTCTTCTTACAAGCAGCTGGGGAAGATCTCCAAGAGAAATTGAAAATCCTCCTTGAGGATAAGGATACAAAGCAGGGATTAAAGAGTGATTGGAATGATGTTGAGGATGCGGTCACCATGTTAGCAAAGCGGCAGCGAAGGAGGGATAAAATGGTGATGAGCTCCGCAACCCCTATAACTGCTGTTACCCCTGAGAATCTACCAAAACCAACTGCTACAATCCCAAAGGTAGAAGGGCCGATGGATGAGCTTATTAAGGGTATGCGTGACCTAAAATTGAAGATGTCCAGGATTGAAGAAAAGGGGTTACCGTTAGGGCAGGCTTCTATGCAAAGGCCTCAAAGCAAAGAAGGGTTTACATACAGATGCATATGGTGTGATGACCCACAACATGTAAAGAAAGATTGTGCTAGCTATAAAGAAGCTCTTAAAAATCAACTTGTGTTTTTCAAAGATGGAAAAATCCATCTTACAGAGACTGGTCTTCCATTGAGTACAAACTTTGGGAAAGGAGGGATGAAAAATCTGGTTGAGGATATGGCTGCTAGTCATGCCATTTCTATGGTTGAGGCAGCAACCTATGGATTAAAGGTTGGTCAATCAAAGCAGGGATTTGAGAATGATGAAGATTATGAGAATGAGGATTTTTGGCCATCAACAATGGAATTAATTGCGTCAAAGAAGGTGTCTAAGCAAGCTTTGCATGAGGCAGGTGATTGTATACGTCTTGAGACTGGCTGGGAGGAGCCTGTGGATTCTTTATCTGTTCATGCCTACATTGCTAAATGCCAAAATAATGAGGCACAGGTAGAGGAGAAGCGTAAAAGGGAAAATGAGGAAGGAGGGCCATCAAAAAGAGTTACACGTGGAAGTGAAAAGAAGGATCCTGGGCCATCACATATGCCTCCACCCACCGCATAGCAGACCTCCACAGGAAGTATCAATGGAAGAAGTGCCAGCAAAAATGAAGCATGAGAAGGAGAAGGGTAAAGGGAAAAGTCCACTCTACAAGCTTCAATCTGATATTGAAGCTACAACAGATCTCAAAAAGGTGCTTGAAGAGAGGATTCTAAACAGCAGGGTGGAATTTACACTAGGGGAAGTCTTGGGGATTGCAAAGAAAGAATTTCATGATGAGATAATTGATATTATACGAAGAAAAAGGCAGTCCATAATTGAATCTATTCCATCGCAAGGGGAGGCAAGCACTTACAAGACTCATGGAGTACAGGTACAGCAAAAGGAAGAGAGAGAAAATGTGGTGGAATATAATCACTCTGCTGATGGGGCACGACAAGTGCGCTTTGTGGAAGAGGATGATGAAAAAGAAGTTCTTACAAAGAGTCATTACTCCAGGAGCCATTGGGCAAGAGCAACTACTGAAACCCTTGTCAAGATAGGTGATTTGGAAGAGCCATATGTCGCTCTAATTGATCATGGGTCTGAAATAAATCTTATGGCTAAAAATCTCTACAACAAATGTAAGTGGCCAATGGATGTAGATCATGGGTGGATGATTAAAGCAGCTAATAACTCATCTGGAGAGCTTTATGCAGCATGTCCAAATGTAAGGGTAACTATAGGGGATGTGAAAGATGATGAGAACTTCTTTGTTCAGGAGATGTCATCGTATCCCCTCATCCTTGGGCAACCCTACATTACAGCTGTGAGGATGGAAACAAAAGTTTTGGACGATGGCTCGGCATATGCAAGAATAAGGAGTAAGGATGGCAAGAAAGCTGTTCAGTTCTTGACAGTTTGCATTAACCATGAAAGGAATCGTGAGTCTCTTCGAGCACAGTCACTCCCAAAGATAAATAGAGAATTCATGAATTACAGGGAGATGAGGGATTTTGGCCAGGTGCCATTGTAAAGCGGGATTTCAATGGTACAAGGGGAAATGAGTTCTCGCAGGACTCAATCAATGTAAATAACTTTTCAGCAAATTTTCAGGGATTCTCCAGCTATGGGTCACTGGTTTTTGTAAAAAGCAAGGATTTGAAGCGTGGCATGCGAAGACATGTACAAAATGAACAAAAAAGTTTTGAGCAGTGTGGTCTTTTGGAGAAGAATGAGTTTATTTCAGGGGTGCTTGATGAGGTGTCATTTGTAGATACTATGGATGTGCTTTTTGATATGGGAAGAGCATGCTTACAGGGTGGAAATGAGATAATAGAGGTGTCATCTGTGGAGATGTATGATATAATCCAGGAATTTGAGGGGGTGGAATGTAAAAACATGAATTGCGAGATGGATGCTCATGTTGATACAAAGTACAAAACAGTTGCAAAGAAGGTGAAACCAGTTGCCTTGCCTTTGCCACCAGGAAGCAAGGAGAAGATAGATGAAGCTTCTATGCAACCAAATCTTAGAGATCCGAAGAAAATTGGGCATAAGTTTACTCAAGAAACTCTAAAAGAGCTGAAGATTGGTGAGAAGGGTTTTCTGTTGCCAGTTGAAAGGGAATGCTTTGAGGAGATGCTTGTAAAACATGGGAAAGCCTTTGCTTTTCAGCCGCATGAGATAGGCTGTGTTGATCCAAGTGTAACAGCACCAATGGTGATCTTTACTATTCCACATGTGCCCTGGAACCTGCGGCCAATTCCAGTGCCAAAGGCTCTCTTGCCAAAGCTGATGGAATTACTAAAAGAAAAGATCAGGATGGGAATCTTAGAGCCATCATGTGCCCCATATTCCAACAGATGGTTTACTGTGCCAAAGAAAAATGGGACATTGCGCTTTATTCAAGACATGCAACCTGTAAACAAAGTCACAATCAGGAATGTGGGAGCAGGTCCGATTGTGGATGAGTTTGCAGAAGCATTTGCAGGGAAAGCTATATACTCTATGGGTGATCTGTATTCGGGATATGATCAGTTCCAGCTGGATATACAAAGCAGGGACTTGACCACAATGGGAACTCCAATGGGAACTCCTTTGGGATTAGTAAGGATGTGTACCTTACCACAGGGAGCCGCCAACTCAGTGGCACATATGATGAATGGAATGAATAAAGTTTTACGAGACTTCATACCACAAAAAACTATGCCATTTTTGGATGATGTGCCAATAAAGGGCTGTGATGAGAAAGACAAAGATGGGGATTTGGATTCAAAGGGGTGCCGCAAGTTTGTGGCAAATCATATAAAGGATTGTGATATGATTCTATCCAGGCTTGAAGAAGTGAATCTTACTTTATCTGGGCTGAAATCAGTGTTTGGAGTTGGTGAAGTGCTAATAGTGGGACATCTTTGTAGTACTAGTGGACGCCGACCTTGTCCAGCCAAGATAGATGCAATACAAAGAATGAAAGAGACATGCATTAATGTTACAGAGCTGAGGAGATTTCTTGGAGCATGTGTCTTTTATGTTATTTGGATCCCACATTATGCACATGTAGCAGATCCTCTTTATCAACTTTTGAGGAAAAATCAAAAATTTCTGTGGAGTGCAGTACATATTAAAGCTATGCGGAAGCTGAAATGTTTGCTCCAATCATCACCTACTCTGAGAAAGGCAGATTATGAGTGTGGCAGGCCTGTGGTTGTTACAGTTGATACTAGTCCTACTGGGATAGGATGGGCAGTAGCCTTAACTTTCCAAGTTGTGGACCCATTCACAACTAGAGGAGCAATACTGGATAACCAACGTCAAAAATTTTGAATTTTGAATTTTGGTCCACCCAGAGTTTGTGCTTGCATTGTGCTACTGGCACCATCTATGATCTTTGAAACCTATTTTTGTCCAAGACCATTAGTTGGTTTAATCTATGTTGTTGATAAGGACTCTTCATAGGAGATAGGTAGAAAAAACTACTCAAAAACTTGGCATAATAAACTTTATGGGAACTACCGCTTCAAAACCTTACACCATTAAGAAAGGATTAGCCTAATGGCTACTTTATAAACTGTCTACAAATCCTATAATGCAAAGTAGAGATTCTGATCCCAATATATCATGTTTTCATTTACCACCTTCTTCAGGATTTTATTGGTGTGGATGTTTCCTAGTAGCCATTTGCTAGAGGGTAATACACTAATGACTTCTTCTAGATAATCATATGCCATTCCATTAAACTATTGACATGACATTAAGAAAAATGCCATCCTTTATCACCAATTCAATTGGGTACCCATAACGGGTCATAATCATTT
This sequence comes from Cibotium barometz, assembly GCF_041138505.1. NCBI lineage: Eukaryota > Viridiplantae > Streptophyta > Polypodiopsida > Cyatheales > Cibotiaceae > Cibotium > Cibotium barometz. The sequence continues at coordinate 25,733,073 of NC_141089.1, forward strand.
CATACAAGAACTTGGCCATAGATTTCTACCCTATTATCCCTCAAGGCATGAGCTTCCACCCATTTGGTGCACTAATCAATGGTGGCGACCATAATATACTTGTTACCAATATTTTGTGTAGGGGGTTTTAAGGGACCCACTAAATCTAGTTCCCATTTTTGAAAAGGTTCAAAGGGAAACATGGACCTTAGGAGACATTCAGTCTGATGATGCAGGTTGGCTTAAGCGTTGGCAAACATTGCACTCCTTGGCCATTCACCATGCATCCTGAAGGACCATCGGCCATGCGCCAAAGCCCAGTGTGGAACACTTTTTGTCCCATGATATCTCTAGAGAGACTACATTGAAGGACTGTTGATTGTGTCTTTAGAGATTCAATAAGATTCCAAGAATGGAGATTTTCCTTTGAAGTGTTCCGTGGTAATGCCACAAAGTCCTCTAGGCACACATTGTTGGTGCACATTTGCCTATATGTTGACAAGAGTCGCCACGCTTTCAAATTCCACCATGATGAGAGACGGGGTGAATAACAAGGAAGGTGAGGGTGAAGGAGGTTAGTAATCAAATTTAGAGCTACAAGAAAGGTCATCTAAGTGGCAAGCAAAGAAAGGGTAAACAAAGTAAAAAGTTTCCAATGAAAAATAACATGTCACCACCACAAGTTGCCTAAATCTCCAGAAACGTCCATGGGACACAATTTCTTATGGATTTTGAGACTTCTCAAACATACACTATTACTTGGGAAGAGATTAAAAACCAAAAAAACCCAAGAAAAACAAAATGAGACCAAAAAAGTGGTAACGCCACAAAGTCCTCTAGGCACACCTGCCTAAGTCATTGTTGGTGCACATCTACCTATATGTTGACGAGAGTTGCCATGCTTTCAAATTCCACCATGATGAGAGATGGGGTGAATGACAAGGAAGGTGAGGGTGAAGGAGGTTAGTAATCAAAGTTAGAGCTACAAGAAAGGTCATCTAAGTGGCAAGCAAAGAAAGAGTAAACAAAGTAAAAAGGTTTCTAATGAGAAATAACATGTCACCACCACAAGTTGCCTAAATCTCCAGAAACGTCCACGGGACACAATTTCTTATGGATTTTGAGACTTCTCAAACATACACTATTAGTTGGGAAGAGATTAAAAACCAAAAAAACCCAAGAAAAACTTCATCAGCTCACGGATATGGTTACAAAGACTCAGGATGAGTTAGGAGTTAAACCACAACTAGTGTGAGTCTCAGACATGATTCATCTTGACAATCTAAAACCCATTAAAACCCACAAATCTTTGGATATTCCTTATGTCATCGTGGAAGAAAATGAAATCTCACCTATCCCAAGCATGAACCCTTGACCCCATTGAAGAGGTGGAGTTTACAACCTCACCACTTCCCTCATATAGCAAAGAGGTTTTACTGCATTGAAAGCTCTCCTCAATGGGTGACTTTAATGGTTAGGTTACCCCACCATTTGTAGACATACGTAAGCCACGTCCTCATTAGGGAAAGTATGAGCTCATTTTGAGGCCCTCTAAGGAGTTTCCTTCTCTTTCTCTCTCTAAAAAATGGGGCCACAGTGAAATTTGAGTACACAATTCCCAAATTTTTTGGAGTTGGTAAATTTAGAATGTACTCTTCAAGATCTTTCTAATGAAATAGAACATGATGGGGTTCTAACATAGAATAGTGAAGCTCCCCAAGAAGTGGTTTCAAAAGTGATGATGTGGTATGTTACATTACATTTTGGCATCTTAAATCTTGTTTGTGGTGTATCTTGAGCATTATTACTTGAAATTTATCAAAGGTTATATATTTGAAATCTACTCATCAAGCTTCTCAATATGTCACACGGAGGGTTTATGACATAAGATTGATAGGGCTCACCATGGCCCCATTTTTTAGAGAGAGAAAGAGCATGAAACTCCTTATAAGGCCCCAAAATGTGCTGAAGCCTCAAGTGGATGATGACTAGACTAAATCTATAGTTAAAATTCCATTAAATAAATTGGGGCAATACTTTGAGAGTGATGATACTAATGCAAACTTTTCTATTCTGCCAAAGGAATCATAGTAATGTGAATCCTAGATGGTGGCACAAGAGTAAGTCTAATCAGTAGGAAGTGTTGGAAAAACATATGTAGACCTCGGCTTGAAGTCTCTGAGATTGTTGTAAAGATGGCCTATACAATACTGGCCAAGTTTATAGGATGCTACGAGATCTTAAGATCAAAATGTTGAAACATTGAGTGAAGCATACCTTCATTGTGATAGATTTTTCGAAACAAACTGAGTCATAATGAGATGATCTTAGGATGTTCTTTTGTGCATGAAGCTAATATGGTGCATGACTAGGCAAGGAACCATGTCTACTTGCAACTTGATGACTTAATTCTTAGAGTATATCTTGTGACTAGCCACATATATCCTATGGGTAGTGGTGGAATTTTTGGAAATCAATCTAATACCATAATCCATTCTATTCCATTACAGTACTACTTAACTTGAAAAAAGGATATTGAGGAAGGATTCAACCTAAAAGCCATAGGTCAAATAAGGGAGATGATTTGAATTGGATTTAAATGATGGCTGTTATGGGCTATCGTACCTCCCAACACAAACACCAATGGGAGAAGAAATCAACACAACAATGTGGGTACTTACCAATGCTTCGAGATCATGTCCCCCCTTGAGGCTTCCCAAGCTCACTTTGAAAGCTCCACTCCTCCGAACACCACCTCCATGCTGTCACCGTTTCGTGAAGTCGCTCACACCATGTATGATGCAAGGTAACCACCTCTCACTCTTCCACACCTGCAAAGCATAGAAAAGGAACATACACTAGAGTACACATACACACTCTCTCTCTATCTCTCTCTCTCTCACAAGACAAAGAAAGAGCTGCCATAGCACAAAGGGGGATTGTGTTTTTCAATTATATACAACTGGCCCTTATTCACACTTGGGTGCCTAAAACTTACTAACTAAGGCCTTGGGTGACCAGTATCTCATAATGTAAAACTTTTATACTGCCTTTGCATAACACTTATTAATGTCCTCAAATGGAGGAGAATATTTGTTAACCCAAAATGGGATTAACATCCCCCCTACCTGATGTAGGCTTTGTCCTCATAACCTATTACTACCAAGGTCCAAAGACCTGGTCACCGAGCTCATGCCTATAGAAGTTGTGGTGTGACGAGCATTTTTAGGGTCCAAAACCCTGTGTCGAGCATATATTCAAAGGTTTTATGCATGTAGCCTAGAAGACAACTTAGGCGGCGATGATAGTATGGCATCATTCCCCTCTCATTAGGACCTATGTTCATGACATTTGAAGAGGAGTTTCTCTCCATCAAAGCCATCATATTGCTCCTTTGGTTAATCGAGAAGCACAATGATCAACTTCAGAAACCTGACTATTGCCACAATAGTGGGATCTAGAATATGACGCCACGCTCATATCCACTTTAGCATTTGTTGCCTTTGTTGTGCTATATCTGAAAATGTTGTTGGTACAAACTCTCATACAAACTAAGGGAACTTATAGCACACATGAGAATCCCTTTTCTTGGCATCATGGAACTGTAGTGGAGTGAGCCTCTGCTTAATAGGCATGTGCAGCGAATCAACCCTTTTGGTTGGTGGTGAACACTAGTACTACTGGCTATACTCAAGAATTGTCAAAAGTACTCAAAATGCCACTCTGGCTGTATACCAAAATGCTCAATGCATGGATTGGTATCATCTGTTATGATGGCAATATAACCCCCTCTTGTGTGAATAGGATGTGTCTTACGCCACCTGCGATTGCAAGTTCTTTATCATTCTTGTGCGGCTACAACTTTAGAATGATTGTGAGCTTGGCTAGATCCATAGCTAGCCCTTATCTAGACAATATATGCCCGAAGAGGAATCCACTTGTTGTTACATCAAAGGCACACTTGGTTGGATTCAAGTTCAGTCTGGCCTTCCTGCACTTCTCCAAGAACATTGTGAGGTGTATTATGTGGTCTTATTTCCAAAAACACTAAAATCATCCACAAGCACCCTCATATATTCATAGAATATTTCTTGGACCATCCTTTGGAATGTAGTAGGAGCATTTTTTAGCCCAAGAATTATTACATTGGAGGAAAATTCCCCACATTTTGTTACAAAGGTTGTTTTTTCTTTATCTTTTGAGGCCATTCATACCCGGTTGTACCTGTCGAACCCATCTGGGAAGGAGTATGTCTCATGCTCGGCTACCGCATCGAGCAAAAAAACCTATGAATGGTAGCGGGAATGGATCACATATATTGGAAGCGTTCAACTTGCAGTAGTTGATATAGACCCTTTTCTTTACGATAATCACTATTGGTGAAAGCCATTCTTCTCTGTCCACTAGATAGATCAACGCAACTTTCAGTAGCCTGTGAATTTCCTCCACTTCTTTAACATAGTTGGGGTTCATTCCTTATTTGGTCTGCCGGATAGGCGTTGCATCCACTTTTAAGTTGATCTTATGTTGGTAGAAGCTAGGATCAATCCCCTTCATGCCAGAGTAATTCTAGGAAAACACATCTATGTCGGACTTTCACTATTCCACGAGCCTTCCTTTGAATTCTTGATTCAGCTGGGCATTGATTATTACTATTTTTGGCTCTTGGTTGTCCCCTGGGTTCACTTCTTCCAGTTTGTCTTCTTGGACTCTAATGTTTCGCTTCCTGAGTTGGGCTTCCTCTTGCTTGAGGGCCATCATTGCTTTTTCCTGCTCGGCCTATAGTTTGCCACACTATCCTGAGTGTCCTCCTTCTCTTCCTGTGCACTTTCTTCATTTAGTGGCACTTCAAGATGAGCCAACATGACTTTTGGATTGTATCTTTATACAATCCTTTCTATGTCCACCACCTCGAATGGTAACAACAGATCTGGATTCTTCTTCATGATCTGCTCTTCCTCGTCGTCTTCTCCCTCTTCCAGGTAGTTTAGGCCCTCTACATGCATCGGTCGGTTGGCCGGGTTTATCTTGTCTTTTCCTATGCTAAAATGCAAACTTTCTTTTTCCCTCTCTCAATAGTGATCTTGTTCCTATCCCAATTGTGCTTTATCCTTCCATTCATAAGCCATGGTCTTCATAAGAGCATGGGATATGCACCCGCTATCTTGGTCATTTTGAGAACTATGAACTCGGCAGTGAATATGCATCCTACCACTTCTATTTGTTCTCCTTTGATTATCCCAACTGATCGGACCCTTCTTTGGTCATCCATGCAGATCTTGAATGGTGTTTGCATGTTAGTAATTCCTACATTTTTAGCCAGACTATCTGACATTATGTTTACTCGAGACCCTTCATCCAGAATGACAGTTGTCACTATCTCTCCTTTGATCTTGATGGTCACTTCCAAAATGGATGTGTCATAGTCCTAGACTGTTTCCACATTCTTGCATTTTGTTATCGAGTTTTCTAGTTCCTGGAAGGGCATATGCATCAAATTATCTTTTGGCACTATGACTTGAAGAAGCTTCTACCTACATTGGGAACTAAATTCAGTATTTGATCTAGTGTGATGTTCAATTTCATCTTGCTTAGATTTTCCCACAGGTCGTATTCCTTCATGAAGTTGCTTCTTTTCTCCTTATCAGTTGGCCTACCTTGGTTTCTGTACATCCTTCCTTGTTCCTCTTTTGCTTCCCTTTCATGTTCCCAACCTCCCCTTGTGAGTTTTTTGATCTATATTCCTTCCAGATTTCATTCCTTTTCTTTTCTCGAGATGCTTCTGCTACTCTGGGCTAAAATTGGCTCTAGTTGGTACTTCAGCATCGACTTCTTTCTTGCGCTAATCTCCTTAGTTTTTCATGTCCAGATTTTCTTCAACATTCTCTCTCATGGGTGGGCTTTCCTACATTGTCCTCACTATCCCTTGTGCGCCCTCCTACACCAACTTGGTGATTTGTTCATCACGGACTCTTTGTTGCCCTGCCCACCACTGTTTTGACTTTTGCTTCTGTTTCCGCTATGCATTCTTGCCTATCAACTTCTTGACAAGTCCTTGTGATCTTATCACAACCATCATCTCTAGTTGCATTTCTTGTTCTTTTCTTGCCCCATGGTCCTCTTTTACCATGTTCACAGCTGCATCATCTCGCCTCTTGTAGTTCCTGTGCTGATGGCATTGAAATATGGAGCAATCATTTTGTCTATGTCGCATACCATTCTAGTAGAAACACGATACCCTTGATCCAAATCTATCACCTCCTCCTCCATAAGGTCTGTGGACTTAAGGTCCTGTGGAGACCTGGTTGACGCGGCTGAAGCTCTTGCACTGCCTTTCCATCACCCTCGGATTCCTGTTCTGAGTATTATAGTAACACATTTCTACAGTGTGATTGTTCCTCCCGTAGATAGTGCATATATGCTGCATGTTCCTTAATAGAAACTCCTCCTTCATAAACCCTTGATTGTTACACCTTGTACACTAGATGTCTAGTTTGAGTCCAGATCTCACGTTTCCTCGGGCAATCTTGGCGAGGGCGGCCCTTAGTTCTTCCTAAACATTTACTGCCTACTTCCTGCCTTTATTTTTCTGGGGCTTTCTCTCTTCGACATCCAACTCTTGATTGGACTTTGATTCTGAGGTGTCTGATCATGAAGTTTCTTCCTCCTTCTTCTTCCTTTTGTTTTCTTCTTCTTCTTGGCGTCCTTGCTTGTTTGCTTTAGGATGCCTTGAGCTCTGGTAGCTCCTTCCACTTGTTCAAAGGTAAAGGCATCCAAGTCATATGAGGCTACTGCTCTCTGGAGCTTTTCCCAAGTCCTCTCATGAACCACTAGCTCAGCATGGCTGGAGAGCAGGTCAATTATGCTGATCCAGGTGCATCAACATTGCTCAAAATTCAGCTCCATAGTCTTATGTTGGCCTCTTTTTCTATGTTATCCTATGTAGCTTTTCTAGCACCTCCATTATGGTCTTTTCTTTCCTGAATCTTTTCTGAAGGCCTTCTTCAGTTCTTCAAATGTCGCGACTGCTCCAAACCATATTGTGCATACCAACTGGTGGCTTTGCCACCCAACATTGTCACAAAATACTCTGTCTTGTGTGGCACCAGAGCTCTGGTGGCTAGGAACATGCTTTTGACGGTAAAGATGTGGGCGTCTAGATCCTCCTCACTCTTGCCCTTGAATTTAGGATACTTAAGAGACATTCTTCCCACAACTGCCGATTCTTCTTCTTCCTGAGCTTCCTGCCTTCTCTGTTTTGTGCCTCCTAGTGATCTTCTTCTAGATTCCTTAGTGGTTCGCAAATCTGTCTCTCAAGTTGATGTGGAATCCCTTCTATTAGTCTTCTTAGATGATGTAGTTGTCGTTCGTGCTCTGCAGTTTAGGCGTGTCTATGGCGATGTTGCATCTGTTCGAGCTACCTTTATTCTCCATGCGTGCTCCATTGTGCTCTTACGACTCTCTCTTGAACACACCTAACAGCAATGTGTGCGGACCCCCTTTCCCGATTTATTTCAATTGGCTCCACTCTCCTAACTACCTGTGTAGGACTGACCTAGGAATAACCTCTATTTTCCTACTCCCCTATCTGGCGTACCGGCTCCCCAGTAGGATTGCTAAAAGTGTTAGAGTCTGGTCAAGACCTGGCACTTCGTGGTTCTAGACCACCTAGTTGGCTTTGGGACGAGTCGCGAGACGACGACTAACACAACTGTGCCCAATGCAATAAGCCAATGCGAGAATGTTGAGCTACCACGTGTCTAAGTGCAGGGATATTGAGCATGAATGCAAGCAGGTTAGTTCCTATGTTTATCCAGATTCTAGACAGACTACCATATCTAGACAGGAATGACTTAACACAAGATTGAATGCTACATAGATAGAGATGAATAGATAGAAAAAGAAACAACAAGACAAGGTCCAATATATTCTTGAGTATTATAGTACAATGCCTTAGAAGAACATTACCCATGAACTGCTCTCTCAACTCTCCTATGTCCCTATTCGGTATTCTTCCTCTCCTCCGATCCTGAGTAGACTCGACATGCATATCTCTATCGAGAGAGTGATGCACCCTCTTCTACCATCTCAATCGAGCAGGCTCGATCCAATCTCACTCATCTGTCCCCTTGACTAACTAATCCCCCTTTTTCCATTACACCCTAGTACCTGTTCATCAAGAAGCGGCAGCTTTAAATGGGATGGTTGGCTTCCAACACTTCTATGGCTTGGTAGGCGACGAAACATGGTAGGTGATTTCTTGTTACACAGAAGCCGGCCGTAGACTTGAGACATACCTTTTTTATTTTTATTGATTAATACTTCTTATTATTTAATGATTAAGGGTCTATTCTCACATTCCCCCTTCTATTTGGAAAGGAAAACTTTATTTTATTTCTTGAATCGATCTTATTGTTTGTTTTTTTTGTATTTTACTTTTATTAGTTAGTTTCTTTTTTCTTTAATTTATATTTTCTATTTGATAATTTAATTCTAATTAAGTTTATTTCTTGTTATGAAATTTGTTATTTTTCTCATCATATTACTAGCCTTCCTTCTTTTATTCAAATCCAAGTCTCCTCACATGCATCTTTATTTCTCTTGCGCTTTTGTGTTGATTGCCTTCAAAGCGTTGAAAGCATGCTTTCATCGCTTTGATTATCTTGAAAGCACAAACGATGTAGCAGTTTTGGAAGCTGCACATTGAATAGAGGTGACGTGAACGTTGTTGCTATTTCGATGCAAATGAGTTGTTACTTCTCCTAGGATCAAGGTGCAAAGCCATTTTTGCTCTCATTCCATGTAGGATTTTTATGAAGCAGCCCATTTGCACAATACAGGTAAAGCTATAGATGGACAAAGTTGAGATGGAAGAAAAATTCATCGATTGAAGGTATTGCTCGTTACACAGAAGCCCGTGGGCTTGAGTCACATCTTTTCATTATTATTGATTATTAATGAATATTAATTGATAATCAAGGGTCTCTTCTCACACCCGGGTTCTCTTCTATGAGCATAATTATTTGATCAAATTGTTATGCGTTGTGTTAAAATTTCCCAAGCTTCGGAAATCAATTGAGTTTGAGAATCAAACAAATGTAACCTGATTACACATGCACTTGCGTCGAATGAATGATTTTTTTAACGTGTATATAATACATAGTCTCTAAACCCATGCCTACACAACTCTGAAAAATGAATAACTCTTCATCCGTTGCACTGATCACAAAACTGCTTCCACACGTATTTTTTTTGAAACGTGAAAAAAAATCATATGAAGAAAATTGTGAGTACCGTCCACCACCTCCATCTTTATCGAAAGCGAGCAGACCCTAATCCGATATCTGCCATCTAATCACTTAAGGGTTGATACATTCTCCGCACTTTCTCCTTAACTGTCCCTTTTGATCTAGGGTTACCGTACTTAAGGGAGTAACATCCTTTCAACGAAGGATGATCAGTGTAGGCGCCCGCAAAAGAATCCGTGAGAGGGGCGTTTGAAGGTAAGAGTGCAGCCTTTCAAGCGCTTATGGCTATAAGTAGGGCGTGTTGGTTAAATTGATCGAAGAGCATCCCAGGAATATATGTACTCGTTTATCAAGATGCCATGGCTAATGTACGTTGATTGAAGGGGAGCAGCCATGGCGTTCCTTGCATGAGCGCTCTAATGCAGGGTATGAAAAACGAGGCATAGCCGACGGGACAAAGGATCTCCCTTGCAAGGCCCCCACCAATCTGCCCAGCTCGCTAGAAAACATCTGCGAGACGAGACGAGAATGGTTGCAATGAGAATGGTTGCAACGTTAAATCCGAAATATGAAAAACGATCCCAGATCAGTGTAGGCGCCCGCAAAAGAATCCGTGAGAGGGGCGTTTGAAGGTAAGAGTGCAGCCTCTCAAGCGCTTATGGCTATAAGTAGGGCTTGTTGGTTCAATTGATCGAAGAGCATCCCAGGAATATATGTACTCGTTTATCAAGATGCCATGGCTAATGTACGTTGATTGAAGGGGGGCGGCCATGGCGTTCCTTGCATGAGCGCCCTAATGCAGGGTATGAAAAACGAGGCATAGCCGACGGGACAAAGGATCTCCCTTGCAAGGCCCCCACCAATCTACCCGGCTCGAGAGAAAACATCTGCGAGATGAGACGAGAATGGTTGCAACGAGAATGGTTGCAACGTTTAATCCAAAATATGAAAACCGATCCCATTAACCTTAGCTAACGTTGGTGCTTGAAAACCATAGCTTTCTACTATTAATTGAAAGATTTTTATTTTTCACTCAATGTGGCCCCCTATTGGCTACGCTCCTTTAAAAAAATCCTAACTGAATATCCAGAAATGATTCTATAATTCTGCTTCCATACATATTTTTTTAAAATCTAGAAAAAAAACCTATAGAAGAAAATGATGGTTTTTATTGGAGAGAGGCCTTGCAGATTTTAAATGTCCCGGTCGGATTAGTAGACAGGTCCTCTTGATTATATACACTCTTGATTTGTATCATATATGTAAATTTTGCTTGATTATAAGTCGAAGCCTGCAATGACTAATCCTAAGGCAGGGTTCGGGAGGAGACCGATGATGAGCGGCGCACGGAAGCGAATCTTTTGAGCTTCTTGCTCAAAGAGTTGTTTCTTCTAAGTAACGTGGGTTTGGAGTAGCTGGTCCTAAGGGTTCCAGTGGCATCATACTCCAACTTCTCCACCCTGAACGCGAAGGGAAACGCTGATTTGTCGTGGGCGGCGGTCACCGTTCACACCACATCTCTCTCCGAGCCCACACCGTCCCCAACGTCCGCGGCGGATGTTGCTGTGAGTTTCGCCTTGCCCTCTACTTGGGCCTGTTTGTCGGCTTCGATCTTGATATTCTTTGCGTATATGATCTCCGTAACAACCCAAAGGGTCTGCCCCCTGCAGTGCCAATAATAATTTCAACAGCACCCACAAATGAATAAAATGAAAACTTCGACACTGAGCTTAGAGCTGCTGCTTATTATAACAGCGCCGAGCGCAGCAATGAAGTAAGTCATTCCGTGAGAAGCGATAAAGGTCGAAGAGGTAAAATCAGGTTAGTCATGACCAAAGACAGAACTCTGATTGACATAATCTGCAGGCAATAAAGTTGATCTTCATACAGGTAGCAGACACCAGCAGATTCTCTGCAAACCCGCAATCGGAATTAACGGACGAATGTTTCAGGACTCATGCACAGTACATATGACAACCAGTCGCCTACAAGTCAACAGAAACAAAGAAGGACAAGTCCCGGAAAGTGACCTGCAAGACCAAAATGTCAATAACAGCCCATACATCGACCGCAAGTCCCGCCACATCAGGAAGGGCAGATACCCGCGAAGTCCCCTTTGCCCCCTGCAAGAATGGTGGAGTACAACAGAACAGAGAAGCGTAGCTTCAAGCCAATCATCACCGCAGCGGGGAGTAGCTGGCACCGACACCATCTACATGGAACTGCATTCTGTACAAGGTCATAAACTCAGATGATGAGCGAGACAAAAGGTAACATCAAGGCCACAAGCTGATGCATGACGCCAATACAGATCAAGCTGCAAGCAAACAGACCTGAATCGAGCCCTCTTGGAAGAAACACAAAAGAGTACACCTTAAGAGTTTACCAAAATCGGAGGAAGAAGATTTCCTGCCAAGGGAGGAGTTCACCCTCTCTGAATCGCCACCAACAGGTTGGGTTGAAAGGTCGAGCTCCTCTTCCGATATCCTACATCTGCAAACGATTGACGGGAAGGAGCTCCTGCAGAATTCCTTCAGATTGGCGTCGACGGCAGTTACCAAAGAGGCAGCCCTTGCTAGATGCCGCCTTCCTACACAAGCCAGTCTTTTCTCTAGCGAGAAAGAAAAGAAAGAAGGAGCGCAGAAGATCTGCCGCTCAGAGATCTAGCGAGGGAGCCTGCAAATCAGAATAAAGAACCAGCACCTTCATCCCCCAGAGAGGAGAAGAGTCGAACTAGAACCGCCTGAGATGGAAGAGACAAAGGTGGGGATGAAGCCCCCTTCCAGGCCAGGAAGAGAGAAGGAGCCGGCGTCCACGATCTCATCACCAACAAGGCAGTCGCCATGCAATGATACCCCGTGTGGGTCGACAAATCTTCTTCTCCCCTCGCACGCGTCACGCATGCAAGCACATGCACTAAGTGTGCCAAATGGCCATTTTGATCCAGTAGCCACCACGTGGCCCTTGTAACATCGGATTCTCCTTTTCTATAATTCATCTGCCCCTTTTTTGAAAAAAAAAATAAAGGTCGAAGAGCAATTAATTCGTATATAATTAAGGTTTGCAAACTTTCAGGAGACAAATATATATTATTGAGGGATCAGAGGATGCTAATTCTGGTCACATTAAATCTCCTAATTTACTAGTACTGTACAGCTAGGCATCATTACTTCACCTTTTGGAAGACCATCGTAGCTGAGGCTGTGATGTATCAGGCCTCCAATATGCAGGCTGATCGACGGCGCCGGGGTCGCTCGTCACCATCTCCATTAGAGTGTCCAAGATAACACGATGGGACTTCACACCAGTGACAGTGCAGTTGACAGTCTTCGAGCCCTTCACGTCAAACTGTGCAATGCTTAATGATCCGCCTGCGGTTATGGAGGCCAGCAGCGAAGTGGAAGACTTAATGGAGGTTTGGATATCGGCCATGCTCTCCGCCTTGAACAACGCATATTCCAAGGCTGTACTGTCCTCACGGCCATTATTTGCAGACAATGCCATGTTGGGCTTGATTATGGGTTGATCGTTCTCTAGCATGGCCAAGCCCGCTCTTATGGGCTTCTCCACGTTCTCCTTCCAGGCTTTGGCCGCGGCGGCGTCTTTCACGCCCACACTCAGCATGGACCCTACTGGCCTGGCCATCGTCGCCGGCTTAGAGTTGTGCCAAGGTAACCAGCTGCTCCTCCTCTCATTTATGAAGATATCAAGCAGCTGCACATCACTAGACCAAGGGTCCAGTGGCACCGCATTATGGACCTTCTTCATGTACTCCTCCCAGCAGTGAACCATAATTCTTAGAAAGGCAGGCTTCCAAGTGCAACTTTTTTTTTTTTTGCCAAGGGATAATAAGGCTTCGAGCCAAGAGATAATACTTATAATTATGTAAGAGGCAATGCAATTATGTATTTGGGGTAGTAGAAATGGAATATAAATAGGATCATGAAATTGACTCAGCCAGCTTTTTACAAGATTTTCAGCGCACCGAGTCAAGCCCTATAAGACTTCGTCGTTCGTCGGAAGAAACAATTTAACAAAGCTTTCACAGTCAATATGTACTCTGATTGTACAGGATCTGGAGACTGGAACGCATCCACAACGTTTCGTTTCTCACAGTCGAGAGAAATAAAAGCGTCACCTTCAGGCTACAACTTTTCACAGCTTTAGTCATATAAAAGTCAAGAGAAATAAAAGCGACTGCGTAGAGAACTTTTCCCGGCGGCCAGTCGATTCCCAGTCTAGCGTGTGTGTGGACTCTAGAGAACTTTTCCCGTCCAGTCAACTATCCATGGTACCTTACCTTGGCCTTCTTTTCAAATCTTCAAAGTTGTGCTGCTTTTCAAGGTTACAGTGCTCAAACCCACAATCGTGAAACCCATACTCAAACATACTCTCTCTCTCTCTCTCTCTCTCTCTCTCCCACAATATTCTTAGATCTTGTTGATAATTTAAGCTTTCAATATTTAAAGAGCACATATTAGTAGTGCTTATATAAAGTATCTAACTATACAATTTCCATGACAAGGGATTGAGCCAATATCGAGGCATATACTAACCATCATACCCATGCATATACCGACTCTCTTTTTTTTTTAAATGGACAGAATGGGACTACCAACCCCATTCTACCCATCCTACCTTTACCTGTACTAAGATGATCATGGTACCAACAACCCAACGTATCAACATAATTATTTAAAAGTGAAATTAAACGTAACGATGTAAAGACTAACCACTCAAAGGCTGATTATATTAACTTTTTTTTAACAAGTCATGGGCCCTGAATGATCATCTCCATCATCCCCTTGTGCCCCTCAATCATCCAGTGGGCTCTCAAGAACTCCCTAGTGAAATAGAACAAAAATAGGTAAGATTACTTGCAAACATTATAATGCTTGAGTTTGCCATTTAGAGATGCTTATATTTATGTATTTGACCACATGGGTCGAGTTTAGGCGGTGTCCTTTGGCCTCCATCTTGTCAAAGAGAGTCATCATTCCATGAGACCATGCATAGTCATACGACATGTCACCTCTTTTAAATACAATAAAAAATGAGATTCAATATCACTCAAAGGTGAGGGTGAACATATTAAATATATATGAAGATAAAGCTTAGGAAGTATGCACACGAAAACGACCCCATTGCCTAGATGAGATGACCACATTCTCCCTAGCTACATCGTTGAACTTATTGGGGTTGTCTCTCATCTCATCCATGTCTTTAATCCAATCATTAAGATCAAGATGTTTCAGCTTTGTTTTTCTCGCCTTGATTGCTTGTTCTACTTTAGACTGCTAGTGTCTCATACGATCTCTCGTGTTGAATATTCTCTCCACTGACAAAGGAAACTCCCAATGAAGCTGTTGAATAATGTAATCTTTCTTTTCACTAGATTTTTGGCTAAACTGCACACTGAGGAGGAAGGAAACATTATAAAAGATCAGCCCAATACCATCGTATAAAACGATGATTTAGACTAGTTTTTTTCCCCTAGAATTGCCGCGCGGTGTCGGTATTAGCGTTAGTATGACCATTGTTGGTACAATCGTTGAAGTAGGCATTAGTCACATATCCATGTCTTTACCATGTAGCCTCGGTATTAGCGTCAGTGAACCATCACTATAATCATCAAAATATTCATCAATCGTACTGGTATCTTTACTGACTACTATAATATTGATGCTACCTCTAACCAGAATCTTGGTTTTTTCAAAAAACTGGTTGCTTATATTAAGAGGTTAGAAAGAGACAGGTTACAACATGTCGAGAACTCTAATGAGACCACTGTCCATGCACATGACATATAGCTCCGCAGGCCCTGAGCTTGCCTTTGACTTTATTGAGAAGTTTCTCTAGCTGTGAAACGAGCTTTTCCCTCTTTTCTTGAGTGTGACTTTCAAAAGGCATATAGTGCTTTGCTAAGCAACACATCCTTGGAGATGACGGCCTCTCTCATCTTCCACAGTTCCTGAATTTATATTTTTGAAGTTTTGTTGTATTCGTGTGCTCAACAAATAATATTTAAGCATTAAATGGAAATTGAAATCAACAAATAATATTTGATCATTAATTTGAAATTGAAATCACAATACAAGTAGACACTTGGCAAGTATCAAAAAAATTTCATTAAGTAAAGCATTTACATCATGATCACATGAGATTACATTGTGAAATATACATGAGATTATCCTAAAACCTAAACTGTGGCTCATCATCACCATAATCTTCCCTCCACTTCCACGTGCATAGAACTAGCTACATATCTTTGCCAGTGATGGTGACTCTCTTGGCATGGGGACTGCTGCGTACACTGTGTCACCATATATGTCCACCAAAAAGCTTCAACAACCTCTTGAAGAGCTTCCAAAGCTATTGTTGTCCATCGTGTGGGAGCCTCACTATTGTCGACCCAACGATACCATCGAGATAGCCGGCTCGTGTTCAGATCATCCATAATCTCCCTAACGAGGCGATGAAAAGGCCTCCTCAGATCAGAAGGTCTACCGTCTTCTCATACTTTTTGATTTCCCGAGGAGAGATGGTGCCGAGTCTCCATCGACGTTTGCAATGTGTGGGCGGTGGTGGGGGCGTGACCTTCACAAGATCAACCCTCTTCACAGTCTACTTCGTGCGAGCCATGTTCTTGAAGAAGATAAAACAAGAATAGAATGAAAACGAAAGACTCTAAACTTATATTTATAAAACAAGAACAGAATGAAAACGAAAGACTCTAAACTTATATTTATAACTTTAAAAATTAAATTTTTATTATATTTTTTTAGTAAAGACAAAAATTTCAAAACTTCTAAATTCATTGAAATTTTATACACTTATAGTCTTTCATGCATACATGTTGTGTGAAAAATCCTAAATCCATATGAGGCCTCTGAACAAAAAAATAATGCTTTCGATAAACTTAAACTATACGAGAGAAAAAAATAATAACACCCAAGATATTGAGAAAGAAACATCAAATTGTACTTGTATTAAAAACACTTCTCATAGATTACAAGTACATTGAAACACAGGTTTACAACGCATCATATGATTTACTCAAATCATGTTATCCATATTCAAACTGAAGGCATCACCATTATTACGAATCCTTCGTACAAGTCTCAAATCCTTGTCCATAAGAGTGATGCGCTTCTCATGAATAGCTGCCAAAACTGACCATCATGCATGAGGTCCACCGAATATGCCTCAGCTACTTCTTGAAGAGCTAGCAACACTTGGGCTAACCATCGCGGCACATTGTTGACTGTGGAACTAAGTCTTGCATAGAACCTATTACGAGACATTCACTGGAGATCTTGCAATATCTCTCTGACCAGTCTTGCGAATAGTACCCTAGGTATGATTAAGTTTGTGCTTTTCTGATACTTCCTTATTTCTCAAAGAGCAGCAGTGCCTGGTCTTCTTCTACACTCCTTGTGACGTGGCAAATGTGAAAGCGTTGTACCTATAGTAGTGCCTCTTGGATTGTCAGATTGAGTGCACTCAGTATCAGCCTCCGTTGGTATATTGACCTTGGGCTATTTTGGGCGAGTCTTAGTAGGGTTCCTCTTAGCACTTTGCTTGGTGTGTGCCATGGCTTGAAAGCTAGAAAACTATAAAATGTAAATGTCTCACCACTTATAAGCACTTATAAGTAATACTTTAGTCAACTTTAAAAATAACACAACTATTCACACACAAGTATGCATATACTCTCACACATAAAATCATTTAATATTGTGGTTATGATTAGTGAGATTATGGGTGATATATCACATTCGTTTACAAGATCTATGAGAAATCCATTTTGGTTTAGTAGAGTAATACTTGCATCAACAAAAAATTACAGAGTTTCAACTTGCATTTGTTCATTTGAAACACTTGACTCTCGGATTTTTGACTTGCTTCCCTCTCTTTCTTGAGTTATCAACCATTCAGCATGTTTCTCTCTACCTGATGAATTCTCAAATCATGCCTTTCTAACCTCACATATGACTCTGTGTATTTCTTGTGATCCATTGGACATAGGTTTCTTCTCCTCTAACCTTATTACTATCTTTCTATACCACCATAGAAGTAATTGTTTCATTGGATTGATATCATAGATTCCACCTCCACCATAAGCAGTTGTTTTTTGGAAATCACATCCAGCTTGCCAATGAGATTTCTCCATGCCCTGTGTAGACCATATCAACACCATATTAGTGAATTTGGGAATTTCCCAATTCCCATTTTTGAATACTTAAAAAAGGGGACATGGATAACATGTTTGTAAGTTTCTCAAAACCCTATCATATGACCTATCGTTGGAAAGCGCTTGAAAAATGGAATCTAAAGAGCTATAAAGCGCTCAGTTTGGATTAGTGGTGTTCAAGTTATGGTTAATCCAAACTTTTGACCATGTGTCCCAAACTTGTGGGAAATTCCCATATTCCCCAATATGGTGTTTATCGCTAAACTTCCTTCATTTGCAAAGTAGGACCGTGAGCATGCAATATATGCTACATCAATAAACAACGTGATCATAGTTAGTCTCCAAAACCATATAAATATTGTAATGTCACACTTATTGTAATGTCACACTTACCATGTAATGTGTTATACTACTTGAAGTCCATGCTTCAACAACTGATGCATAGAATATACCAATCACCTCCTAAAACATCAAAAAACTAGAAACACTTAGATACATGGCTAGATGCACATAACCAACAGGAAAACATAACTTATAGAACTCAATTGAACATAACCAACCTCAAACAATTGCTAACCTCCATTTTCATTCTCTGTTGCTTCTTTGTGTTGGCTCTGTGTTGGCTCTGTGTTGTCTCTTTGTTCTCTGTTGCTTCTCTGGGTTGTCTCTCTATTGCTTCTCTATGTTGGCTCTATGTTATCTCTTCTCTGTGTCTCTCTGTGATAGCAAGACTAATGAAGAGGGAAATGGTTTTTTGGCTTGAAGATTCTCTAGCTTTGTAGTGAACAAGTGCAATAGAATAGAAGGGAAATACAAACTGTCTGGACATGGAGGGAAATATAAACTGTTTGGCAAATTTGAAAGTAGAAGAAGAAATGAGCTATGGAAAGAAGAAATGACCTAAAGAGAAGAAGAAGAGAAAATTTGTAATTCACTATTTTCTAAAATAATAAATCTAAAAACATTCTTAAAATCTTAAAAAATGTCTATTCTCTTCAAATCTCTATAAAAAAACATAAAAACGCACCAGAATGTAGATAAAGCACGGATCTACGTACTTCTACGTACTTGTAAAAAGAAATTATGTGGTGCTCTCTATTAGGGTTTATGAGTGAGTGAGAGAAGAGGGAGAAGAATCTGTGAAGAAAAGCTGTGAGGCTTGCCATTGGAGCTGTGAAGCTTAAATCACACCGATTTTCATCAAATATGAGAGCTTGACCTACTGGGTAAGGACTACTAAACATCCTTGAGCAGATTGCAGGTGCAAAAACACAAACAACACCAGATTTGAGTTGCCCAAAGCAATGAAAAATTCTGTTTTGCAAGCTCTCCATTGAAGCTTGAGTGTGGTGAATATATGAGGCAAATAGTTGAAAATCTGACAAAGAATCATGTATCTGGCAAATGGGAATGTGTTGGCAACTCATGTGCAAGCCCTAAAATTAATTTGAAGCAAAGATGATGCATTTAAGTGATTGGAATTCACTGTTTTGAAGCCCTCACAAAAACAAAGAAGTGAGGTCCATTGTTTATGAAATTGGAGCTGGCCTCTTGCAAAAATCAAGCAATTGGTAGATTGTGCACATGCCTAGGAGTGTTGGGCATCTACTTATGCTTTCAATAGCCATTATAAACTTGCCAAATCATGCACAAGATTGCAAGGCATATAAATGTTATAATCCACATACTAGACAAGTGGTTATCTCACGAGATGTGGTGTTTGATGAACTTGCTAGTTGGTACAAGGCAAAGGATGAGGGTGTCATTTGATTCCGTTGATACTGATGTGCATGTGAACTTGCCACAAGCAAGTTCTATTTCTATGTCTGGGCTAGCAGAGTCTGAGAGTAGTACTATACGTCCATGCAAGTCACAAGACGCTTGAGACATGAGAGTGTGAGCACAGGGAGTAGTGCTGTGGATAAAGGGAAAAAGAAGGTTGAAGGGATTGGCATTACAGGTTATGAGTCGTCAAGTTGAGAAATTTTGGATGATGAGGAACTTGGCATATGAGTTTTATGCGCACACCAGGTATAAGGCAGGATAGATATGTGCCTCCACATGCTAGAGTGACAGGTGTTCAGAGTGATCCGCATGCATTGCGGAGATCCCAAAGGGTCAGGTATCCAGTTGACACGTTGACATATCATGACTTTGCTATGCATTACGCATATATGACCTCTTTGGTGAAGCATGTGGAACCTACATCTATACAGAAGCTATTGGTGGGAAGCATGTATGGGAGAAGGAAATGGATGTTGAGATAAATGCATTGGTTCATAATGAAACTTGGGATTTGGTTACCTTACCACAAGGAAAAAATGTCATCTGGTTGCAAATGGGTTTATAAGGTGAAATGCAAATCAGATGGTTCCATTGAGCACCATAAAGCACGGTTGGTAGCTAAGGGTTATGCACAAACCCAAGGCTTGGACTATGACGAAACATTTAGTCCAGTAGGAACAGTGAGAGCAGTCATTACTATGGCTACAGCAAATGGTTGGAAAATGCATCAAATGGATGTGAAAAATGCATTTCTAAATGGTGATTTACAAGAGGAAGTTTATATGGCACAGCCAGAAGGATATGTACTCCCAAGGTACCCCACTCACTGATTTTGGTGAAGAGTTGGATGATCCATCTATGTATAGAAAGATGGTTGGTAGTCTTATTTACATGACTATCACACGCTCGGATCTTAGTTATGCTGTGGGGCTAGTAAGCCAATATAGCACCATATTGGGGAATATGGGAATTTCCCATAAGTTTGGGACATGTGGTCAAAACTTTGGATTTGCCATAACTTGAACACCATTACTCCAACTTGTGCGCTTTAAAGCTTAATAAATCCCTCTTTTCAAGCGCTTTCCAATGATAGGTCATATGATAGGGTTTTGAGAAACTTAAAGACATGTTAATCGGGTCCCACCTTTTTAGTATTACAAAAATGGGGTGTTATATATGCAAAGCTCCATAAAACCTCATTTGGATGCAGTGAGATGCATTATGTGCTATGGAAAGACCACTACACATTATGGTCTTCTTTATGCGCATGGTAAAGGCTTGGATGTACACGGTTACACAAACGTAGATTGGGCAGGTACCTCATATGACAGGAGGTCTACTAGTGGTTATGCCTTTACATTTGGAAGTGCAGTGGTGAGTTGGAGCAGCAAGAAGCAACCTACTATTGCTTTATCTAGTACAGAGGCTGAATACAGGGGTGCAGCCATTGCTACATGTGAAGGAGTATGGTTAAAGAGTCTCTTGGTTGATTTGGGTGAGCCTATTGATGGCAAGGTTGTCATTCATTGTGACAACATGAGTAGCATATAGTTGGCCAAGAATTCAGTTCTCATGCGTGGACCAAACATATAGAGATCCACTATCATTTTGTCAGAGAGAAAGTGTTGGATGGTATAGTGGATTCGTAGTATGTGAAGACTGAAGAGTAGGTGGCCGACATCTTTACAAAGGCACTTAGCAGAGGGAGAAGCTTGAGAACTTCCGTACTATGTTGGGAGTACATGGGATGAGCTTGAGGGGGAGTGTTGAGAGCTTTGATAGCCCAAGCTCATCTACATCTTCATCTATGGTAGTACATCAAGCTTGAGAGGGGCTGTTGAGATTCAAGGTCAATGTCAGCTTGTGCCAGTTGCACTATGTGCTGGCATGTTAGGTAGTAACATGTGTGAGACATAAATGACCGCATCGAGCTGGTGTGTGAGACATAAATGACCGCGTCCAGCTGGTCATAGTGTGTGGACATTAGCTAGGGTTAGCAGTGTGTGGACACAACACATGTAATGTGTTGTAGATTATGGATTATGGTTTTATGCATTATGTGAGAAGGTAGATGGCTTCCCTCTATGGTTAGGGTTTGCTTAATACATTAGGGTTTGCTTCTGTGTGTGTGTCTCCTCTCCCTCTACCTGTTTTTCCTCAAATTTTGCTTAATGTCATGATCCGTAGTTTAATGGAATGCCATATGATTGTCTAGAAGAAGTAAATAATGTATTACCCTCTAGCAAATGGATAGGCAGAATCCACCAAAAAATATTCAAGAAGGTGGTTAATGAAAACATGATATATTGTGATTAGAACCTCTACTCTACATTATGGGATTTATGAATGGCTTACAAAGTATCCACTAGGCTAATCCATTTCTCCCTGCTGTATGGTTTGGAAGCGATAGTTCCCATGGCATTTATTGTGCCGTCTTCAAGTAGCTATTTCTACATGTCTTCTTTTTGAAGAGTCCTTATAGCATAGATTGAATCAAACAATGGTCTTGGATGGAATTAGGTTTCAAAGCTCTTGGATTGTGGAAGTAGTACAATGAAAGTGCAAATTCTGGGTGAACCCCAATACAAAGTTCAAATTTTTTGAAGTTTGTAATCGAGTATTTCTCTTCTTGTCCCAAATAGACCCACACCCTCAAAAATTAATGCTCACATGGTAGAACCCTACCTCATTTTGTCTCACATTGGGGTCTTCATACTTTTTCTGTGGGGTGGCGAGGATATATGGGTGTTTCTTTGCCTAAACCAATTAATAGGTTCTGGTTGAATCCTGACTATGGAAAGTTACTTGATAATTAGAAATGGGAAGATGAGAATGTGGATGGGAAGCAAAATGAAACCTATGGAATTCTTGATAGACCAATGGAAGATGCTTAGTTGTTCATTGCAGTCTTCATGATGGTGGAGCTCTTTAGGGAGGATTTCATTCTAGATTAGTAATAGCACCAAAACCCTTAGGGATGAAACAATCATGTGCCTCATACCTCTAGTGGAATGGATAACTTATGAGAAAGCAAATAACTTATGAGGAAGCAGATAACTTAAAGCCACATATTCACCTTGCATTGGTAGTTATTTATGGCTCCTCTGTACACATGCACCCAAATTACGAGGAGAAACCACATGTGCATAAAATTTATAACGTCATATGGGAGGATCTTCATGAGGTGTGGATTCATGTGGGATTGCCTCGATCCACTAAATGTGGAGGGGTGAAAAAAATCATCAAAGAAGAAGGCATCACGATCCTAAGGGCCATGGAACACATGGTGGGTCAAAAGCCTGAGGTGAGCATCCCCTATTGCAGCATAAAACCATGCTCTATCTTGAGCACTCCTGATAGAATCCTAAGCTTGGTTCAACAAACGTGCATATCACGCAAGAAATCTCTCGATGCATCAAGCTCAATTTCCTTAAGACTGACATCAACAGGTGTCCTGGGTTGATACCCATACATAAGCTATAACCAGTAGCCGTATGCTTAGAAGTGTTATAGGCAAATTCCATCATTGAAAGATATTTTTCCCAACTTGATGGTTTTCCAGAGACATATGCATGAAGCATATCCTCTACAATCTGATTAGCACGCTCTATTTTTCCATTAGACTATGGGTGATCAGAGGAACTCATACTCAAAGTAGTTTCCTCATTTGGAAACTATTCGGAATAAAGTAGGAGCACATGGCATTATAACAGAAGGAACCAGGGATCCATCGACAGCCCAACGTACCCACATCTGCACAAGGATTTATCGACGTTTTGAGTTACCCATATCAACATAAGGAGTCATCAACGTCTCGATGATTCACATATGTACATCCATAAACCATCAGGTGGACTGTATAAATCACCTAAAGGATGAAACTAAAGAAATAAATGCCAACAAAGGAAGAATCCAAACTTCCTTAATCCAGACACAACAAGATAAACTCATTGAACTCTAAATAAAGAGACTTCAACAAGTGAAAATGCCGACGAGATTACACCCATCAAAACATGCAGGCTATAGATAAAAGAAGTTTATCTAAAGAACGCCTACACTACAACCTCAAGTGAAAAGACCTTATTAGAGAGTTTGGGAAAATCCCAATTCCCATTTTTCAAGATAAAAAAATGGAGGGCCAGTAAACCCTTTTAAGATTTTGTCAAATCCCCCTCATGTGACATATCATTGGAAATCTCTTGAAAAGTAGGTTCTAAATCCACATTCTCCAATAAGTTTGGAATTGGTATGCTCAAGATACACCAAAAAGTAGATTGAAAAGAAAATTTCCAAAGTAATGGGATTCTCCCAAAATCCCTAATATGGTCTTTGAAGTAAAAAAATGAGATTGTCTTTTAATGTTGGGATCAACATGCCAAGTGATGTAAGCAAGGCAACAATCCTGAGCCCAAATTATCCGATAAGATAATATATGTGAGAGATCACTAGCGTCCTGCATAAAAGGAATGTAATGGCTTTATCCTAGACTTTCGCATACTAAAACTTGTCTCTATATACCTGAGACCACATCAAAGAATAACTCTTTCCCGATTACATCATTAGAAAACAATTTGAATTTTTGGCAGCTTTCTAGTGATAACTACCCACCAATAAACACAATAAAGTTGGGGTAGAAAAATAACAATTCACCAAGATACATAAGCAACTAGTTACCTAAGTTGGAATATGTACAAGAGTACAAGGAACATAGTCCAAAATTATGTGTAAAAATGAAGGCAAACGCTACCTTCAAAGCACATGATATTATCCAAAAGATCAAAAGATTCTTATAAAACCATGGATAGAAGCATAGAAGTACCTTGAATCATGCCAAAAGAAGCATTAAAATTGGCAGCCAACTCATCAATCCGGAGTATCTGAACATGGTGTTGTTTAAGTAGAACTCCCAAGTAAGCAAGTGAAACACATGTGTGTAGCACTCATTAAAAACCCCTAGACGTAGGTGATCTAGGTATAAGCTGATGAGTCCATATAAAACTTGGAAACCATGCAATAAAATCCACCAAAACAAATAGATCAACTAGCCCATGATAGAATTTGTCTTAAAGGCTTAGGAAATTAAGCATAGACCCACACTTAAACAAGTGTAAAATAAACTATCATGGACAAGTGTCAAAGGCAAGATACACTTGGAACGCAGATTCCAGCCATCGAAGAAAGTAAGGAATATGTCCAATAACAAAGAATTCCACATGAGATAAACTTAAAACAAAAAAACATGAAAAAATTAACTCACATGACCAATGGAATCAAACAAAGGTTCAACCATAACACCATCCCATTCACCAAGTGTGAATGCGTGTGCCAAAATAAAATTTGTGTACAAAGACACACATATGTGGCACAAAAAGTCTTAATCTTTCTAGATTTTTCTCTTTACGCCTACCAGGTTTTCTTGCCCTCATCCTAGCCACCATGCTTTCTTAGAGAGAGGGGGGAAACCATAAGCTCCACACAATATACAAGCACGATGCTAGTCAACACGCATGCAGGCTTTTCATAAAAAACCGCTAAAAAGGCCTAATTTACCATTTCTATGGTTAAAACAATGTCTTAAAATTTAAGGAAAATTTTCTAAAATTTCATGAGATGTAAGGGGAACCTTTCTATCGAAATTATCTGCAATATCATGTGCGGAACTCCGATAACAAATCCGTAAAATGTTTACTTTACCCATGGAAAAGAGAGAAATATAGCATTTACACTCACGGAATTTTCCCACAACGTTGATATATCCATTGAAATTGAGAAGTATGCATTCCAACTACCATCATATTGATGTTCCACACGCATAGGTTACCAAAACCAACCAAAAAATAACATTTTTTGCTTAGTAAATGATAAAATTTACTTTTAAAAAATGCTAAAATTTTGGTATAATGAGAGAAAAAACATAAAAAATTAACTAGAGACTGCTCTGATACCACTGTTAAAACCCTATAGATTTCTCTAGTAAATCTCTATGCATACACATGCATAAACTAGGCATCTAGTCATCCACCTGACCACCCCCAAGCCCAAGGGTGCATACATAAATACAATGAAGTACCACATACCTTGCCTTGGTGTCCCATACCACCAGGAGATATGACTTCATTCCAGCAGCACATAGCTCTAACATGAAATTGCAAGAGAGTAGACACAATGCTCTATAGAAGAGTACCTCCCTTGTTGAGAATGCCCCATGCCCTTATTCTATAGGAGAGCAATTAAGTGACTCTTGACTCTCCATTTATAGAGGAGTGACTCTTGACTCTCCATTTATAGAGGAGTGACTCTTGACCTTCCATTTCTAGAGTGACTCTTGGCCTTCCATTTCCATGTGTGACCCTTGGTTTCCTGACCCTAACCTCAACCCAGCATTAGACCTCACCCTTTCCCCAATAGAGCATGTTCCCATTCTCCCATTTTCACATGCCTAGGGTGGGTTAGCCTCCTAGTATATGCACATATAATGTGCACATAACAACACTCCAGTCGATCCTTGGTATTGCTTGAAGGAAATGTGATTAACACCACCATCACAACCAAGGAAGCTTCCCTCGACCTAAGTCTTATTGAAAGGTAATAAAATAAGCATACCAAATCTTGTTATGTTTTACAAAAAGATGAAAAATGATTGTGTGGCCAAGAAGTGGATACCTCTAGTGTTAAAGTATCAAAAACAAAGCATAAGCACTTATGCAAGAGGTGGGTCAATGGGTAGAGTTACAGTAGGTTTAGTAGGAGCTTCTTGGTTGTTAGGGATATCAATATGGATGCTTCCTCCTTTTCAAAACTAGGCTACAATTGGTGTTGCTCTGGAGTCAACCTCTACTCCTCCATTCATTGACTAGTATGTATTGTAAAGTGGTTCAGAGGAAGGAATCAAAGCCCAACCTCTGAGAGATAACTCGCCTATAGGACCAAATAGGCTGGAAGTCATTATAGATAACATGGTTGAGGTAGGGATTTCCCTCCCCAAATCTTGAGAACCTTTAATGTGGTAAAATTCAAATGAGGTCTCACTAGTGGCAAGTCTAGGACCTTGTATTATGCTAAATTGGGTTCCAACCGAAACTTGAGAGCCTAAGTAGGCTGGTACATCCCTAGCTCAACGGATGGACTGTCCTCTAAATTGGTCTCTAAAACACATCCAAACCATAAGTGTACGTGACTTAGGGTTTGGTTGGGGGCAAATGAAATGAATTAATTTTTCTTTGTGTGTTAGGAAAACATATTCAAATTGGGTTTCAAAGAGTTCTAAACATTTTCGGAAGGGTTATGCATGCACTTTTTTTGGGGGTATGTAGTATACAAATTTCCAAAATTATAGTGGGTGTACAAGTTATACCAATGTGATCCTCGAGCGTAAAACATGTATCTAGAGTGTTTGTGCATGCACTTTTCTATTTTTTGGATACTAGGTGGCAACTATTTATGTTTAGTATTTTTTATTATTTTTATTTGTTGTTTTTTTAACCTTTTTTATTTTTACGATTTCAATTTTTGGTTTCACAGATTACTCAAAAAGAATTGGTATCAAGATTTTTAGATTTTTCTAGAATCCCTCTTTGACTTGGGGCTAAAAAACATGTACAAATTAAATGCGGCTAGCCAAAAGGCTAACTACTAGCCTAAATTGTATGAGGTTTAAGCCAAGTGAATCCAGAGTATTACTAATAATAGAAGAAAACAAAAAATATGCAAAACATAGAAATTGATCCATTTTACAAATCCAACCCAAATCCTTATTTTTATCTGTTACATTATTGGCCCCCTATGGTCTATCGAGGACGTTCGTCCGACCATTGTGCCATGCTTGCAATTAGTATCGTGAGTGATGTCATATTAAATACTAAGATGTTACATTATTGGCCCTCTATGAGCTAGGCAAGCCAGGGGGTAGGTCATCAAGAAAACAATCTAAAAACTGAGAAAGGAAGGAATCATGCGAGGTGTCATTGGGAGGTGGTTAATGAGCAGTAATGTCATTCACAAAGATGAGAAACGTCTTCTCCCTCTTCCTTAGTGCTCTCTTTTCCTGGGTGTGGCTAAGGAAAGGTGTAGTCTTGTCTTCCATCATTCCCCTAAGACACAAATGTTGATCATTGAAAATGAAATACAAGGAATGCGTGTCATATTCAATATATGGATTATACTAGTGTCACCATGGCATGCGAAGTATGACATCTATGCCTTGCAGTGGAGCAACCAAAAAAGTTCATTTTTCCTCATAAGGTGAAAGTGATATAGTTAAATTCCTTACTTCTTTGGTACAGTTATATTTCTGGTTTTGAAAAGCATATTTAACCTTATAACAAGATGGAGTGATTTCAAGATTTAGTGCCTTTACCATCTTTTTAGAAATAAAATCATGTGTGCTCCCATCATCATGTAAGACTGTGACAGATTCATTCTTAATCGTTCCTTTCATTTTTTCAATAACATATGTGGTTTGGACTTAGGCCGTGTAGATTTAGACTTAGTTCGTGATGATTTAGGCTTACCTCGTGGGTCTGAGAGATCTTCGTCTTCGGAGTTATTGCCTTTGCCCTTCATGGAAGCCTCTTGCCCAATTTCTCCATCAATATTTTGAGCTTTTTGCCATCTCTTTGAGTGTGGTTAGCTCTGATACCATTGTCAAGATCTTGCCACACAAAAGAGAATCAAAGTATCAAAATTGCACACAATAATTAAGAATAAATATTCAACTCCAAACAAATAAGAGATTCAAACGTATTAAACATAGACATGGAATTAAACATGGAAGATAAACCATAGGCTTAAAAACTGTGCGCAAGTAAACATCACCATCAAAGAAGGATTGGATTAAATCTCCCCCTCATGCGTGCTAGCTCCTTACACGACATGAGTATTTAATCATGTATTACCAAAATAGCACTCTTTTTACAAAAATAATCAATCCTTCTAGAGGATGTTCACACACATCTAGTGTGTACCAAAAATAATAGTGAAGATCTAGCTCACACGCAATACACTCGTGCACATCGGGGTGTATAAATACTCGAGTACAAATAAATGGCATGCAACCAACCAAAAATAATGAAGTATAACTCATAAATGTCGAGGCGATGTAATTGCCCATGCACATGAAAAAACCCGTGCGACACCTCGTTCGGTGACCCTCGCACATGCAACACCTCGTTCGATGACCCTTGCACACTCATGCCTATGGGACACCTCGTTCGGAACCCTCGCACAAGTACGACACCTCATTCGGCATCCTCGTACTCATCACCTATACTCAACAAGTCAACATATTAGGTGAGGCAATCAAACACCAATATCAACAACACTAGCATGCATACACATGGCATCACCCAAACATAGCATACATAGCATAGACCCGCAAAGCATATGCTAATCGCACTTAAAATTTAGTATTTAATATGACATCACTCACAATCATCACCTATACTCAACAAGTCAACATATTAGGTGAGGCAATCAAACACCAATATCAACAACACTAGCATGCATACACATGGCATCACCCAAACATAGCATACGTAACATAGACCTGCAAAGCATATGCTAATCACACTTAAAATTTAGTATTTAATATGACATCACTCACAATACTAATTGCAAGCATGGCACAATGGTCGAACGGGCATCCTCGATAGAGTCTGACCATAGAGGGCCAATAATGTAACATAATCCCAAATTCTCCATGTAAGGAGTCATAATTAGGATAAAACATCCCATACCTAACTTGAAACCAAATTTCAGATCTTTTTAACCAAATTGATTCGATTTCAAGCCCAAATTACTATTTTGTCTATGTGAAAATAAAAAATAAACTAAAAAACATAAAATATAAAAATTGACTAAAATAAGAATTGTAGAAATTGAAAGACACAGTTTTAAGGGTAACAAGAAGGACTAAATAGATATCTTATGACAACCAAAAAATGTATCAGAAAACAAGAACAATGCTACAAAATCAGAGATTTTTTGGGATTTCTTTTCTACTTTGCTCTTGAAAAAATAGAAATATAATAGAATTAAATCATTCTTCACAAGCATTGAAATTGCACTCTGGCTATGTGGTGGAGCTATTCCTCAGTAGTGAGGCCATTTGTGGTAGTCCTTGAACCATGGGAAGGTCATAGGAAACTACTCTTGTCATGGAGCCTTGTCTCACTACCCTCCTCAGGAGCATGTGGAAGCTCAATTGAGAAACCAATGCCATGGTATAACACACAAAGCACAAAGGATTCGCGACTAATGCAAATGCGCCCAATGCAATAATCCAACGTGAGAATGTTGAGCTACCATCTGCCTAAGTGCAGGGAGATTGACCATGAATGCAAGCAAGTTAGTTCCTATGGCTATCCAGATTCCAGAGCAGCTACCATATCTAGATACCATCTACCTAAGTGCAGGGAGATTGACCATGAATGCAAGCAAGTTAGTTCCTATGGCTATCCAGATTCGAGAGCAACTACCATATCTAGATAGGAATGACTTAACACAAGATTGAATGCTACATAGATAGAGATAAATACATAGAAAGCAATAGTAACATAAGTTACAATCCATTCTTGAGTATTGTATTACAATGACTTAGAAAAACTCTACCCAAACTACTCTCTCAACTCTCATGTGTCCATATTTGGTATTGTTCCTCTCCTCCGAGATGAGACTGAGTAGACTCAACATGTATATCTCTATCTAGACAATGATGCACCCTCTTCTACCATCTCACCGGAGTAGCCTCGATCTACTCTCCCTTATTTGTCCCCTTAATTGACTAATCTCCATTTTTCCATTACACCCACGAGTACTACCCGCCCATCAAGAAGTTGTTACGAGTTTGTTACAGAACAAGAAGACTCGGTTTGTTGCACAATGATCAATCTTGCAGTGATCTCGGCAATGGCAAAACTGGCTAGTTGGCCGCCAACACTTGGTGATCATGGTGGACGCTATGCCGCCACCAGTGAAGCCCACAGGCGTGGTTCAAAAAAATTTGTTCCTAGATTGCAACATGTTCTGGATCCTTTTGTCCAAATTCCTTAGGACCTATTCCAGCCACCTTCTTCTGGTATCTACTCAGTTGCAATGCCCCTTGAGCTGACCTTGATAAGGAAATTAGGGGCATACCGTGTCTCACGATCTCTTCACGCTACTTACCTAGGTGTGACCTATGCTAGTCCTTGTGTCGTCCTTCCAGAACTACCTTTCAATGGGCCGTTTTTCTAAATGACTCGCCCTTGCATTGTGCATTACTATCACTGCCATTCCTAAGGCAAAGGCATGGGGGGGCTTTGTCTACTCGGGGATGATGAGGTCTTCTTCGATCACAATCTACTCTGGTTCCTTGGGCCTTTTTTCCCACCCCGACCCCATTTCCACCAATAGGGTGGTGTTCCTGTAGGTTCAGGATTTGTCATCTCCCTTTTCCTGTATGCTGATTCACTTGGTTGGCAAGGGCCTTTTCCTGTATGCTGATTCACTTGGTTGGCGAGGGCCTTTAGCAGGGTATTTCTTTGAAAGAGTTGTTGCCTCCTCACCCAGATCCGGGAGTCATAAGAGATTGCTACTTTTGTGTACCACTCTAGATCCAGGGGAGGGGCTCCTTCCTTGCCCTAATGCGCCTGCTTGAGAGATGCCTTATCCATGCTTTTATGTCCTCGACACTTCCGACTCGTTCATGAATTTTATAATCTCCTCCCAAATGTAAGGCCTCAGGGTGCGCCTACCTGCTAAGCTGTCTAGATTAAAGTATGCATACATTTTAGGGCAATTCCCTTCTAGACACCCATAATCTATTGGCCCAGCTCCTCTTGGACCCTTTTTTGTAGCTCTCTTCCATAGCCCCCCTTTCCCTTTTGGCCTAGCCTTGGAAGTCTTCTAACATTTTATCCTTAGCCCTGATTTCCTCGGCATGCTCTCTCCTTATACCATCCATGTGCTCTTGCCTCTTCCTCACCTCTTCTGCATATGCCCTCCTCATGGCATTCAATTATTCTTATATCTTTAGGACGTATGCATGGGCTATTGTCAAGGTGACATTTGACTCATTGACAATCATTTTTCCTCCTCTTTCTTTTGTATTCCTGGTAGGGGTCGTAGCTTTTGCCTCCTTCTTGAGGGTCTTTATGGTCAACACATCTTGCCTCTATGCTACTCTTTGAACTCCCCCACCAGGGCATATCACAAGCTCTCTCCCCTTTCCGTCTATTGGTGCAGTTGGTTTCTTCCTATCTCCTTTCAAGACTGTGAATCTATGTTTCTAGACTTCCACCTTGTTTTTTAACCACGTATTCTCTTTTGCAGGTTACATTTCCTTGCTACTGGCACTTCCCCCATTGGCTTAAGCCTCCTTGCCTTCTCCGCTGGGTGCAGCGTCTTCCAAAGTTCTTGTTGGTTTCGAGCATGTTAGCTAGGCTTGGTTTGATTGTCTGGAGTCTCCTTCCAGATTATTGTCCTGTGAATGTCGTAAGGGATCATCTTTCTACAGGAAGGTGTCGGGGCTTGCATTAGTACTGATAGCATCTCTAAATATCCCTCCCACACCTTCTTTATATCATTGGTGGCCTAACCTTCCCACTGCTCCATCTTTTCAGCTTCAAGCTCATACACCTCTATAAATTCATTGGCATCTAGAATAGCCCACCTAGATTTTACCTTGACCAGATTAACTCTGTCTCTATCAGCCTTGGCCTACACCTCTTTGATGATCCTGATGTGCTCCTCTCTAATTAAGGCAACCTGGCCTTCTGTTGTGACCTGGCTCTCCCTGGCCTTGTCCAAATCCTCTTCTAGTTGCATGAAATCCTGCTCCTCTTGTGCCATAGTCTAACTCTATGGTTTCCAGAAAGTTCACAACACTGGTACAAGGGAGGTCAAAATGCACTTGTTCCAGACTTGTGCTTGTTGCTGCATCCTATTGTTGTTACTCTAGCTGGTGTGACAAGATGTACTTGCCAATGTCAGCTAAGTCCTCCTTGAGTTGTTTGGTGCTTTTTGTTTCAATCGCCCCACTTCTCCCATCCTTGGCCATTGTCCCCTTTTTATTGGTCTTCTTTTTGCCAAATTCTAAGATTCTTTTCTTCCCCAATGCTTCCTGCTCCTTTCCATGTCCAAAATCTTGTTCCTGGGGCTTCTCTTTTCCTTTCTCTCTGGATCCTTTGCCTTCTTTATGTTGTACCACTTCTTTTTGGCCCTCCTCCTTCTTTATGGTTCCTGATTGTGCATTGAGTAGAGCTGTCAAGTACGGGCCTATCTTTGTTGTTCTTGTGTTTGGGTGGTTGATCTTGCCAATTTGATCACGGTTGATTATTGTATAACACCTCGTCCCATGCCACTTTAGTTCCTACCTCTACCACTTTCACCATCCCGTAGGCTTTTCTCGACATGTAGTATGGCTTGTGGGTGAGATTTATCATCTCCACCACAAAGCGCATTTGCTTATGTCAGGTCTTCGTCTGCTTGTGCGTGTTATTTGAAGTTCTTTGGCCTTGCTCTCTAGCAGGCCAAACTCCTTGGTTAATTCCTCCTCATCAAGCTGGGGCCTTCCCTTTAGCCGGGAATCTGAAAAGTTTAGCCACATAAAGGAGGGTTTTGAATACCCTTTTCTCACTTGATGGTGGGAGCGTTACGGTATTCAATTTCTACAACTGCTCCAACTGCTATGTGGCCTTGAAATTATGTTGGAGCTCCTCCTCCTGAGGTAGCTCCGCAAACTCCTTCAACCCCATGTTCTCCAGCCACCCACCACTGGGCATGCTTGTCTGGCTCCCTATACAAGGTGGATGAGAGGAAGTCAATCTCCACCATTTTCTCGACACGTCGATTACATTGGGATTGAGAGATAAAAGGCAAGCATGGAAGCAGATCTTAGAATTAGTATGCGCAAGGTATCAAGAACCTTTTTACACACTGATTTTCAAATTAGGATTCTAATGGAGACATAGCCAGCTGTTGTCATGGTGCATGCCTCCCCTGGGGGGTACGGCCATAACTGTTGACATCTCCAAGATTTTCTCAAATCACTTTCACAATCTGGCCATGGGTGCATGCGATGCATTTTGCGAGTTCATTAATGTCTAGGCCAAGAATAGGCGACGGTAACACGAGACGTGTCCTTTTGCCAACTTTGATTCTCCCACCACCTCCATGCTATTGCCAATTGGCTCCTCTCCTCTATTTATGTGCATATAATATCTAGCCATTTAAAAGTACAACTAAACCATCAAAAATACAACCCATTTTTGAAAATGCTAAAATATCTCAAAAAACACTATTTTTTAAACCAAAAAGAGCACGAGCTCCTAAAAAAGCTCAAAAAAACTATTAAAAAGTGCAAGTTTTACACTTCAATACTTTGAAAGATGATAGAGTTGCTCATTGCAGGATCATAAGCTTATTTAAGAATTGTGCACACCTCTGGAAGGTCAAATGCACTTTTCTTAGCAAGTTTGACTGAAAACCTACTGAACATCTGATCAATTTGATCATGAGTGTGACCCACCAACAAAAATCCAAGTTTGAACTTTTTTGTGCTGCACCAACATACTCAAATAATCAAGCACTATTTGATTTTTGTTTTCCCTTGCCGTATTATCTAGCTGCACATGAAGTGTGCTAGGTAATTCTCCTTGCCATTCACTTTCTGCTGCACCAACATACTCAAATAATCAAGCACTATTTGATTTTTGTTTTCCCTTGCCGTATTATCTAGCTGCACATGAAGTGTGCTAGGTAATTCTCCTTGCCATTTTTCTGAATTATGGTGATGGTCAAGTTAGGGTTGTTGTGTAAATTTGGAAAGTTTATAAAAACTTTCGACGTCATGATGTCGTTAAAGATGAGGGCTCCAACAACGTGTAGTTATATGAAATTCTCTTCCTTCAAATTCTTCGGAGCACGCATAAAATGGGTATCAACGTCTTCTTTTAATCCATTCCATCTATGACTAATCCCAAATACATTTCTTTCTGCTCAAGGCACTTCTTTCGATGCTTTACTAGCTTTTGACGCTCTGTACTTCTCGATGAGCTTTAACTGCTTGTAGAATAGGACCTGAAAACTCAAAATAATGTAAAGCTAGTTTAAATTATACCACTTGGAATTCTCATTCATAAATTAAAACATATGCAAAAAACACAAATCAAACGTAACTTTTTCTTCAAATGTCTTTGCAGCATCTCTTTTGGCTTTGAGCTCTGCACAAATTTGACAAACCCCATTCAAGTTTTCTTGGGAATTTTCACATCAGCAAAATATTGTCTCCAAACTCTAAGAAATGAAGTTAATGAAAGAAATGACATGTTCCTTCCTTTCAACGTTTCCACGTAGAGGTTGTAAACTTCTCCCTTTGTAAAATTATCAGGCAAATGGGTAATTTTTGAATTTGGCATGTGCTCACCATTGTAAGTGACAAATCGTTCCATCCAGCTCTTGAGAAAACATAGCTGAGGAGTGTCACGTGTACTAAATGAGTACCGTGAATCTTCTTCCACCCGTTGTTGCAACCGCTTTAAGATCTTTTGCATCCGCTGATTGCTTAAACAAAACACTTGAAGAAAACACTTTTGACACACAATCGTGCTGAAAACTGTATATTTTATCTTCTCTCCAGACCTTAATAAAAAACCATGTAATGTTGTATTCTGTTGAGCACATTTTAAAGCAAAGAAGTTTTCACATTCTTGCTTAATTTTTTTGAATCCAAGTGTCCTCAAGCAGTTTTTTTTACAACAATATACCCTACATGCCTCTCTCAATGCATTGAGATGCAAAAACTTGTCTTTTCTTCACACGAATAGGCTGAACTAATGATGGAGAAACTGGAACATCGGTATCCGAATTTGATAAATTAGCAAATAGTGGGCTTGTAACATCATCATCACTGATAGATTGGCTTAGACTTTTAGGAATGAGTACGGATATAGGCACTTGAAAAGAGCAAAACGAGCTTGAGAGAGAATTTTGTTGCCCTGTCATGACTAGGAACTTCAAACCTCTAAGTTTCTCTAAAAAACAATGGTCTAAGCTACAAAGTGTAGTGTAATCTAAAATCCAAATTATTTACTTTTAATGGTTAGATTCAAAAATAATAATATTAATTTAAACATAAAAAATTATTAATTATTGTAAAAAATGGAATTTAAAAGATGAGAGGAAGTCCTTTTTCGACACACATTCCAAGGGTCCGCTAAGAGAGCCACAAGAGCTTTTTTTAACAAATTTGGAGTTTTTTTTTAGTTTAATTCTGTAAGGTATGCATTTTCTTGATTACTTTGTTATTTGTTACAATTTTGAATTTTTCTTCATTGTCATTTGGTTCAAAGTTTGCTACGAGAGGAAATTATGGCTAGGAAGAAAAACAAAAACATTATCTAAGGAGGTAAGTGATTTCAAAAATAGACTTTTTTTTAAAAGATATTTTTTTGAAAGAACTGTTTGTCTTTTAAATACACAAAAATACCAAAAAGAAGATTTCATATGTAAATTAAGAAAAAAAGAGATTAAAAAATAATATTTTATAAAATAAAGATTTAATCAATAATTTTTAAAAATTAAATGACTTCATTTTTAAAAAAGCTAATTCTTGTGTTGTATTCTGGAATACAACACAAAAATCGATAAGTTGCCATGTTTCTTGTGTATTAAGTAGTTTGTATTCTAGAATACAAAGCTTGAAGTCACATTTTTACAAATTTGACACTTATGCACTTTGAGGTTGTATTCCAGAATCCATTGCTTGTACAAGTTGTATTTTGGAATACAACTTCTCTCAACACTTGAGTTGTATTCCAGAATATGAAGCTTTTACAAGCTGTATTCAAAAATACATTTTTTCTCTATACTTGAGATTGTATTCCAGAATACACAGCTTCAGCAAGCTTTATTCTAGAATATAACTTCTCTCTTCACTTGAGTTGTATTCCAAAATACACAGCTTCAGCAAGCTGTATACTGGAATACAACTTCTCTCTACACTACTTGAGTTGTATTCTAGAATACAGAGCTTCAATAAGCTATATTCTAGAATAAAACTTCTTTCTACACTTGAGTTGTATTCCAGAATACACAGCTTTATCAAGTTGTATTCTAGAATACAACTTCTCTCTACACTTGAGTTGTATTCCAGTATACACGGCTTCAGTAAGCTGTGTTCTACAGTAACCCAAACTCAATGTAAACCATTAGAATAGACCTTCATGCAAAAAAGATTTGCTTTTTATCTAATTTTAGAAGACATGCAAAGAAAGCAAAAGCTCTCAAGTTCGTGTCGCGCGCGCGCGACTAAAAAACAGCAAACTGTAGTTTTAACATAAAAAACGGAGGGGAGCGGCCCGGGAGTATTTCGATCAGGTATCCTCGGGTTTTACCCCCCTTTTGAAGCCAACCGAGCGGTCAAAATCTCTATCAGAGCAACGTAGCAAAAGATAGATTTTGGGGTAAAGCAAAAGCTCTCGAGTTCGCGTCGTGCGTGCGCACGACAAAAAAACAGCAAACTGTAGTTTTAACATAAAAAACGGAGGAGGAGCGACCCAGGAGTATTTCAAGCAGGTGCCCTGAAGTTTTAACTCCCTTTTGAAGCCAACGGAGCGATCAGAATCTCCATCAGAGCAACGTAGCAGAAGATAGATTTTGGGGGTAAATTTTTCTCAAATTGTATTCAAGAAAGAGATTCTGTAAGTACTTTGGTGATAAAAATGATCCTAATTGTTTTGGGTTTGATCTATTCATCTCTTAGTGCTTTCTCCTCTCTTTTATATCTCTGTATTGTGTTTTGAAGCTTCTTGTGAGTTGTATTCTAGAATACACAGCTCTAGAAAGTCATTTGTTGAAATTCAATTACAAAACGCATCTTTGGAGGAAAACAACCTGTTGTATTCTAGAATACATCTCTCTCTCCCTCTTTATCTCTAGTGTGCTGAGGAGCTCTCTCTCTTACATTCCTATCTCATGTTTGCTTACACATCTAGGTCTGTTCTTGCATGGAGGTTAAAACACTCTCTCTCTCTCTTTCTCTCTATGTCTATTGGTTCTCTTTCACTTTTTGTCTTTCTCGTTTGTTTGCCCTACATACACGTTTGCTAATCTTAAATGTTATTTCACTTAACAAATCATATTTTTTTCATGAGAAATATGATTTTGTCTCTGTTTTTTTATCTTAGCAATGAGATAATGATTTTTTATTGTCTTGTTTAGGATTAAGATGGCCTCACCAATACGTGATGCTCGAACTTCTAAGAAGCAAAAGAAAAGTAATCAAGCAACTGCATCTATCCCTGAGGGTGGCTCAGGACATTCAAGAGTTTAGACACCTTCCCGATCTCAACCTACTCCAATTAGTCCTCACTTTCAGGCACCTCGAGTGACTATGACTCTTCCAAACCCTGATAGGTGTCCAAGTGAGCCAAGAAGACAACTTTTAGTAGCTCACTAGTTTCCAGAGTTACAAGATCAACCACCATCAAGCAGAATGGTTTTAGCTACTCATGGACTTTCTCCATCATCTCAAGGAAGCACACCTTTAACTCAGCATCAGCAGAAAAAGTCTTCACGCATGGAAGCTACAACTCTTTGGAGTAGTGCAAGAGGTAAAGCACGAGAAGGATTTGCTTGAACAATTCAATTTGGCATGGTAGGTAAGCACAAGACAATCATTGAGCCAAACACACCTTTCCTTTCTATTGCGGAAGAAAAAGGAGACTC
Source organism: Cibotium barometz (assembly GCF_041138505.1). Classification (NCBI taxonomy): domain Eukaryota; kingdom Viridiplantae; phylum Streptophyta; class Polypodiopsida; order Cyatheales; family Cibotiaceae; genus Cibotium; species Cibotium barometz. The sequence continues at coordinate 25,770,984 of NC_141089.1, forward strand.
TGAAAATACAAAGTATTTAACTTATGGTTGCATTGTTGAAGTCAAAGAAAGTATATCTCGTGGGATCATTCATCATCTGGTAGACAACAACAAAGGGAATTTTCTTGCAGTTAGAGTTTTCTTTGCAGATTTTTGGCTTGAAGAGATGAATCCTGTTTCTACCCAGCAAGAGTTTAAAGATGCAATTATTACTCGCAAACGGGTATGGATGTCTTTCTTTTAACCTTTTTTTCATTAGTGCTGAGTCATGTCTTTCCAGCTCATATATTGGAATACGTAGAGGTCTAGTCAAATCTAGTTTGGATGATAACCCCCAACTCGATGAGGAAGAGCTCGACTTGGATGTTCGCAAAACTCTTCATAGATCGCAACCTGGACCTTTCAAGGGTGAAGGGAAAAACTTGGGCGAGACTGTGGAGAAGTGGATCGAAGCAATGGAAGAGTACTTCGATGTCACCGGGTACAATGAGAAGAGCAAAATGGCTCTTGCAAGGCTGAAGATAGTAGAAACAGCCAGAGTAGCATGGAGAAACCACTGTGAGACAAACCGTGTGGATCAAAACACTCAGACATGGAATGATCTCAAAACTTACTCAATGAAGAGATTCTGTCCTCCCGGATTTTTGGATACAAAGATGAATGAATTCTTAGAGTTAACCCAGGGGAGCAGAACTATTGAAGTATATCACCAAGCATTTGCTCTTCTCCTCAAATACTCACCACCACTGGATGAAGAACAAGTGATGGCCAGGTTCATTTGGGGACTGAAGGAACCTTTGAATATCCTAGTCACGAATGCCAAGCCAGTTTCCATGGCCGAAGTAGTGCGGATGGCGAAAGATTTCACCAAGGCCTTTGATGTCAAGGTCCCGCCGAAGCAGCCCCATGACCTTTCAAAAGGTTTTTAGCTCCAGAAGGTGAATCCAACCTTCCACCATCTAAGAGATATAAGGGTCAAGCCCAGGATATGGGAAGTTCCAGAATGAAAGAAATGTCCTTTTCCCAAAACTCAATCTCTTGGAATTCAACTTCAGAAGTTCCACCCTTAAACAAGGGAGTGAAATGCTATAACTGTCAAGGATTTTGACATCGCAGTATGGATTGCCCAACACATTTTAGAACAAGGTTTTTAGGGCGAGAAAATCAAGGATCAAGGTTCGAGACTCGAGCTCCTTCCTTCCAGAGTAATCAGGTTTCTTTCTGCCAAAATCAGAGAAATCCTAGAGGTAGCCCCTCTAACCAACCCGCAGTTTCAATCCAAAGTAATGCCAGAACTTCGCCTCAAAATAGGGGAAGTCAAAAATAGATGTTCCCAAATTGGCCATCCACTTCCAAGGCAGTAACGCTGGAAGTGATTGAAAAAGAAGAAGAGGATGAAAGAGATCATACTCCACCTACAAGATGAGAACATCTCGCATTTTTTAAGTGGGGTAGGATGTAAGATTCCTCCCTCCACTTTTTGAGGGGTACAGGTGTAAGAACCTCCCCTTTTGATCTTGTAATTATTCCCCTCTTTGAAATAAAAGAAAGATTTTATTTTATCCTATTTTGGCCTAGAGAGAGAAAATGTCTAGAGAGAGATAATCCAAAATTGATATATTTTTGGACATAAAAATCCTCCTAGTGTCTGAAATGATTTTCCCTCAAATAGAAATTCAAAAAGAACTTTCCAATGTGCATTTGGAATTAATAGAAAAGAAGTATAAAGGACCTTAGCCTAAGGGTCTAGATTTTCAGAAATTTTTGAATTATGGTCTAATTAAGGTTCCTATGGAGCCAACAGGATCAATCCAAGTGTGGGGAGAAGATAAATCCAATTTATAAAAGAAAAACCCCCAAAAATGAGTAAATGCTCACATAAGATGAAGGGTTGACTAAGGACAAGGTTTATTAGTGAAAAAACTATGAGTATTACTTAAAAAATGACATATTTTGGGTATAATGATTCAATTTTAACACCTTGGTAAGGAGAAGGGAGCTCCTCAAGGAGGCGCCTATTTCACATGTGTGGTGGAGTTTTAAACTCAAAAATATTGTGATATTTTTATCTCTCCTCTCTCCTAGATCAAACCAAATCAAAAGGGAGACAAACTAAATCTTGTCCAAATTTAGCCAAAAACTGAACCTCGAAAATTCTAGAAACTAGTTGGACTTGGATAGAGGCCTCCCTCGCCTATAAATAGATCCTTAGCCCTTTGTAAAAAAATATGAGAACTATACCATGCCAGTATTATACTGAAATAATGATATTTTCTATTATCCTCTAAAAATCCTTTACAAATTGAAGAGATTAGAGCTTCTCTCTCTCTTCAATCTTCCTTGGAGACTTCATCAACATACCAAACCAATTGATTGGTTGGGGACCTCTACTTTGATCAAAGAATCAAGCAATCTAGGAGGTAAAATATGGTTTATGGTTTTTTTTCTTTAATCTATTAATGTTTCTCTCTTCTCAACCCCTCTCAAGCTTGAGAAGCATTCAATTGAATGGCTTTTTAAATGCAATTGAAGTTCTTTAATGAATTGTATGATAAAACACATAAATTTCCATTTATGCTTAAGTTAAATGTTTTTTTTTAAAGCATGTCTCTCTCTCCCCCAAAGAATGGTCATTCCTATGACCTATTCTATATTCAAATGAAGCTTCTCATGAAGCAATTCTCTAATCTAAAAGTAATTTCTATGCTTGCCAAATTAGAGGCCAAATAAGTGGCTTTTTAATGCTTTTATGCTATTAAATTTATGGAAAATTTAAGAATCAAGTCCATAATTGGATATTGATCCAATTAATGGTTATCTTAATCATAGGGATATTACTAAACTTTATGCTTCCAAATTATTGAGAATTATCAGTAATAGCAGCGGAGCTATGGTAAAATTTCTGAAAAGTTAACACATAAATCATTTTCATTCATAATATAAAAAGAGGACTTCCTACCATATTCTAGGATTAATAATCCTAGATTAGATGAATGATTCTCATTATAAATATGAAAAATTTAATTTTATGTTTATGCATAAATAGTTAATTAAGAAAAAGAGAAATTTTTAGAAGTTCGTTTTTATGTTAAAAGAGTAACCCCCATGACAATGGAAATCCATGTATTCCAATGAAGTAAGAGAAAAATTGGGATGCTAAAATAATGTATATTTTATTTAAATTTAAAGAAGGATTTTTATTTAAATTTATCTTTTTGCATAGATAAATTTAAATGTTAAAAGAGGAATTCCTATGACATTTGGAATTCTATCATTGAGATGGGAAAAGAGAAATTCCTAGCATATTGGAATTAATGAGTATTTCAATTAAATTCAAAGATGAAATTTAAATTTATTTTATCTATGAGAAATATTTAAATGTTAAAAGAGGAATTCCTTTGACATTTGGAATTCCATCATTGAGATGGGAAAAGAGAAATTCCTAGCATATTGAATTAATGGTTATTTTATTTTAGATGAAATTACTTTATGATAAATATTTGATAATAAAAGAGGAATACCCATGACATTGAAATGCAATTAATTAAATGCAAAAAGATGAATACCCATGGTATTTGAGATCCAAGAAATTAAATGAGAAGAAGAGGAATTTTTACTATAATTCAATTTATGATTAATTATCAAAAGTGAAAATATGGGTAGAATTGATTTCTGTAAATCCCATGAATTCTTTTATTCAAAAGAGGAATATTGAATATAATTCATTTGAGAAATTGAGAATGAATATAGAAATAGTCGTGGAGAAAAAGAACCTTTAACTAAGCCAAACAATTGGCAGAATTTTAGAAAAATCCCATTATCGGGATCAACCTAGAAAAAGCTATTAAATGGGAATAGCATGTGAATGGATGGGATAAGGTGAAAATAGGATGTGATAAGATGTGTATGGGATGTGATAGGATGTGATAAGATGAAAATAGGATGTGATAAGATGTGATGTAATGAGAATGAATGTGGATGTGTATGTGGAAGAATGAATGTGGATGTGTATGTGGAAGAATGAATGCGGTTGTGTATGTGGAAGAATGGATGCAGATGTGTATGTGGAAGAATGGATGTGGATGTGTATGTGGAAGAATGGATGTGGATGTGTATGGGAAAGGATGTGATGTCGATGTGAGTGAATGAATGAGATATGATGTGATGTGAATCGGGATGTGAATGAATGAGATGTGATGTCATGCGAATCAGATATAAATGTATGTTATGGGATGTAAATGGATGTGATGTGATGGATGTGAATGGATAAATGTAATGTGATGAATGTGAATGGATGTGATGTGATGGATGTGATGGATGTGAATGGGTGGATGTGATGTGATGTGAGTCAGACAAGTATGAATGAATGATATGTGATGTCATGTCATGTGAATCAAGATGTGAATGAATGATATGAGATGTGAATGGATGATATGAGATGTGAATGGATGAGATGTGATGTGATGTGAATTGGGATGTGAATGAATGAGATGTGATGCGAATGAGTGTAATGTGATGTGATGTGGATCGGGGTAGATATGAATGGATAAGATGTGAATGAATGTGATATAATGAGATGTGGAGATGGGTAGATGCAAGTGGATGAGATGTGATGAGGGTAAATGAGGAAAGATGTGATGAGATGGAAAATGATGTGATTGGATGAGAATGGGTATACATATGAGGAAAGATGTGATGAGATGGAAAATGATGTGATTAGATGAGAATGGGTATACATATGAATTGGACGTGGATTAAGTAATGTGGATTGATGTGGGACAATGTGGAAAGATGAGAGTTCATTATAGAAACTGTATTTATAACCTATTTTTAAATAGTTATTTTATGTCATTAATGCTGGGGAAGCATTTTAACCATCTAGAGAATGAGGTCGTGGAGACCTAACTGATAAAGTTGCAACAGCTGACAGAGAGTCAATGGAGGACGTCTCGCGTAGCAAGGTCCGTTGAGGTCTTGACCAGCCTGAGTTCGATTTAAATGGAGCTTCCAGTGCGGTGGATGAGGGACCAAGGAAGCGGCCTATGAGTGAAGCGCTAGGTCACCTGCGAGACGAAGGATCCTAGAGGGGGCTGACCATACGGTGCTCGGGCTCTGGATGGCCGAAGATACCCACACGTGCATCGGGGAAGATATTGGAACAAGGAGTAAGAGTTGTTTTCTGAAACCAGGCATGGATCTGGTTGATTGACCTTGCTGGTCCTCAACGGATGAGTCCATGGCTCTTTTATATGGAGCTATTGGTTGATCTTGCTGGTCTTCAATGGAGATTCTATCTTGATTTATATAAGTGATTATATTGTCGGGTACGAGCTAGGAACTATCGAAAAGGTCCCTGAGGACAAGTGGTGAGCGTTCTGGTTGCCAGTGATGCCATAGGTACACCGATGAAGGAATGATTGAAAATTAGGATTCAATCGGATATTTTGGAGGATTATGATGACGATATGGTTTCATTAAATGACTGTTTTAAAGATAATTGAATCTCTGAAAAAGGCAATTTCATATTGGGTGTGTAAGTGGTGTGACTGGCATTAAATTTGCATGAATATCCAGCTAGGGGGCCTGGGAACTCTTTTCCCTGGTACTCGGTACAAAACCTAACCAAATTCCTAATTGGATCCCATCACTACAGTGGTTGGGCAGTTGGCTAACCCATGGGATTGGATGGGGTTAGGCTGGACTGATGGATCTGTAAAATGAGACTCAATTCTGTTATAGTACGATAGATGAAGTAAATCCTGGATAGTAATTGTTCTATGGAAAAAGAATCAACAATTGTGCCTCTTGAGGGAAAAAAAGCATTGGTTCAAGTGCAAGTTTCTTCTTTGATCTGACCAAGAGACTCACAGGTTCGGTCGGACTAGTTTGGTCAATAATGACCCTGACTACATTATAGTAAAAATATCCTAGAGGAATCGCCCGTGCTTTTTGGGCGAGGGAAATTTTTTCGGGTTTGGTTTTTGAAGAACCGAGGGATTAGTCTCATGTTTGGATATCCGCGGGCAAGGCCCGGAGTGAGGAATCCTGCCTCGCACAGCAAGAAGTGCTACTTCCGCTGCTAGTACCCCCGAATCCGCGCGGAGGGGGCAGGGATCTTTCAACTGGTATTAGAGCGAATTGACTAAAGCGAATCATTTAAGAAGCCAAAAATGTCAAAAATTTATGAAATATGAGTAAAAGGTTGGAATTGTGTGATGAAATTCATACAAATTGATATTCAGACTGAAATTCACAAATTGGTAATTCGGTCTTTAGATGGAAGTTCTGCAATTGTATGGAATCCCTGACTTGCTTGAGGCCTAGACATGATGGTATTTACCTTACGATTCTAAGGACCGTGACTACCCGTATATATCGAGGGTATAACTATAGCTCTTTACTGGCAATATATACGAGTAAATCTAAGACTTGAAATTATAAGCATAAATGCTTTCTAGATGCTAAATTCAAATGTGGTTGATATGATTTTAAAATTCTGCTTGAAAACTCATGAGTTGATTTGTATTCTGATTGAAAAATGATGTTTCCTGAATTTTGGTTGAAACGTAATAAGCTGAGCAAAGCCACAATGAGGATGAATGGGACGAGTCCCTGTGATGCTGTTTGTAATAACTGGAATGACGATAATGACTTCAGCAAATCACTATGAGATTAGTGGATTGTGCTGACAAATTGCTGCTATTACTCTTTTTGCATGGATAAATTTAAATGTTAAAAGAGGAATTCCTATGACATTTGGAATTCTATCATTGAGATGGGAAAAGAGAAATTCCAAGCATATTGGAATTAATGAGTATTTTAATTAAATTCAAAGATGAAATTTAGATAAATTTATTTTATCTAAGAAAAATATTTAATTGTAAAAGAGAAATTCCTATGACATTTGGAATTCCATCATTGAGATGGGAAAAGAGAAATTCCTAGCATATTGGTATTTTATTTTAGATGAAATTACTTTATGAGAAATATTTGATGATAAAAGAGGAATACCCATGACATTGGAATGCAATTAATTAAATGCAAAAAGAGAAATTTCCATGGTATTTGAGATCCAAGAAATTAAATGAGAAGAAGAGGAATTTTTACTATAATTCAATTTATGATTAATTATCAATAGTGGATATATGGGTAGAATTGATTTCTATAAATCCCATGAATTCTTTTATTCAAAAGAGGAATATTGAATATAATTCATTTGAGAAATTGAGAATGAATATGGAAATAGTCATCGAGAAAAAGAACCTTTAATTAGGCCAAGCAATTGGCAGAAATTTAGAAAAAATCCCATTATCGAGATCAACCTAGAAAATTCTATTAAATGAAAATAGCATGTGAATGGATGGGATAAGGTGAAAATAGGATGCGATAAGATGTGTATGGGATGTGATAGGATGTGATAAGATGAAAAAAGGATGTGATAAGATGTGATGTAATGAGAATGAATGTGGATGTGTATGTGAAAAAATGAATGTGGATGTGTATGTGGAAGAATGAATGTGGATGTGTATGTGGAAGAATGAATGCGAATGTGTATGTGGAGGAATGGATGTGGATGTGTATGTGGGAGAATGGATGTGGATGTGTATGTGAAAGGATGTGATGTCGATGTGAGTAAATGAATGAGATATAATGTGATGTGAATCGGGATGTGAATGAATGAGATGTGATGTCATGCGAATCAGATGTAAATGTATGTTATGGGATGTGAATGGATGTGATGTGATGGATGTGAATGGATGAATGTGATGTGATGGATGTGAATGGGTGGATGTGATGTGATGAGAGTCGGACAAGTATGAATGAATGATATGTGATGTAAATGGATGAGATGTGATGCCATGTGAATCAGGATGTGAATTAATGATATGAGATGTGAATGGATGAGATGTGATGTGATGTGAATGAATGAGATGTTATGCGAATGAATGTAATGTGATGTAATGTGATGTGATGTGGATCGGGGTAGATATGAATGGATAAGATGTGAATGAATGTGATATGATGAGATGTGGCAATGGGTAGATGCGAGTGGATGAGATGTGATGAGGGTAAATGAGGAAACATGTGATGAGATGGAAAATGATGTGATTGGACGAGAATGAGTATAGATATGGGTTGGATGAAAATGATGTGATTGGATGAAAATGATGTGATTGGATGAGAATGGGTATACATATGGATTGGATGAAAATGATGTGATTGGATGTGATTGGGTATACATATGGGTTGGATGAAAATGATGTGATTGGGTATACATATGAATTAGATGAAAATGATGTGACTGGATGAGAATGGGTATACATATGAGTTGGACGTGGATTAAGTAATGTGGACTGATGTGGAACAATGTGGAAAGATGAGAGTTCATTATAGACACTATGTTTATAACCTATTTTTAAATAGTTGTTTTATGTCATTAATGCTGGGGAAGCATTTTGACCATCTAGAGAATGAGGTCGTGAAACCTAATTGATAAAGTTGCAACAGCTGACGGAGAGTCAATGGAGAACGTCTCGCGTAGCAAGGTTGGCTGAGGTCTTGACCAACCTCAGTTCGATTTAAATGGTGAGCTTCTGGTACGGTGGATAAGGGACCAAGGAAGTGGCCTATGAGTGAAGCGTTAGGTCACCTGTTGCTGCTGCGAAGGATCCTAGAGGGTGGTGACCATACGGTGCTCGGTCTCTGGGTCGTCGAAGATACCCACACGTGCGTCGAGGAAGATATTGGAACAAGGAGTAAGAGTTGTTTTCTGAGACCGGGCATGTGGTTGATTGACCTTGCTGGTCCTCAACGGATGAGTCCATGGCTCTTTTATATGGAGCTGTTGGTTGATCTTGCTGCTTCAACAGAGATTCCATCTTGATTTATATAAGTGATTATATTGTCGGGTACTATGAGCTAGGAACTATCGAAAAGGCCCCTGAGGGACAGGTGGTGAGCGTTATGGTTGCCAATGATGCAATAGGTACACCAAATGAAGGAATGATTGGAAATTCGGATTCAACCGTATATTTTGGAGGATTATGATCAGTGGACAATATGGTTTCATTAAATGATTGTTTTAAAGATAACTAAATCTATGAAAAAGGCAATTTCATATTGGGTGTGTAAGTGGTGTGATCGGCGTTAAATTTGCATGAACATCTAGCTAATTGGATCCCATCACTACAATGGTTGGCTAACCCATGGGATTGGATGGGGTTAGGCTGGACTGATAGATCTGTAAAATGAGACTTAATTCTGTTATAGTACTATAGATGAAGTAAATCCCGGATAGTAATTATTCTATGGAAAAAGAATCAACAGCTGTGTCTCTCGATGGGGAAAAAAGCGTTGGTTTCTATGATCCAAGTGCAAGTTTCTTCCTTGATCTGACCAAGAGACTCACAAGTTCGGTCGGATCAGTTTGTTCAATAATGACCCGTGCTTTCTGGGCGAGGGAAGTTTTTCCGGGTTCGGTTTTTGAAGAACCGAGGGATTAGTCTCTTGTCTGGTTATCCGCGAGGCCTCGAGTGAGGGATCCTGCCCCGCGCAAGAAGTCCTACTTCTGCTGCTAGTACTTACCCCCGAATCCGTTGCGTGGAGGGGGCAGGGATCTTTCATTCTTAGGGAGTAATTTGGTTCTAAGGTAATGGAATCAAACAATAAACTCTTCATCAGATATTGAGACAGAGCATCTTCTATACTATATCCACGAATGATGTTGATCTATTCCAGGAGGAAACAAAAATGTATGTTTGGACTAAAAACTGTAATGTTGCCAATGGGTATGAAAACAAAACTCTTCATCAGATATTGAGACAGAGCATCTTCTATACTATATCCACGAATGATGTTGATCTATTCCAGGAGGAAACAAAAATGTATGTTTGGAGTAAGAACTGTAATGTTGCCAATGGGTATGAAAACAAAACTCTCTTCATGATCATGCGTCCAAATCTTTGATCATTCGTTCTATTGTTGGTTGTTGAATATCCATAGTAATTGTTCAAATATAGAACGATTTTGTTCAAACAAATACACTAGGCGGCTACATTCTGCCATGAGTCACAAGAGCTCCAAAGGTGGATAAGGGTCGTGAGGTGATGGTCGAGTCATAATGCTAGACATAAATTTTTTGAAATAAGAAATTCTAGTTGGTGTGGTGTTTTACAAACTAATTTTGGTCTCATTTTTGTAGGTTTTAGAGGGTTGATTTTTTCAATGCTTCCAAAATTTAAGCACAATTATAAACATGATTATAATGAAAAACTAGCATCAACTTATACAATTTGGATTGATGAGAAAATATTTTCTAGAATTTGTAGTTCAAAATAAGTTAGACAAATTAAACTTGTTTACATCTTTCACCTAGGGCCAAGGGTGCCAAGAGCCCTTCTTACACAATCTAAAAAGATGACAGGGAAAAGTGTTCATAAGGTTAGTGATAGATATTATCGAAAATGTTACCAAAAAGTTGGGGATGTGGATATGAATTTCGAATACCATGTTAAAGAAAAATAGAATGTTTAATTTAGATAAAGCATTTGGAAAGGTGTTATGGGTCACAACCATGATGTCAAAGTCCACAAATTTTGTAGTTGAATCCCAAACGATTCCATGTGCCCATAGGGTAATAGATGTCCATCCCTCAAAGAAGGACCAAGGAGGAGGTTCGTGGCCAATGAGTTTCTCGACCAAGAGATAGATATGTGGTCCCAAAGTTTCTCTAAGGGCCAATAAGAGTGGTCGGATCGTAGGATTAGCCATCTTGCAAGGTTGACTCCAAGCCAAGATAGTAGAACTTTATCTCAAATTCCTGATAAATAAGCTTGTGAATAAAAATATCTTATCGAAAAATCTAGGTAGAGTTCTCTTAAATGTTTTTATAACACAGGAAGAGATTGAACAAGAAATATAAATTTAAATAAAACTTTATTTATGCTATGCATTAATCCCAAAATAATTCGAGTCGAAATTAAACATGGTAAAAAAGAAACACTAAAAAATAAATGATAAAATAAGGAAGAAATAAAGAAGAAAATGGCCAATTAAAATTAAGGACAAGGTGAGGGGTCTTGAGCTAGTTATAAGGTTTCCAAACTTATGTTTAAATATAAATGCCCCTTGAAAGTTGTAAACTTTTATAAGCTTATAAAGTTTAGATTTTTAAGGTTTAATACAAAAATTTAATTAGGATTTGACCTAAAGCTTTTGAAAGCTGTATAACTTAGCAAAAATAAAGTTTCGGTATTACATAAAGGTTTATATATTCACAATGTAATATACAGCATTTTTTTAATTAGTATTGTAGTAGAAAAGCTAAGACCTTTTTAACAAAGCTATTTCAAGGGGTAACAGTAGAGGTTTGGCAACGACGGTAGAAGAAGAAAATAGAAATAAAAATAAAAAATTTATAGTCGCCAGCGTGTAAGAGGGGAGTTCTTGTTAGCGTAAGGCTTAACCAAGGGTTCATTAAACTTAATCATGGATAGTAAAGAGGTTTAGTTCCATGGCTGTCCCAGATGATGGTAGCGTAGAGTGCCTATGAAAGGCAGAGGACACGACAACGCTTCTCCCTCTTTTTGTTTTTTTTTTAAATTTAAATAAAGTATATATATATATATATATAATATCCAAAGTCTTTTTACATCCTCGTGGACAAACGACCAGCGCTTAGTGCTCAACTGAGAAGAAGAACAGAAAAGCGAAAAAGTAAATTTTGAAAAAGAAATGTGTGCACGATTCTCACCCGTCCATGATGGAATTTTCTCTCTAGGCAGGGGTTTAGAAATTGAATTATGAGACTAATTTCTCCTTCAAGAAGCTCATTCAATCCATACGTTTTGATCATATAGAGGTTATAGATTTAGGAAAACCACTTTTCAAGCAGAAAGTGGTTTATGGTTTTCTATAAAGTGGTTTTCCACTCCCCTTATCCTTTGGTCTTTTTCCTTTGGATAATAGATGCAATTCTTCAATTAAGATTTTAAGCTTTCAATTTTTATCTCCATCTTCCTAGATCTAGCTCTAATACCTGATACCACTGTCTCACGGATCTAATTTTCTAGGACAAAAGAATTTAAAAGAAACTTGCAAGAATTGATTTAATTCAAATAGCTCATCAATTACCACATGCTTAACACTTTCAATAATTGAATACCAATTAAATAAAAGTAAATAAGAAATAAAATATTAACAAGAGATAGGCATAGAGTGTACCACACAAGACAAGATTGGGTGCAATCTCCCCCCTCAAGTGTGTAGCTCCACTTCCACTACTTGAGTATTTAGAGAATTGTATTTATAAAAATAGCCCAAGGAGCTAATGATAGTTGAGTGTACAAACTGGGCTTGTTTTTTTCCACTTTTGGGTATTGCTTTTTTACATATTATTAACCATATGAAAGTTCCTAAGGTTTGTACATATAAAAGAATTTTTTCAAATATAAATACTATTAGGCCTTTACACATAAAATAACTTTTTGTACACTCGCACATATATAATAACCTTGTGCACACTCACACATTCCATTAAGCCGATTCCTGCACACTCACACATTCCATTAAGCCGATTCCTGTACACATTAAACCAAGATATTTTTATACGATTATTAATTCATAAAAAATATGATTAAATTGGCACCTAAAACTATAATATGATTGAATATCTAATAATTGCAAATCTCCTTTTCTTTGGGAACCAAAATTGTATACAAGCCCTGTCGGAGGTTTGGACAAGCACACTCAATGTGAGTAAATTGCCTATAACTTTTATATTATTACTCATATGATATTCCCACTTTGCATAATCACAAATTCAAATAACATAGAGCTTAACTTGATTTATCAAGTAATTTTTGATGTATTCTACTATTTTTTATATTATTTAAAAGGTATTAGAATTGTTAAAAAACATATTATTTTGTTCTTCCACCACATCTACCATTTAAAATGCTTAATTTGTATGGTCTAGTGATGATTAGATTGAGGAAGATTAGTAGAATGTGGGTCTAAGGTAAAATTACAAATCTAATGGTTGGATTTTTATAGATTTAATTTAGAAAATTTGTTATGACTATTAGAGACCCATTAAATCAATTGTAATTTAGTTCTAGAAAATCAAATATTGAATCTTTCAATCTAAAAACTCTTGGGATCAATATACTTGTTGCCATGAATTTATGAAAAAACGAATTGGCTTAATTTGAGTATGGGAAGGTCCATTTTCAATCCTCCCAAGTGAAAATTCCCATATTGTATCCTCTCTCCCCTTTTCAAGTCTAAAACCAATCCTAGTTAGGTTTGGAAATCTAGGCTTGGTAAACTTCAAAGCCTAGATATCATGCCATGTATGAGGCTTGGATAGGCACAAATCTTATATATGCATGCCACTTTATGTCCACATTAGCTTCGAGAGGATCCACATAAGCACCTTGCCACCTTCACCCTCCATGTCAACATCGTCAACCTAGTTGACTCGCCAGTTCATCATCCTAGTCATCATTAATGCAACATTGACTCGCCAGCTCATCATCCTAGTCATCATTAATGCCACATTTGCATGCCACCTCGCACTTGCTGACATGACATGCCACATTGACCATAATAGTGCCACATGTCAAGAAAATGCCACATATCATGCATGCATATGACACGTGGCACCTCTTTCCCACCTTCCCATTTTTTTTCAAAAATATATTTTTAGAAAAGTTAATTTATTATATTTTTAATATTTTTTTTTAAAAAAATAACATTTTAAATAATAAAATATATATAACTTATTGATATAAAAGAATTTAAAATCACTAATTTTAAAGGATTATATTTTAGAATTAGATAAATAATATTATTTTTAAAGTTTGTGTTATTTAATTTTAAAAATATAATTTTTTAAATTTAATATTTCTTAAAAATATTTTATGTGTAGGATAAACCTTTGAATAAAATTTAAAAAAAAATATATTATAAAAGAAAATGTAGTTATATAATTATAAAACAAAAGATATATTTAAAGATATATTTATATATCTAGTAATGATAAATATTTAGACTTGTAAATATTTATTATTAATAATATTAATTTTTAAGTGGATAATAGTTTATCTTTAATTATCTTTAATTTTTAAGTGGATAATAGTTTATCTTTAATTATCTTTATGTTCATCTTAATTATCCAATCAATTTTCGATAGGAGATCCAATGAGATTTGAAGTGGATAACCTATTTTTTCTATATAATCACACATCTCTAATACTATCCCACACTTATCGCTAGTACTATCCCATCATTGAGCCTTCATAATTTTTTTTCTCTTAGCTTCCTTAAGAATGGGTTCTCAAAGTCGAAGGAGTCAAAAACGTGATAGGACTAGACTTCCCCCCGTCCACCAAGTTCAAGAAGAGGAGAGGAAAAGGGTAGCTCGTGAGAGAAAGAGAGAGTGGAGAGCATGCCAACGAGCAACATCTTTTGTTTGGTGATGATCCAAGTCTTGCTCCTCCTCTTCCACTTCCTCTCCCTCCGTCCTCTTCCCCCCCACCAGTACCCCTTAGTTTAGATAATCCACATGAACCCGCCCTTCCTGAGCCCCCTTCTCTTCCACAAGAACCCGCCCCCTCCTTTGGGCGCCCAAAGTGTGGATAGGAAAGAACTATCAAAGTCAAGGGCGCATCGTCGTGCCCATGCAATCTTTCAATCCTATTTCAAAGACCTCACGCCTTCATCATAGGCATGCGTGCTTGATTCTTTAATCGATCTGCCCAACATGGCCAACTGTAGGGCACTTTCCAACATTGGAGGTCGAAGAGACAGGAGAGCTAGGGACAAAGTGTTCGTAATTCCTATATAGTTAACAAGAAGAGGAACTTTGTGAACGCTTTGGCTACTCGACGAGCTATTGTGGCAGCCATAAGTAGCTCCCAAATGAAGGGTAAGGTGAGTGCTAGATCTCGCATCCTTTCCATAGCACCACATGCACTTAGAGTTGGGTCTATTAGACGGCAAAGTTTAGATACCAATGAGGTTGCTGCTTTGCGGGCGAGTAATGGTCATGTAGCTAGGCATGATCGCCTACTAGATGAAACCACTAGAGCCTTGACAGAAAGTTTTTGGGAGGAAAATTGTCGTGCCTTGCCATTTTTTAAGAAAGCTTTGCTGCGTAATAGAGAAACAAGAGGAGTGTTCATTGAGGATGATGCTGTTGGAGCTATATATAGCTAGCCCTAACTCACTCTAGGTCTTGCCTATATATATGTGACTTGTGACTAATATGATTCATTCTTGTGGAGCGTATGTGGTGTCTCTTGTCTCGTCTCTCACTCCCTCTCTCAACATTTGTCTCATCTCTCTCTCCCTCTCTCAACATGGTATCAGAGTGATTCTAATCATAAGGGAAGCATCTACGTCTTCTTGTTCAATTTATGATTATGATTTCATGTCTTACAAGATTGATCTTTGGTAACACTTTTGTGTAGGGTTGATTGGTTCTTTGATTATATGTTGCCTACATGATTTTATAGCTCCACTTGTTGTAATTAGAATTGTTTCTTAATCGCATCCTTAAAACAAAAACCAGGTGCTGGTGCATAGTGTGAGATCCCTGTTTCCACCGCGCAATGGATTCGGGGTGCTAGCAATGGAAGTAGCACTTCTTGCAACGGGTCCCACCGTGGGGCCTCGCCCACCACGGATATCCGGACAAGAGACTAATCCATTGGTTTTTTCCAAAACCAAACCCAGAAAAACTTCCTTTGCCCGGAAAGCACGGGCGATTCCACCAGGATAACTTTTCCCTAACATAGTCAAAAGCCTTAACTAACTAAACTGATCTGATCGAGCTCGTAAGTTCCATAGTCAGATCAAGGGACACATTGCACTTGGATCATAGAGACTAATGCTTTTTTCCTCATCGAGAGGCACAACCGTTGATTCTTTTTCCATAGAACAATTTTTTTGTCCGGGATTTACTTCCTCTATCGAACTAGACAGAATTTGAGTCTCGATTTACGGATCCATCAATCTAGCCTAACCCCATCCAGTCCCATGGGTTAGCCAACCGTCCAACCACTGTAGTGATGGGATCCAATTAGGAATTTGGTTAGGTTTTGTCCTCGGTACCAAGCAAAAGAGTTCCCAGGCCCCCTAGTCGGATGTTCATACAAACATAAAACTAGTCACACCACTTACACACCCCAATATGAAATTGCCTTTTTCTCAGACTCAGTCATCTTTAAAACAATCATTTAGTGAAACCATAGTATCACTGATCATAATCCTCCAAAATATCTGGTTGAATCTTAATTTCCAATCATTACTTCATTAGAGTATCTATGGAATCATTGGCAACCAAAACGCTCACCACCTATTTACTCAGGGGCCTTTTCAATAGTTCCTAGCTCATAGTACTCGGCAATATAATCACTTATAAAAATCAAGATGGAATCTCCGTTGAAGATCAGCAAGATCAACCAAGAGATCCATATAAAAGAGCCATGGACTCATCCGTTGAGGACAAGCAAGGTCAATCAACCAGATCCATGCCCGATTTCACAAAACAATTCTTACTCCTTATTCCAATATCTTCCACGACGCACGTGTGGGTATCTTCGGTGACCCAGAGCCCGAGCACCGTATGGTCAGCACCCTCTAGGATCCTTCGCAGGTCACCTAGCGTTTCACTCATAGGCCGCTTCCTTGGTCCCTCATCCACCATACCGGAAGCTCACCATTTAAATCGAATTGAGGCTGGTCAAGACCTTGGCCGACCTTGTTACGCGAGACGTCCTCCATTGACTCTCCGTCATAGCAGTTGCAACTTTATCAAGTAGGTCTTCACGACCACATTCTCAAGATAGTCAAAATGCTTCCCCAGCATTCTTGACATAAAACAATCATTTACAAACAGTTCACAAATATAGTTTCTATAATGAACTCTCATCTTTCCAGATTGTTCCACATCAATCCATATTACTTAATCCAATTCCAAATCATATGTGTATCCATTCTTGACCAGATACATCATTCTTGACCAGATACATTCTTGACCAGATACATCATTTTCCATCCCATCACATCAGATTCATTCACTTCATATAACATCAATTCCTATCTTTCTTAAATTACATTACGTCTCGTCACATCCATTTCTCATTATATATCATTCCTTCAGATCTTATATTATTCATTCACATTCACATTCTGATTCACATGACATCTCCTCTCATCCATTCGCTCATATTGACTTCATATCCATTCACATTCATATTTGCATTCCTTATTCCACACACACATTCACATTCGTACATCCGCATTCACATCTACATCTATACATCCATTTTCACATTCACATTCATACATCCACATCCACATCTACATTCATACATCCACATTCACATTCACATCCATACATCCATACCCACATTCCACATTCGTACATCCATATCCACATTCCAATTCATACATCCACATCCACATTCACATTCACATCCACATCCACATCCACATTCACATTCACATCCATACATCCATATCCACATTCACATTCACATCCATACATCCATATTCACATTCCACATCCTCATTCACATTCACATACATCCACATCCACATTCCATATCTACATCCATATCCCCATTCACACATTCACATTCACATTCACATTCCATATCTACATCCATATCCCCATTCACACATTCACATTCACATTCACATCCATACATCCATACCCACATTCCACATTCATACATCCATATCCACATTCCAATTCATACATCCACATCCACATTCACATTCACATCCATACATCCATATCCACATTCACATTCACATCCATACATCCATATCCACATTCCACATCCTCATTCACATTCACATACATCCACATCCACATTCCATATCTACATCCATATCCCCATTCACACATCCACATTCACATTCACATACATCCACATTCACATTCACATTCACATCCATACATCCGTATCCACGTTCCACATTTATATCATTTCTTTCACATACATATAACTACATCCATTCTTTCACATACATACATCTCCATCTATTCCTCGTTCATTTTCATCTATTTGATTCGTTTCACATCCTCATGTCTATTTATAGAATACAAGAGAATTCTTATTTTTGATATAAGATTTCTTTACGAATCTATTTATGCATAAATTCCATTTTAAGGAGACTAACACTTTCGAAATAAAAATCAATCTTTTATGCATCTTCCTATGCATAAATTCATTTTAAATGAGAATGACACTTTTGAATTAAAAATCAATCTTTTATGTATCTTCCTATGCATAAAATCAAAATTGACGAAAATAACTCTTTTGAACTAAAAATAGATTTCTTTATGCATCTTTTTATGCATAAAATCAAAATTGATGAGAATAACTCTTTTGAACTAAAAATAGATTTCTTTATGCATCTTTCTATGCATAAAATCAAAATTGATGAGAATAACTCTTTTGGGTTAAAATAAATTCTTTATGCATCTTTCCATGCATAAATCCAATTTAGTAGGAATTACACTTTTAGAATAAAAGAATTTTTCTTATGCATGCTATTTATGCATGCTATTTATGCATAAAATCATTTATGATGAAAATCACACTTTCAATAAAAAAAAATGCATACAATCATTTATGATGAAAATCATTCTTTTAATATAAAAGAATTTCTTTTATGCATCTAATTTATGCATAAAATCGTTTATGATGAAAGTAACACTTTATAATAAAAAAATAATCTTTTATGCATACTTTTATGCATGAAAATCAAATATAATAAAAGTAACACTTTTATAATTAAAAAAATAATCTTTTTTGCATACTTTTATGCATAAAAATCAAATATGATAAAAGTAACACTTTTATAATTAAAAAATAATCTTTTATGCATACTTCTATGCATGAAAATCAAATATGATAAAAGTAACACTTTTATAATAAAAAAAATAATCTTTTATGCATAATTCTATGCATGAAAATCAATTATGATAAAAGTAACACTTTTATAATTAAAAAAAAATCTTTTATGCATACTTTTATGCATAAAAATCAATAATAATGAAAGTAATACTTTTATAATAAAACTAAATTTCTTTTATACAAATAATCAAAATGCATCTTCTATGCATGAAAATGACACTTTAGAATATAGAAATCATAAGGATTACTCTTTTAGAATAATGAAAGATAATACTTATTTCCAAATTTTTGAAAAATTTCACCATAACCTCCTTTGTATGGCTAACCCCTTTTTAATTTTAAGTCTCTAAAATTAATTAGAAATGCATCAAGAGTATTTAAATCATTCTCAAGTAACATTTTTCTACTTATTTAAGAGAAGCATCATGAAAAACTTGATTTTATTCATTAATCATTCACCTAGGATAAAGAATGGTTGTATTTACTAGAGAAGAGAGGGGAATGCCTTTTTGCAATGAGGCATAACATCATTTGCAATTTTAGAGAAGACAAAAAGCATAAAAAACCATAAAAACCATAAAATAAATGGAAAAGAGAAGAATCTCCAACTTACTAATGAATTTGAGAGCTTTCCTTTGGCTTGATGGTTTGAGGGTTCTACTCTTGTTTGGAAACAAGAGTGGCCACCAATCTTTTGGAAGAGGGAAGGTCAAAAACTAATGAATTATGAGTAAAATTCATTGTTTTTGGCACTTGGGAGAGGCAGGGTAACAGTGCAAAAACACTATTGAGTTTCAACAAAGGGGAGAGCTTCTATTTATAGGAAAAAGTGAGCCTCTAACCAAGCAAACTGATTCTAGAATTTTCCATATCAGTTTGGTCAATTTTTGACCATTTTTAGGTCAGTTTTGCTCACTTTTTGGATCTAGTTGAAACAAGAGAGAGGAGATAAAAATATCTCATTATTTGGGAGTTTAAAACTCATTCAAGCATGTGAAATAGGAGCCTCCTTCATGAGGGGTATTCCCCCATGCAGAGGTGTCAAAAATGCATCATTTCACCTAAATATCTCTCTTTTTTAACTATTAGTCAACTCTTTAACTCTTCATCTTATATGAGTATTTACTCATTTTTGGGGGATTTTTCTTTTATTCTTCTATTTATCTCCTCCCTACATTTGGATGAATCTTATTGGTCCATAGGAACCTTAATTTAAAATTTTAAAAAATCTTCACCCCCAAGATAATGCCTCTTGAACAGATTATACTTAATTTCTAATGCACCTTCTGAAAATATTTTTGAACTTCTGTTTCAGGGAAACTTTTTTTAATAAGATGAGGTATTTTTCTATCCAAAAATATTTAAAATTTGAATATTCTCTTTCTAGAATATTTTCTCTCTCTAGGCCAAAACTGGTAGAAACAAGATCTTTTATATTTCTGAAGAGGGATTTGATTACAGGGGAAGATACTCGACATCCTGAGAGGCTGGGGGAGGAATCGTACATTTTGCCCCACTTAAAAAATGTGAGATGTCCTCATCTCGCAGGTGGAGTATGATCTCTTTCATCTTCTTCTTCTTCTTCAATCACTTCCAGCGTTACTGCCTTGGAAGTGGACAGCCAATTTGGGAACAACTCTCTTTGACTTCCCCTATTCTGAGTTGGAGGTCTTGCATTACTTTGGGTTGAAACTGCAGGTTGGATAGAGGGTCTACCTCTGGGATTTCCTTGATTTTGGCGGATAGAACCGTGATTACTTTGGACCGAAGGAGTCGGAGTCTGGAATCTTAGTCCCAGATTTTCCTGCCCTGAAAACCTTGATCCAAAAGGAGTTGGGCAATCGATGATGCGATGTCCAAATCCTTGACAGTTATAGCATTTCACTCTCTTGTTTAAGGGTGAAACTTCTGAAGTTGAAATCCAGGGAATTGAGTTTCGGGAAAAGTACATTTCTTCCATTCTGAAACTTAATCCCATATCCTGGGTTTGACCCTGATATCTCTTAGGCGGAGGAAGGTTGGAATCACCTTCTGGGAATAAAAACCTTTTGAAAGGTGATGGTGCTGGCTTTGGCGGAACTTTGACATCAAAGGCTTTGGCGAAATCCCTCGTCATTCTTACTGCTTCGGCCATTGAGATGGGTTTTGCATTCTTGACTAAAGTATCCAATGGCTCGTTCATTCCTCGAATGAACCTGGCCATTAGCTGCTCTTCATCCAATTGAGGGGAATATTTAAGGAGAAGGGCAAAAGCCTGATCGTACTCTTCAATTGACCGGTTTTCCTGACATTCTCTTGCATACTTTGCCTTATTTTTTGATCTCTTATAGTTAATCTCTCACGCACCTCACGTGATGCTGGCTTGTTTTTGCACTCATTAGTTTTATGACTCTTTTCTAAACAACGAAAACATAGGCCTTCATGCCACGCCTTTTTTATCATCTCTGGAAACAAATATGTGACCTATTTGCGTTCTCTTATTCTGCATAAAATTTGCCTTCTCATCATAAAATGGATTTGTGAGCCATCTTGTGACTATACAAAAAATTTGTAAAAGCTTTTTCAAAGAAAAAATACTTCTGGTTGTATCACAAAAATAGAAAATAATCTGAGTCACCCAAGACCTGCAACATTCGCAAAGCAGATAAGTGCGGACTCCCCAACCTATGCTCTGATACCAACTATGACGGTCCTAAATCTAGCCATATCTTAATCATACAACTTAATCTAAGAAAACATTAAACTCACTTAATCTTGCTATTTCTACATAGCAATACAATTAAATCAACCTTCTCAAATAGCAAACAAGCATGCATGCCATATCCAAGCCATATCCAAGGTTCTTATCACATAAGCAAAGAATCATGTAATCTCAAAAA
This sequence comes from Cibotium barometz, assembly GCF_041138505.1. NCBI lineage: Eukaryota > Viridiplantae > Streptophyta > Polypodiopsida > Cyatheales > Cibotiaceae > Cibotium > Cibotium barometz. The sequence continues at coordinate 25,792,777 of NC_141089.1, forward strand.
CAAACATTCACATGATATAAATCTCTATCAATTACAGCATAGCATCTTAATCAATCACAATGTATGTGTCTATCTCAAGAGTCTATCATCATCACCATGCTCGACAACATGGTTAGTCATAATGACCCCAATCCAACCAATCTAGGGCTTTCTCCGATGCCCGTCCACCCAACCTCCACACTGGATATCGCGGCTATCCCGGGTATGCCTGTAGTAAATCTCGTCCCCTCTAGGTTTTACCAAATGGCTCCCAAGCGTTCCTTGTTGTCTAAAGACAGCCAGCCTGTATCTCATAATCTCATGTCGAGTCTCATCATACACATGCATATCAATCAGTCATACACATGCATGTCAATTAGTCATATGTGTGCATATCAATCACTCATACACATGCTTATCAATCAATCATACGTGTGCATATCAATCAGTCATATGTGTGCATATCAATCAGTCATACACATGCTTATCAATCAGTCATATGTGTGCATATCAATCTCATGTCGAGTCTCATCATACACATGCATATCAATCAGTCATACGTGTGCATATCAATCATTCATCTCAAAATAAAGCAATCATAACTCATAAATATCTTCTCACACTCATATCTTGTCCATAATCTTTCAAGGCATGCATATTCAAATCAATCACAACAATATAAAACAATCTTTTAATTTAAAGAGTCTTTAACTTCTCTTTATCTTTTAAGTCACATGGGAATCCTTATTTTTAACATAATCAATTATCATGATCTAATGAGCAAGGTCATCTCTAGTCACTATAGCTAAGTCTTAACTATGCTTATGCATTAGTCCATCCGGTCTATATAGCTAAGATAGTCAATCTTGATAACAATTTCTAAGGCAAAGCTAATAACTGGTCACTCTGGGAGAGTAATATCTTTCAATCTATTTAGAATTAGAGAAAAGTCAAAAGTTCAAGTTTTAGGACTTCTAATGCTCTATAAAGCATGTCTCAGTGATGGTTCTCTAAAAATGAGTTCTAAGGTCTCTTTGAGAGCATTCAAAATGGCCAAAGCTGTATTTTCAGCATAAAACTGTCAAAAACCGCCAAGTGCCCCATTTTGCAGTCGAATAACTAAAAAACGAAAGGGATTTGCCTTTCTAGTGTCTCATACACTCTTGTAGAGTTTTCTATCATCTACAGCTTTTGTCTTTATGCCAAAATCTAATTCTAAACACATGGAAAGATAAATGCTTTGCAAAACAGCCCCTAATGAAGGTTATACTTAAAATCTAGTCACAAACTAGTCAAATATTATATCTTCTAATTCTTTAACTCCAAAAGTGTTTATTCTATGAGTCGGACTAAGGCAATCAACAATATCTCTTGTGGCAGGAAACCCCCCCTCTCCTCTTCTCGCAGTGTTTTCTCATTGTTGCCATGGTTAAGCAGACGAAAGGGATTTGCCTTTCTAGTGTCTCATACACTCTTGTAGAGTTTTCGATCATCTACAACTTTTGTCTTTATGTCAAAATCTAATTCTAAACACATGGAAAGATATATGCTTCGCAAAACAGCCCCTAATGAAAGGTTATACTTAAAATCTAGTCACAAACTAGTCAAATATTATATCTTCTAATTCTTTAACTCCAAAAGTGTTTATTCTATGAGTCGGACTAAGGCAATCAACAATATCTCTTGGCAGGAAACCCCCCCTCTCCTCTTCTCGCAGTGTTTTCCCATCGTTACCATGGTTAAGCATGCCATATATCGACTCAGATTCTTGCATATATATGCTTATCGATATATTTATTTAATGTCAAAAGAATTTTAAGCAAAATAATAGAAAGAGTGTTTGTGTACTTCCCCGATATATTTGCTGATGTCTTGATTGATTGAGAATCCATGTCTACTCTCTAGAAGTTGTGGAAGAGCTGTTTGTAGATTTGGCAAGCCTCTCAGATCTGTTGTGAGGATTGCAACCTGTAAACAGTATAGCTTCGTGTGCAGTTATCAGATACTAGTCGTGTGGTTATCATCCCATTACATACATTCTATCCACATTACATCACATCACATCTATCCACATCATATCTCATTCATCCCATCCACATTACATCACATCCACATCACATCTCATTCATCCCATCCACATTACATCACATCCACATCATGTCTCATTCATATACATCTCATCTCATTCATCCACATCCATCCAACCGTTCACATGTACGACTACCCATATCTATCCATACATTCATATCTATCACTTCACATCCACATATATTCATGTCACATCACATCTCTTTACATCACATCACATTCTTTCACATACACATCCACATCCATTCTTTCACATACATCCACATCCATTCTTTCACATACACATCCACATCCATTCTTCACATACACATCCACATCCATTCTTTCACATACATCCATATCCATTCTTTCACATACACAGCCACATCCATTCTTTCACAAACAAATCCATATCCATTCTTCACATACACATCCACATCCATTTTTTCACATACATCCATATCCATTCTTTCACATATCCTCTCTTCTCATTCTCATCTCATCATTCACATCCACATCTATTTACTTTACATCTCATCCACATTCATTTTCATTACAGTGACCACATCCTATCACATCCCATTTACATCTTATCACCTCTCATTTACATCTTATCATATCCATTCACATCCTATCGCATCCCGTTTACATCTTATCACATCCATTCCACATCCTATTCCCATTTAGTAGCTTTTTCTACTTTGATACCGATAAATGGGACTTTTTCTAAATTTCTGCCAATTGCTTGGCTTAGATAAAGATTCTTTTTCTCGACGACTATTTTCATATTCCTTCTCAATTCTTCAATTGAATTATATTCAATATTCCTCTTTTGAATAAAAGAATTCATGGGATTTACAGAAATCAATTCTACCCATATTTTCACTTTTGATAAATAATCAAAAATTGAATTATACTAAAAATTTCTCTTCTTCCCATTTAATTTGTTGGATCTCAAATACCATGGGAATTCCTCTTTTTGCATTTTATTATTTGCATTCCAATGACATGGGAATTCCTCTCTTATCATCAAATATTTCTCATAAAATAATTTCATCAAAACTAAAAAACCCATTAATTCAATATGATAGGAATTTTTTTTCCCATCCAAATGATGGAATTCCAAATGTCATAGGAATTCCACTTTTACCATTTAAATATTTTTCATATACATAAAATAAATTTATCTAAAATTTATCTTTGAATATAAATAAAATATTCAAGAATTCCAATATGCTAGGAGTTTCTCTTTTCCCATCTAAATGATGGAACTCCAAATGTCATAGGAATTCCTCTTTTACCATTTAATTATTTCTCATAGATTAATTTTTTTATCTAAAATCTATCTTTGAATTTAAATAAAATATTCAATAATTCCAATATGCTAGGAATTTCTCTTTTCCCATCTAAATGATGGAATTCCAAATGTCATAGGAATTCCTCTTTTACCATTTAATTATTTCTCATAGATTAAATTTTTTTATTTAAAATCTATCTTTGAATTTAAATAAAATATCCAATAATTTCAATATGCTAGGAATTTCTCTTTTCCCATCTAGATGATGGAATTCCAAATTTCATAGAAATTTCACTTTTACCATTTAATTATTTCTCATAGATAAAATAAATTTATCCAAAATTTATCTTTGAATTTAAATAAAATATCTAATAATTTCAATATGTTAGGAATTTCTCTTTTTCCATCTAAATGATGGAATCTTAAATGTCATAAGAATTCCTCGTTTACCATTTAGTTATTTCTCATAGGTAAAATAAATTTATCTAAAATTTATCTTTGAATTTAAATAAAATATCCAATAATTTCAATATGCTAGGGATTTCTCTTTTCACATATAATTGATGGAATTCCAAATGTCATAGGAATTCCTCTTTTACCATTTAAATATTTCTCATAGATAAAATAAATTTTTCTTTAAATTTAAATAAAATATCCAATAATTCCAATATGCTAGGAATTCTAATTTTCTGATTCAAATGATTGGATTCCAAATATGGTGGGAATTCCTCTTTCATCATAAAAATGAATTACTAGAAATTCTTGTTTTTGCTAATTAACTAATTATGCATAAATATTAAAATCAAATTTTGCATGGTTATAATGAGAATTTTTCAATTAACATAGGATGATTAATCCTAGAATATGGTAGGAAGTTCTCTTTTTATATTATAAATGAAAATGATTTATGTGCTAATTTTTTAAAAATTTTACCATAGCTCCGCTACTATTACTGATAATTTTCAATAATTTTGAAAGCATAAAGTTTAGTTATACCATATGATAGAATAACTATTATTTGGATCAATATCCAATTATGGACTTGATTCCCAAGTTTTCCATAGCATAAAAGCCTTAAAAAGCCACTTCTTTGGTCTCAAATTTGACAAGCATAGAGTTTACTTTTTGATTTGAGAATTGCTTCATGTGAGAAGCATCATTTGAATATAGAATAGGTCATAGGAATGACCATTCTTTGGGGGAGAAAGAGATATGCTTTAAAAAACATATAATTTAAGCATAAATGGAAACTTTATCAAATTTATCACTAAAATTCATTAGAGAGCTTCAATTGCATTAAAGAGCCATTAAATTGAATACTTCTCAAGCTTGAGAGGGGTTGAGAAGTGAGAAACATTTACAGATTAAGAAAATGACCATAAACTCACACTTTACCTCTTATGTGAATATTAGATAAAGTGAAAAATCCCATTCCCATGAAAAAAGTGAGGGTATGGTAAACTCATCCAAAAGTTTGTCAAAACATATTCATGTGACATATCATTGGAAAGAGCTTGAAAAGTAGAATTTAGATTTACTTTGTCCGATAAATTTGGAGTTCGCATGTTCAAGTTATGGCCAAAATAAATTTTTTAAATACATCCCCATTTTGAGGGATTTTTTCCATTTTATCTAATATTGACTTTCTTGTTTTGCTTGTTTCTTTAGTCATTGGAGAGGCCCCCAACCAATCAATTGGTTAGTATGTTGAGGAAGGCTCCAAAGAAGGTTGAAGAGAGAGAGAAACTCCATTTTCTCCAAATTGGAGGATAATAGAAAATATCATTATTTCAGTATAATACTGGCATGGTATAGTTCTCATAAATTTTCTTACAAAGAGCTAAGAGTCTATTTATAGGTGAGGGAGGCCTCTAACCAACTCCAACTAGTTTCTAGAATTTTCCAAGTTCAGTTTGGCTGAATTTAGACAAGATTTGGACCAGTTTGGCTCCCTTTTTGATTTCGTTTGATCCAGGAGAGAGGAGAGATAAAAATATCTTATTATTTTTTAGTTTAAAACTCCTCCATACATGTAAAATAGGCGCCTCCTTGAAGAGCTCCCTTCTCCTTATTACCAAGGTATCAAAAATGTATCATTATACCCAAAATATCTCATTTTTTTAGTAATATTCATATTACTAATAAACCTTGTACTCAGTCAACTCTTCATCTTATGTGGGCATTTACTCATTTTTGGGTATTTTTTTTTTATAAATTGGATTTATCTCCTCCCCACACTTGGATCCTATTGGCCCATAGGAATCTTAATTGGACCATAATCCAAAAATTTCTGAAAATCTAGACCCTTCGGCTAAGGTCCTTTATACCTATTTTCAATTAAGTCCAATTGTACATTGGAAGTTCTTTTTGAATTTCTATTCAAGGAAAAACCATTTTAGACACTAGGAGGATTTTTATATCTAAAAATATCCCAATTTTGGATTACCTCTCTCTAGATATTTTCTCTCTCTAGGCCAAAACAGGGTAAAATAGGATCTTTCTTTTATTTCAGAGAGGGGAATAATTATAAGATCAGAAGGGGAGGTTCTTACACTTGTACACCTCAAAAGCTGTAGGGAGGAATCTTACATCCTACCCCACTTAAAAAACGCGAGATGTCCTCATCTTGCAAACTAGAGGACAACTCTTTTCATTAAGATTCAACTGATTCTGGGGTTCCTTATAGTCTGGTCAACCCAACAGAATCCTGGGATAAAGATCCCTTATATAGAACTCATCATTAAATGATAATTCATTCGGGTCATATCATTCATATCCTTAACACAATAATGGTCCATTAGACCGAAATTTCCATCTAAACATTCCTCCATGGGATTTCAATTATACAGGTTTCTAATTTGTCATTCCTTAACTTGATCCACTGGGTCAAGTTTTAATAGTAGCAATCTGTTAGCATAATGCACTAATCTCATAGGGATTTGCTGAAGTCATTATCGTCATTACAAATACGCATATCATCACAGGGACTCGTCCTCCCATTCATTCTCATTGTGGTTTTGCTTAGCTTATCGCTTTTCAACCAAAATTCAGGAATCATCATTTTTCAATTAGAATCCAAATCAACTCATCAGTTCTCAACCAGAATTTTAAAATCATATCAACCACATTTGAATTCATCATCTGGATAGTATTTTTGCTTATAATTTCAAGGTCTTAGATTTACTCGTATATACTGCCAGTAAAGAGCTGCAGTTATACTCTCCGTATATATACCCTCCGTATATAGGGGTAGTCACGGTCCTTGAAATTATAAGGTAAATACCATCATGTCTAAGCCTCAAGCAAGTCAGGGATTCCATGCAATTGCGGTACTTATATCTAAAGACCTGATTACTAAATTTATGAGTTTTAGTCTGAATATCAATTTGTATGAATCTTATCACACATTTGCTTCTCGATTGATCCACTTTAGCCAATTTGCTCTGATAAGATTCTTGTCTCCTCTGCACAACGAATTCTGGGGTGCTAGTAGCGGAAGTAGCACTTCTTGTGCGGGGGATAGGGTTCCTCACTTGGGGTCTTACCCACGGATATCCAGACAAGAGACTAATCCCTCGGTTCTTCCAAACGAACCCGGAAAAACTTCCCTCGCCCGAAAAGCATGGGCGATTCCTCCAGGATATTTTTACTCTAATGTAGTCAAGGTCATCACTAACCAAACTGATCCGACCGAACCTGTAAGGACACTTGGTCAGATCAAGGAAGAAACTTGCACTTGGATCCTAGAGACCAACGCTTTTTCCTTATTGAGAGGCATAGCTGTTGATTCTTTTCCATAGAACAATTTCTTTCCGAGATTTACTTCATCTATCATACCATAACAAAATTGAGTCTCATTTTAGGGATCCATCTGTCTAGCCTATCCAGCAGTCCCATGGTCTAGCCAACCGCCCAACCACTGTAATGATGGGATCCAATTAGGAATTTGGTTAGGTTTTGTCCCAAGTACCAGGGAGGAAAAGATTTCCTAGGCTCCCTAGCCAGATATTCATGCCAATTTAGAGCTAGTCACACCACTTACACACCCAATATGAAATTACCTTTTTCACAGATTTAGCTGTCTTTAAAACAATCATTTAATGAAATCATAGTATCACTGATCATAATCCTCCAAAATATCCGGTTGAATTCTAATTTCAATCATTACTTCATCGGTGTACCTATGGCATCATTGGCAACCAGAACGCTTACCACCTGTCCACTCAGGGACCTTTTATCGATAGTTCCTAGCTCATAGTACCCAGCAATATATTCACTTATAAAAATCAAGATGGAATCTCCCTTGAAGATCAGCAAGATCAACCAACACATCCATATAAAGAAGCCATAGACTCATTCGTTGGAGGACCAGCAAGGTCTATCAACCAGATCCATGTCCGGTTCCAGAAGACAACTCTTACTCCTTGTAACAATATCTTCCACGTCGCACGTGTCGGTATCTTTGGCGACCCAGAGCCCAAGCACCGTATGGTCAGCACCCTCTAGGATCCTTCGCAGATCACCTAGTGCTTCACTCATAGACCACTTCCTTGGTCCCTTATCCACCGTACCACCAGAAGCTCACCATTTGAATCGAGGCTGGTCAAGACCTCGGCTAACCTTGCTACGCGAGACGTCCTCCATTGACTCTCTGTCAGTTGTTGCAACTTTATCAGTTAGGTCTCCACGACCTTATTCACAAGACCTGGAGATCTCATTCACAAGACGGTCAAAATGCTTCCCCAACATTCTTGACATAAAACAGTTATTTAAAAACAAGTCATAAATACAGTTTCTATAACGAACTCTTGTCTTTCTACATTGTTCCACATCAATCCACATTATTTAATCCACACCCATTTCATATGTATTCCCATTCTCATCCAATCACATCATTTTCCATCTCATCACTTCTTTCCTCATTTATCCTCATTAGATCTCATCCACTCGCATCTACCCATATCCACATCTCATTACATCACATTCATTCACCTCACATCTACCCATATCCACATCTCATCACATCACATTCATTCACATCTCATCCATTCATATCTACCCCGATCCACATCACATCCATTTCACCTCACATCTCATTCATTCACATCTATCCCGATTCACATCCCATCACATCTCATCCATTCACATCACAACTCATTCATTCACATCCTGATTCACATCACACCTCATTCACTCACATCTATCCATTTCACATCACATCACCTCCATCCATTCACATCTATCGCATCACATTCATGCATATCCATCACATTCATTCTCATCACCATCCCATCACATACATTCTATCCACATTACATCACATCACATCTATCCACATCATATCTCATTCATTCCATCCACATTACATCACCTCCACATCATGTCTCATTCCATCTCATCTTATTCATCCACGTCCATCTAATTGTTCACATGTAGAACTACCCACATCTATCCATACATTCATATCTATCACTTCACATCCACATATATTCATGCCACATCACATCTCTTTACATCACATCACATTCTTTCACATACACATCCACATCCATTCTTTCACATACACATCCACATCCATTCTTCACATACACATTCACATCCATTATTTTACATACATATCCACATCCATTCTTCACATACACATCCACATCCATTCTTTCACATATCCTCTTTTCCCATTCGATCTCATCATTCACATCCACATCCATTTACTTTACATCTCATCCACATTCATTTTCATTACACCACATCCTATCACATCCCATTTACATCTTAATTTACATCTTATCATATCCATTCACATCCTATTGCACCCCGTTTACATCTTATCACATCCATTCCACATCCTATTCCTATTTCGTAGCTTTTCCTACTTTGATACCGATAAATGGGACTTTTTCTAAATTTTTGCCAATTGCTTGGCTTAGATAAAGATTCTTTTTCTCGATGACTATTTTCATATTCCTTCTCAATTCCTCAATTGAATTATATTCAATATTCCTGTTTTGAATAAAAAAATTCATGGGATTTACAGAAATCAATTCTATCCATATTTCCACTTTTGATAAATAATCCAAAATTGAATTATACCAAAATTTTCTCTTCTTCCCATTTAATTTCTTGGATCTCAATAACCATGGGAATTCATCTTTTTGCATTTTATTATTTGCATTCCAATGTCATGGGAATTCCTCTTTTATCATCAAATATTTCTCATAAAATAATTTTATCTAAACTAAACTACCCACCATTAATTCAATATAATAGAAATTTCTCTTTTCCCATCCAAATGATAGAATTCCAAATGTCATATGAATTCCTCTTTTTTTATTTAAATATTTCTCATAGATAAAATAAATTTATCTAAAATTTATCTTTGAATTTAAATAAAATATCCAATAATTCCAATATGCGAGGAATTTCTCTTTTTCCATCTAAATGATGGAATTTCAAATGTCATAGGAATTCCTCTTTTACCATTTAATTATTTCTCATAGATAAATTAAATTTATCTAAAATTTCTCTTTGAATTAAATAAAATATCCAATAATTTCAATATGCTAGGAATTTCTCTTTTCCCATCTAAATGATGGAATTCTAAATGTCATAGGAATTTGTCTTTTACCATTTAATTATTTCTCATAGATAAAATAAATTTATCTAAAATTTATCTTTAAATTTAAATAAAATATCTAATAATTTCAATATGTTAGGAATTTCACTTTTCTCATTCAAATGATTCTAATAATTGCAATATGCTAGGAATTCCACTTTTCTCATTCAAATATCAAATGATTGGATTCCAAATATGGTGAAAATTTCTCTTTCATCATAAAATTGAATTACTAGAAATTCCTCTTTTTGCTAATTAACTATTTATGTATAAACATTAAAATCAAATTTTTTATGGTTATGATGAGAATTTTTCAATTAACCTAGGATGATTAATCCTAGAATATGGTAGGAAGTCCTCTTTTCATGTTATGAATGAAAATGATTTATGTGTTAATTTTTTAAAAATTTCACCATAGCTCCACTGCTATTACTGATAATTTTTAATAATTTTTAAAACATAAAGTTTAGTAATACCATATGATAGAATAACTATTATTTGGATCAATATCTAATTATAGACTTGATTCCCAAGTTTTTCATAAATTAAATAGCATAAAAGCATTAAAAAGTCACTTCTTTGGTCTCAAATTTGACAAGCATAGAATTTACTTTTTGATTTGAGAATTGCTTTATGAGAAGCATCATTTGAATATAGATTAGGTCATAGGAATGACCATTCTTTGGGGGAGAGAGAGAGATGCTTTAAAAAATATTTAATTTAAGCATAAATAAAAACTTTAGAAAATTTATCACTAAAGTTCATTAGAGAGCTTCAATTGCATTAAAGAGCTATTCAATTGAATAATTCTCAAGCTTGAGAGGGGTTGAGAAGTGAGAAACATTTAGAGATTAAGAAAAAGACCATAAACTCACACTTTATCTCTTGTTTTACTTGATTCTTTACTCATTGGAGAGACCCCCAACCAATAAATTGGTTAGTATATTGAGAAAGGCTCCAAAGAAGGTTGAAGAGAGAGAGAAACTCTATTTTCTCCAAATTGTAGAGGATTTTTAGAGGATAATAGAGAATATCATTATTTTAGTATAATACTGGCCAGTGGCATGGTATAGTTCTCATATATTTTTTTACAAAAGACTAAGGGTCTATTTATAGGTGAGGGAGGCCTCTAACCAGTTTCTAGAATTTTCCAAGTTCAGTTTGGCTAGATTTGGCCACTATAGGAGCAGCCCATAGGCACCCAAAGAGAGCGGGGCCTTGAGAGCGATTCATCCAGCATAGAAGAAGGTCATAACTTGAGGCATAATTGGGCTGGAGAAACCCCTTCTTGACTTGCCTCCACACTCGACCTGGTTTAGCTTTCTCCGGTCTGTATAGCAAGACATCTATCACCTACACTCTCTCTGTTAGACATCGACTACCTACTAGCCATCATCTATCACCTACTCTCTCTCTCTCTTAGACATCGACTACCTACTAGCCATCATCGTCCTCTCACAGCTAACCAACCGATAACGCAAAAAAACAAAAACGTCTCTACATCAACTCACCACAATCTCAACCCATCACCAATAATCAAACTCCGATCCTTAACACTCCCCATCCTCATCCACCCAAAAAAACTCGCTTGAATATTTGCTAGAAATCCCTTGTCCCGTCATATCTAGGTAGGATTTTTATAGCCTCGACTTTCCTTGCAGTGTTCATTGTCTTTCTCCGCTTTTCCATATTTCTTGCATCGCCTCTTCTTTCTAGGAATCTTTCCAGTTTAGGTGGGTGGCTCGCTGTCGTCCTTTTCTTTTTTTCAAGTTGGCTTTGCCCGGGTCTCCATGCATCCTTTGCTTTTAATTTGTGGTGTTCAGTTTCTTCTATCCTCCACCCTCCTTTAGTTAGATGGCATCTAGGTGCTGCTGCTTTTTGTATGCGCCAATAACCGGCTTATTCCATGTTTTACTCTTTGCCATCCTTTCATGTTTTTTAAAAAAAAAATGCTCTTCTCCATTAGATAATACACCAACAAATATTTTAAGCACACTTAAATCCTTGGGTTTAATTCAAAACCTTTGAAAAATGAAAGGTATGCCCATACGTTCATATAATAAGCTCCTTCAAAGGGTGCTACACATTTCTCAAATTCATCATGTTGAAATGCCAAGAGGGGTTTCACAAGTACTTCAATATTGGATTCCTTTCAACCAAGGTTATGTAGGCACTCTCTTTGTTGGCCTTCGAATTTATCCATTTGCAATAAAAAACTCCTCTTGCCAATCCTTAGAAGCACCTCCATGATGAGTCCCATAATACCTTGTCTATGGCCTCATAAGAGAGTAAAAATGTCCACCACAAGTTTGGTATGCCATTATGTAAGTGTCCATTGTGCGCCCTCAACATTTTAGCTAGGCTCCATTGACTTCAGCATATCACCTTGATGTCAGCACCATTGTGCATTGGTTTATTGTAGGCTATCTTTCCTTGAGAGATATTTTCCAAAGAGATACCACCCTATTTTCCTCATGCAATCATATCATGCTATATGTACAATGATGATATCATAGTAAAAAAAATGCATTCTAGCTAAAATCTCATAACAATCTCAGTATTATTATGTGCATTCTAGGGTTCACAAAAACCACTTAACATTGCCACCTATCCCCGCCAATCATTTCACATCCTTCACCCTAGCACCCACCATTCTTGCATTATCCCACACACCCTCACCCCATACCCCTTACCTTCCACCCACCATCTCCCACACCTGCCACCCTTATCATTACCACTGCTCCCCCCACCCACATGCCCCTCGTAAACCATCCCATCTTATGCTATTGTTGTGGGGAGTACAATCACTACCAAGGTTGATGTCATCATCCAGAAGGGACACCCCCTACCGTCACTGCCCTGAGGCCAAGGATCACTACACCCGGGAGACTGCCCCCAAAGCAATGAGTTGGTGCCTCCATCGACTTCACCTCCCCAGTGCCAGATGCCACTCACTTGGTCTCGGTGGGAAGTACTGAAGACACCCCTTCCTTGGTGCTAGTTCACCCCCATCCTTCACCTTGGGGGTGTCCCCTCACCCAAACAACCCCACACCCTCATCTCATGTGAGGCACCCCACCACAAGTATAGTCACTTGTGCTCAACAAAAGGTACTTGGAGACCCAAAACCATCAAAGGAGCATGGTGAAGTCCCCTCTAACATCTCTCATAATGTGGTTGACCATGCCTTTCTTCAAACCATCACAGATCTTCAGGAGGCTCCACCCATGTTCCCTAGTGGGCACGCTCATGTGACTTCCCATCTTGCGCCTCCAACAACTTCCCTGGCTGACCTCCTCAAGGAGAGTAAGGTAGAGATTTCACTCTACCAACAACTGATCCAATTTAGCCCGACTGTCGGAACATAATTGGATCTGCTACTTCACAAACTGGAGGAGGAGTCAAAGCTTCCAGGTAGCGAGCCCGACTGTCGGAACATAATTGGATCTGCTACTTCACAAACTGGAGGAGGAGTCAAAGCTTCCAGGTAGCGAGCCACGGATTTGGGCAGACCTACAAGCTGCAAAATGTGTGGGCATCACTCATACAATCAATGCCCTCACTATTTTCAAGAGCCCTCACCTCATAGTATAAATCAATGGTATCCCTCTCTCTAGAGTCATTGTGGATGGCAGATCTAGAGTCAACTTGATGCTGGAGTTTACTCTCAAAGCCACTAGTGTGCAGATCACCAGACCAGCCAACTTCCATGTCTCGATGGCATACCAATGTGAGGTGACACCTCTGGAGGGAGTACCATTACAAATTCAAGATGTTTTCTCTCTAGATTTTGTGGTCATCCGTCTTCCCGAAGTAAAAGGGGCATACTCCTTTACTGATTGGCCGACCATGGCTATAAGGTATTGGTGTGCTCCATGACTAGGGTACCGATCGGTTGTGGATACCACAGTCCCATGGCCAACAAGAACTCAAACTTGAAGAAGGTCTAGACCAAGGTGCAGTGTGTTGAGATTCAAGCTCAATGTCAGTGTGAGCTAGCTATGCTATGTGCTGGCATGTTAATAAGGAACATGTGTGAGACATGAATGACCACGTGTCCAGCTAGTCATAGTGTGTGGACATTAGCTAGGGTTAGATGTGTGTGGACACAACTCATAGTGTGTTGTGTGTATTATTGTGTGTATTATGGATTATGGCTTTATACATTGTGTGAGAAGGGAGATGACTTCCCTCTATGGTTAGGGTTTGCAATATACATTAGGGTTTGCTCCTGTGTGTGTGTCTCCTCCCCCTCTACCGTTCTTTCAACATGGTATCAGAGCCTTGTGCTGTCT